>NC_143535.1:4840212-5440212 GCF_031878675.1 Megascapheus bottae | reverse complement strand
GGTACAGAGCCCCGGCCTGGAGAGCCCGCGAACGGGGCGCAGGCCCCTGCTCAGGCCCCAGGCCTGGAAGAAAAACAAAGTACAGGTGGTGGGGTTCGTGTGGCAACTTCCCACGTTTCCAGCTTCCAGCACTCACTAGACTTGAAAGTAGTGAGACTGTCAAGTAGAATCCCTGGTGCTGCTTAGGCATCCCCACGCTGAGCTTGGCATAGCGCTCCATGCCTGAAATGTCAGCGGTGGCCGAGACCAGCCCAGGTCCAAGGTGCAGGGCAGCCTGGAAATGTGCCCCTCCTAGGCAGCTTTGTGCTCAGCTCCCATCTACCCAAAGCAATGTCAAAATTCTATGGAAATCCCTATCTTCCATTCATCCAGCAGAAATCCATTATTGACTCCCAGGTGGTTTCAGTTAAGGAAGTTTTACTGAAGATACAACACCCTCAATTTTTAATTTTCAGATATGTAGAGAAGCAAATAATTCTTTATTACTCACATTTTTATTTACAGTTTGAGTCATAATAAATAAGTTATAGTACAAAAGTGACCTTTAAGAATGAAACACTAAACAACAAGGTCATATTATCCCCTTGAGCAGTTAGCCAAGAAACAGCTACAGGAATGCTGGAAATACCCTCCGGAAGTCTTTCACTACGTCGTTACAAAAGGCGGAATATCATGCAGGTCATCTGTTTGAAGAAATAATTCAGTTTTATTTACATAGGTTGAATTATGAAGAAAAATTTCAAAACTGTGAATTATAGCCTTCAGGCCCAATTTTTAGCCTCAAAACTGAACAGCAAAAGTTCACCTTTCTAGGCGAATAAGCCAGGTATGGAATGAATTTCAGAATCATGGTACTTATGTAAATTATACTAAATTTTTTAAAATATTGGAAAAAATCAAGTTCTAACATCCTCAAACATGATATATTTGAAAATAAATTGATATAAACAATACTGAGATTTGGCAAAACCAAATACATATACAGCCCAGTCTATGAAAACAAGATATCAGACTGTACAGATGGGTCTTGATTCTCAACTTTTCTGTCCTTTGAACAAATGCTGCTACAGCTTAAGTTTGGGAAAGCATCAGGTAAATACTCTTTTTTAAAAGCACGTATATCTCGAACCTAGGTGGGGTGGCTCACGCCTGTAGTCCTAGTTACTCAGAAGGCTGAGATCTCAGCACTAAATACCTTGAGACTCTTATCTCCAATTAATGACTAGAAAATGGGAAGTGGGACTGTGGCTCCAGGGGTAGGGTACCAGCAGCCTTGAGCTGAAGAGCTTAGAGACCAGGCCCAGGCCCAGAAGCAGGGTGGTTGCCTTGAGCTGAAGAGCTCAGGGAGGGTGCCCAGGCACAGAGTTCAAGCCCCATGATCCGCCCCCCCCAAAAAGTAAATAAATACATTTTGCTCAGTTATGGTATTTTTGCAGTTTCTTTGCTTCATACCAAATTGTTAAGTAAATTACTACCAAAAGAAATTTCAAGTAAAAGAAAAAATAATCTCTTCCAGTTTCTGAGCTTCATGTAATGCCAGACAAAACTGACCATTTAAGGTTGGTCTTTTTTCACCAGCCTTAAATTTTGAGTTATAATGTACTGGTTCACACACCTTCTAGTAAACTGCTTAATTCCAGTCTGCAATGAGTATACTCTTTCAGTAGAGATTAAATACATGGGCGGGACATAATAAGCTCCAAAGTCACTGCTTGTGAAAGACCTACATTGTAGATTGTAGAAAAAGGTGATGAGTATTCATTCTGAGGTGACATTTGCCAGTGATCACTGACACAACCTTTTGTGTTGTATCAATAACGTAAATGTTGAATTGACAACCATAAAGGAGAAAGAAATAAAACTTTTTACCTGAAATACTGAAAGAAACTCAATAAGACAAGATACACTGAGTGCTTAGGGGAGCCATAAAAATCAAAATTAATAGCTTAAATTTTGGATTTACTGTCAATCAAAAATGGGACACATAGCTCATCTTTTAATTGAAGGTATGAGAAAGAAGGAGAGTAAATAGTAACCTTAGTAGGAAAAATGTTGCTCTAAAGAAATGGGTATATAAAAGGAAACTTCAAGTGGCTTTTATCACCTTTGATGCCAGTTTATGTATGTATGTCATTCTTGGAATGTTCAAAGACAAAAATTTAGTTTCTTAGTTTACAAATTAATACAAAACATTTGAAAAACTATTCACATTCTGAAATTAAATAAATGTTCCTAATGAATCTGTGTGCGTCTTGTCATGTTTGCTCAAGAGCCCTATGCCACCTTATGGGGTGAGCAAACACTGCAGAAATTGCAGGGAGAAAGGCCATAACTGGAAAAGCCAAAAGAAAATTTCCATTGACTTCAAGCAGTATTAACTACAGAGAATGTTAGAATACTTGTTCTTGGAATTCTTCGTTTCCTAAAATATAAAACAGAAATTTAAATGGATTATACATTTGGGAAGACTACATAAGGAATACTTGGCAAAAAAAAAAAAAAGAATATTCAGAAGGTATCTTAAAAAAAAAAAAAGGAATACTTGGCATCCTGATGCTTATTATTAAATTGATTCTCCATTTCCAAAGGAAAATATTCTTACGTGTAGTCTCCTGTTTTAATTTTTTTTTTGTTTGGTTGGTTTTATTTTTGCCAGTCCTTCTTAAGTTATTTTTAGTCTAAAACAGCCCCATCTTTATTTCCTGTGGCCTTGCTTGAGTTTTGTTTTGTTTTGGGGGTGGGGGTCCATGATGGGGCTTCAACTCTGGGCTTGGGCACTGTCCCTGAGCCTTCAGCTCAAGGTTAGCATTCTACCACTTTGAGCCACAGCACCACTTCCAGTTTTCAGGTGGTTAATTGGAGATAAGAGTCTCACAGACTTTCGTGCCCAGGCTGGCTTTGAACCATGATCCTCACATCTCAGCCTCCTGAGTACCTAGGATTACAGGCGTGAGCCACCAGCACCCAGTACCCTGCTCAATTTTTAAAAGACAATTATCATTGGTAAGAAATCCAAATTGGTGCTTATAATATGGTCACTTATATTATGTTTTACAAATTAAATTTTAATAGCATTAGCCTACAAAATGTGACTCTTGGCAATTAATAGGACCAAATAGGAAAACCAAATGTTACAGATTAAAGTTTTTAATATCAACAGTATTCTTGCATTATAAAGTTCAGTTTGCATTTATAACATCTAGAGATCAAATGTATTAGACTTTAGGGAATAGGAGAAATTCTGAGCATAGAAAAAATACTGCTATCTTTCAATGTAAGCATGGTAAAGCTGAAAACCAGAAAGACAAAACTTTGTCATACTCAAACTAGATTTACAGTACCATAATTACATAAGGAGGTGAAATGAACTCCAACTAGTACCAAGGTTCTCTTGTGAAAACGCATCTCCTGTAGTGTTCTCAGTGCCACGATGGTTGCAATTTTGAAAAACTACCTCTTCATGTAAAAAATTTCATCTGAGGGGCTGGGAGTTTGGCCTAGTGGTAGAGCGCTTGCCTAGCATGCACGAAGACCCGGGTTCGATTCCTCAGTACCATACATAGAAAAAAAGCCAGAAGTGGTGCTGAGGCTCAAGTGGTAGACTGCTAGCCTTGAGCAAAATAAAGTCCAAGGACAGTGCTCAGGCCCTGAGCCCAAGCCCAGGACTGGCAAAAAAAAAAAAAAAAAAAAATTCATCTGAGCACAGTAGCTAGGATTTGCTCACACTTATAATCCTAGCTGCTCAGGTGGCTGATACTAGAAAGATACAGTTTGAGGCCAGCCTGGGAAAAGTTCATGAGGGTCCCCCATTCCAGCCAATGAAAAGCTGGGTTCATCGGTTCATGTCTGTCATTACAGTGTGTGGGACACCTGAAAAGGATGTTCTTCACTCAAGCAAGCCCAGGCATAGATGCTATATCTGAAAAATAACTACTGCCAAAAGAGCTAAAGATATTGCTCAAGTGGTAGAGGGTCTAGGCCTTGAGTTCAAATCCTAGTAACTGCCCCCACCCAAAATTTACACATTAAAAGTTTATTATTAAAAGGCTGAGAGTTTGACCTAGTGGTACAGTGCTTGCCTAGCATGCACGAAGACCAGGGTTCAATTTCACAGTACCATATACATAGAAAAAGCTGGAAGTGGTGCTGTGGTTAAAGTGGTAGATCTCTAGCCTTGAGAGAGCCCAAGGACAGTGCTCAGGCCCTGAGTTCAAGCCCCAGGACTTGCAAAAAAAGTTTATTGGTGGTATACATAACCCCAAAGCCTCTAAAAGTTCGAGAACTATCTCAGCTTGAATGGCAAAGTCTAGCTTATTAATCTTTTGGAAAAAGTACAGCAAAAGAGGATGTCATCCTTTCATTAATAAGATACTCCCTGACCAGTGCCTCTGACTTCTTAAATTAGCCACTTAAATTAATCTGGAAGATGTCCCAGATAGGTCAGAAAGTGAAGGAAAGAATCAATCCCTTTGTGAACCTTACCATCTAGGAATGTTAGTCTGTATCTTCTAAAAACACAGAGACCTTGTTTTCTTGGTTGAACTTTTCTTCTTCTTTTCTGTAACAAAACAGAACCCAAAGGTCAAATGAACAGAGGAGAAACAAAGTGGGGGAAGTAGCACTGTGGCTCAAAGTGGCCGAGTACTAGCCTTAAGCTTAACAGCACAGGGACAGCGCCTAAGCCTCCAACCAACCAGAAAAGGAAAGAAACAAAGAAAGAAAATCCTACAGAAATGTCATGTAAACTGTTTTCTCTCCATAGCTTTGTAAGATTACACAAACCTGAGAGTGCGGCCAACCATATAGAGAGCGAAGCCACTCAAGGGCCCATAACTAGTAACACCCTTGACGTGTTGGCTGGCTGACACTTTTTAGAATATCTGGAATCTAATTTAGAAACTCTAGAAACGTAAAGGACACACTCTACTGCAACATTGGTTATTTTGCCTCTGATTTCAGAAATGTTTTGTGTTTACTAGAAGACTTCCTTCTTGGTTCTATTCTATTCGAACTAGGATATGTGGGTGTGTGTTTCTTTTTCAGTATTTTCCTCTCTAATTTTTAAGAAACGGTTATTGTAAAGGTGATGTACAAAGAGGTTGCAGTTATATAAGTTAGGCAATAAGTACATTTGTTTTTTGGACAATGTCACCCCTTCCCTCACAGTCTCCCAGTTTTCCCTCCTGTTCTCATTCACAAGCTCATTCAACATAGTATCTAATAAGTGTCAATGCTTCATTAGTTCAAGCTTTGTCCCTCCATTTCTCTGCCGCCCCCCCCTCCCAACATCCCCCAAACAGATAATGAACAAACAAGATGAAAAGAAAAAAGGGGCTTCTAGAGGACCCCACGGAAGCACTTCTGCTAACCTAGACCCAGGCGTCCTCTCAGATATCCCAGGAGGACAGCTCTGTGTGTGGACCAGACTCCACCATCCTCACCGTCCTCCCTCAGAATTCCCACAAAGTGTGGCGAGGCTGTTTGGCAGCTCCCTAGCCCTGCAGCTCTCAGCAGACCACAAGTGCTGAGCAGGATGGGCGGAGGAGACAAAGGCTGGCAAATTGGAGATCTTCTCCAACTAATTAAAAGATCATGCCAGTGTACCTGCTTGGCTAATGATGGGGACTCTTCAGAAAATGCAAGACTAGAGGCTGATAAAGACAGAGTCCTAATGAATGACTGACACCTGTCAATCACATGAAAATTAAATAAATATCACCCCTTGCCAAAGCTCCTGGATGCTATTAGGACACTGATTTTATATGTCAAGAATTCGGAAGATCCTGTGAATCCTGTGATTCAGCTTTCTAGCTTTTTGAGATTTTTTCCTTTCTAATTTTTTTATTGTTATTATGAAGATAATATACATAGGGGTGACCGTTACATAAGTCAGGTAAAGAGTACATTTCTTTTGGGACTGTGTCACCCATTCCCAGGCTCTCTCCTGTCCCCATCCACAAGTTTTTGTTCTTAATTTGGTCCTGAGGATGGATCTCTTCTTACTTCAATGTTTTGTTTTCTAAAGTCTAGGAGAGGTGAAATAGTTATTTGAAGGCATATAAACCATACTGAGTTATTTAGGTGTTGGGTAATAATTAGGAAAGATGACTGATTTTCTGGTTTTCAGGAGTTTGAGCTCTAATAAATGGAGATTTTGATGTGTTAGTGTAAATAGTAGTCAATAAATGTGCATATAAGGAACTTGCCTCTTTTTTCCATACCCTTGAGTCCATTTCAGTAAATAGTTTTATATTATCAGAGGCACAGAGGCCTCTGTCCCTCCCCCTTTCTTTTCCTCCTCAAGGAGTATCCTTTGGGAGGATGGTTTCTTAAACTCTTTAAATTGATTACATTTTTTTCAGTAAATACTTACTGAGGAAAAGAAATAAATGGTGCCAGCCCAGCTATATACTCACAAAAAGACAATCTTTCCATTTGAAGAATTGGAACTCTTACTCCAACCATAGACAAAACTAACTCAAGGCAGAGACGGGGAAGAGAAATTGGGAGAAAGCAAAAAGAGGGGTGATACTGTCCACAAAGCAATGTACTCACTATTTCATTTATGAAACAATAACCCCTCTGTGCAGCACCTTAATAATCACAATAAAATTGTATTTAAAAAATTTTTAAATCAAAGAGGATCAAAGATCTAAATATGACAATTAAAACTATAAACCTCTTAGAAGAAAATGTTTAACATTCATGATATTGGATTAGGCACAGAGCCAGCAACAAAAGACGCAGGTCAAGTTGTACTTCATCAAAACATAAGGACATTGAACAAAAAAATAAAAGAGAATGGGAAAAAAAATTGACAGATTATATATATTTCAGAAGGGATTGGTATCTAAAATATATTTAAGAAAAACTTTCACCTGAATGATAAAAACACATTAACCAGACCGGTTATAAGGCAAGCAGCCTCTCTGTATAGTTCTGTAAATAAGCTATACAAGAGGGCCACAAACATATGAAGCTCAACATCATCTATCATTATGACAATGCAGATTAAAACGTTAGTGAGATACTACTTCACGTCCACTAGATGGCTATGATAAAAAAAAAATTTTAAGACAATAACCAGAGTTAGTGACGGTATGGAGAAATGAGAATTCCCATTGTTGACAGGCATGTAAAATGTAACTGGAGGCAGCAATCTGGCTATTATTATTCCTCCAAAAATAAGACAGTGACCATAAGACTCAGAAACTCCCTTCACTCATAGAAGAATTGGAAATAAGTCTCTACAACAACTTGTGGGTTAATGTTTATACCAGCATTAGTCATATAGCCAAAGAGCAAGGGGAAGAAACCCTAAATGCCCACCAATTGACAAACGGATAATCACAGGTAGTAAGTATACTCATTGCACTGGAAGATTATGTAACCTCAAAAGTATTACTGAACCAGGTGCTGGTGACTCACACCTGTAATCCAACCTACACAAGAGGCTGAGATTTGAGGATTGCAATTCAAAGCCAGCCCAAGCAGGGAAGTCCATGAGACTCTTATCACCAATAAACTAAGAATAAACTAGAATTAGAGCTGTGGCTCAAGTGGTAAAATTAGAAGCATAAGGACAACACCCAATCCCTGAGTTCAAACTGCACGCGTGTGTGTACAAACGCACGCGTGCGCGCGCGCGCACACACACACACACACACAATATTGTTGAAGTACTGACCATACTACATTAATAAACAAGTGTTAAAACATAAGTGAAAGAAGCTAAATATAATAAAAGGCTACATATTTTATGATTTTAGTAACAGGAAATGTCCAGGATCGGCAAGGTCGCATAGATAAGAAGGTATTGGGCTGGTGAGAGGAGAAATAAGGAGTAATAGCTAAAAGGACTGCAGTTTCTTGGGGAAGGGGGATGTTTAAAAAGTGAGCAGGAAGCCAGGCATAGTGGCTCATGCCTGTAATCCTAGCTACTCAGGAGGCTGAGACCTGAGGATCCAGGTTCAAAGCCAGCCCTAGCATGAAAGAACCTGAGACTCTTATCTTCAGTTAACTTCTAGAAAATGGGAAGTGGGGCTTGGCTTAAAGGTAGGATGGTAGCCTTGAACTAAAGAGCTCAGGGTCAGCAACCAGGCCAAGTTCAAGCCCATGACCCACAAAAAAAAAATAAATAAAAATAAAAAGTGAACAGGTTAAAGGTTAACATTACAAGGTTGTTGCATAACTGGATTTTATGATACATCATGTGCATCTCAATTTAGAAATGCTTATTAAGGACCTACTATTGGCTTAGCAGATCACTGATTCTTAGCCACCCTACTGACTCCTTAGCCCTGTCGTTAGAAATATGTGCTTTACCTTAAAAGCAAGGGATATTTTAGAAGAACATGACAAGCAGATTTTATAGCATCAAATCCCATATTGTAAAGAAAGTATACATTGAAATCTTTTGCAAAATTAAAAAAACCTTTTGCAAAGTTACTATTCACCCCTTAATTTATCTGTTCTGTGAATTAGCATTCTTGCACACAGGATTTAATCAGAGGGAAAAACATGTGTTCAACAATTTGGCTCCAGCACAAAATATCAAGAGTCACCATAAGAAAGTGCTAGACTTCCCCGCCTTACGATTTTATCTCCATCACTTTATGAGCTCTTTCCTCCCGTCGCTTTTTCCGAAAGTGCTGGACAAGGACGACCAGGATCACAATTATGATCATCAGTGCACAGGCACAGCCAATGGCCAGAGTCAGGAAATAGATCTCAGAGAAGGTCACTATAAAGGGGAGAGAAAAAGATCAGGTGATCAACTCAGGAGTCTACAAAGAACATCATGGCCAGGTGCCAGCTGCTCCTGCCTGTAATCCTAGCTAGTCAGGGGGCTGAGATCTCAGG
The DNA here is from genome assembly GCF_031878675.1 of Megascapheus bottae. Taxonomy (NCBI): domain Eukaryota; kingdom Metazoa; phylum Chordata; class Mammalia; order Rodentia; family Geomyidae; genus Megascapheus; species Megascapheus bottae. The sequence goes on along the minus strand of NC_143535.1, from coordinate 5,431,350 downwards.
ATCATTTTTCAAAGCCAGCCTGGTCAGGCAAGAAAGTCCATGAGACTTTCATCTCCAATTAATTGTGAAAAAAGCCGGAAGCAGAACTGTGGCTCAAGTGGTAGAGTGTCAGCCTTAAGCAAAGGAAGCTAAAGGACAGCAGCTGGGCTCTGAGTTCCAGGCCCAGGACTGGTTTGCACTCACAAAAAAAACTATGATGAAATCTAAAGGCATAATAGCATATATTACCTCATTAAATGGAACCTTCCTTTTTCCAGCCTCTATGTATAAAATGTCATATTAGCTTGTAAACTCTACAAGAGACAGCTCCACTGCTATAGTGAATCTTAAAGCACAATCCTAGGGGTAATAGCAATTGTAGCGCTTGAAAACTTTGAAATGAAAATTCTCAGGCCCCAGCCCTACTTGTATTACAAGTAGGGCCAGCAGCCTCTGTTTCATCATGCCTTTCAGGTGACCAAGATGATGCTAAAGTTTAGAGAACCAGTGAGTCTGATGAATTGCCTAGAAGGACAATGTTATCACTAGCTGGATTAGACCTAGTCCCCAGCTCATTTCTTCCTTATGTACACCTCTACCAATCAGTCATTTACTCCAGTTTATTAAGGGCACTGTGACAGACCAGGAAAGCCAAAACAAAAATTATTTTCAGGAAGCTCTTTGTTCTTTAGGAAGATAACCAAATAAATCAGTAACTAACAGTCTAGTAGACAGTGAACAAGAAACCCAGAAGGAAGAAGGGCTCCTAAACTAGACTCAAGTCTAGTTTAAAACCTGCTTCTATCCTTTCATTGGATTTCTGATTTGCACCTCAGAAAACACAAATAGAAAAGGTACTAGAGAGGGGCCGGGAGTTTGGCCTAGTGGTAGAGTGCTTGCCTAGCATGCACGAAGACCCGGGTTCGATTCCTTGGTACCACATACTTAGAAAAAGCCAGAAGTGGTGCTGAAGCTCACGTGGTAGAGTTCCAGCCTTGAGAAAAATCCAAGGACAGTGCTCAGGCCCTGAGTTCAAGCCCAGGACTGGCAAAAAAAAAAAAAAAAAGAAAAGGTACTAGAGAATGTCAAAGTTAGGAGTTTCCAGCCTGGAATCTCCCCCAAGATAGACAGAGAATCGCAGCAAGGTGGTTCACACCTGTAATCCTAGCTATTCAGGAGGCTGAGATCTGAGGAATGAAGTTCAAAGCCAGCCCAGGCACTAAGGTCTGTAAGACTCTAATCTCCAATTAACCACTAGAAAACCAGAGCTCAGGGACAGCGCCCAGGCCTGAGTTCAAGTCCCATGACCAACAAAAAAAGAAGAAGAAGAAAAAAGAAAGAAAAGAAAGAAATTAGCTGTGTGTACACTCATAAACCCAGCACTTGGGAGACAGAGGCAAGAGGGTGACATGTTCAATGCCAGTCTAGGCTACAAAGCCAGACCCTATCTCAACAAAGGTGGGATTGAGAATTGAGATAAGTGAACCTTTATACTCCATGTCTCATTACGTATGCCTCCATTTTTTGTGGGGAACAGGGCCACACATTTTCAATATATTCTTTCCATTAGATTCTCAAGAAGTAATGATTCCAGTATGTTTAAGAACTATTCAATTCTTGTCTAACCTGTTCATTAAAAGAAATTGAGGTCAAAAGTACCTTAGTTTCAGGATTTCAATCACTTCTCTAGATCACATGTTGCCTAGTGGTAGGGTCTTGAGATTGTCTCAAACTGTACTAAGAATGGAAGGAGGGCCCATGCCACTTTACAGGCTTAAAAATTTGCAGCGGTAGGACTGTGTGATGGTTACGAATCCCTATACCCAGCACTTGGGAAACTGAGCTAGGAGGATGACAGGATTTCAAGTTGAAAGACATAGGAGGATCCCATTGCGGCATAATTAACTTTTAAACTTTCTTGAAGCCTCAGGTTCCTTCTGTATAGAGAGAACTCCATTTCTGAAGTTCTTAAAAAAATAAAAACTAGTTCATGTATATTGTTGGTAAAATACAGAACAAGTACACTGTGTCCAGTACGTGGCTGGGTACACACGGGTTAGCACGCTGGGAGTCTGCCCTGGGGGGCACCGGGGTTAGATGCGATCTAGGAGTGCAGCCCTTCGGATCCTGCCTCCCCAGCAGGTGAGCGGAGAATGAACGGACCCATTGTGGGGCTTGGATGGGCGGGTGGCTTCCTCTCCCGCTTGGAGGAGGCTCAAGGCTGTGTTTGTAATGGATCCCCGATCCCTTCGCTCTCCTTTCTTTCTTTCCACCATCACACAAAGCCCCGCTCTCTCCGCGCCCGGCTCCCCCGCGCCCTCTCCGTCCCCGCTCCAGCCGCGCCGACCTCTCCTCTTCCGGGCTCCACCTACCAGTCTGCACCACGCTGAGGCGGATCGAGCCCACCAGCCCGTCCACGTCGGGCGGGTTCTTCACCTGGCAGGTGTAGGTCCCGTTGTCGTCAAACTGCAGCTTCCACAGGATGATGGAGGCGTCGGAGCGCTCGGGGTTCCCGTCCCAGACCACCCGGTCCTTGAACCGCCCTCTCTTGGGTGGGAAGGGATCCACGTGGTAGTAGAACACCTGGGGAGGAGCAGAGGAGCCCGGGAAGCCCGCCGCGCCCGCCGCCCGGCCGCCCCGCTCCTCCGGCCCGGCTCCGGCCACGGCCGCCCCGCGCGCCCCGCGCGCCCCGCGCACTCACGAACTGCTCGGGGCCCCCATCCCGGGGGCGGAAATTCCAGGTCACGGTGAGGGCGTCCCCGACCGGCGCGAAGCTGGAGAAGGTGCACTTGAGCCGCAGGTCGGTCCCGTTGACGGCCTCCAGCGCCCCCGACGTGTAGATCTCCACGGCCGCGGCCGACCAGAGCGCTGCGGGGAAGACGCGCGCTGCCCACCCGGGTCTGGGGAGCCGGGCCGCCCCGGGCGTCGGACCGCCCACCCCCGCCGGCCACCTGCGGGCGCGGACGGATCCCGTCCCGGGGCCCCCGCCCGAGCCACGTGGGTCCCCGGCCAGCCGCGAGCCCCGAGGGCCACGTCCCGCCGCGGGGCGCCCACCTGCGCTTACCCGAGAGCCGCAAGCCCAGGAGGAGCAGCGCCGCGCGCGGAGGGCCCGGGCCGAACATCGGGAAGACCCAGCGCCGGCTCCGGACGGCGGGCCGGGAGGACCGGGAGGACCGGGAGGACCGGGGCTCCTGCACCCCGCCGAGGCCAGGTCGGGCCGCTCGCCGACGGGGAGCGGAGCGCCGGGCCGTGACTCGGGCGGGGCGGCCCGGGCTCGGGGTTGGAATGAAAGGTAGGGCTTCCCGGCTCCCGCGCCCTCCCCTCCCCGCCCCTCCCACCCTCCGCCTCCACCCGCCCCGCCGCTCGGCCCAAAGGTCCCAACTGCAACCCTCCCCGCGGCTGCCCCGGCGAGGAGGTGGCGCCGGCCCCGGAGTCCGGGCCCGGCTGGGACGCGAGCCCCCTCCCCCGGGCGCCTCCCCGCGTGGACCCCGGGTCCCCGCAGCTCCCTGGACAGCCTGCGAAGGCCTCCGGACCGCGCGTCTCGGGGTGTCTGCACCTTCTCCAGCTGGCTTCCCCAAGGCCCAGCCCAAGCCGACCCGCACCAGCCCGGGCCTCAGCGCGCAGAAGAGTTTAAAGAGCACCCCTGCTCATCTCAGCAGTTTCCAGAGCTGTGCTTTCCACCGTGACGAGCTCCCGGTTCACCACGGAGAGGTGCGGGGAACAGCCAGAACTTCCCTGAGTCTCCAGTGCCGTTCTCTTTCCACAACATAACTGCCAGCATGGACAAGCAGAGGATTCCAAGCCGCCTCTCCTGAGCCTCAGATGTCACCTGCCTTCTACACGAGAGGACTAAAAAGCTGAGGGCTTCAAGTGAGGCCTGATTCAAAGCGGGAGCAGAGACAGGACAGGAGGAGCCCCCAAGACATGTTTGACAGGCCCTGGTCCCTTGATTAGCTGGCTAGAACCTCTGCAGTGATTCAAGTGTCTTAACTGAACTCTGGAGCAGAGAAGGTGCCAGGAGCCAGGGCAAAACAGAACAGCAAGAGATGTGGTTCAGTAGTAAAGCATGCGTCTAGAATTTGTAAGGTGGGTTCAGTCTCCAACACACACACACAGGGTTTAAAGAAACAGATTCTCCAAAAGAGAAGAACATTATGGAATTGAAAAAGGGTCGTAAGAGAAAGATTGATGTGGTGATTGTGGAGCAAAATCAGCTTGACACTAGCAGAGACTGGTTGTTAGAAGCCCAGGAGCTGCCTCAAATGCAAGTCGGCTACGTGCTAGGACAAACATGTTGTGATGAGTGTTTCTGAAAAAAAGAGTAGCTCATTTGTCAGTTCCTAGGGCATGCTGTGCAACCTAAATTCAGAACACTGGGATGTTCAAAGAACTTTTAAAATAATAAGATAGGGGCTGGAAGTGTGGCCTAGTGGAAGAGTGCTTGCCTAAGCATGCACGAAGCCCTGGGTTCGATTCCTTGGTTGTCACATACACAGAAAAGGCCAGAAGTGGTGCTGTGACTCAAGCGGTAGAGCACTAGTCTTGAGGAAAGCTAGGGTCTAGATTTTGGGGGTAGACTTATATAGAGCTTAACGATTAAAATGGGTGGTAGTCTCTTGGAAGCCCAGGGCCATGTTCTTGGAATGCTCCACCTGGGTGTGGGGGCCATTATCCCCTGGGGACCAAGGTCAGAATGACCAGCCTGTGTACCTGCACGTGAGCATGAACTTGATGCTTTGCTTGACTTTAGGGAATATGACAACTCAATCCTTCATAATCCATCTTTAGATACATAAAAGATTGGGCCTAGAGGAAAGAGGCAGATCCTTTACCACATACACAGAAAAGGCCAGAAGTGGTGCTATGGCTCAAGTGGTAGAGCTCTAGCCTTAAGAAAGCCCAAGGACTGTGCCCAGGTCCTGAGTTCAAGCCCCAGAACTGGCAAAAAAAAAAAAAAATATATATATATATATATGGATATATATGGATATCTGTGGCTCATGCTGTAATTATAGCTTGGAAGGAGGCTAATGATTCAAGGCCAGCATGGGTAAAAAAGTGTGTGAAACCCTATTTCAAAATCATCACAAAGCAGATCTAGTGTGATTCAGGAGATACAAAGTCTCTAGAACATGCCTTCAACAAGTACAAGGCCCTAAGTGTAAAACATCTAATACCATTGAGAGAGAGGAAGAGGAGGGAGAGGAAGAGGAGGGAGAGGGAGAGGAAGATGGAGAGAGAATACATTTCTGGTATGTAGGTGAGAAGGAGGTCAATTCCAGAAGCCTCGGAGAAGAAAAATAAATAAAGGAAACTTGATCTTTCAACTTTGCAGAGAAATGCATCTCCAGAGGTAGAAATGGTAGAGCCTGGGGTTTTGAAGTCTACAGCAAACTGTAAAAATTGGTGAGGTAGAGTTACCACAGAGCTGGAGGATACAGTGAAACTCAGCAGGTGAAGAATCAGGGCAGGAAGAATTGAACAGACTGTCTGTTGTTGAAGCAGAAGAATTCTTCCCCAATCGCCAGACACCCTGAGAGTTGGCTGCAAGCCCTATTCTGAGAGACACAGCTGCTCAGATCCCATTCCCCAGCTTAGGTCAAGTTCTTGGCTTTGTACTCAGCAACACCCAATTCCTTCCACTTATCAGGAGTAGCTCTTAGTCACTTAGCTCCCCACCCCAGATGGACCAGGAGGAGCGATAAAAGAAAAAACACTAGATAAAAAGACCATCCCCTCCCAGCATTTCCCAAATGTCAAACCTGAAGGAATCCAATCTTAACTGATAGTTGTTGTCTAGGCAAACAAGGGAGAGAGAGACAGAGACAGAGAGACAGAGAGGAGAGAGGTTTTGGAAATTAAAGAGAAGGGAAAAGTACAAGGCTAATTGGCTCAAACCTGTAAGCAAAAAGAAATTTGCAAGTCCAAATGTCTGGGCACAGTGGTGAGGACCAGTTATCCCAGCTGAGAGGAGAACACAACATCTGGCCACGGTGGCCTTTTCCACTCCTCTGCAAAGGAGATGCCCAAGTTAGAGAATTACAGTCTAGGTAGGTCCAGACACAAAGCAAGACCTTACCTTGAAAATAACCAATGTAAAAAGGCATTGGGGACAGGTACCAATGGGCAGTGCCCACCTAGCAAGCTCAAAGCCTTGAGTTTAGTCTTCAGTACCAACAAAAAGTAGGAGGCGGCCCCTTCCTGGGGTCAGCAAGATGGCATCTACCAGCAGGGTCGTTCAGGTAGTCAAGCCACAGACTCCATTAATAAGATTCCCTAACGGAATAGACAATCCTAAACTCAGTGCATCAGAAGCTTTGTGGTTGCCAGGGCTCCCACCTCACCCTTCTTTGGCCTCCTGGCATGCTAAAGGAAGTAAAACATCAGACATGATGCAACAGGTCCACCAGACACTGCAGCAATAATAAAACATATCAGAAATGCAGAAGGAAACTTATAGCTCAAGAAGAAATGGAATTTATCTAACACGGAGGCCCAGAATAATCATTGAGGCTGCTGTTTATCATCAAAGAATTCTCTTTACAATAAATGACTTCCAAAATGACAAGTACAAAATTGTAATCAAACAACCTTAATAAAAACCTTGAAAATATGAAATATAGAAAATATAGGTAGGGGCCTAGTGGTAGAGTGCTTGCCTAGCATGCACAAAGACCTAGGTTTTGTGGGCCGGGAGTTTGGCCTAGTGGTTAAAGTGCTTGCCTAGCATGCACGAAGACCCAGGTTCGATCCTTTGGTACCACATACATAGAAAAAAGCTGGAAGTGGTGCTGAGGCTCAAGTGGTAGAGCTCTAGCCTTGAGAAAGTCCAAGGACAGTGCTCAGGCCCTGAGCTCAAGCCCAGGACTGGTAAAAAAAAAAAAAAAAAAACCTAGGTTCAATTCATTGGTACCACATACATAGAAAAGCTGGAAGTGGTGCTGTGGCTCAAGTCGTAGTGAGCTAATCTTGAGTAAAGGCCAAGGACAGTGTTCAGGCCCTGAGTTCAAGCTCCAGGACTGGCAAAAAGGAGAGGAATGAAGGAAGGAAAGATAGATAGATAGATAGATAGATAGATAGATAGATAGATAGATAGATAGATAGATTGGGCCAGGAGTTTGGCCTAGTGGTAGAGTGCTTGCCTAGCATGCACAAAGACCCGGGCTCAATTCCTCAGTATCACATATATAGAAAAAGCTGGAAGTGGTGCTGTGGTTCAAGGGGTAGAGCGCTAGCCTTGAGAAAGCCCAAAGACAGTGCTCAGGCCCTGAGTTCAAGCCCAGGACTGGGAAAAAAAAAAAAAGGAAAAGAAAATAAGATGGATACTTGTATCTCCTAATTTATGTCTCTTGGTCAGCTTCTCCACCAACTGTTTAAATTAAAGGATACATTTTTAAATGTTAAAAAAAAATAAAGAGGAGGAGGAAAAATGTTCTCTTAAAACTGCTCCAGTAAAAACTCCCCACTCTATTTTTTTGAGGTGGTGAACAATTTAAGTTTTATGTGTTTGTGTGCTTTTATTACTATTATAAAGGTGATGTACAGAGAGGTTACAATACATAACTGAGGTCCAACTCCAACTTTTAAAAATTGTCTTTTCCAGGGCCGGGAGTTTGGCCTAGTGGTTAAAGTGCTTGCCTGGCATGCATGAAGACCCGGGTTCGATTCTTCGGTACCATATATAGGAAAAAAAAAAGCCAGAAGTGGTACTGAGGCTCAAGTGGTAGAGCTCTAGCCTTGAGAAAGTCCAAGGACAGTGCTCAGACCCTGAGCTCAAGCCCAGGACTGGCAAAAAAAAAAAAAAAAATTGTCTTTTCCACATCCTAAGCAAAAATACTCCTTTCATGATAAAATGAAATCAGCATTGTGTGAAGCAAAAACAAAACAAAAAAACACATAACTTAGTTTTTAGGTAGTTCAGACAAAGCATTTGCTTATTCAAAAGTTCCGAAGACCTATTAGGGAAAAAAATATGAAATGTAAAAACAAGGCATTTATCTACCAGGGAAGAACATAGAAAGGAAGAAAGTATGTATTAACATCTTTATAATTTTCCTATTTAAATTCCATCCTTTAAAAGATAAATAGAAGTTCTAAGGAGGAAAAGAATCAAAGGCCTCCCTGGGGGGAAAATGAGTGGGAATTTATCTCAGCTCCAAGCCATCAAACCTGATCGTGGGGAGGAGCAAGCCAGCCAGATGTGGGCAGTGCCCTCCCATGCCAATGTGGACTTTATCCTCTATAACATTCCAGATAGAATGGCTAATATAGAAGTTGATGGGGCACCAGTAAAGGCATGGAAGTTCTTCAGACCTTTCCAGGGGCTTTTCCTTACCTGTACCCATTGTCATATCATTTATAATAAAACCTGTTGGTGTGTGTGTGTATGTGTGTGTGTGTGTGTGCGTGTGTGTGTGTGTATGTGTGTGTGTGTGTGTGTGTGTGTGTGTGTGTGGCCTTTCCTCCTCCATGAGGCAGTTTCAGCTTGTGTTTTCTACTCTAGTCTATAACAGGAAAGAACAGGTGCTGTCCTAGTGTGAGGAAAGGAACGGGGGAACAGACATCTTGAAGAGAGAAAACTGGCCACAGTCTTAAGACTCAGAGATCAAGTAGCATAGCCATAGTCCCCTTGCTAGCAACCTAGTCAGACTCAAAACCAGGCGTGCCAGTCTCACAAGGCCACTTTCCAGCCAGCATTGTTCTCTTCCACATCGATTTTTCTTCCTCGTTGGACTCTACCAGTCAGGTGTGGAGTCAGCCAGCCGTCGTATGCACAGATCATTGTCTGGCCAGAAATACACTCTGTGGTGCCCTATGCTTGTGGAAGGTTTTTTTGATGCAAAAAGAAATGAAATAAATCTTATGTATCCTTGTCTCTATGTCCTGTAAAACAACAACAACAAAAAAGGTTTGATGGGAAAATGCTTAGAATTTTTTGAAATCTAAAATGAGGTTTCAATCTTTTGTGTCTGGAAAAAGAGGAGGAAGAAGGAAGAAAAGGTTTTTTTGTTGTTGTTGTTGTTATTGTTGTTTTGTCACTGGTGGGACTTGAACCCTGGGCCTGGGCTCTGTCCTTGAGATACCACCCTACCCTTTGAGTCACAGCACCACTTCCGACTTTCTGGTGGTTAATTGGAGATAAGACTCTCAAGAACTTTCATGCCCTGGCTGTCTTTAAACCATGATCTTCAGATCTCAGCTTCCTGACTAACCAGGATTACAGGTGTGAGCCAACCAGTGCCCAGAAAGAAAAGTTTTGAATAGGTACTATAAGGGTTTGAGAAAGAGGAGAGACATGAGGGTAAGTAGAGGAAAGGAAGGTTTATTGGAGTCTGCTCCCGTGTGAACCCCCTGTCAGGAGTTGCACCAGAACCTAAGCAAGCTGGGGTTTTTATAGGCAGGGAAAGGAAAATATTTTCAGCTTCTGGGGGCTGTGATTCAGACAACATCATGCAGGTACAACATCATGAAGGTGCAATCAGCATTGTGCAAGGTGTTGGAAGAGGGAGTGGTCTCTGCTGCCACTTCAGCTGCCCCAATGACCCCCAGCGGCACAACAGGTACCAGGCGTCAAACACTGTCTTCAGGAATTCAATGAAGAAAAATGATAAAAATCTTAGCCCTCAAGGAGTTCTCAGGCAAACAGCATCATCTATCACCACTAGGTCCTGCTAGGTGATGTGTACAGGAAAGTACCTATGAGTACAAGTGACAGAGAGAAAGATAAACTCACGCTGAGGGCCCTGGATTGGAGGTGTGAAGGTCAAATCTTTTAAGTATCCAGCTGACAAGAGAGCAAGGTCCTGGGGCCAAGGCCCAGGGAGATGCAACAACAAGTCCTTGTAGGAGCCCAGTCAAGTGCTAAAGCCTAGGAGCCTAGTAACTAGCAATTGTCAAATAATGTCACAACCTTAGAAAAGACTTGATCCATGCTTCCCCACTGCGGAGGAGAATATTGAGCACATACCCAACATCACTTAGCCAGCAAGTGGAAGAGCTGCACCTTCCCGCTGACCCCCTTGATCCTTCCTCCACAACACAAGCTCTTGACCCAGAGGCTAGAAAGGAGCTAATTGCTTAGGGGCAAATCTAATAAGTCATGGAAATGTTCAATAAGAGTGAAAAAAAAAAAAAAGTAATGGAGACCTAGCAGTAATACTAAAGAAGTTTTACGGGCTGGGAGTTTGGTCTAGTGGTAGTGCTTGCCTACCATGCACCAAGACCCAGGTTCAATTCCTTGGCACCACAAACATAGAAAAAGCCAGAAATGGTGCTGTGGCTCAGGTGGCAGAGTGCTAGCCTTGAGGAAAAAGGCCAAGGACAGTGCTCAGGCCCTGAGTCAAGCCCCAGGACTGGCAAAAGCAAATAAAAGATAAATAAAAATAAATTAAAAAAAAAACAAAAAAAGTTTTACTTTTTTTCCTTTTCTTTCTTTTTTAAATATATTCTTATTGTAATTATTAGAAGGGTTACAGTATATTCACCAGGTTTTTTTTTTTCTTTTCTAAAGGCTACTGGCATTATTATGGGGTTTCACACACACACACACACACACACACACACACACACACACACGCTATTCTAAACATAGGCAAGCATAAGTGTTTACATAAAGCATTCCTTGAATAAACACTAAGAGAGGTTGGGAGAAAATCTGTTGGTTAATTAAAAGATGGAATCTACAAGAGCCACGCCAGGCCAGGCAAAGTAGAAGAAACGCTTTATCCCTGCCAACGCTGAAAAATATGAAATTTCCCCATAATGTTGAGAAATATGAAATCTCTCCATAATGTAATAGTAACCAATAGCAACCACTTTCACAACACAAACATAATCCAAAGTCTTAGAAGAATGGCCTTTAGAATAGTGCAAGTAGCTGCAGTTTATACAATGGGCTGGAAAAACAGCCAACAGGATGTGCAGTTTGAGTTGGTTCGAGTCAGTGAAACTGAACCTGAATAAGAGGAGGAAATTCCAGGAGTAAAACAATAAAATAAGGCCAGAAACAAGACATGCAGTCTACTGCCTGTTTAACCAAGTGGAAATTCAATAAACCCCTAACTGAGCCCCTAGCTGAGTCTTACCTAATGTGATCATAATCAATCATTACCCTGTAACTATGCTTCTGCTTCTGTAACCTGCTTCAGCCACCCATAAATATCCCCCTCTCCCCAGCCTAGGTGCGCAAGTCTCCTAGGAGACCTTGTTGCCCCGAGTACTCGTGTTCCTAAATAAACCTCTTGCTGATTGCATCCGACTGAGTGGTCTCGCTGTTCCTTGGGAAGGGGGCTCCGTCTGGAAGACATCCCGCTGAATCGGGAGTCTAACATTTGGAGGCCCCAGCGAGATAGGAGACCCCCACCCAGGGACCACCGACCCACCTCCGGGAGGTAAGCTGGCCAGCAAATTTCTGTTGTCTTTTGTATGTCTTGTCTTATGTTAAGAGTATTTCTGGAATCTGTGACTCGGCCGCCGTGTCAATCTGTATTTCTGGAATCTGTGGTTCGGCCGTCTGTATCTGGCGGACCCGTGGAGGAGCTGACGAGCTCGTACTCCCGACCGCAACCCCTGGGAGACGTCCCTGGGGCATCTGGGGTCAGATTTCTGACCCGTCTGGTTTCCCCTTTTGGGGCTTCGCCTCAGTCTGAGGACTCTTCAGTCCAGCTGATAAGGGAAACGTCTGGGTTTCTTCCAAACACCAGTTTACTTTCGGTTTTGGAAAGAAGCTGTATTGTGAGGTTTTTTTTTGTCTGTTGTGTATTTTTGTTCCTTGTGTTAATTGTGACGGGACTGAAACTGACTATTAATATGGGACAGTCTGTGACTGCTGCCATGTATGCCATCAAAGTTTGGGGTACTTAAAGGTCTCTGCTTCTGTCTTGTTTTGTGAGATGTTTTTTTTGTTGTCTAGTTTTGTTTTCAAAATTGGTACCAGTCTTAAATATGGATCCTTGCAATTTTTGTGTGTGTATTCTGGGCAGTTGTAACAAGCCCTAGAAAAATAAATCACTGCTAAGTTGCCTTGTAAAAAGTTTTGTTCTGAACCTGGTTCTCACCTGCAAGAGTAAAATTGGCAAAGCTCTCTTGACACAAACTTCCGGAAAATGAACGGCCGATATTAATTTTGCGCGCTTTAAGATCTTTGAGTATGAATGTGTGAATGAGTGAGTGAACATGTTCAAGGTTAAATTGTCAGCATGCTGTATAAAACAATGGATAAATTTTATACTTAAAACAAAAAGGCAATTGGGTAAATCTAAGTCTAAACTTCAAGAAAATTATTAGGTTAAAATGTTTTACAATGTCTTAAAGGGTAATTGCATTGTTTTAAAGAGAAACTGGTAAAAAGTATTTTTCTAAAGTAGAAAAAAGTATTTTCTAAATGAAATTTACATTAATAATTTGATATTAAAATGCATAGAGCTGTTTACATTGTAAACATTGTGTCCTGTTTAGCCCAGAGGTATTAGGAAATTTGGAATCTATTTCCTTAAGTTAAAATTTGAAAATAAATATTAGGAATTAAAATGTAAATTTATTAATTTCAGAGACCTTACCTATCAAAACTGTCTAGGTAATCAAATGCTAAGAGAAAGGATGGGAAAACTTAGGATAGTCCTATGTGACCATCTTGGGGCGTGAGAGGTGGACTGGCAAAGGTGCAGCCTTGGGTAAGCTGGAGTGAAGGCTGTTCACTTAACTTGGTCAGGTGAACTGAGATCCACATCTTTGCTCTTTTTCTTTGCAGACTGACATTGAAAATCTGATGGTAAAATCTGGGTAATATGATTAGTATTTTAAAAGAAATAAATATTTAGAAGTTTATCTCTGTATAATTTGGGTTCATGCTACTGCATTGCAATTGGATGCATTCTAGAAAAAGAAGGAAACTAAGTCCAGATTTAGACTTTTGGTGCACTGATGATGTTTACAGTTCTTGCATTGAGGAAACTGTTGCTGGAGTTTTGAAACCTGGAAACAAAGGGAGTTCCTTGGGCCCTTAAAGATTTTTCAAATGCACATAAAGGCTAAAGTGTTAATTGTTTAAGCAAATATCAGTAAAAGTTTTAAAGAACATTGGAAATGGGTTTCTGAACAAAGTTTAAAATTAAAATTATCCTAAATGTTTGTTTAAACAAGAAAAATTAGGACTACCAAAATGGTTACTTAATTGCTATTTCAGCTTATTCTTGCAAGTTACTCTATAGCAATCTGCAGCAGGTCCATGGAGAAGGACAGCAGATCCTCATTCAGATGTAAATTTGGCCCTCACCAAGTTCCAGGTAAGCTCATGCTTAGAGACTATTTCTGAGTTGACCACCTTGTTGCTTCTAATTAAAGTAAAGTGGCCTTTGTAGGACTCACTGATCTGAAAGCCGCAGTTTTGAGCCAGCCCGGGCAAGGCAAAGTCCCTGTGAGACTGTGGTGTCTAATCTGTCAGAGTGCTATTGAGAGTTGCTTTGGAGCTCCAAGTGGCAGAGTGCTAGCTCTAAGCTGAAAAGCTGGGGGACAGCACTCAAGCACCAGGCCCAGGACTCAGTGGCAGAGTGCAAGCCTTGAGCTGCAGAGCTGAGGAGAGGCACTCAGGCCCTATGTTTGGGACTTAAAAGTGGCAGGGTGCTAGCCTTGAGCTGGAGAGCTGAGAGACAGCACCCAGACCCTGAGTTCAAGTCCAGCAACCAACAGAGTGAAATGCCAATGGGACATTTATTCCTGTGTGGAGAGACACTACTGGGACAATAAAGCATCCAAATGCAGTAAGCCACAGCTTGGATGGCAGAGGTGGTGTCAGATCCTAGAGTCATTTATGCTTGGCCATTCAAAATTAATCAGAGCCGGGAGGTCATAAAATAGTTTGTAAACATGCCTTACTAATGCCCATGCCTTTCATACCTGGGCAGGAACTTGTCAATCATCTGTAATAGAAAATGGTTTAAAATCCTAACTGAGTAAAGTTTAATTTGACACCAGCCACAAATTCAGGGTAGATGTGACGCTTGCGTCCCTATTATATGTTTAGATCTGGCAACTGAAGCATAGAGTGCAGAAATTAAGTTCCCCAGAAAATCAGGAAAATGCCTTTGCAAATGGGTGCTAAGTAAGCTACACTGTTGTAGCCAAAGAAAAAGTTTGTGCAGTTGTTAAATGCTTTACATGACCTCCAATTTGAAGTAAAATATCACTCCTGACATGTAATCTTGACAGCCTCTTGGTAAAATAGGCTAAGTTTTCAGGGTCCCTGGCTAGGTATAGAGACAACGCCCCTGAGTCAGCCTGAAAAAGTTATAAAAGATGGATCGTCGCCCATCAGTCCTCTTTAAATAAAGGGACCAAAAAGTTGTTTCTTAAAAATTAAGACAGCATAAGTTAGAGGCATAAAAAAAATATAGTAGTAACAAATGTGCAAGAGTGGAGACTGCACTTGTGCGGCTACAGTTTCGAGTCTTCTGTGCCTGTCTAGAGAGTGCTAAGCCTTGTTCAATCCGGTTACTAAAAGTTGTCACCCTGGTATTACTTTGGATTCTCAATCCTATACTGTCTTAAAAACCAACGGGTGCCAGCCTGCAAAAATGAGTGTGCTCGGGTAAAACAACTAGAAAAGCATTGGGAAAATTCACCAGAGTCAGGCCTTAGGTTAAGCTTCTTTAGAAATTTTGCAGGCGACCCAGCAGGAGGTGTGACATTCCATTGGAACTGCTGTGCTGCCGGATTCAACCACCACCTCACAATTGTTTACTGAGAGGACTGGAACTAAACTCTTGGTAATGGGACCCGACCTGATTTGACAGACCACCCCCTTCAGGATGCTGAGCTCACCTGGTTCACGGATGGCAGTAGCCTTCTGAAAAATGGAGAGCGGAAGGCAGAGGCAGCTGTTACCACTGAGACTGAGGTAATTTGGGCTGAAGGACTACCCCCTGGAACATCGGCCCAGAAAGCGGAACTTATTGCCCTAACCAAGGCCCTCCAAATGGCAGAAGGTAAGAGACTTAATGTCTACACTGATAGTCGATATGCCTTTGCTACTGCTCACATACATGGAAAAATCTATAAAAGAAGAGGCCTATTGACCTCAGAGGAAAAAAAAAAATAAGGCAGAAATTGTAGCCCTGTTGACTGCAATATTTTTACCAAAAAGACTGAGCATTACATTGCCTGGGCCACCAAAAAGGGGAGTCAATGAAAGCACGAGGCAATCGTCTGGCAGACCGAGCGGCTCGGGAAGCTGCACTTCAGTGGACACCAAGAGTGCCGGCCCTCCCAATAATAGAAAAGCCTCACCGTAGTCTTCCCCCACTCCCATACACTCCAAAGAATATTAAGTGTCATAAGAAAATGGGGGCGGCCTATGACTCCAAACAAGGACAATGGATTTTTAATAAAAAAACAGTTTGGCCCAAAAAGTGGACTTTTAAAATAAAGACTCTCATAGAGCGGCAGGAAAACTTTGGCCACTTCTTGGAAAAGGAGGAGACTTTGCAACAAGTGGCTGCCCAGTGCCCAGCGTGTGCTAGGGTGAATGCAGGACAGACTAAAATTGGACTTGGAACTAGAGTAAGAGGACACCTCCCAGGTGTTCATTGGAAAATTGACTTTACAGAAATTAACCTGGACAATCTTGGTTGTAAAAATCTCTAACATCCTTGTCTGAAAAACTTTTCTTAAAGGATAGTGATTTGTATGCTGCTTTAAAAGAAAAATGCTGCTTTTACGCAGACCAGACAGGAATTGTACGGGAAACTATGAGTAAACTTAGGGAAAGACTAGCAAAAAAAAAAAAAAGGAATTCCATTCCCAACAAGGTTGGTTTAAAAGCTGGTTCAATCAGTCCCCCTGGTTTACAACTCTGTTATCCACTATAGCAGGACCACTAATTCTCACCTTGGGTCCCTGTATCCTAAATAGACTAGTCCAATTTGTAAAAGATCAATTAACTGTAGTACAAGCCTTAGTGCTCACTCAACAGTATCAGCAACTTAAGGAAAGAGAGACCACTCTCATTAAATAAAGGATTTCATTCGACCCATAAAAAAATGGGGGATAAAAAATATGAAATTTCCCCATAATGTTAAAAAATATAAAATCTCTCCATAATGTAATAGTAACCAATAGCAACCACTTTCACAACACAAACATAATCCAAAGTCTTAGAAAAATGGCCTTTAGAATAGTGCAAGTAGCTGCAGTTTATACAATGGGCTGGAAAAACAGCCAACAGGATGTGCAGTTTGAGTTGGTTCGAGTCAGTGAAACTGAACCTAAATAAGAGGAGAAAATTCCAGGAGTAAAACAATAAAATAAGGCCAAAAACAAGACATGCAGTCTACTGCCTGTTTAACCAAGTGAAAATTCAATAAACCCCTAACTGAGCCCCTAGCTGAGTCTTACCTAATGTGATCATAATCAATCATTACCCTGTAACTATGCTTCTGCTTCTGTAACCTGCTTCAGCCACCCATAAATATCCCCCTCTCCCCAGCCTAGGTGCGCAAGTCTCCTAGGAGACCTTGTTGCCCCAAGTACTCGTGTTCCTAAATAAACCTCTTGCTGATTGCATCCGACTGAGTGGTCTCGCTGTTCCTTGGGAAGGGGGCTCCGTCTGGAAGACATCCCGCTGAATCGGGAGTCTAACAACGCAATCAAATATTTTGTTCCATAAACACCACTGAGATGGTGCACTTACCTCTGAGAACAGACATTAACTTGTGGAGGAAAGCTGAACTTGCAGTTAGAGTAAAAGCAAGTAGAAGCTATTCCAGAAGTATGAGGCAAGACCCTACATGCAACTCTGTTTTCCAGGCTAGGCCTTGGCAGCACTGTCTGGGGCCTTTGACTTACAGGAGCTCCTCTTGTCCTGTGCTCTTTCTACTGCCCGTTCTCAGGGTCTCTGGTCATGGCAGCTGGCATCACAGGTGGGAAAGTAGCCATCTGTCCCTCAGCCAGCAGGATAGGAAAGGCAGCTCCCAGGGTAGATGTGAATAAGAGAACATTCTAAGAACTTCAACAAGCCCTGAGATCCCTGCTACACTCTCACATCCTGAACCAACCTCAGAACAAAAACCAAGGGGTTAATAAGTATGGAATTAAAAGCCTCTCCAAAGCCAGGCACTGGTGGCTCGTACCTATAATCCTAGGCTGAGACCTAAGGATTTTGGTTCAAAAGTGTTAACACTTTACCTATTAATCTTTCCAGAACTTTCATGTTGAAAAAAATAATAACTTGAGGCATTACATCTCCAAGTACAGTCTCCAGTTTATCACTTATCTTCAGGTAGATGAATATAAAAACCAAGAGTAATGATATGGTGTCATACACCTGTAATCTCAGCACTTAGGAGACTGAGGCAGCACTTAGGAGACTGATCAGAAGTTTGAAGCCAACTTGTTTAACATAGTGAGACCCTCTCTCAGCCAATTTTAACTTTTTTTTTTTATTTAAGGTACTGTAAGCCTACCTATTCAGGAGACCTTGAGACCTTGAGATCACGGTTTGCATGCCAGCCTAGGCAGGAAAGTCTAAGACTCTTATTCTCCAATTACCCAGCAAAAAGCCAGAAGTAGAGCTGTGACTTACGTGCTAGAGCTATGCCAGCCTTGAGTGGAAAAGCTCAAAGGGAAGTACCCATGCTCTGAGTTCAAGCTCCAGTACCATACAAGCACACAAAGGGTGATTAGCCAAATCAAAAGTCCATCTTAGGGAGTTGAAGTGGGTGGTTGGGTGCAAATCAACTGCATGGAAGGTGCCTGGGGTTTGGGGATTTCATCCAGGCAAATACCACGTAGAGTTACTTATTCTAGGTCCCAGCTTTCCATATGTAGAAAAAGCTGAGACTAGAGCAAGTGATTTCTAAAGACTCAGCCAGTCCTTTACAGGGTAAGCCTATTGTTCTGACTCAAAATGCATCACAGACTAGAAACTCCCATCAATCTTAACACCCAGTCTTACTGGAAATCCTCAGAGCCTGGGGCCCTTATGCGAGCGCTCAGCTTCCCTGAGGATCTCCCTCAGCCCAGGTACTGAATGGACCCAAGCATTCAGGCCTCTCCTTTCCCTTAGAGGCCTGAGTCCTGCAGGGTAACAAGCAGGTTGGACTTGTTAGCACAGAATGAATACTTCTGGCTGGGAAGGGAGCCAGTTGCTTGTCCAAGCAAATGGGATATGAATCAAGGGGAGAGGGAAAGCCCTCAGGCCGGTTTGACAAGGTTGAGGGTCCACCCCAGCTTCAGAAAGGGTTGGAAGAATGAGGAAAGTCTCAGCCTCACTGCTTTTCCCTTCCAGTTTGGGTACAAATGTCTGCTGAGCAATACTGGTAGTAACCAAAAAGAAATGGGACTTTTAAAAGAAATACAGGCAAATATCTATATATATCTATATATATATATGACACCTTTAAATTATATATATATAATTATGTATATAATTTAAAGGTGTCATGTGGTATTTATTGTAATGATGCAGGCATTCTTTCAAACAGTTCTAAAATGACTGGCAGAATTGTCTTAAAAAGCTTACATCATCGCTTTTCTTTAAAATAAAAATTATTTCACAATGTCTTTCTCAATGCTTTTGAAGGCCAGCTTGATTCCTGGGCAAATTTAAAAGTCACATAAATCCAAAGGAGGCAGAAAAGTGAGGGATCAAATTACACTGATCATCAAGTCAAGGGATGATGACTTTACGAAGCCTGTAATCGAACCTTAAAAGACACAGCCCCATGGGCTGGGGCGTGGCTCAAGTGGTGAAGTGCCAGCCTAGCCATGTGAATTTAAGTGAATAACAGACACACACACACACACACACACACAGATCCCTCCTGAGTTTGATGTGAACGTTCTTCATTCTTCTCACAAATTTAGAACCTTTGTGATCTAGCCTCTGCCAACTTATCCCCCTCTCCCAGGTTCCTTAAATCTTAGTCTTTTCTAATGTCAAACTACTTGCTTGTGATGTATTGGTACATACTAATCTGTCTGCTCTGACCATCTGATATTTATTTGCCTTTCAGAGTAAATCCCCATTTCATGAAGTGTTCTCTGACCCCTGGAGCCTGATTAATGATCCCCTTAGCACACTTTATCATGGCACTCATTGCATCATACTGTCACTGCTGTCTATATGTCCGCCCCTGCTCTAGCCTGAGCCCCTCATGGGCAGGGTCTGTGTCTTACTCATCCCTGTCTCTACAGTACCACCCAACACAGGCTTCACTCACATTTGCCAAATAAGCAAATCAGCGTCTCTGCGCCCAACACTAAGCAGTGTAGAGCTCCCTCTGGTGGAACCTAAAGGAACTGGGAGGATGAAGCCCTAAACAGCCTCAGCTGTAACTTGGTTTGTTTTGGTATCTAATATTTTTTCCCCTAAGACTGAGATATCCCTGAAGAAGAGAATCCCACTTGATGCTGTTTTCTGCCTAGGATCATCCGTGAAGGGAGGGAAGTAAATAGAATCTAACAGAACAGATGTCCAAGTTAAACGGATAGTGCGTTCTCGATCATATGCTACACATATTATGAATTAATAACTTCCAGAACATGACCCTTTCTTTTGTGTATTTGTTATAAATTTGAATTCTTAAATGAATGCCAAGAATGGTGCTGTGTTGCGATCTGAAGCCTAGAATTTGGCACGTGGGATCCTTCATTATTGACCTCGTGCAGTGCCAGTAGTCCAGTGTGAACTCAGGACTGGGCATGCTCCACTCAGCTCTTAACCTGATGGTTAGTGCTTTACCACTTGAGCCATACCTTGGGTCCAGCTTTGTTTGCTGATTACTGGATTGGAATTGGAGTCTTTGGGATTTGTTTGCCCGGGCTGGCTCCAGTTAGCCAGTAAAAAACTGAGAACAGGAGGTGGTGCAAGTGCTAACATGCCAGCCTTGAGCAAAAAAAAAAAAAAAATCTAAAAAGGCCAAGAGACAGCACTCAGGCCCTGAGTTCAAGCCCCACTACTGGCAGACACACACAGAAATAAAGAAATGGAAAGGAAGAAGAAGGGAAGGAAGGAGGAAGGGAGAGAGAGAGGCAGAGAGGGGGAAAGAGAAAGAGAGATAGACAGAGACAGAGACAGAGAGAGACACTGAACAACCTGGGGCCATGCCTGGAATTACACCCTTCAGTAGCTCAAGCCAAAAGACCATGAGTAGTTGAGGTCAGCCTGAGCAAGATCCGTTTCAAAATAAGAAGGGGAGAAGGAGGAACTGGAGAAGGAGGAGGAGGAAGAGGAGGAGGAGGAGGAAGAGGAAGAGGAAGAGGAGGAGGAGGAGGGAGGAGGAGGAGGAGGAGGAAGAGGAGAAGGAAGAGGAGGAGGAGGAGGAGGAGGGAGGAGAAACTGTTTCACCAATCTGACAGTCTCTCATAGTGTGTATGTACACTTGTTCATTTTGTCTGTCATGGTATGATTCAATACATTCCCATGGGTTTCCCATTAATTGACACTCGATTTAGAGCAGTTGTTCTTGACTTTTACTGGGCATGAGTTTCCACACACTGGTTTGTTACAACAAGTTGCAAGTTCCACCCTGAGAGTTGCTGATTCTGATCTGGGGTAAGTCCCCAAATTTTTCATTTCTAAGTTTTCTTGAGTTGCTGGTCATATCTTGCAAACACATAGAGTGTCAGATTCTGTCAGATTCAAGTCTGAAAAAAAGATACACCAGGGCCCGGAGTTTGGCCTAGTGGTAGAGTGCTTGCCTAGCATGCACGAAGACCCGGGTTCAATTCCTCAGTACCACATACATAGCAAAAAGCCAGAAGTAGTGCTGAGGCTCAAGTGGCAGAGTGCTAGCCTTGAGAAAGTCCAAGGACAGTGCTCAGGCCCTGAGCCCAAGCCCAGGACTGGCAAAAAAAAAAAAAAGATACACCAATGGAAATGTATATGTATCTGTATACAACACTGCCCTGACACAGACAGCCAGATGGCTTGACAGAACTGCCTTTTGAAGGCATAGCTAAGACACAGACACAATACCACACAAGAATGGCCACTGTGTTTGAGGGTATGATGTGTATCTAAAACTAAGAGCTGTTATATGGTGTTGGCTCAGGAAGGGACAGAATCAAAGAGGATCCCTTACTCTTCTGACATCCATGTGTCCTTTTCTTTTTTTTTTTTTTTTTTTTTGCCAGTATTGGGGATTGAACTTAGGGCCTGGGTGCTGTCCTTGAGCTTGCTCAAGGCTAGCACTCTACCACTTGCGCCTCAACACCACTTCTGGCTTTTTCTGTGTATGTGGTACTGAGAAATCTAATCCAGGGTTTTCTACATGCCAGGCAAGCACTCTACCACGAGGCTACACTCCTGGCCCTGTGTATCCTCTTTCTTATCATTACTCTCTTGAAGCTACCTGCTTCATGTCCATATTTCCTTTCTTGACCCACGGGGCTTAATCATGTTATGGTTTTCTTTATGGATCTGTTTTTGTGCCCATCATGGAGCTTGAATTCAAAGCCTGAGCACTGCCCTGAATTGTTTTGCTCAAGGCGAATATACTCTACTACTAAGCCACAGCTCCACTTCCAGCTTTGGGGCAGTTAATTTGAGATAAGAATCTCATGGGCCTTCCTGCCCAGGCAAGGTTCAAAACTTGATCCTCGGGTCTCAGCCTCCTGAGGAGCTAGGATTACAGGCATGAGTCAAGTGTCCCGGGCCCATGTCATGATTTTAAACCAATACTCACTGTCAAACCAAACATTCTCATTAATGAGATGGCTCTATTCTGCTGTGCGCTGGCCTGGCCGCCCTAAAGAAGCAAAGCCTCTGTCTTTCTGCTGCAGACTATGGAGAATGGAGGCTTGGATGTGAAGGTTGCCCTGTGCTGGCCTGGACAAGCACGCAGCAGTGCTTTTCATGTACTTTTCTGGGTTTGCCATGTCCTCTTGCTTCTTTTCCTGGGGAGGGTGTGGGGCCCAGCTTCCCTCAGCCAACCCAGATGTAGCCCCTGCCTCCCACATTGCCTGGTGATGTAGCCATGTACTTCCTGTGTGGGGCTCAGAACTGTGCCTCAGGTGCCTGCTTCAAGACAATGGTGAGTCTCCTCTAACAGAAAGGACCCCCCACCCCCCCCCTTTCTTCCTAACACTGGGAACAATGGGTCCAAAGGCTTACCTCCAGTGGATAGCTTGAAAACTTGGCTTTCTGGTTTCCTTTACAGAAGTGACACGCTGACTCCTCTCCGCCATCTTAGTAGAGAGAGAGAGAAGGATGCAGTGGCGCATTTTCTGGAGCGTTGTGGGCCTCTGTCTCCTGGCAGGTAAGTAGCATGTGTTTCCCCAGGTCCTTGGAAGGCTCGTAGCCTTACCTGGTGCAGCCAGCACCAAAGATGCCCAAAGGCCCTCATCCATCAGGAGATGAGAGGAACGGTTTGTGCTTGGAGAGGATAAAGGATTGGGGCTGGAGGAAACTGCAACGAAAAAAGTGCCAAGCTGCCAGGGACCATTCCAGAAGCAACCAAAGAAAGGAGGACGAGGTGCTCATATCAGTTCAAAACCGAGATCCCTCCCCTAGCAGGAGCAAGCTTGTCTGGCAGTAAGCTAACGCAACCCAAAGAACTTACATGGAGTGATTAGGAGAGCTAAAGTGTTTGGAGGAGACAGGTTGTTGAACCTGAACTCTGTCCAGGGTGTAACAAATTTAATACCTATGGGACAAATACCTCATAACATTCAGTCCTTCTGGGAGAACCAAGAACTTTCTATGAGTTCAGTCCTTTTTAAAGAGAGATAGAATCTAAAATGATAAATATCCAAGGATATCTGCATACATAGCATGAGTGAGATAAATAATGGAAAGAAGCAGTGCCCTTTGTTGTGTCAAAAATTCTCTGTATGTATTCGGTATTGAATCCTTACTACTACCTGGGATGGAAAATGACAGCCCCTATTTAGAGACGAAATGACTTCTCAGAGGAGTTAAATAGCTTCTTTCAAATCATACAGTTAGTAAATGCTGAAGCTGACCAGAAAAACCAGAACTGTGTCTATTAATGCCTGGGCTTGTGACAACTGCACTATATAAGGCAAAACGGCTTGTGATGGTTCTATATCAAAGAACCAGAAAATGCCATCATAGCTGGGACTCCCATCTCTCAGCAGCAGCCATATGTCTTCACATCCTGCTTCATTGCCAGCTTCTCTCACACACACACCACATGGGGATTCAAACTGAACCCTCTTGTTCGGGGGATTCCCTTTGGTTTGGGGTTTGATACAGGGTTTTACTATGTAACCCTGGCTGGCCTTGAATTCCAGTCTCCTCTGTCTCAGACGCCCAAGCACTAGGATTACAGGCATGTTCCACCACACCCTAAAAGAGTCTATATTTGTAATGCTCTCAGGTTTATTTATTTACCTGTGACTAGTCCAAGGAACACACTTCATGTCTCAGAAGGCTAGCCAGGCTTTTTCATAATAGCTTAGAATACAAATTATGTTCTTCCTAAAGAGGAAAAAAAATAAAGAGAGAATACTGAAGATTTGAAACTTGTAGGAATTTGGCATCATGAAAATATGCCCAGTCTGTCTGTGGATGGAAGAATCTCATCCATTGTAGAGGCTGTTGGTAAATGTAAAAATTCTCAGGCAACCTCAGTAGATGATTGGATCAAGAAGTTGTACTACTTATACACAATGGAATTCTAGGCTGCCATCAGAAAGAATGACATTGCCCCATTCATAAGAAATGGAAACACTTGGGAAAAATCATATTAAATGAAGTGAGCCAGACCCAAAGGAACGTAGGCTCAATGGTTTCTCTCATTTGTTATAATTAGTACACATCTAGAACTCTCCTAGAAGAGGATTACAATAGTTCAAAACCTAGGTATATAAGGTCATATAGAATGAGACAAAATGGATATAGAAACAAGAGCTTTATCTTATGTGATTGTTGTTCTTAATGTACTATGTTATTTCTCTTCTCTTTTTTTGCCCTTATGATTAATCTCATATTGTTACTGTATCTGACTTTGTTACTTGGTATATTGTATAGATGTTTATTTGTTTATTTGAAATAGGAGAGGGAAAGGGGAAACAAGATGATTGGGAGGGGGTTGGGGAGAAAAATGGGGACAAAAACATGAGGAGTATCAGTGTGTGAGAAGTATTGGGCTTACTACCTGATGAATGTTACTGTAACCCCTCTATACATTACAAAAAAAAATCTCAGGGGCCTCGAGTTTTGCCTAGTGGTAGAGTATTTGCCTAGCATGCACAAAGGCCTGGGTTCAATTCCTCGGTACTACATACATAGAAAAATCCAGAAGTGGTGCTGTGGCTCAAGTGGTAGTGTTCTAGCCTTGAGAAAGCCCAAGGACAGTGCTTGCCCAGGACTGGCAAAAAAAAATCAAAAATTAAAAAAAAAAATCTCAGGCAATGATGGGAAACTGATCACTGTTCATGAATTAAAGTTATTGTTGAGTGAGGGAATCAGAGGGCACAGAAGAAATGCTTTCAGCTTATCAATACACAGACTCTAGTTGATGAGCAATTGGGGTTTCAGATATTTTTTCCTCTGACTCAAACAGAAAACAAATGGAAAAGTTGAGCCGTTTGATAAGCAGGGGACAGAGACAGACAAGAATGCCAGACTTTGTGCCTAACCAAGAGCTTGTTTTTCTTCCTCAGTCAGAGACCGCTCTTCAAAATGGAGACTGGAGTACAAAATTCAGTTGTACTTTCTGTAGTCATCTTAAAAGCTGCTTCCACTTTTCCTAAGTGTTGCTTGTTCATGTTATACGCTAGATGTTTCGTTGCTCTGTTTCTCCCTGAAGGGAATCAAAATTCGTGGTCAAGGCCCAGCAATAAAGGTTACTTTCTTTGCTCTTCTTTTTTCTTTTTTCTTTCTTGGAGGTGGGTGTACTGATACTGGAGCCTGAACATCTGTCCCTTAGCTTTTCTCTTGCAAGGTTGTGGCTTTACCACTGAAGCCACACCTCCACTTCCGGCTGCTCAACCTCATACTTTCCTGCTGGCTTCAAATAGCCATCCTCACACCTCAGTCACCTGAGTAGATAAAATTACAGGCATAAGCCACTAATACCCAGTTTAAATGCCACTTTTTAAAATGTCTGTTTATTTCTATCTTCCTCTCCCTCCCCCTTTTTTTTTGCCAGTCCTGGGGCTTGAACTCAGGGCCTGGCACTGTCCGTGAGCTTCTTTTACTCAAAGCTCCCACCCTACCACTTGAGCCACAGCGCCACTTCTGGCTTTTTCTGTTTATGTGGTATTGAGGAGTTGAATTCTGGGCTTTGTGCATGCTAGGCAAGCACTCTACCACTAGGCCAAACTCCTGGCCCTATAGTGAATTCTTGAGTGTATTCTCTACCTCTTCTTATGTCACTGTAGTTTTGATGTACGAGAATGACTATAAACCAGCAGAGACGGAGAAGGACTTTAGTAATATATAGGTGTTACAGGCACTTACAATATGCACTAACTCTGTTGTTCTCTATTTTTCAGTTGGCACTTGGGGCCAGGAAGGTAAGATATGCTTTCTTTGTTAAGAAACCAACATTCTTGGGCCAGGAGTTTGGCCTAGTGGTTAAAGTGCTTGCCTAGCATGCATGAAGACCCGGGTTCAATTCCTTGGTACCACATACATAGAAAAAAGCCGGAAGTGGTGCTGAGGCTCAAGTGGTAGAGCTCTAGCCTTGAGAAAATCCAAGGACAGTGCTCAGGCCCTGAGCTCAAGCCCAGGACTAGCAAAAAACAAACAAACAAACAAAAAAACCAACATTCTTGGCATAGCCTCATGCCAAGTAACAATGTTTCTGTCAACTAAGGCTTTGAATGGATCCCATAGGATTTTAATGGAGCTGCAATTTTTTTTGTATCATATATTTCATTGTCTCTTTTCTATGTTTAGGTCCACAAATACTCACCATAGTGTTACAACTGCCTACCCATTCCAATCACACTGGATGGCCTTGGTGTGCAAAAAGCTCTGCTCTGTGGCTTAGGTCACTCTATGGCTTAGGTCACTCTATGGCTTGGGTCACACTATGGCTTGGGTCACACTATGGCTTAGGTCACTCTATGGCTTGGGTCACACTATGGCGGTCACACAAGGGGTAGATGGCCTCAAAACTGACTGCCTTTGTGAAGAGCTTCTCTAGGCCTTCCACTGCACTTCTCCAGAAGCCAGTAAGAGGCTTTGACCTTAGTCCTTTGCTCTTTCATCAGAAATCTAGCCCACAAGAGGGAATCCACAGAGATCTCAGGAACTACCCAGTCTCCATAAGAAATCTGGAGGTTGTTGGAAAGTTGAAAGTACCAACAGTTTTCATTTACCATTTGGTGTGTGCGCTTGTGGAGGGTGTGTGGCCATCCAGATGCACGCACAGGGTGTCCTTAGGTGAGCCTGGGACAGCTGTGGGGGAGAGGTCAGAATCAAGTGTCTGAGCACTCTGGGTGTGTGAGTTGTGTCCACCAGCCCTCTCTTGACTTCCTCAGACTCTGGAGTGTCCCTGTTCTGGAAACTTCTCTATCCAATCATCCTTTATAAACTGAGAGAACCACTGTTGTAGAAAGCAGCCACTTCCTGCCACACCGCCCAACTCCTGGCACTTTTAACAGCCGCTTTTGTACACAGCCTTCAGGTAGTTAATGTAGAACGAAAGGCCCCAAGCATCCTATCCTATGCAGCCAAGGAAACATCCTGAACCATTGTTTTCTAAAAGGGGGGAGGGGTGGAACCTAACCAGACAGGGAAGGACTCTATCTCTGCTGCTAATGAGAATATTGCTAATGGCTTTTTATCATTTCCTTTTCAGACCCTGAAGAAAGTGGTAAGAGAATTTTCACTCTATACAACCTTCCCCAGTGAGGGACAAGATGGCCATAGGGACAATCAGAGTAGTGAACACTCAGGCCCAGCGCTAAGAGATGGAAAATGAATTATCTTTCAAGGGAATGTATGTGAGAGGCACCTATATTTGTTGCTAGCCTTCATGTCTGATAAGTGGGTGTGTGTTGGCATATCCACATGTTTTTGTGTAAACCATGAATTCCTTAAAGGTAGATATGGTGTCTCACTTTCCTGAGTCATACTAGGGACTCAGTGAATATTTTTTGAATGACTACATGAAAAAATATGAATGCTCTGGTAGCTCCTTCTCCACAAGCATGGTCTCGTGTCATCGTTAATGCAGTGTGTTAATGGGAATAGATGCAGTGATAGGAATGAATGCAGAGTAAAATGAAATATAAAGAGAAGGAAGGGCCGGGTGCAGTGGCTCATGCCTGTAATCCTCACTACACAGGAGGCTGAGCGCTGAGGATTGTGGTGCAAAGCGAGCCCGGGCGCTAAACAACATGAAATTCTTATCTCCAATTAATCACTAGAAAAACTGGTGGCGTTGTGGCTCAAGGGGTAGAGCAGTAGCCTTGAGCTGAAGAGCTCAGGGACAACGTCCAGGCCCAGAGTTCAAGCCCCACGACCAACAAAATAAGAAAGAGAGAGAAGGAAGGGTGGCATTTCTTCAGCCTGTTGAGGAAGGCGCCTGGAGGAGGAGCTGGGATTCTTGAGCTGAGGATTCTAGAATTTGCTTGCATTTTTGAGGAGAAGAATCCTTTAGGCAGAGAAGATGAATCTAACACTAAAGCTGAATACAGCTCATTGCCCTACTTGCTAAATTGAATTTCTCTATGCCATCTCATCATCCTATGTAAAACAAATCTGGATTTAATGAGCAACCCATTGAGGTCTTTAGAACATTATCTGACATACAGAAGGCAGAGGGTGGAATCTAGCTTGTGTTACGTAGACGGCACATGGACTCTAGAGGGTAAGCATTAAAGTCGATTGTGCATACTTGTTCTGGATATTGCCCTGCTTGAATTTCCTCCTCTATTTCTTCTAACACCCTGATTCTACAGATTAGAAGATAATCAAAGAGGATTAATACAGACTTACATGATACTTTTACTTATCATGTATTACTTACATCTTAACCATTATGAAATGCCAGGGGCGTGCGTAAACTCTTTGGAAACACATCCATTTCTAAGTATAGACATAGAGGTCCTTGTAAGTCTAAGCTCTACACATGTATTTGTGCCAGTTTGACTTGTAAACAATTTTGTTTACAATTATTTGTTTTCCAGACAGACCTACCAAGCGGAGTATAATGCCTATTTGCTTTGGCCTTGTCTAATTTATGATTTCTGGTTTGTGAAACATTAAGTCCAAGTAATAGCGTACTTTGTTCTTACATCCACTCTCCCTGTAAGCAGGCAGAGAAGGACTTGTTATGGTCTGTGTTGTCTCAACCAGATGGCTGCCCGAGCACCTGGATGCCAACTCAGTTGTGTTCATGTTGGCAGGGCCCCAGGAAGGAAGGAGGAGAGACACTAACATTCTTCTTGAGCACCTGCTGTGTGCCAGCCCCTGTCCCTAGGAGAATCCACTCCATTCTCTTAAAAAACCCCAGAAGATGGGAGTTTTCTCTTCTCTTCCCTGATGAAGAAGAAACAGAATTTTGGGTGTGGAGGTGCTGCACACTCGTGATCCCAGCAGTCAGGAGACTGAGGCGGGAGGATCAAGAGTTCAAGACTGGTCTCAACCACATAAGTGAGACCCAGCCTCCATAAATAAACTGATTTTTCTTTTGAAAGAAACAGTCTTAGATGAAGTGCCTTGTCCTCCCTTGTTCACACAGCGTAGGGCAAATCAGATTCAAGCACAAAGCTTCAGCCATGAAGGCCCGTCCTCGGCAGTGTTCTGTCTCTGAGTATACTGACCCCCTCCCAGTTGCTGTGTCCAGATTCCGGCATAGACCCACACTTCCCAAGGGGACAAGCCACAAGTCTCCCATGAAATATGGATGCACCATCAGCTCCACCTTCCAGGACAAGATTGCCTGCTATGGGGATGTGGATGAACCCCTTCCTGCCTGCCCTCCCTCTCACACCAATGGTCCCTCCCTCCTCCACCACCACCACCAACAAATAATGGAGAGAGCTCATTATACCCAGAGATCGTGCAAAACAGAGGCTTTTGGTATTTCTTGGTCTGTCACGGGGCTTGAACTCAGGGTCTGAATGCCATCCCTGAGCTTTTTCACTCACTTTGAGCCACAGTACCGTTTCCCGGTTCCTAGGGATTCATTGGAGATAAGAGTTGTACGTGTTTTCCTTCCTGGGCTGTCTTTGAACTGTGATCCTAGATCTCAGCCTCCTGAGTAGCTAGGATGACATGCGTGAGCCACCAGCACCTGACTAATAGAGCCAAATTTTATTGGGAGAACCAATCCCCCTGAACTGTATAAAATTTATCATATCATTTTGGAAAAAAAATAGCAAATTAAAGTATATGGAATAAGATAAAAGATGTCTGATCTCAATTAGGAGGAATTTAGTTCTCAACAAAAAGGGGGGAACCCTAAATAATAACAAGTAAGCCCACGAATCAGTGGCTCCAATGCATGGAGTATTTGAGAGTCTGAGAAAAATCACATTATATCTCTCCGGACGGTTTTGGCAAACACAAGAGGGTAATCCTGAAAACTTCGAGAACTTTCCTGCCTTAGGATTTTTTTGGTGCGTTAGGCCTTGGAGTACCTATTGCTATGTTTTCAGTTTGTCTTGCATTCTGTGAATGAGTATTTCACTGAAGGTGAAGTGCACACTTATCCACTGAGGCCTTGATTTCCTGAAGTGAGGAAGCCATCTTTGCAAGTTCTTGCGCTAGTTGATGCTCAACTTCAACTCAAAGTAGGATTATTTTTCTTGCTATTGGAACCTTCTCTTATTTTAGAAGTAATTCAATCTAGAAATGTGAGTTTGTGGGGTTTTGTTTACGCTTTGGAAAGGCAGATTGGTGAGTAGCGAAGAAGAAACTCTTCAAGAGAGATTAGCCCCAAGAACTGAGGACCCCATCCCCACCCCCCCAATTACATTGCCAACTTTGCTTTTAGAATGCTTCCCAGCAGGACCATTCTTTACTATGGGGTTTTCCCCTTCCTAAACCTATACCTGAAATCACCTCTCAGCCCCTCACCCTCTAGGCAGGCCACCTCCCTGTTGTGACAAGCAAACCTAAGTCCTGGATGGCAAGCAACTTCTTGTATTTGGCAGGTACTTTTGCCACTAATTTGCTTTTTCTGAAATATTCTGGTTTTTCTTTTCAATTTTTTCCCTTCTCTCCCATTCCTCAGAGAATAAAGAATATGAAGTCACCATCTCCGGAACCAGGGTAACGCTGACCTGTCCTCTGGATCCTGAATCTGGCTCAATAAAGTGGGAAAAAAATGATGTACAATTATCCAATAACGATGAACAGCTCATACTGGACCCATTTTCAGAAATGGATGACAATGGTTACTATGCGTGTTACCTAAGTAATTCAAAAAAGCATCAATACCTCTACTTGAAAGCTAAAGGTAACTGGAGGGTTCCTTCAGAAGAACATCCTTGGTGATTTTCCCAAACTAGTATTTGAGGCCTCCATCCTTCCCTCAATCCCGGCCTCTCTGAGACCACACAGTATCAATATTTTCTAGAAGGTGGATTGAACGCTAGCAAGGGGCTGTCAGGATAACTTCAGTCAGTGTTTAGATCTAAAGTAACTTCCTAGCCTGGTTCTGTGGACCTGCCTGAAATCCCAACTACTCAGAAGGCATGTGTGGGAGAATTGAAGTGCTAGACTATCTCAGACCAAAAAAAATGAGACCCTATCCACAAAAAAGAGCTGAAGCCGAAAGGGGTGGAGGGAGCGGTGGCTCACGTGGTAAAAGACCTGCCTGTCTAACAGGGACAAGGCCAGTAGTAAAAGTATTAATGAATTAATTTAATCAAATAACTTCCCCACAGTGACAGGCTTGGGTTGTTTTTATTATATCACATCCAGAACTATGTGACACGAGCATCAGTTTATCTCATGTTTTACTCAGAGATACATTCTTCAGGAGAATTTGCAAGGGTCACTCAAAGCTACTATGAAAAAGGAGTCATAAGAGAGGCATAACAAAAATAATAACAATGAGAGCTCGCATTAATTAAATGATCATGAAGTTTGTGGCACTTTACTAAAGTCCTGACACGTGCCAAGGACTTTTCCATACTGTCCTCTCAATGGCCATGTCATTTACATACTATTTGAGTCCCACTGCCCTTAGGGTCATTATAGATGAGGAAATGAGGACTTTATGGGTTGGAAAACCAGCTCACAATTCCTACAACTACTGCACAGTGGGGCTGAGACTTGAACCCCGGGCAGCTGGGCTCCACAGCCCCTACCCATAGCTACCCACTTTGCTTGTGGCCGATGGGCAGGGGTGCGCGCACGGAAGGAGAGGGCTGGGGCATGGCAAGCGTGTGTAATGTTGAGGGGATTCAGCAGAGACTCAGCTTCACTTGCTCCTTCTTCTCCACGTCCCCTCATTTCTCCACTTCTCCCCCACCTCTTCCCCCTGCAGTATGCGACAACTGCGTGGAGGTGGACCTGACGGCCGTGGTCACAATCGTCTTGGTGGACGTCTTCATCACTCTGGGCTTGCTGATGCTGGTCTATTACTGGAGCAGGAACAGGAAGGCCAAGGCCAAACCTGTGTCTCGCGGGGCCGGTGCAGGTGGCAGGCCCAGGGGTAAGACCGTAGAACCGGGCTGGAGGATATTTTCATCCAGCCTAGGCCAGGGTGGTCAGCATGTCCACAGAACGGTCAAAACAGCTCCTCTAGAACATTCACTGGGACACTAAGATCTCCAGGCAGGGCTCCCTGCCTGAGATTACTTCCTCTGCTTCCTGCAATGGGAAGATGTAAGGCTGCTCTTTAGTGAGCTGGGCCCCTGCAAACACCTGCCAGTGCTTTGCAGCCATCCAGCTCCATCCCCACGGAAGAGACTTGGGGGTGTTAGCATCTGCCTCATCCTTTCCCTTCCCCCCAGGCTTGGTTTGGAGGACCTGAGCTGGGGGAAGTCACAAGTAATGAGACTAAGATGGAGGTTATGAGGGAGGTGGAAAAAGGAGAGAAAGGGTGGCTGGATGGACCCGAGAGGGGAGATAGGAGAACTGTCACCCGAGGGCTGTGATCAACACTGTAAGACTGGTGTCTCCCTCTCCTTCCTCTGCAGGACAAAACAGGGAGAGGCCCCCACCTGTTCCCAACCCAGACTATGAGGTAATGAGATAGGGAGCCAGGGGAAGTGGGGCAGAGGAGACTGGCAACCACATCTCTCAGGGTTCCCATGTGCCCAACCCGGCCTCCTTCATGGCAGAGCAGGACCATCTCAAAGGCTTTGTGGCTTCCAGGACGTTGCAAAGGGGTGGGGAGGAGGGGTGGAGAGGTTTATTCATTGGCTTTTCCCCATGGACAAGACAATCCAAGCAGATCCTTGGATAGACTCAAGGCTGCTGTTCCAGCAGTGTGCACCACTGCAGCCAGCTAGTTCCTAGGAGCATACCTCACTGGTACACAGCGGAAGCTTCCTGCTACCCACCACCAGCAGCGGGCACCCTCCCCTCCTGCTGCTGCTGCTACCTCAGATCTGGTAACTAACAGGTTAATGCTCAGCCTGGGGAGATCCTCAGGACGCTTCTCCTGGGGAATGGGTGCTAAAGACTTTGACTGTCACACCTGGATAAGCTCAGCAAATACATGTATTTACCTTCCCATGACAAGAGACCTTAGGCTAACCAAGGGCCTGCTTAGGCTCTCTTCTGGGGGGGAGAACTGAGGCTTACAGAATCTTGGGGGTCTTGCCTGGTTAGATCTCAAGCCTGCCTCCTGCCAGAGCCCAGCACCCTTTGACAGGGCTACAGCAGGAGCTTCTGTTCGTCCTGACCCACTTCCTGCACCCTGCTAACCCGCTCTGTTTTGATCCCAGCCTATCCGCAAAGGCCAGCGCGACCTGTATGCTGGGCTGAATCAGAGAGGAATCTGACCGCACAGAAGACACTGCCTTCCATGGGCCAGGCCTGGCCTGGGCACCTTGCTATTTATTCCTTGTTCCCTGGACGAGTCTTGGCCGTCACAAGAAAATTGTTCTTCCACCTCATGGTGAACTCACACCCCACAGCCTTGTCCCTGGCTCCCCTGGCTCCCTCCTGCCTGCCTCCTCTGCTGGTGACAGTTGTAGAACATTGCCGTCTCGCTGGCCCTGGAAACATCCTGGCTAATGAGGCCCTCGCACCCCACATGCCTTCTTGCCAGGATATTGACTTCTGTGAGTCAATGTCAACTCCTGCTTTCCTTCGTGGATATCATTCCTGTCCCTCCTTTTGTCTATAAATTGTCCCACATTTCCTAACACTTCCATCCATAGCTGTCTGCTTTTCCAGCTGTTTCATAGTGGGGATCCACTGAACGAATGTTGGTAGAGCTCCTGCCCCATTCACAGACCCCAACGCAGAGCCAAGCAAGCCCCAGTAGCTAGCCTTCAGGGTAGGTCCTTGAATCTTATTATCTGCATCACTGCTAGTGAACTGGGTTCCCCTCCACCGACAGAGAGCAACAATAAAGTATATTTGGCTGGCTGGAAGAGTTGCTGTCTCTTCTTTTCTGAGCCAGAGTTTCCCTCATGTAGCTTAAGCTGTCCTTAAACTTGCCATCTCCCTGTCTCAGCTCTAAACTGCTGGAAGCAGACCTAGTTACTGTCCCTCTTTTCTGGTACATTCTCAGAGGCTCTTAGGCTTCCTAAGACCTCTCATGTGCTCCCCACTTCAGACTAAATTCAGTGCTTGCAGTATGATCCCAAGTGATCTGAAGTTCACTTTGGCATGGGCACAGAGAGAGAGAGAGAGAGAGAGAGAGAGAGAGAGAGAGAGAGAGAGAGAGAGAGAGAGAGAGAGAGAGCGAGGTGGGGGGGGTGAGACATTTGACTAAGAGAAAATTGCAGAGTTACTGATGGGTCCCATATAGTTGTCAATTCATAAAATAGGAGAGAGAGAAGCAGGCCATGAAAGGCAGGTGGGGTCCCAGGCTGGAGCAGGGAAGATGTATGGGGCTTGGGGCTGGCTTCCATCAGCTGTTAGGAAGAACATCCGAGCAGGTCTGGGGAAGCAGAGGGAGGATGCGCTCTCAAGCGACCATCCCTGCCTCTCACCCTCTCTTGCCTCTCTTGCAGGCAGAGGCAGGCAGGCTGTGGTTAAGCCGCAGGATGTGGGCTGCACTGCCAGGGAAAGCAGCAAGCAGGGGAGGGGTGAACAGGGTGGGAGAGCTTGGTTCTCTGTCTCCCACAGCACACACTGAACCTGCAGAGCAGGGGTGAGGTGGGGGGAGAGAGAAACGCAGCCAGAGCATCAGGGAGTGATCCTAGGCTAGCCCAAACAAGCAAGCTGGCTTCTCTGCCCACCTGACAGGGGGTCTGACAAGAGCTGCTGTGCTTAGCAGCTCTCAATCTGGGCTTGTGACTGTAGCTACTGTTTGTTGATCCCGGGTGAAGGACTGCTTCTTTCCCTCCCTCTAAGCATCCTCAGAAGAAGTCCTGGTGACGTTTTCCACCAGTCAGCAAGTTGATCTGGGGGTGGCAGATCTGGTCCCAGGCATTCTTGCTAGTTTCCTGCCTGAGGGAGACATAGCTCTGTGCAACAAAAGCAACGATTACGAATGTTTATTAAGCATCTATAGTATTGTAAAATTTGGAGTTAGTCCATTCCGGTGTTATTACCCCCACTTAATCCATGCAATGACTTCACACAATCGATACTGTCATCTTCATTTCACACATGAAGACTATGAGGCCTAAGAGAGCTTAAGTCATTTGCCCAAGTCACAGCTGGTCAGGGGCGGCAGGCTGGAACTGAGAGCGAGGGCTGCCCCCTTCCAATACTGTCAACATCTCCATTACTGAGGTCCTGAGGCATGCTCTCCATCCTATTCTTGTACTTGGAAAGACAGCGAGGGAGGATGGGAGTAGAGCTGAAATCAGTGCAGGTTCCTACCTGGGGCAGAGACAGAGTAATACAGGCCGAGGTGAGGAAGACAAGCAGGATGAAGGAGCTGATACCAGGGATACAGAAGATGGAAAGGATGGGTTCAAGAAGGACCAGAGCCCTGCAGTAGGACACGGGGTCTAGATGGGACACTGTGGTGAGGAGGAATACAGAACAGGAGAAAGATTAACTGGAGAAAAGAGAAAATCAATTTTTACCATTGACCCAATGGAGTCACAATTGAGTTCACTCTTCTGCCTCCTAAAGCATGAGACAAGACAGGTTAAAACACTCCTTAAGACACGGGACACCTGGCAACAGTAGGCGGTGATGCCAGAGAGATGGGAAACGAGTAAGTTGTAGCACTTGGATTATCCCATTTTATGATCAAGAAAGGGCCTCAGGCTGTGGTACAGGGAGAGAGAGCCCAGGTACCACCTATCAATCTCTGAGCTGCGGAGGCAAGCAGGCAGAGATGGGAGGTCAGGACCCCTGGAGTCTGCAGGACAGAGATGGCAGTGAAGACTCCACAGGCCTGGAGAGCCTCTCTCACAAGCCTTCAGCTAGGCAGTGATCAGTGCACCAAGAAGAGGAAACTGTAAGAAGTCCAAGAAAGAGTCTCTTGAAAGGATTAGAGGGAAGACTGACTCTCGTGCAGGGCTGGAAGTCATTTTCCGGCTCTCACCAGTCAAGGGGCACTGAGCAGAGCTGTGTGCTGGTGTGGGGACAGGACTAGTGATGTGGAGCTCGTTGTATGAGGGCCATCACTAATCCTATTCAATCCTAGTAGCAATTTCTCCAAAGTTCACATTAGCATGGTGAAATCTATGTCCAAGAAGTGATGCAAATACACATTTAGTAAATGCTCCTCCATAGCAAAAGAAGGAAACCTTATCTTCTCATCAAAACCCATCCACTAGAAAACTGGCCCCCCTTTCTCTCAGGCCCACCTTTGGTCGGGTGATATGGGGGGACTGCAGGGAGAAGAGAGGAGCTGGAAGGAGGCTGCCACTGGGAGTCTCAGCATCTTAACAAAAAAAAATGTTTAATAAGCCAGGAACAATCTCTGATAGCTAGCATCCTAACTTCTTTGGAGGCAGAAATGGAGAGAATTAAGATTTGAGGCCAGCTTAGGCAAAAAGTTTTGAAGGTCCACATCTCAACCAGAGAAAAGCTGGATTACAGTAGTGCACGTATGTGGTTGCTTGTTATTTAGAGAACCTTGACATCAAAACCAGACAAAGACAGTATAAGAAAAATTTCAGACCAAAATCAGGCACAGTGAGAAATATAAACAGGAGGATCATGGTCCAACCAAATGCAAGACCCTATATCAAAATAATGAACAAAGCACAGTAGATCAAGCTCATAATCCTAGCTTGAAAGATGGAGGATTATGGTTTAAGGTAAGCCTGTGCATAAAATTTAAAAACTCCATCTCAACCAGTGGCTGGGCAAGCTGGTGCATGCTTATCAACCCAGCAGCAGGGATAAGCAAAAGTAATCTCAGTTCAAGCTACACCAATCATAAAGACAGAACCTCCCTCAAAGTAAACAATACCGAAAAGGGCTAGAGACGTGGATCAAGTGGTAGAACATGTACCTAGCACGTGTGCAGTAATAAATTCAATCTCTAATACCATAAATAAATAATCTTACAAAAAATAGTTTTGATTATTATTTGCCAGTCCCGGGCTTGAGCTCAGGGCCTGAGCACTGTCCTTGGACTTTCTCAAGGCTAGAGCTCTACCACTTGAGCCTCAGCACCACTTCTGGCTTTTTTCTATGTATGTGGTACCAAGGAATCGAACCTGGGTCTTCATGCATGCTAGGCAAGCACTCTACCCCTAGGCCAAACTCCCAGCCCATTTTTGATTATTTTAAGAAGTAAGTATCCAGGCACTGGTGCCTCATACCTATAATCTTAGCTACTCAGGAGGTTGCGATCTGAGGATCACAATTCAAAGCCAGTCTTGGCAGGAAAGTCCATTACACTCATTGCCAATTAACCACTGGAAAATCAGAAGTGGCTCTGTAGCTCAAGTGGTAGAACACTGGTCTTGAACAAAAAAGCTCAGGAACAGCACCCAAGCCCTGAGTTCAAGCCCCATGACCACCCCACACACACACCACCACACACAAACACACCTAAAAATTAAAAAAAAAAAAAAGAACTAAGGAAATCTAGGCACTGGTTGCTCACATCTGTAATCCTAGCTACTCAAGCTGCTGAGATCTGAGAATTAAGGCTCAGAGAAAACCCAGGCAGCAAAGTCTGTGAGATTCTTCACTTCTAAGTCGACAGCAAACTAGCTGGAAATGCAAGGTATGTCTCAAGTGGTAGAGTGCCAACCACCAGTAAAAGGAGTAAAGGCCAGTTAGAGTAAAAGGCTCTGAGTTAAAACTTCCCCCACAATATCACAAAAATTTAATTCAAAAACATTTTTTAAAAAGATTGGGTACCCCTGGTTCATGCAGTAACCCTAGCTACTCAGAAGGCTGAGATCTCAGACCAGCCCCCCCACCAAAAGTCAATGAGACGCTTATGTCCCATTATCCACCAAAAAGATAGAGAGGTAGAGCGAGCTGTGACTCAAGTCATAGAGCATTATCCTTGAGCAGAATGAGTAAAGGAATGTCCAGGCCCTGAGTTCAAGTCCACATACCAGCCAAAAAGAAACAAAAAAGAGAAGGTGAGTGGGGTAAGGGAGAATGATTGGGTGTGAGTTTGATCAAGATACATTATATCTATATGTAGAAATGTCACAATGAAACAACTATGATTCCAGATACTTTGAAGATAAAAATAGGAGGATCACAGTCCAAGGCTGGCTAGAGCAAAGCGTAAGACCTTACCTGAAAAGCAAAAGGAACCAGGCATCAGTGGCTCATGCCTATAATCTTAGCTACTTGGAAGGCTGAGGTCGAGGAGTTAGGTTCAAAACCAGCTGGGCTAGAGAAGTCTATGAGAGTCATCTCTAATTAACCGCCAAAACCTGGTTGTGAAGGTGTGGCACAAGTTGTAGAGTGCTAGCCTTGGACAAAACTGCCAAGCAAGATTCCCAAAGAGTTTCCGAAAGAGAACTGCTGGCCTGTCACTACCCCACTGATTGAATATGACATCTATGACATTTCCCATGGCCTCACTCAATGAAATTTAGAGAAATAATGTGTTTTAATTAGTGAAATTGAATTTAAGTCTGATCTGGTTTATTATGTAGAAGGCCAGGGCAGGGTGGAAACAGATCGTAAGGAGAGAAGATAAAATGGGGTTTTTTGTTGTTGTTTTGTTTTTTTTGCCAGTCCTGGGCTTGAGCTCAGAGCCTGAGCACTGTCCTTGGACTTTCCCAAGGCTAGAGCTCTACCACTTGAGCCTCAGCACCACTTCTGGCTTTTTTCTATGTATGTGGTACCGAGGAATCGAACCCGGGTCTTCATGCATGCCAGGCAAGCACTTTAACCACTAGGCCAAACTCCCGGCCCAAAATGGGTTTTTTTTTTATACGGGAGGAAGAGGCACTGAAGGAGCCCCTGGCTGAGAACTCCTCGCAGCCTGTGGTAACTGCTCCCCAGAGTCAGAGAGGGAAGGCCCGCCCATCACACCCTCTCTTTGAGTCTTGGAGAGAAGTGAGTCTCAGGGCCCCTCGAGGTGACTGCTACTGCCGCTCATGATGTCACGGAAACTTCTTTGTGGCTGGCTTCTAACTGTAGCAGCCTACCCTCAGTGGTACGGGGGCAGTGAACAATGTGGAAGAGTTGTTGTTCTAGGGACTGGAGTCGACAAGTAGCAGAGCAAGGGTGGTAGAAGATCCCTCACCCAGGAAGCTCACTGGGCTAGAAACATCAGTGGGCAAGGTGGATGGGAGACTTCTGGTCAGCCAGTCCATGTGGGGCAGAGGACTGGAAGAGAGATGAAGGACAACACAGGTGGGAAGGAAGAGAAAGGTCCCCGGTGTAAGACAACGCCTGTCCCCTCCCCGGAGTCCTGGAAAGTACAGGCATCTACTAACTGGGGAAAAAAGTCTTTATTGGTTGATCTCATAGGGAGGCACAGTTGATAATCATGCTTCTAGAAGCCATCGGTTCCACGGTCACTTTTTCTGGGGCCAATTTCCTCCAAGATGGCTGTACTGAGCATCATCTCGACTTCGAAGGGGCTGCGAGGTGAGAAAGGGACAGTGAGGCTGGATCAGGGCCCTCACCAGTCAGCCCCAGAGAAGAGAGGTTGTTCCTGGCGTTTGCAGACACCCCAGTGACGTATTCCCCACCAGCCACCTCCCTCGATCCATGGATGCAATGCCTATAGCTGGTCTCTTTGTCTCCACTCGCTACCCCTCCTAGTTCTGGCCTCCTTCCCTTCAGGGCTCACCTGGTACAGGTGGTCATTCCTCAACAGAGCTTGAGTGTTGGCTGCTAGGAGAACTGGGGGAGACAGAGTGGTTAGGGACTGAGTGGATGGAACCCTGAAGACCCAGGGACATTGCAGGGTGGGTCCACACATGACTATAGTCTTGGAAGTCAAGTCTGCATGCTTCCATGAGTGCACAAATGCTCGTAACGCCCCCTAACACCTTAAGACATTGCTGGAGGACCCCTCACCCCTTCCCCATTCCTCAGCTGGAGCAGAGTACACACACACACACACCACACAAGCACACGCACACACATGCACACACACATGGCCCTTCCACTCACCCCCAGAGACCCTTCCAGTCTCATGTCCTGCGAAGCAGTAGACCCCCAAAGCAAGAAGCAGGGTGGCAAAGATGTCAGTGATGATGATGCCAGCCAGGGTGGCTGGGTCCACCTCCACACAGCTCTGACACACTGCGGGCACGGGGGAGGAGAGAGCGCACATTAGAGCTTTCAAGGGAGCCATCTCTGCCGCTTGGGGAGGGCCTTCTCATCTCTCAAGTCAAGACTCAAACTCTAAGCAGAGCCTGATGGCCTTGCCCTTTCCACCTGGGCCCCCTTATCCCTAAGAGCCCCTGAAATGATCTTAAACTCAGTCGTGGCCCAATCTTTCTCCCAACCAAGCCAGAGGTGACCAGACTCCTCCAGCTCCTAAACTCCCCCAAATCAAGCCCAGATCATTACAAGCGTGTTTAAAGGAGGAGTTGATTCACCACAGTCCCCTTCTAGCCAGAAAGTTCTCCCACCCAGAGGCTTACCCCCTCTACCCAGTGAGGCCAGGAGACACATACTTCGGTAATATATTTGCACAGTGGAGACTTCCTTGGCGAAGTCACCTGTTCCATTACACTTATACACTCCTCTTGGATCCAAGACACGCTTGCCCAAGTCCAGGGTTTTATCACTTAGTAATGGTGTTCCCACCGTGCCCTTCAGCCACACGACACTGGCATTGCAACTCAAAGTTACTTTGTCCTCCATTTCATCCACAGGTATCTTAAAGGTGCTCACTAACAGAAGGGGGGAAAAAAAAACAGAGACAGCTCTTTGGGCTGCCATAGCTCCCTGACTCTGTTGAAGACCACACTGAAGGATCATCGTATAGTCTAGGACAATTTTGATTTCCGGTAAGAAGGTAGGACCCGAGGAGGTCAAGTGCCTGCTTCAGACATCCGGGCCCTGCCCTCCAGGTCTGTGGAGTCCCTGGGAAGCCCCTCGCAGGGGACTTCTTGCTCCAGCCCCTTCCTCCACCCACCCGGAGAAGCCTTACTAACCTTGAGGGAGGAAGGCAGCCAGTATCAAGCCAGCCAAAATCTTCCTGCGCTCCATCTTCTAATGGAATTCATCTAGCAAACTGCACCCGATCACGGAACCATAAGCCAGAGTGAGAGCCGCCCCCCTCCTCTGCCAGCTGACTCATGGGTATGCGGAAAAGGGGAGAGAAGGGGAGGAACTAGAACGTGTCGGCCTCTGCTTCTCCACCCTTGATGTGGGGAGGCTGTTGAAACAACAGAAGGCTAGGGGTAGAACAGAAAGGAAGCAGGTGCAAATTTCTCCTTCTAGATCATAGAGTTAAGATAGCGCAGTGGATATAGATGGAGAAGGTTGTCTGGACATTTAGAAGAAAATTTAGAATGGCCTTCCCTCAGTCACTGGTGGAAAACAAGAATGGGAGCTCTGTGGATTTCTGTTGATTCACAAATGGACTGGGAGACAGGAGTCTGGGAGCCTCCAAACTCAAATCGGGCCTTGGTCCATGGAAGAGTGCAAGGTGTCCTGTGGTAATTGTCTTGCCTATTTCCTTCCAGGTAGAGATCACTTTGATAACCTCAAAAGAATAGTGACAAGCCGGGTGTGGTGGCTCACGCCTGTAATCCTAGCTACTCAGGAGGCTGAGACCTGAAGATCGCAGTTCAAAGCCAGCCCAGGCACTAAAGTCCATGAGGCTCTTATCTCCAATTAACCACCAGAAAATTAAGAGTGGGGCTGTGGCTCAGGGGTAGGGTGGTTGTCTTGAGCTGAAGAGCTCAGGGACTATGCACAGGCCCAGAGTCTAAGCCCCAGGACAAAAAAAAAAAAAACAAAACAGTGACCAAAATTCTTGAATGAAGCCTCAGTCTAAGATGCCTTTCCACCCAAAACTGCACCTCCAAGCACCTTTAAAGTTGGGAACAAAGATTAGTTCTAGCAGCAGAGGATAACCAGAAACAGGGGGTTCATC
The DNA here is from genome assembly GCF_031878675.1 of Megascapheus bottae. NCBI lineage: Eukaryota > Metazoa > Chordata > Mammalia > Rodentia > Geomyidae > Megascapheus > Megascapheus bottae. The sequence goes on along the minus strand of NC_143535.1, from coordinate 5,389,867 downwards.
TCATGCGTGAAGAAAGGGTCTCGGGATTATCCCCCAACTGAGCATGCAAAGCACTTCTCAGGGGGAGCTCAGTCTCTGGGTGGGAATCCAGCTCTGTCTTCCACTCTCTCTCCAACCACACAGCCTTCTAACTCCCTGATGGAAAAGCAAAGGACATGTGCGCCTGCATCCTTGCTGCCCACACTGGAAGTTGAAGGCAGGGGTGCTGAGTTCTTGCTTTCAGCAGAAGGGTGCTGGGCGGAGCTAGGCGAGCTGCTGTGCAGGCTGGCTGGTAACTGAGAGCTGCTTCACACTTCTGCTGGCTGAAGACAGAGACAAAGACGCCATGGAGCAGGGGAAGTGTCTGGCTGGCCTGGCCCTGGCTGCCATTCTTCTTCAAGGTAAGAGCCAGATAGGGATTCTGGCAGGGGGAGGAGGAGAAGGGCTCATGGAAAGAGACCATCATCAGGAAGGCAGAAATATTAAGCCAACCCTCATCTGTCACATTCGAATTCAAAGAAGGAAAGGCAAAAATGAAACCTCTTAGATAGAAAAGAAAAGCCATGTTAACAGGGACAAAACAGAGGAGTCAACTGGGTAGAATCTGAGCTGCTGCTGCTCCTGCCACTGCCGCCATCTTAGATTAAAAACCAAAAATCTAGGCAAAGAAACGGAAAGGAATGGGTATGTGTTCTCTAATTCAGAGCTGGGACTAGGGGAGTCCCTAGGAAATACTGACTCAGGTAATTGCTCAGTTGTTCAGGTGCTCTACAAGTATGTATGAGATCCTAATGTGGAAGAGTCTAGAAGGAAAAAAAATGAAAAGAAAGCTTCTGTTCTAAGAGATGGGTGCCATATGGTGTATTAGGTACAGCACAAGTGTTTGTTTGAAATATCCAACAGGAAGCAAATGAATAAGCTTGAGACCTGGAGACTGGACACAGTAAAGAAAGCCAAAAATTATGAAAGTTCTTGAAATCACACGCGTACTACATGATATGCAAAGAAAAGCGGCTGAGGATGGAACTGTGAGACCTGCTTTTGAGGGGTTTAATCTCCCCCCCCAAAAAAAAACAAATGACTAAAGAGCTGAAATGATCAGATGAATGCAACACAGTAGAAAGCAAGAAAGTAGAGAGTTTCTGGAAGAAGATAATATCCAAAGCTATGAACTGTTAAAGGGAATCCACTGCTGTAAGAATATATTGAAACCTTGGGCCGGGAGTTTGGCCTAGTGGTTAAAGTGCTTGCCTAGCATGCACGAAGACCCGGGTTCGATTCTTCAGTACCACATACATAGAAAAAAGCCAGAAGTGGTGCTGAGGCTCAAGTGGTAGAGCTCTAGCCTTGAGAAAGCCCAAGGACAGTGAGCAGGCCCTGAGTTAAAACCCTGGGAGTGACAAAAAAGAATATATTGAAATCTTAAGTGGGTAGAAGTTGGCAAATAAAGATTCCTCAGCAGGATTAGTTGAGCGGTATATGTGCAAGCCAAATGGATGGGTAGGGCAGGTGATGACGTGGAGTAGACTACTGTTAAAAGAAACTTGGAGAAGACAGAAGGAGTGGTGTGGAGAGGTGCAAGTGGAGTTTAAAAAGAAATATGAGAATGAGAGAAACTTGAGCATATTTTTGGCTAAAAGAGAAGATGGTGAGCAGAGGTAGGTTGTAGAGTTGCTCTTGGAATGGCGGAGCTAAGGCACACTAAAGGCAACATAACTGATTGTGACTAACAAAAGGGAGTAGGGGTGGCTTTAGGCAAGAGTAGGTTTGTAAACAGAAAGGGAGCTGAAAGACAAAGGGCCATCACAGCACCTGCACACTCCGAAAACTAGGTGGGAGCCCATGGCACCTGTTGAAACAGCTGGGTGATGGCAGAGGGAGAGCCTGTTGCCTCCAGCACCAACCAAAACAGTGCTTTGCTAGGACTCACTCTGAGCAGCTCTCTGCAGCTAAACAATCCACTGTGAGTATGAAATTATTTCTTAGAGGAAAAAAAAAACAACCAGAGAAACAACTAGATAAAAGCAACACATACTGAAGGGCAGTGTGGGACTCTTGGATATATACAGCACTGGGTCGAACAATAGAAAACTCAACCCTTGGGGCTGGGAATGTGACTTAGTGGTAGAGTGCTTGTCTAGTATGCATGAAGCCCTGGGTTCAATTCTGCGCTACCACATAAACAGAAAAAGCCAGAAGTGGCACTGTGGTTCAAGTTGTAGAGTGCGAGCCTTGAGCAAAAGAAGCTCAGGAAACAGCATCCAGGCCTCAAGAAAAAAAAGAAAGAAAGAGAAAGAAGGAAGGAAGGAAGGAAGGAAGGAAGGAAGGAAGGAAGGAAGGAAGAAAGAAAGAAAGAAAGAAAGAAAGAAAGAAAGAAAGAAAGAAAGAAAGGACACAGTCCAGATGTAGCTGTCAGTAATGAGCTGTGTACATTTTATCAATGCTTCTGTCTACTAAACACAGTTCTCACTGCAGATATTTGACTCCATTAATGAAGGCACTCCCACCACTCATTAAATCCTCTTTGTGTGTGAGAGTGCATACCCTCAGCTTTTTTGCTCAAGGTTAGTGATCTATCACTTGAGCCACAGCTGTACTTCTGGCTTTTTGGCGATTAATTGAAGATGAACCTGAGCTGGCTTTGAACATCAATTCCCAGGTCTCAGCCTCTGGAGTAGCAAGGGTTACAGGTGTGAGCCCCCGGTACCTGGCTCCCCTCATGAAATTCTAAGGGTAATATTCCCTCTCAGGAAGTCTAGACTAATATCAAATTAATTCCTTATGACAACCTTAAAGTCAATTTGGTGATTTATGCTACTTTCAGGAAACCAGATACAGATATTCCCATTCTAGTGAGTCTGGAACCCTCTAGATTCTGATCGCAAGTGACCATGGCAGTTTCTCCAGGCACAGGAACAATCTCATACCCAGCTGATCCTCCATCTCTTCTGTCTCCACAGGTTCCATGGTCCGGTCAGAAAAAGGTAGGAGAAATGGCTTCTTTCTATTCTCATACTCAGAAGAAATCCATGGAAACATGGCTTCCTACTGCTGTAGCTGCATAGAAGGGAACAATCTGGAAAAGCTGAGGTGACCGGAGCCTGACCACTGTTACCTCCATCACCAACCAAACCAGTACCTTTGCTAGGACTTGCTCTGGGCAGCTCTCTGCAGCTGAACAATTGACTGTTTTGTCCTTGCAGTCGAAATGGCACCTTGGGAATGAGGCGGGTCTGGAAGGGTGATAGTTAATGAGGATCCCTGGCAGCTCCTGGAAGCATGTCAGGCACACTAACTCTTGCCTCCCCAGAACTACTGAAATTCTAGCACAATGTTAGTTTGTGTGCGCATTAAAGTTGGAGAAACACCAGAGGCCTCAGATTGCTTTGAGCCAGGGAGCATTTCAGAGGCAAGATCCTGAATGAACTACTCAGGAGGCTGAGATCTGAGGATCATAGTTCCAAGCCAATCCTATGAGACTCTTATTTCCAATTCACCTGCAAAAAGCCAGAAGCCATTTGAACATACAGAGGTAGGGTTCAAATGGTAGAGCACCAGCATTGAATGAAGAAGCCAGGCAAGAGTGAGGCTCTGAGCTGAAGCCTCAATATGAGAGAACACACACACACACACACACACACACACACACACATACAAGATCCTTAATGAAACCACTTCTTTTTCTTTTTCAGAAGACCATTTGATAAGAGTGGATGACCATCGAGAAGATGGTTCAGTACTTCTGACTTGTGACTTGAGAGACCAAAATATCCAATGGTTCAAAGATGGGAAGATAATAACGAATTCAAATAAAAATACATGGAATCTGGGAAGTAGTATCAAGGATCCTCGAGGGATTTATCACTGTCAAAGCTCAAAAAACAAGTCAAAGCCACTCCACATATACTATAGAAGTATGTGATCCCTTTGGTTGTTTGTTTGTTGTGAAATTAAGAAAACTTACTATTCAGCTTATTATTCTGGTATGTTTACTGTCTAGGAGGAAGGTAGGAATGGTTGCTAAGCAATGCTGTAGAGTAGTAGCCAGTTCTCTCCCTCTCAATTTACCCATTTTTAAATATAGTGAAGCAATTCCCCCAGCTTCTGGGAAAAGCATTACGAGTCCTGTAAAATGTAATCGACTTTTGGTTAGACTCATGGTTTGGAGCAACTCAGAAATTTCTGTGAGCTGCAATGGGACACCAGGTTGATAAACAATGGTGGGAAGAGGGCTCGTGGTTGAGAGAGGCAAGCAGGACTAGTCCTTCAATTCCACACAGCGCATGATTGTAGACCAACACAAACTTCCCCAGGACCCATTCACAAGGAGCACGGAGAAGCATTGTACTTTTGGGAGCAAGGATTTTCCTTGGACAGAAGTATTGTTGCTAGAAGACAGGAGGATGCCCAGGAAGAGCTGGGCACCTGTGGCACACGCCTGTAATCCTAGTTACTCAGAAGGTCAAGATCTGAGGATTGAAGTTCAAAGTCAGCTGGGACAGAAAAAAAAATCCAAGAGATTCTTATCTCCAAATAATTAGCCAAAAAAATCCTACAAGTGGGAGGCGTGGTTTCAGTGGTAGAACACCAGCTCTAAGCAGAAAATGCTAAGCAATGGTGTAAGGTCCTGAGTTCAAGCGCCAGTACCAGCATGCGTGCACACACACAATGAAGATTCAGGAATAAAAATCGTTATTCCCTAAAGAAGGCTTGTCCTTCCATGTACCTTGTTTTCCACAGTGTGCCAGAACTGCATTGAGGTAAATGCCACTACCATCTCTGGCTTTATCTTCGCTGAAATCATCAGCATTTTCTTCCTTGCTGTTGGAGTCTACTTAATTGCTGGACAGGATGGAGTTCGTCAGTCAAGAGGTAAAAAAAAAAAAAAAAAAGCCTGGTATCATAGTGCACATCTGTAATTCCAGATGCTCAAGAGGCTGGCACAAAGGACTTTTGAACCCAAGGCAGGCCAGAGCAACTGACAAAACCCTGGTTTTATTGTTGTTCTTGTTTGTTTTGCCAGTCCTGGGCTTGAGCTCAGAGCCTGAGCACTGTCCTTGGGCTTTTTCAAGACTAGAGCTCTACCACTTGAGCCACAGCACTACTTCTGGCTTTTTCGATGTATGTGGTACTGAGGAACCAAACCCAGGTCTTCATGCATGCTAGGCAAGCACTCTACCACTAGGCCAAACTCCAAACCCTGTTTTTAAAATAAAATTTCAAGGGTTAGGCTGAAGTCTTGAATAGTAGTGGCCCTGGGTTTATTTCTCCTCCAAAAATAAGTAGGGTAGAAGACTGTGCTTTACTGGGAGATGGGACCACCTTAGATGCCCTGCTTCCTACCAGAAGAGACCCAAATAGGACACAGTGAATTGGTTTGTACTGCATACATGCACAGTTTTATAACACTTAATGTTACCAGCATATTTATCTGCCTCAAGAGCCTTGTGATTTATCATCTCTTTGAAAAAAAGACCCTCAACCTTTCATTCAACAACATGCTCCTAAGAATGATCCACAGTCTTGTGTGTAGATGATTAGTATACCTTTAGTATTCTATTGCATGAGTATGATCGATCCTATTGTTCAGTCTGTCCTACATGTTTTGTTTTGTTTGCAGCTTCAGACAAGCAGACTCTATTGCCTAATGACCAGCTCTACCAGGTAAGGAAGAAGGAATGAACAATAGATTATTACAATTAATGAGGCTGGATATTGGGGATTAAAAAGAAGATACCTGGAAGATGCTATGTACTTAAAGAACTATTTACAACATATCATAGGATTAGATTGTTGTTCCTTTGGGCAAAATGGGAGAAACAAAGGAAAAGAAACTAAGAGGATCTAATAAGAAGATATAGAGGGCTAGGAGCGTGGCCTCGTGGCAGAATGTTTGCCTGGCATGCATGAGACCTTAGGTTCAATTCATTGGTACCACATACACAGAAAAATCCAGAAATGGTGCTGTGGCTCAAGGGTAGAGATCTCACCTTGAGGAAAAACTCAAGGACAGTGCCCAGGCCCTGAGTTCATGCCTCAGGATTGGCAAAAAAAAAAAAAAAGAAGAAAACAAATACATAAAAGAGACTATACACAGAACTTTCTCTCTTCTTTTGACCCCTAATGATATATAGCACCCATTCTAAGGAGTTGAATCTAAAAAGCATTCAATAAATATGCATCAAGTTAATTAATAGAGGATGAATGAATTAGTTCATGACCATGTTGTCCTCAGCCCCTCAAGGATCGGGAGGATGACCAGTACAGCCACCTGCAAGGAAATCAACTGAAGAAAAAATGAACCAAGGACTCAGAAGAGGTGGGTTCTTCTATACACACCTAAGAATCCTATGTTTCCAGCTTCCTCCACCCACTACTGTGAAGTCTTGTCTTCCTTTTCTGAGCAGCTACAAGGACTAGCCTGTATGTGTGTTTGTGTGTAAGAACCACTGACCTGGGGTGGGAGCATTGTCTAGGAGTAGAGTTCTTGCCTAGCATACAGGAAAACCTGGGTTGGTTGCCTGGATAGGTGTGACTCAAGTGGCTGAGCACTAGCCTTAAGGGAAAAAGCCCAAGGACAGTGCCCAGGCCCTGAGTTCAAACCCCAGGACTGGCAAAACAAACAAATAAACAAAAAAAAAACATTGGCCTATATTAATTAATCTTTCAAGCAATCAGAAATTCTGACTCAATCATTATATCAGAAGACTCACTCACAACAAGTCTGAAAAGGTATTATTTTGTTTTTCTGACAATTTCTTTTTTTCTTTCTTTTTCTTCCTTTTTTTTAAATTTCAGGTGTTTGCCCTTCTCTCCAATTCTCAGAATCAAAGCAACATATTTTGGAAGAGCTCCCAACGGAAAGATCTGCAGACCTACCTATACTTCAGTACCAAAGAGATGTCAAATCTCAAATATCAGAGCAGGTTTTGTCTTTTGTCAAAATAAAATGAAAGCTACAGATGTAGCTTTCTCAGTAGTAGAGTACTTGCAGTCCTATGTAGTGTTCAAGTTCAGGAGTGCCACCTATCGGTAAGAAGTTGTAAAACAAACTTAAAAAGATCAAATATCTATGTATTTACTTTGAATTCAGTGTCCACAGGTCATAATTCTCATGGCTCAAATAGTCAATAAAAGGTCTTTTTCCGCAGTCATCCAGTTGTCTCTTTTAATACACATACCACACCAAGTTGCAGTTGCTTCTACATTATTGATTTCAAACTTTATTAAAGAAAAAAAAAGCAACTATTTCTCTCTTTTCCTGAAAAGCTTGCTGTTTCATTACTTCTGTGTATCTCCATACAAACGTGGAGGGCACACGCGACTGTCTTCGTACAGATCAAAATCCAGCCCAAATTACCACGCTAGCAGTCACACCTGCCCCGACCTTTGAGGTGCCGTGGGTCCCGTTTCACAGGTCTTCACGCACCTAGGAGAACGTGGAAACGGTCCAGAACGCCTGTAATTCTAAACTCTAGCTCTTCAGGAAATGAGACGTGAGGGTCACAGGCTCGAAGCCAGCCCGGGCGGGAAAGTCCGAAAGCTTCTCCTCTCCAGGGAAGCACCGAGGTGAGGGGTGGCTCCGGATGGAGAGCGCCAGCCTCGAGCAAAACCAACCGGCAACGCTCAGGGGCCGCGGGGACCGCGGAGTCCGGCCAGCCCCGAGCTCTTCAGAAGCGGGCCGCCAGCGTGGAAAGTCCAAGGCCCGCACAGAACCCCGCCCCAAAGCCACAGACTGGCCTGAGCTCGGGCCTGAGCGCCGTCCTGGGGCTTTCCCAAGGCTAGCGCTCCACCGCCTGGACCCCAGAACCCCATCCAGTTTCTCCTAGCTACACGGGACCAAGGACTCGAACCCGGGTCCTCGTGCATGCGAGGCCCCTTTCCTCCGAGAGTCCAACCCCACCGCACCCACGCGCGGAAACACCTCCGGCAGGCTCAGCCCCGCCCCCTAGCCCAATAACCAGACCACTTCCGGACACTTCCGGCCCGCCCCCCAGCCGGCGCGTGCGCATTGCCCATGTTTTGCCTGCTCAGAGCGCCCCACCCCCCCACCCCACGCTGGTCCCTACAGCCTATTTCCTGCGCGGCCGAGCGCTTCCGCCCGGCCCGGCGCTTGGTGATGACGTCAGCTCCGGTTGTCGCTCTAAGTCGGAAGTGGGAACCCTTTGGCCCCAGAGACTGTGAGGTGTCGTCGCTGCCGGTCCTTTAGGCCCCGGTAAGAGAGCACGTAGCTGGAGGGAAGGGGTTCGGGGAGTCCGCAGAGGGAAAATGTCTTCTGGGCGAATGCCAGGCCTCGGCCCCTCCTGATCCTTCCGTGCTTTCCTGACCCGAGACCCTCTCCTTCATGAACTTCGACCCCGGCTGACCTGGAACCCCGTCCAGCGCCCCGGCGGCTGGTGGCTGTCCGCACCCGACGCGCCCCCTCTTTGCCATCCCCCTGGGGAAGGCCTGCACCTGGACTTCGCCTGGTCTTTTGACTTCCCCTCCCTGCAGCGTGCACCAGGAGGGCGGGTCTCCCTTCCTCCTTCCTTCCCGCGAATCCCTTAGGGAACCCGCAGGAACCAAATAGATGAACTAGACGACGGACGCCAAATGCCAGGAAGATGAAGTTAAGCCCCAGTAGTCGTAATCAAACCAGTCGAGCGCCTGTGTTGACGTTTCTGAAGGCACTCAACTCCTGACCCTGCGCCGTGTCCCCTTGGCTATGGCAGCACCACAGCTCGGAAGGAGCTTATGTGTAATGGTGTACCCTTGCGCGTTTTTGTTTCGTTTGCTCCCTGGGAGCAAGAACGCCTTGGTCTTGCTGTCACAAACTGGAGCCCACAGGTGTGGCCATCTGAGATGAAGTGCAACTCAAGAAATAATGCTGGCTGCTTTTTAACTGATTGGCTCCTTAAATTTGCGTATAGATATGCTCAAAGTATTTGTTGTTAGATTCCGTGACCTGAATGCAGTATTGATTGGAATGTATCACCTACATACAGGCTTTTGGGGGTTTTTTTTGTTGTTGTTTTGCTTTGTTTTTGCCAGTCCTGGGACTTGAATTCAGGGCCTGGTGCTGTCTCTGAGCTGCTTTTGCTCAAGGCTAGAGCTCTACCGCTTGAGCCATGTCACTACTTCCGGTTTTTTCCATGTATGTGGTACTGAGGAACCGAATCCAGGGCTTCATGCATGCAAGGCAAGCACTCTACCACTAGGCCATGCTCTTGGCCCTTTAATTCCTACTTTTAGCTGATGTGTATGTTACTAAAACAGAAACCTTACAGAATATGATTTAATAGAGCTTAATTTTTTTTCCCCTTGGGATCAAACCCAAGGCCATGTACACACTAGGCAAATGCTATACCACTGAGCTACACTTCCCAATGCATAGTATTTTAGTTTAAAAACACCAGTTTTACCAGGTGCTTTACATATTTCAGTTTTAAAATTGTTAGGTTTAGGACCAGGAATTTGACCTAATGTTAGAGTGCTTGCCTAGCATGCACGAAGCCCTGGGTTTGATTCCATCGTACCACATGTACAGAAAAAGCCAGAAGTGGTCCTATGGCTCAAGAGGTGGAGCACTAGCCTTGAGCTGAAGAGCTCAGGGACAGCACTCAGGCCCAGAGTTCAAGCCTCACTACTGACAAAAAAAATTGGCTAGATTTAGCCAGGCTCTGGTGGCTTGCGCCTGCAATCCTAGCTGCTCAGGTGGCTGAGATCTGAGGATCATAATTTAAAGCCAGCCTGGGCATGAAAGTCTGTGAGACTCTTATCTCCAGTTAACCACCAGAAAATGAGAAGTGGTACTAAAGAGCTGCACCTTGACCCAGGGTTCAAGCCCCACAACCGCCAAAAAAAAAAAAAATATTTAGGTTTGACGTTAAAATAGTTATGTGTTGGGCCCATGCTGGTGGCTCACTCCTGTAATCCTAGCTACTCAGGAGGCTGAAATCTGAGTTCAAAACCAGCCCAGACAGAAGGAGAGAGACTTTTTTGTTTGATTTTTTTTGTCAGTCATAGGACTTGAACTCAGGGCCTTGGCACTGCCCTTAGACTTTCTCAAGGCTAGTGCTCTACCACTTTTTTGTGTGTGTGATACTGAGGAATCAAATCAGGGCTTCGTGCATGCTAGGCAGGTACTCTACCACTAGGCCATGCTCCCAGCCACCACTTCCAGTTTTTGAGTGGTTAACTCAAAAACCATGTCATGGGGAATTTTCTGCCTGGGCTGGCTTCAAACCACGGTCTGTGGCTTCGAACCGCTACCCTCAGATCTCAACTCCCAAGTAGCCAGTGCCTGGCTTGTGAGACTTTTCTACAACAAATTACTCAGAACAGGCTGGGAGTGACACTGTGGCTCAAGTGGTAGAGCACTAGCCTTGAGCAAAAAGAAGCTGAAGGACAGTGCTCTAGGTCCTGAGTTCAAGCCCCAGGATTACCACAAATTTTTTTTTCCAAATATCAGGGCTGGAGGTGTAGCTCAAGGAATAAAGGGCTGCCTTAGCAAGCACAAGGCCCTAAATTCAAACCAAACCGCAGTACTGGGATGAGTAAGATGTTTGTTTATTTGGGGGATGGGGTCTTCCTATATTACATTGGCCTGCATTGAACCTGAAATTTGCCTTCCTTTATCTCCCTTCCCACTGCTAGATTACAGCATATGCCACTGTGCCTAGCTGAAAATAAAAGATTTGAAGCAGGACATTATCAACTACTTCCCCCCCCACCCCGGACAGTCTTGGGGCACAAACTCAGGGCCTGAGCACTGTCCTTGGGCTTTCCTCAAGGCTAGTGCTCCACCACTCGGGCTATAGCACCACTTCAGGCTTTTTCTGTGTATGTGGTACTGAGGAATTGAACTTGGGTCTTGGTGCATGCTAGGCAAGCACTCTACCACTAGTCCATATTCCCCACTCTCAACTACTTTTAAAAATACAATTTAATAAGGATCCCTTTTATCAAACATTCCTTTTGGAGTAGATGATCTCCAGGTACTCACATTTATAGTTGTAAGTTTTATATATATATATATATATATTTTTTTTTTTTTTGCCAGTCCGGGGCCTTGAACTCAGGGCCTGAGCACTATCCTTGGGCTTTCTCGGGGCTAGAGCTCTACCACTTGAACCACGGTGTCACTTCTGGCTTTTTTCTATATATATGGTACCAAGGAATCGAACCCAGGTCTTCATGCATGCTAGGCAAGCACTCTACCACTGGGCCAAACTCCCGGACCCCTCTTTTTTTTTTTTTTTTTTTTTGTTCAGTCGTGGGACTTGAACTCGGCCTGGGTATTGTCCCTGAGCTCTTCAGCTCAAGACTACTGCCCTACCCCTTGAGCCACAATGCCAATTCCAGTTTTTTAGTGGTTAATTGGAGATAAGAGTCTCATGGACTTATTGCCCAGGCTGGCTTTGAACTGCAATCCTCAGATCTCAGGTTCCCAAGTAGCTAGGATTACAGGTGTGAGCCACTGTGCCCCGCTTTTATAAGTTTTTTTTTTTTTTTTTTTTTTTTTTTTTTTTTTTTTTTTTTTTTTTTGCCAGTCCTGGGCTTCAGCACAGGGCATGAGCATTGTCCTTGGGCTTTCTCAAAGTCAGAGCTCTACCACTTGAGCCACAGCACCACTTCTGGCTTTTTTTCTATGTATGTGGGACTGAGGAATCGAACCTGGGTCTTCATGCATGCTAGGCAAGCACTCTACCACTAGGCCAAACTCCCGTCCCTGTAAGTTTTTAATACATCTAAACAGTCTCTGATCAAGTGACAGGCCTCTTTTTTCCATAAATGGTTCCACAGTTTAGACTTTTTCTACAAATAGAAAATTTGCATGCAGATTTTGAGTAAATGAAAAAGATTAGCTTTGTAAGATAGGCATAACCCTTTTCCTCTCTGAGACATTTGAGATGACAACGAAAATTGTTTGCATTCTATGTTCTTCATGTGCTTAGGTACGAGAGAGTCACTATACCTGCCTGATAAGAGTGCATCTCCAGAAAAATAGTAAAACCCATACCTTGAAGCAGAACTGTGGGTAATACTGTTAATTATGAGGGAGTTTAGGAATAACTATGTGTTAGATTGAGTTACTCAATAACTATTTACTTAAGGCTTTGTGATTGTAAGTTATAATGCCAGACATAACAAAGAGGACAATTAGATATGAATTTGTACTCAAAGAGCTTGTAATCTAGCAAAACAGATCTACTCAGGGATATAAGATAGAATATTAAAGATTAAGTAGTAGAGAACTAACCTTGAGCAAAAAAAGGTAAGAGACAGTGCTCAGGCCCAAAGTTCATGCTCTAGTACTAGCACCAAGTAAGACAGGAAGGAAGGAAGGAAAAGGGAAGGGAAGGGAGAGAAGAACAAGATCTCACTACACTTTCTGCATTCTTCTGGGATTCACAGTACCTTGGAATAGAAAAAGGGTCAGCTTAACAGTCAAGCAATTCAGATCGATTCCACATAAATTAGAGGTGATAATTAGACAGTGGTTATATGGGCAAAAGCCCTCAAGGATTGTTGTTAATTCCAAACTAAATGCATTATATTTTGTGTGTGTGTGCCATTAAGCTTGGCAACCAAGCTTCATAAAATAAAATCTACAGAGCAACATTTAATGATTCAGTTCCCTGAAGTAGTTAAACTCTACACCGTGTTAACAGAGGACTAGAGTCACTACAACTTATTAACTGTATTCGCTCAGGTGCAGAAAAATGCAGAAGATTTATTTCTCTTATATTCCTGTACACTTTTTTTTTTTAATTTCATGTTTTTGAGATAGGGTTTTGTTCTGTAACTCAGGCTGGTTTCAAACTTGTGATCTTCCTGCCCCAGCCTTCCAAGTGATGGGATTATAGGCATGCACTATGATGCCCAGCTCTGCCCTCTTTCTAAGGTTTCCATTCTTACAGCAATCTGATATCCTTGTAAGCAGAATAGTCATATTCTGTGTCTCTTCTTGCCTTGTTCAGGGTTTGAATTTTTATTCTATGGACTTTAACCATTCAGGAATACCTATGGAGAGCTTTGCTCCTCAAGTTGGTTACTGAGTGCACTTGACTTTGAGTGAGGATTGCAATTAGAAGATACAAATAAGGGGCCAGGAGTTTGGCCTAGTAGTAGAGTGCTTGGCTAGCATGCACGAAGACCCAGGTTCAATTCCTCAGTATCACATACATAGAAAAAAGCTGGAAGTGGTGCTGAAGCTCAAGTGGTAGAGCTCTAGCCTTGAGAAAGTCCAAGGACAGTGTTCAGGCCCTTAGCTCAAGCCCAGGACTGGCAAAAAAAAAAAAAAAAAGGAAGATGCAAATAAATCCAGGCTCAGTCAACTCCTCGAATTATCTTTGAGATATATATATATACATATATATCTTCTTTTTCATGTTACTTAATGCACCTGATGGTTGGAATTTATGGTATTAGAAAGAAATAGATACACTGTGATGTTTAGATAGAGTGAAGCAAAGACTTTAGTTGAAGAAGTAGCAGTAGTTTTTAGTTGAACTTCTTTGGTTGAGGAAGTATCAGTAGTTTTAAGCCTATAAATAGAGTTTAATGTATTTGAATAACCCACAACATACAGTGTACAGCAAACCTGCATCTGGTCTAAGAGTCTTTGTGTAGCTAAGGAAGTCCCAGTTTCAGACTAGCACTGAGCAGAATCCACCTTGTTCTCCTCACATGAATGAAAACTTGTCAGTCTGCCAGCTTAGAGACTTATGGGATTCATCATTCTTGTCTTATTAATGCTAAGTGCCCAACTGTATTAGCTGTTATATTATTATTTCTTAGTACCTGTCTTAAGCCTAAGCTTTTTCAAATGCATTGTATTGGAGAAATGGGAAAAGAAACTGCCTCACATGTATCAGAATTGTATTGCTTGCCTTTCTAACTCTTAATGTCTGTGATTTGCCTAGCCCCTCCCCCTAGGTCTGGATGGAGGATATCTTAAAGTGAAATGACAGACCAGGAGAATAACAACAACATCTCAAGTAATCCCTTTGCTGCTCTTTTTGGCTCCCTGGCCGATGCCAAGCAGTTTGCCGCAATCCAAAAAGAGCAGCTGAAGCAGCAATCTGGTAAGTAGAAGAGCCAATAGTAGCAGATGACATGACCTAGAATGGAGACTCCCCAAATTAAATATTCTTATGAACTTAATTGCAATTGGAATTAAGTTTAGGGTAGTTTGAGGTTTTTGGGTTTTCCTATCTGCTTGTTAAGGGCAGAATTTGGTTTATTTTTGGTTTTTATTTTTGGATTTGTTTAGGGGACCTTTCCCTCTTGTCCTCCCTTTTGCACAGAAAGAGACCAGATAACAGGTGGTTCCCTAGAAACAGATGCCAGTTGTAATCCCAAAGCTGTCAATCACTTAGTAATTTTTTCCCCCCAATCCTGGGGCTTGAACTTTAGGCCTAGCCACTGTCCCTGAGCCTCTTTGTGTTCAAGGAGAGTGCTCTACCACTTGAGCTACAGGACTATTTCCAGCTTTTTCTGAGTAGTTTATAAGAGTCTCATGGACTTTCCTGCCCAAGTTGGCTTTGAACTGCAATCCTCAGATCTCAGCCTTCTTTTTTTTTTTGTCAGTCCTGGGCTTGAGCTCAGGGCCTGAGCACTGTCCTTGGACTTTCTCAAGGCTAGAGCTCTACCACTTGAGCTTCAGCACCACTTCTGGTGTTTTTCTACGTATCTGGTACCAAGGAATTGAACCCAGGTCTTCGTGCATGCTAGGCAAGCACTCTACCACTAGGTCAAACTCCCAGCCCCAGATCCCAGCCTTTTGAGTAGATAGGATTAAAGGCATGAGCCATCTGTGCCCAGTTTCACTTAGTAACTTTTAAATTAATCATGTTGTTAACGTAAGTGAGTATAGGTATAGAAAACATTCTGCATGTAGTTATAGGAAGCCGATGTCAAAGGAACAACAATAAAAACTGACCTTCTGACAAAAGATATTTATTCCTAAACCCAGCATTTCCAAGGTCCTTGGATGAAGGTTTCTTCCCATTTCATTAAATTCCCAAACTCTCACTAACAGAAAAATAGATTTCCTCATTTGGGATCACATTTAAGATTAAATTCACCTTTTTTTTCCATATATTTTTTATTGTAATTAATAGAAGGGTTACAAAAATTCACCTTCCTCTTATCAAGAGTCACAGACTAGAGGAATTAGGCTGATGGTTCTCATACATATTAATCCTGAGGACATTCACAATCTTTGTTGTTTTTGTTGATCGTGGAGCTTGAACTCTGGGCCTGGGTCCTGTCCCTGAGCTCTTCAGCTCAAGGCTATAACCCTACCCTTTGAGCCATAGCACCACTTCCTGTTTTCTGGCGATTAATTGGAGATAAAGTCTCACAGACTTAGTACCCAAGCTGGCTTTGAACTGTGATCCTCAGATCCCAGCCTCCTGAGTAGCTAGGATTACAGGCATGAGACACCGTGTCCGGCCATTCACAATCTTTCAGACTAGAAATTGATCCCTTTTTTCTAGTTTCCAAAGGGAATAATGAGGGTTGTATTTGTGTGTGTGTGTGTGTGTGTGTGTGTGTGTGTGTGTGTGGTGTGGTATGGTGTGTTTTTAAGGATTCTTAAGGATTTATTCTCTCACTTTTTTTTTTTTTTTGCCAGTCCTGGGCATGAGCTCAGGGCCTGAGCACTCTCCCTGGATTTTCTCAAGACTAGGGCTCTACCACTTAAGCCACAGCACCACTTCTGGCTTTTTTCTATGTATGTGGTACCGAGGAATCAAACCTGGGTCTTCGTGCATGCTAGGCAAGCACTCTACCACTAGGCCAAACTCCCAGCCGTGTGTGTGTGTGTGTGTGTGTGTGTGTGTGTGTGTGTGTGTGTGTGTGTGTGTGTGTGTGTGTGTGTGTGTGTGTGTGTGTGTGTGTGTGTGTGTGTGTGTGTGTGTGTGTGTGTGTGTGTGTGTGTGTGTGTGTGTGTGTGTTTTAAGTGAAATGTTTAAGTTTTTTTTCCTTTATTTCAGAGAAATATTTAGAGGCACAGCTCAGCTGTGGTCTTGCTGTGTTAAGACTTCAATTTTTTTTAAAAAAGGAGGTAATGGCAAAGTAAACCAGTGATAAAGAGGATGACAGATAAAGCCAGAGAAAAATAAACGCACTGCTGACCTTGTACCTAGCTGGGAATAGACAGAAGTCTGATTAGGTTGAGTGTGTTGTAAGCACCAGCAGTGGGAACAAGACACATGGTCTTCCTGTTACTATTTTGGCAACTCACTCATCATCTTTGGTTGTTTACTCTGTTTATCTTGCTACCGGCTCCAGCCTGTTTGCCACCAGCTGTTAGTACTCTGCCATAACCTTTACCTCCCATACTGAGCTTCATTTTACAAAACTTACCAACACCAAAGACACTGTTATTGCCTGGACTTTCAGAATAACCACTCTGTCACCAAAATGGTCAGAAAAGCAAATAGAAATTCACATTTGGCTTGTACTTTTACAATCACTCAACATGAGCATTGTTCTGAAAGGCAATGTTTTATTGTTGTTTTTTTGTCAGTCCTGGGGCTTGAACTCAAGGGCCTGGGAAATGTTCTGGGGACTTCTCAAGGCTGTCAGTACCACTTGAACCACAGCACTACTTCCAGCTTTTCAGTGTATGTGGTACTGAGGAATCCAACCCAGGGCTTCATGCGTGCTAGGCAGTCACTCCTGCTAGGCCACATTCTTGGCCCTGAAAGACAGTGTTTTATAAAAAATTAGATTGAGTTAAAAAAAAATAAATTAGCCCCAAGACTGGCAAAAAAGGAGGGGAAGGGCATGAGGAAGAGTGAAGGTAAGATTGATGAGGTACATTGTATGCATAGGTAGAAATGTCACAGTAAAACTAATGTAACAATGAAATATTTTCAGTAATTATTCAAATGAACAAAAAGAGTTAAGTTACATCTGATACAGTTTTTTGGGTTTTTTGTTTTGTTTTGGGGGGGTTGTTTTTATTTTTGTTTTTTTGCCAGTCATGGGGCTCAGCCAGGGCCTGAGCACTGTCCTTGCACTTTCCTCAAGACTAGCACTCTACCCCTTGAGCCTCAGCTCCCAGTCCCTAGAGTATTTTTTTTTTTTTGCCAATCCTAGGGTTTGAACTCAGGGCCTGGGCACTATCCCTGGATAGTGCTCAAGGCCAGCACTCTGCCACTTGAGCCACAGCACCACTCCTGGCCTTTTCTGAGTATGTCGTACGAAGGGATCAAACGCTGGTATTCGTGCTTGCAAGCCAAGCACTCTACCACTAGGCTATGTTCCTGGCCCTATATATTATTTAAATCATGATAAATCTTAATGCTGGTCAATTGATAACAAAGAAGGAATTCAAGTAGCTACTTAAATCACACAGTGCATGCAACACAAAATTGAACTACTTTGGGAGAAAATAAGAGGGGGGGTTAACACTGTTTTAAAAAAATGTACTTAGGGGGCCAGGAGTTTGGCCTAGTGGTAGAGTGCTTGCCTAGCATGCACGAAGACCCGGGTTCAATTCCTTGGCACCACACACATAGAAACGCCAGAAGTGGTGCTGTGGCTCAAGTGGTAGAGCCCTAGCCTTGAGAAAATCCAAGGACAGTGCTTAGGCCTTGAGCTCAAGCCCAGGAGTGGCAAAAAAAAAAAAAAAAAAATGTACTTAGGGGGCTGGGAGTTTTGCCTAGTGGTAGAGTGCTTGCCTAGCATTCACGAAAACCTGGGTTCAATTCCTCGGTACCCTATACATAGCAAAAAGCCAGAAGTGGTGCTGTGGCTCAAGTGGTAGAGCCCTAGCCTTGAGAAAGTCCAGGGACAGTGCTCAGGCCCTGAGCCCAAGCCCAGGACTGGCAAAAAAAAAAAAAAATATATATATATATATATATATATATATATACATACATACACACACACACACTTAGGTCAGTAGCCTTGAGCTGAAGAGCTCAGGAACAATGCTCAGACCCAGAATTCAAAGCCCCATGACCGACTAAAAAAAAATTAATAAATAATAAAAAACATTTAAAAATGTAACTCATTACCTTATATAACTAACCCCTCTGTATATCACCATTACAATAAAAAAAAATTTTTTAATTGAACCACTTAACTTGAAATTGGGATGGGTAAAGGGAAAGTGAGAGAAAGAAGTGTGGGAAGAGTTATACCCATGCATTTCAGAATCCTATACTTGATTTTCTTGACTGTTCACTAGATGAGTTTGTTTTGCACCAAACTTAGTCTCAGCATTTGTCATTGAGGGCAGTGTACTTGGTGCTCTCTACAAGAAGGGAATGTAATGTTTAACAGTTTATGTGTTCTGGCAGATGACCTCCCAGCGAGCCCAGATGATTCGGATAACAGTGTGTCAGAGAGTCTGGATGAATTTGATTATTCTGTGGCTGAGATCAGCCGCTCCTTCCGGTCACATCAGGAAATATGTGAGCAGCTCAACATCAATCACATGATCCAAAGGATTTTCCTCATTACTCTGGATAACAGTAAGTTATAGGCTTATAGCCAATCTATTGATTCTACCCTTTTGCTTGACCTTGGGTTTGGACTTAGGCTGCAGACACTTGGCTCTTAGAAACCTGTTGCATCAAATGGTGAAACAAATCTATTTCACTGAACTCCCTGAACACAGGATCTGTATTTCAGTAAAGCTCTTGATATGTCCTGAAAACAGATCTAACTCTTGTTCTCTTGGTACCCACTGGGCCATAGAACCTAAAAGCAAAGTGAAAACAATAGCCAAACCCATTTTCTTCTTAGAATGGAGCCCTAATAGGTGTCAATGTTTTTCTCTGTACCCCATCATAATTAAACCCCAAAATTAATACTGATATCTAAAGTTAACTTTAAAAAAAAAAAAAAACAAGTAAACTTGGCTTTGAACTTAGGTATTCTATCATAGGAGCCATGCCTCACTCCTTTTGCCTTTAGTTACCTTTCAGCTTTTAGCCCTTGCCAGCCTTGGGCCACACTCCTATTTATGCCTCCCTCATAGCTGGGAATAGCTGTACACTACCACACCCAAGTCATGGGATTTGCTCTTGAAATGTCATGGATGATAAGCTCGTACCAAAATCTGTGTTCTTTACCTTGGGGATTGAGGTTATATGCTGATTTCTGTGTGAAGGTCCCTCTAATAGTACCTGAGCCACATTTAGAGTTCAAGAGAAATGCTGTAAGATCTGTTGTCTAGACGTGGGCACAGTTGTGGCCATTTATAGTCCCACCTACTTAAGAGACTGAGTCAAAATGACCACTTGAGCCTTAAGGAGCTGAAGGCCAGCCTAGACAACATAGCAAGGCCCTTGTGTCTAAAACAAAAAAGAAAAGATGAGTTGTCTACACAAGACCTGGAGCATTGTCCTTAACCTGTCAGATTAAAACTCTCTCCCAGGTGATCCAAGCTTGAAAAGTGGCAATGGGATCCCCAGCCGTTGTGTGTATTTGGAAGAAATGGCCCTGGAACTGGAAGATCAAGACTGGCTTGATATGAGCAATATTGAGCAGGTTCTATTCTTATATTTCTAACATGTATCTTTAGTAAAAATGAGCATGCAGCCGAATCCTCTTTGCCATCCTCTAAACATGATCTCGCTTGCCCTCATCTCTTCCATCATTTATATAGTGATCCTCTCTTACAAAGTCTCCTTGTCTACTCTGGCCATATGTCCAAATCTATCTGTTATTTAAGAACCACTTAAGGGACCAGGAGCATAACCTAGTGGTAGAGTGCTCGCCTTGCATTCACAAAGCCCTGGGTTTGATTCCTCAGTACCACATACTCAGAAAAGGCTGGAAGTGGTGCTGTGGTTCAAGTGGCACAGTGCTAGCCTTGAGCATAAAGTGTCCAAGGATAATGCCCAGGCACTGAGTTCAAGCCCCACAACTGGGAACTACTTAAAAGGCCATCAAAGGGCCAGGAGTTTGGCCTAGTTGTAGAGTGCTTGTCTAGCATGCACGAAGACCCGGGTTCGATTCCTTGGTACCACATACATAGAAAAAAGCCGGAAGTGGTGCTGAGGCTCAAGTGGTAGAGCTCTAGCCTTGAGAAAGTCCAAGGACAGTGCTCAGGCCCTGAGCTCAAGCCCAGGACTGGCAAAAAAAAAAAAAAAGAAAACAGTGCTACATTAGTCAAAAGTTTGTTTGCCCCCAGTTCTAGATGTTCTAGCCCATGATATATTGGCCACATTGTGTTGGGCCTGGAGCAGGACAGTACATCACAGCGGGAGAATGTGCTAAGCTAAATTGCTTATATTACTAGGCAAGGAAGACCAGGGTCCCACAATGCCTTCAAGAGCTCCCCGCTGATGATTTAAGGACTTTCCACTAGGCCCGGGTCTTAAAATCCCACCACTTTTCCAATAGCACCACATTGGACCTTTGGAGGATGTTGCCCTGGACCTTTCAAATACCTGGTGGACATTACAGGAATAAAAGCTGATAATCACATTTTATGGTGCACAGTTAACTGCTGCTCAGTAGACAAATGCAGAAGGATTGCTAGTCCAATAGGAAGATCCTGTCTCAGAAATAAAATACAAAAGACTGACTCAAGTGATAGAGTGCTTGTCTACATTATGGAAGGCCCTAGGTTCAATCAATACCATAAGGAGGGAAAAAAATAATAGCAAAGACACTTGACAACTTGTAGTTTAACTTCACAGTTTTATATAAACCCCAGAGTCATACAGAATAATAGATTTCATGTGTAAGTTTAATCACTGCCCACTAATTCTTAATGCCAGTTGAGTAATCTTTTAACACCTACTCTGTGGTGAGACTATACCACATAGTTTTTTGTTTGGTTTGGTCATGGGGCTTGAACTTAGGGCCTGAGTGCTATCCCTAAGCTCTTTTGCTCAAGCCTAGTACTCTACCACTTTGAGCCACAGCTCCACTTCAGTTTTCTGGTAGCTAATTAGAGAGAGTCTCATGGGCTTTGCTACCCCAGCTGTCTTTGAACCTCGATCTTCAGATCTCAGCCTCCTAAGTAGCTAGGATTACCAGTATGAACCACCAGTGCCAGTGCATAATTTTCTTTATACAATTATTTTCTAACGTTTTTCCCTTTCCTGTAAACCAAGTCTGTGATTCTTAGAACAACCTATATCAAAATTACTTTTTTTTTAAATCAGTATTCTAAGATTAACTTTGCAATAGCTTAATGTTTCTGTTTTTCTTAATAGGCCATCTTTGCTCGGTTATTACTTCAGGATCCAGGAAACCACTTGATTAACATGACTTCTTCTACAACATTAAATCTCTCTGCTGATCGAGATGCAGGAGAGAGGCACATCTTTCATTACCTCTACTCCTGCTTCCAAAGAGCCAAGGAGGAGGTAAAGGAATAATCCCCATTAAATATTATATTGTTCCTTGGCTGTGACTAAATGGCATATAACTGAAATTGTGTGTGTGTGTGTGTGTGTGTGTGTGTGTGTGTGTGTGTGTGCCTTAGGTATGTGCCTTGGGTATGTGCATGTATGTATATATATATATATATATATGTATATATATATATATATAGAGAGAGAGAGAGAGAGAGAGAGAGAGAGAGAGAGAGAGGGGGGGGGGAGGGAAGGAGGGAGAAGAGAGAGAAAGAGAGAGATCCCCCTCATAGAAGATGTGGAACTGGGTGTTAAGAGACACTCTAAACTGACTTTTAAAGATGTGGTCTTATTTCTGTGGTT
The DNA here is from genome assembly GCF_031878675.1 of Megascapheus bottae. Classification (NCBI taxonomy): domain Eukaryota; kingdom Metazoa; phylum Chordata; class Mammalia; order Rodentia; family Geomyidae; genus Megascapheus; species Megascapheus bottae. The sequence continues at coordinate 5,368,208 of NC_143535.1, read as the reverse complement.
TGGAGTCCATCCATCTCTGCTAACCAGTGCCTCTTATTCTCTCTCTCTCTTTTCTTTTTCTTTTTCTTTCTTTTTTTTTTTTTTTTTTTTTTTTTTTTTTTTTGCCAGCCCTGGGGTTTGAACTCAAGGCTTGGGTACTGTTCTTTTGCTCAAAGCTAGCACTTGAGCCACACCCCCACTTCTGGCTTTTTTCTGTGTTTGGGTAATGAGGAATTGAACCCAGGGCTTCATGTGTGCTAGGCAAGCACTGTACTACTAAGCCACCTTCCCAGGCCTTCCTATTCTCTCATTTTAGAAATGATTCTGTTAAGCCAGCCGCTGGTGGCTCACATCCGTAATTCTGGCTCCTCAAGAGACTGAAATCTAAGGACCGAAGTTTGAAGCTAGCTGGGACAGAAAAACACTTGAGACTCTGATCTCACTTAACCACCCCAAAACCAGAAGTGGAATTGTGGCTCAAAGTAATAGATAGACTGCTAGCCTTGAGCACAGAAGCTCAGGGATAGCACTCAGGCCTGAATTCAAGCCCCACGACCAACAAAAAAATATTTTTAATATATTTAAATATTTTAAAAAGGTAATTGAGTAAAATAAGCTGGGCATTTCCAGGATAGAGTTTCAGTAGGTAATTCCTTAAGTCAAAGAATAAGCATGTTCTAAGTTTTCAAGTATCTGTAAGAAACAAGTATTGTTTGAGGTCATGGTGTCTTTTCCATTGTTTGCTGTGTTTACCCTTCTTCTGGTGATAGAAGCTATACTCTTTCAGATTACCAAAGTTCCAGAGAACCTGCTGCCTTTTGCAGTGCAATGCAGGAACCTCACTGTATCTAATACCCGAACGGTTCTCCTCACCCCAGAGATCTATGTTGACCAAAATATCCATGAGCAACTGGTGGATTTGATGTTAGAAGCGATCCAAGGAGCCCGTGAGTACATAAGATCTTTCCAAATTTCAAATTCTTCCTCATTTCATTAGAAAGCCTCAGAGCCATTATGGTTACGGTATAAGTTAAGAGGGACAGCTCACATCTCTTGATCTTTGACTTAAATACCAGTAAGTGGTGCTAGGACTGTAGCTCACTGGTATGCACTAGGTCCTGATTTGGTCCCCAGTACCACAAGAAGAGAGAATAGGGGGAAAAGGGTGTATGAACGTATAAAAATATTCTAGTGGCCTCCTTTCTCTCTTTTGTCTTGTGTTAGATCTTGAAGATGTAACTGAGTTTCTAGAAGAAGTCATTGAAGCATTGCTGTTGGATGAGGAAGTTCGAACATTTCCTGAAGTTATGATTCCAGTGTTTGATATTCTATTGAACCGGATTAAAGATCTGGAGCTCTGCCAGATCCTTTTGTATGCATATCTGGATATTCTTCTGTATTTCACTAGGCAAAAAGATATGGCAAAGGTAAGAATGAAAATTGGTCTGTAGTCACAAACTAGTGACTTCCCTGCCCCAGGACTTTGAATCATTAGCTACAAAACAAGAGGAGGATGGATTGGTTCTTAGACTTAATTCTAAGGCCTGTATCCCTTGCACTTCCTCTCCCCATACAGATGATTAAAGGGCACTTGTCTTACCCTACAGGTTTTTGTAGAGTACATTCAGCCCAAGGACCTTAACAATGGGCAGATGTATCAGAAGACCTTGCTGGGAGTCATTCTCAATATCTCCTGCTTATTGAAGACTCCAGGCGTGGTAGAAAATCATGGCTACTTCCTGAACCCATCTCGTTCCAGTCCTCAGGAGATCAAAGTACAGGAGGCCAACATCCATCAGGTGGAACTGTTTCCCAGGGTATCCTGGTCCTAGATTGTAGGTTAAATCATTTCCTCATGAACCATGTTCAGTTTAGGTTACCTATGCCTCTTTGGGAAAGCAGATTTGTTTTAGTTTTTGCTGTAACAGTGTAAACAAAGGCCCTCTTGTGGCATTTAGTAGGAATACAGGGGAAATTTCTCTGGGGTGAGGGCAAACTACTGCAGTTCTTGCTCAATACAATCTACTGCTATGTCCCCTCAACCCCCCGTATTTCCTACCAAACTATTCTTATCACTTAGCTCCTAAAATAGTTTGAACTCCAGCTTATGAACTTTTTTTTTTTTAATTCTGTCTTCCCAACAACTATGCCCTTTCTGCTTGGCCTTTAAAAAAAAAAATTAACAGAGCCAGGAGCCGGTGGCTCACTCCTGCTACTCAGGAGGCTGAGATCTGAGGATCACAGTTCAAAGCCAGCCGGGCATTCCATGAGACTCTTACTAAAACCACCGGAAAACCAGAAGTGGCCCTGTGGCTCAAGTGGTAGAGCACTAGCCTTGAGCTGAAGAGCTCAGGGACAGCGCCTGGGCCCAGAGTTTAAGTCCCACAACAAACAAAAAAAATTTTTTTTAATTAACAGAGGTCTGACCACCATGAGGCATCTAAATGGCTGAACTTGGGACAGTTTAAGTCTCCTACTCACTATTTAATCATCACAACTCTGTCAAGCAGGTATTGGCAAATGATAACCATAGCCAAATCCAGCCTGCCACCTGTTTTTATAAAGTTTTACTGAACAGAGCCATGTCCATTTATATACATATTGTTTATGGCTTGAATTCATGCTGTGACAGTGAAGTTGGATAATTACTTCAGAGACCATATAACAAGCAGAGCCATAAATAATTTGCCATCTAATACTTACCAAAAAAGCTTATGAACCCCTGTTGTCTTCAGCTTAACAACATGTTAAAAAAAAAATCCCTAAGAGCCCACAATTTTTTTTTTTAAATCCAATCCAGGGGACTCGGGAAAAAGATTAGGACTAGCATACTTTTAGAAACTACCAACTGGTAAAGTTTGTGCATTAAAAAAACAAAAAAAACTAGGATTGTGAAACTGGAATGTTCTGTGGTTGTGTTTTCTGGTTAAACAGTTCATGGCTCAGTTCCATGAAAAGATCTACCAGATGCTGAAGAATTTACTCCAGCTCTCTCCAGAAACCAAGCACTGTATCTTATCCTGGCTTGGAAACTGTTTGCATGCAAATGCAGGCCGCACCAAGATTTGGGCCAATCAGATGCCAGAAATCTTCTTCCAAATGTATGCCTCGGATGCCTTCTTTCTGAATCTGGGTGCTGCTCTTCTGAAGCTATGCCAACCATTTTGCAAACCCAGATCCTCTCGGCTCCTCACCTTTAATCCTACTTACTGTGTCCTGAAGGAGTTGAATGATGAAGAACGAAAAACTAAAAATGTACACATGAGAGGTAGGGGGGGAGAAACTGGGCTTCTGTGTGTGTGTGTGTGTGTGTGTGTGTGTGTGTGTGTGTGTGAAAACTAAAAGTGTACACATGAGATAGGGGGAACTGGGCCCCTCAAAAGTGTGTTTGTGTCCTTTTTTTTTTTTCCCAGTGGGTCATGGGGCTTGTACTTGGCCTGGATGCTGTCCCTGAGCTCTTCAGCTCAAGGCTACCACCCTACCCTTGAGCCAAGCCCCATTTCCCATTTTCTAGAGGTTAATTGAAGATAAGAGTCTCAGGTCCTTTTTTGCCCGGGCTGGCTTTGAACCTTGATCCTCAGATCTCAGCCTCCTGAGTAGCTAATATTACAGACATGAGCCATCGTACCCGGCATTGTCTGTGTCTTCTCTAAGACAGTTTTGTTTTGCCAGTACTGGAGTTTGAACTCACCCCCCCACCCCTCCACACACACATACACACTTTATTGTTTGCTTGCTCACAGCCACACCTCCAGCCTGACTGGTTATTTTGAAGATGGTATCTTGGAAATTCTTTTGCCCAGTCTGGCTTCACAAATGTGAGTCTTTGGTTCACCTTCATGAATAGCTTGGATTGCAGGCACAAGCTACCAGCACTGACAAAAGACAGATTTTTGATGTCTCTGGATTTGGCAACTTGAGCATTCATTCACAGATCCTTTATTTAAAAAACAAAACAGAAAACAAGACTAGAAGAAGGTAAATATGTTAACAGATAGTTACAGTAAGCCTTAGTGCTAAGCTGTAGGAGGACTGAGCCAAAAGTGAATTATCAACTCCTGAGAAGCTGGAGATTGTCACAACCAAATCTTGAAAGGCCAGTTAGGTTTTACTAGGCAAAAGAGCAAGAGAGTCTCTTTATGCAAAGGGAAAAACAAGTGTCAGAAACACAGATCTAGGAAGTGTTGACTGATGAATAATGAGCATAATAATGAGTGTGGCTAGAACAAGAGAGAGATGAGGAATAAGGGGTGAAAAGTGGGAAGGAAATGGGTCTGAAGAGGAAGAAGTTTGGGACCAGACTGGAGAAAACTTGAGCAGTATGCAGAAGTGAAAAAAGAAAAATAACTTAATGGTTCTATCACTCAGAATGAATTACTTCCTAATTTTGATGTACACTTCCACTTTATGACTGTTGTATTTATAAAAGTGATACCTAGCCAGACACAAGTAGTTCATGCTTATAATCCCAGCTCCTTGGGCAACTGAGATCTAGGGATGTGAGTTGGAAGCCAGACCATGCAGGAAAGTCCATGAGACTTTCATCTCCAAAAAAGCCAGAAATGAAGCTGTGGCCTCAAGTAATAGAATGCTAACCTTAAGCCAAAAAGCTGAGGGACAGCACCTAGTCAAAGCCTCAAGACTGGCACACAAAAATAAAAGTGATACCTGCTCCAAAGCAAATATCCAAAGCACAAAATATATACAAGTAGTCCATTGCCTATCAATGAGAAAAATCTATAGTATTATTCCTTTTAAGTTTTAGTGATTGCATCGGTTATATAAAGGGGTTTACTCTGTTTCTGTAGACAATAAAAAGCTAAAAAAGTAATTAGACAAGGAAGTAATGTAACAAGATTTAGTTTGAAAATGTTTTACCATTGATAGCAATGTAAAAGCTTAACAAAAATAAGGAGAGTCTGAAGACCACCCATTCACCATTCCTTTTAAATCTTTCAGGGTTGGACAAAGAAACCTGTTTAATCCCAGCTATACAGGAGCCAAGTTTTCCCCAGAGCTATAACCTTGTAACAGAGAACCTTGCCCTGACAGAGTACACCTTGTATTTGGGATTTCACAGGTAACTCTTTTGCTATCGCTAGAAAAGAAATACTTAGTTGTGTTGGCAACCAGAAGGTTGAAAGTGAGCCATAGAGACTTATTCTAAAGGCTTATATTGTAATCTAGCGGGGAGGGGACAATCAGGCATTTATTTATTACTTTCTTTTCATTTTTTTGTTTGTTTTTGTTTTTGTTTTGTTAGTCATGGGGCTTGAACTCTGGGCCTGGGCATTGTCCCAAAGCTCTTCAGATCAAGGCTAGTGCTCTACCACTTGAGTCACAGCACCACTTCCAATTTTCTGGTAGTTAATTGGAGACAAGAGTCTCATGGACTTTAGTGCCTGGGCTGGCTTTGAACTGTAATTCTCAGTTCTCAGCCTCCTGAGTAGCTAGGATTACAGGTGTGAGCCACTGGTGCCCAGCTATTTTTACTACTTCTACTAGTAATTTTATTTTTGCCAGTCCTGGGACTTGAACTCGGGTCCTGAGCACTAATTTTGAGCTTTCTCAAGGCTAGCACACTGCCATTTGAACCATAGTACCACTTCTGGCCTTTTTCTGTATATGTAGTACCAAGGAATCAAGCCCAGTGCTTTTTGCATGCTAGTCAAGCACTCTACCACTAGGCCAGCCACACTTCCAAGCCCTCTAGGCCAAACTCCTGGCCCTACTTGTAAGTTTTTAAAACTTTAGTTCTAGTTGAGTGCCAGTGGCTCATACCTGTAATCCTAGCTGCTCAGGAAACTGAGATCTGAAAAACCAAGTTTGAAGCTAGCCCAGGCAAGAAAGTGTTATGAGGTTCTTATCTCCAGTTAACCACCAAGAAATGGAAGTAGAAGCTGGGCCCCAGGGCTCATGCCAGTAATCCTAGCTGAGATCCGAGGAAAGTGGTTCTATGCCAGCCTGGATAGGAAAGTTTGTGAGACTCTTATCTCCAATTAATTACCAGAAAACTGGAAATGGAGCTGTGGTTCAAAGCAGTAGAGCACCATTGTTGAGCACAAAAGCTCAGGGATAGGGCCCAGGCTCTTTAGTTCAAGTCCCACAACCACCAAAAAAAAGGGGGGGGGGTTGAGATGGAACTGTGGCTCAAGTGGTAGAACACCAGCCTTGAGAGGAAAAACTTACGAACAGCTCCCAGGCCCTGACTAACATACAAAAAACTATGTTCTGCTGGGCACGGTGGCTCACTCCTGTAATCCCAGCTACTCAGGAGGCTGAGATTTGAGGATCGTAGTTCAAAAGCAGCCCAGGCACGAAGGTCCATGAGACTCTTATCTCCAGTTAACCACCAGAAAACTGGAAGTGGCATTGTGGCTCAAAGGGGTAAAACAATAGCCTTGAAATGAATTGCTCAGGGAAAGCACCCCGGACCCACAGTTCAAGCCCCACAACTGACAAAAAAAAAAAAGACTACTTGGATAAACTATTGTGAAGAATAATTTTATTTTATATTGCACAGTAAAGAGCTGGAAGTCACTTTTAGGTCATCTCCCGGGTAGTAACTAGTTGGCACATGGTCATTACTAAATCTAGAATCCCTTTCATTTGCTTACTTTTCTCCTAATTGTGCTAACCATCTCTATCATCCCTTCAACACACGACCCACAATATGGTCTACTGCTGTACTGGGCTTCTTGCTTAATGCTTGCCCATTTTACATAACATCCCACGCTGCACCCTGTTTAACCAAGCTATTGCTCTTTAGATGGTTCATTGCACCTGAAGACTGCTATATATGGTTAACTTCATTGTGTTGAATTCTTGGTAACATTTTTGCAGTACTTTCTGTCATTGTATCTGAAGCTCTCTATGTCCTTGAAGAAAATACCAGAATAAAGAAATGAGGGTTTGTTTTACTGAAGTAGTTTATAATAGACAGTCCTCAAATGAGCCTCTTTGACCCAGTCTCTTCTGTTTCCTTGGGGCAGGTTGCACGATCAGATGGTAAAAATCAACCAGAATCTGCATCGGCTCCAGGTGGCCTGGCGGGATGCTCAGCAGAGTTCTAGCCCTGCTGCTGATAGTCTCCGGGAACAGTTTGAACGACTGATGACCATCTATCTTTCTACCAAGACAGCAATGACTGAGCCACAGATGCTACAAAACTGCCTAAATTTGCAGGTGTCCATGGCTGTTCTCCTGGTTCAGCTGGCCATAGGCAATGAAGGCTCACAGCCAATAGAGCTAACTTTTCCTTTGCCAGATGGCTACAGCGCTTTGGCTTATGTGCCAGGTAAGTAGGCTCTCCCTTGGGAACTTCTTATTTATAGGAATCTAAGTTTAACTGGGTCACCTTGGAAATTCAAATCTCAAAAGGCCCTTCGTTCACTATCATTCCATTGTTTTAAAAAAAAAAAAACAAATCAAACTCATAAATAGTACAGTATCTGCTGGTCCAAGTATGAGGCCACAAACAATTGTTCCTTGACCTTGTGTCCCCAGTGCTGTGCACACCAGAAGATGAAGTACAGTCAGAAGTATAGTATAGATGAAGTATAGTACATAAGCTGTTAGTTCTGCTATTGGTGCTGTTTGTCATTCAATTTACAGATTTGTCTAACTCTCTCTAAGCCATTTTTCCCTTTTTTCTTTCTTTTTTTTTAGGCGCGGTGGGGGGGGGGGTGGGGGGGAGGCAGTCCTGGGGCTTTAACTCAGGGCCTGGGCACTGTCCTTGGGCTTTCTCAAGGCTAGCACTCTACTTGAGCCACAAGTATATGCGGCACTGAGTAATCAAACCCAGGGTTAAGAAAAGATTGTCTCCTATTAGTTAACCCTTCTAGAAGGGATGTTGTATATGCATGTAGGTCAGTGAGGGATTAGCAGATACTATGCATCAAATCATGCAAAATGCTCTTGATCATTATATTGGCTACATATTGCTGTATAACGAATTATCCAGCACATAGCAGCTTAAAACAATATTGTCTCATAGTATTCAAGGGTCAGGAGCACTTGCTAGTGGTTTTATCTTATCAGGTCACAGCCAGGCTATCAATCAAGGACATAGGAGTCTGAGGATTTAACTAAGGCTGGAAGATCCACTTGCAAAGCCAGTTAAGTGGCCAGGCCTCAGTTGTTTGCACTATGGGCCATCACCCTCTTTTCCAGGCTACACTCATCTCCTTAATGCCACTGGTGAGATGGCACCTGGCTTCTGTCAGTACAAATGATCAAAATGAAAGCTGCAAGCTTACACTGTACTTCAGGATGACTCTTTTACCCTAGAAAGATGTGGGAAGAATCAGGCATGGTAGTATACATCAGCCACTCGCGAGGTAGAGGCAGAAGGATCAAAAGTTAGAGGCCAGCCTAACTACGTAAGTGTAAGCCATTCTGAACTACATAGCAAAACACTGTCTCAAAAGAAGAAAGCAGAAAATGTAGGCTAGCCACCACAGTCTTCCAACATAAAACTCATGATCAGTAAATCTTCAGACACTTAAAAGGGCACCTTAAATTACGGTTAGCCTTGAGGTGGTAACAATGTTCAACAAGAAATATGCTCACTACATATGTAACTGTAACCTCTCTGTACACAAGAAAATAAAATAAATTACGTTGAGGCTTGATAGTGAGAAAAATATGTAGATGGTATGTTAACAGTATATTTGATCATTCCTATTCATATATTTACTTGATATACATGTAAAGGATTCTAAATTTATTTATTTACCATCATCCCTAGGACTGATAAAAACCTTTGAATATTTTTAGCCTTCATCAAATAGGGAGAATAGGAGAAACTAAAATACTGAGTACCAGTGGACAGTGAATATTTTTCTTTTCAGAGTTTTTTGCAGATAACCTGGGTGATTTCCTCATTTTCCTCCGTCGCTTTGCTGATGACATCCTGGAGACATCGGCAGACGCCTTGGAGCATGTCCTCCACTTCATTACCATTTTTACTGGAAGCCTAGAAAGGTGAGGTGCTGAAAGCGTGAATCATGGTGATGAGCAGCAGAACATTCAGAAGGTTTCAAAACCAAGAAACAAGCCTGAATCATAAGGCTTAAATACTCACCCTCAAACTTGGTTAGCTGTCACCTCACAAATTAAATTGGAGCTGGGAATGTGACTTTAGTGGTGGAGTGCTTGTGAAGCATGCATGAAGCCCAGAGTTTGATTCCAGGGTACCACATAAGCAGAAAAGGCCAGAAGTGGTACTGTAGCTCCAGTGGTAGAGTATTAGCCTAGAACAAAAGAAGCTCAGACCCTGAGTTAAAGCCCTAGGACTGGCAAAGGGGGAAAAAAAAAGAGTTAAATGGTAAACCCTGCATTACCTCAGTATTGACAGACTTAAAACTGTACAGTGGATCTTATTTTTTCTTGTAATGGCAGTATAAAGCATTTTGGCTCCTATGTGAAAAGACCAAAATTGTATATTGCAGAGTTAGTTTCGGCTCATGTTGCTTTCTGTCCTCCTTGCAGAATGAAGAATCCCCACCTACGGGCCAAACTAGCTGAGGTGTTGGAAGCAGTGATGCCTCACCTTGATCAGACCCCAAGTCCCTTGGTATCCAGTGTATTCCACCGGAAACGTGTGTTCTGCAACTTTTCACATGCACCCCAACTTGCAGAAGCTCTAATCAAAGTTTTTGTGGACATTGAATTTACAGGTAAAGTAATTACACAGCCAGGTCCAGAACTGAACGGCCCCATGCTAGATCTGAAGAGATTCCTAGAGAAAGATGGAAATATGGCTCAATGGTAAATCCCTTGCCAAGAATGTACAAAGCTCTGGGTTCAATCCCCAGCACTATACTATAGTAAACAAACAAACTCAAGAACTATTTTGCTAGGAATCCCCATGAAGTAAATAAAAAATAAAAGCACATAAGCGTAAGCTCCTGATCCGCTTTTCAATCTCTTGCTTACACTTTAGGAGATCCCCATCAATTTGAACAGAAGTTTAATTACCGCCGTCCCATGTATCCCATCCTGAGGTACATGTGGGGAACAGATAGCTACCGGGAGAGCATTAAGGTGAGACAGTTGGTGAGACCAGTTGCTTCAGGTAAGCCCCAAGTGACTTGAGATTCAGTACTAACACGGCTTTCTCTTGGACTGGGATTTACAGGATTTGGCTGACTATGCCTCTAAGAATTTAGAAGCGATGAATCCCCCACTTTTCCTTCGCTTTCTTAACCTGCTAATGAATGATGCCATATTCCTTTTGGATGAAGCTATACAGGTAAGAAAAAGAGAAGAGTTAACCATCAAATCTTGGACAGTATATACTTTTGACTGTTATGTTATACTAGAGTAGTCCTTATCCCCTTAGTACCCATCTTGAACACCAGAAGTGTATAAGTAGTAGTATATCTTCATGCTTGCCATTGGAAAGCTTTCAGGGCAAGGCCATCTATCGCAGGGATTTTCAACCTTTCTCCATCCCAATACGTAAAATAACCATGGTTCACTAATACAGTGCTTTTAAGCCTCTTCCCCCGAAAAGATTGTGAGTTTTGCATCACTACTGCGAAAGTCTCTGGTTTGGAGGGGTTTTTTTTTTTTTGTTGTTGTTGTTGTTGTTGTTGTTTCTTGTTTTTTTTTTTTTTTTTTTTGGCAGTCCTAGAGCTTGAACTCAGGGCTTGCGCACTGTCGAGGCTAGAGCTCTACCACTTGAGCCTCAGCACCATTTCTGGCTTTTTTCTATGTATGTGGTACTGAGGAATCGAACCCAGACCTTCATGCATGCTAGGCAAGCACGCTACCACTAGGCCAAACTCCCGGCCCTCCTAGCCCTTTTTTTAAAAATTAAGATTCTAAGTTTTTCCAGAAATGGTGGTACATATCTATAATCCCAATACTCAGGAGACTGAGAAAGATCACAAGTTTTGATCTAGCCTAGGCTATATAGTGAGACCCTGTGTCAAGGTAAACAATTAATTAGTTCATGAGGGCTGATGCCAGGAAACCTACCTAGCAACTCAAGAGACAGGGATCTGAGGATTGCGATTTGAAGCCAGTCTGAGGGGGAAAAAAATGCATAAGACTCTTTATCTCCACAATTGGAAGTAGAGCTGTGGCTCAAATGGTAGAGTGCTAACCTTGAATGTACAAGCTCAGAGACAGTGCCCAGGCCCCAAGTTCAAGCCCCAAGACTAGCACATGTGCATATACACACATATACACACAAAGAACAACATGGTTGTTGCGCAGCACAGGTATATACCAGTAGGAAGACCACAGCCAAAGCGTCAAGACCCTGCCTCAAAAATAACCATTGCAGGTCTGGGAATCTGGCTTAGTGGTATAGCACTTGCCTAGCATGCATGAGGCCCTGGGTGAATTCTTGAGTACCACGTAAAAATAAAAAATAACCATGCCAAAAGAGGCTTAGAAGCATAGCTCACATGGTAGAGTGTCATAAGAAAAAAAAGAAGACTCTCAAGGTGTACTTTCCTTTATTCAGAGCCTCCTAAATGTTCAGCTATATTGTGAAATACAGGTGTGTCTGAGTTCTGGCAGAGCACTTCTTCCTTAACTAACCTGGCGGAGCTGCTTATCGCCTGCACACCAAAACCTCCCTATCCTGAGATGAACCTAAGTCAGGCAGCAACCCAAAGGGAAAAGAGCAGGCAATCCTGAGGGTAACCAATCAGATACAAGGTATTATGAGTATTGATTAGCAACTCCCTAAGTAACATGTGTTCTGCTTGTTAGAGAGTTTAGTCTCCCGCTCCTTTCATAATCTTACACGCTAAAATTTAAAGATTTTTCTAGCAAGGTGTGGTAGCACACGCCTGTAATCCTAGCACTTGGAAGTCTTGAGGATCTCAAGGTAAGAGACAGACTCAAAAATCAACAAATAGAGCCGGGTGCAGTGGCTCACGCCTGCAATCCTAGCTATTTAGGAGGCTGAGATCTGAGGATCAAGGTTCAAAGCCAGCCCCGGCACAAAAGAACCTGAGACTCTTACCTCCAGGTAACCTCTAGAAAATGGAAAATGGGGCTTGGCTCAAGGGTAGAGCAGTAGCCTTGAGCTAAAGAGCTCAGGGACAGCATCCAGGCTGAGTACAAGCCCCATGACCCTCCCCCCCACACACACACACAAAATCAACAAACAAAACAAAAAAATAGGCTTTCCAAGGAAGTAAGAGTAGGTACTATTACAGACACAGTCTTCTAAGCAAGAACATAGGTAAAAAGGAAGAAACATCTGACATTCTCTTAAGACCTCAGCTGGTCATGGTGGCTCACGCCTATAATCCTAGCTACTCAGGAGGCTGTGATCTGAGGATCACAGTTCAAAGCTAGCCTGGGCACTAAAGTCCGTGAGACTTTTATCTCCAATTAACCATGAGAAAACTGGAAGTGGTGCTGTGGCTCAAGAGGTAGGGTGATAGCCTTGAGCTAAAACGATCAGGGACGGCCCAGAGTTCAAGTCCCATGACTGACAAAAAAAAAAAAATGTTATTTCGAGTTTGCTACAGCAGTGCAGCTGGTAAGTGCAGCCTTTGAAGTACATTTGGTAGAGTTTGATTTGGGGTAGGCTAGGTTTGGCTTTTTTTTTTTCATCTTTTCATAAGGCTGTGCGTGTATGGCCATGTGTGTCCATGTGTCTGTGTATGCATGTGTCCCCGCGTCCTTTGTGTGCACTGCATCTGACACATCTGACATATAGTTTTCCTTCTTTCCATTTCCTATTAGTATATGTGAATCTATTCAAGCTGAAGCCCGTCTGTTTGAAGACACCATTTTCTTTTCCAGAAAGTTCTCTTTAATCTTCAGCCCTATGCTGACAAAGGCTCATGTCCCTTACATAGTCTCTGGTTTTCCAGCTTTTAGTTTAGATTTTGGACGAAACCTCTTAAATGTCCTATTCCACACACTTTTATATGTCTTGCCTCTGGTTTCTATAGTATTTAAGCAAGATAAAGATTCAGCAGATTGAGAAGGACCGCGGTGAATGGGATAGTCTAACACCAGAAGCCCGTCGTGAGAAAGAGGCTGGCCTACAGATGTTTGGGCAGCTGGCACGTTTCCATAACATCATGTCCAATGAAACCATAGGTACCCTTGCCTTCCTGACATCAGGTAAAAATACTGCTGTTACAAAACAATGGACTAGTCAATACCCACTTCTCCTAGGAGATTGTCTTAACTGAAACTTGTGACATGCTTAAGGTCCTCCAGTATCACTACCACCACCCCCCCCACACACACACACACAAATAAGAAACCAGGTACTAGTGGTTCACACCTGCAATCCTAGCTACTCAGGAGGCTGAGATCTGAGGATCGTGGTTCAAAGCCAGCCCAGGCATAAAAGTCCATGAGACTCTTCAATTAACCACCAGAAAACTGGAAGTGGCACTGTGGCTCAAGTGATACAGCACTAGCCTTGAGCTGAGGAGCTCAAGAGCAGTGTCCAGGCCCAGAGTTCAAGCAGTAGTACTGACAAAAATTTAAGTAATTTTTCTTTTTCTTTTTTTAAGGAGCTGGGCTCTGGTGGCTCACACCTATAATCCTAACTACTCGGGAGGCTGAAATTTGAGGATAGTGGTTCAAAGCCAGCCTGGGCAGGAAAGTCCCTGAGACTCTTAATCCAAATAACCACAGAAAAAGTGGAAATAGAGCTATGGCTCAAAGTGGTGCAGTGCTAACTTTGAGTAGAAAAGCTCAGACACAATATCCAAAAAATAAAGACATAAAGGATTGCTATTCTCTAAAACTTTGTGTAATAACATGACTGTTCCATAAATCCAAGCTGTCCATTACTGCACATAGCAAACACATGAGTGTGCTGATCATTGAAATGTTACCAGTACCATGGAGGAACTGAATATTTTGTTTTATTTATTGACAGTTCTGGTGCTTGAACTCAGGGCCTGAGCACTGTTCCTGAATTTCTTTTGCTCACGGCTAATGCTCTACCACTTGAGCCATAGCCACTTCTGGCTTTTTCTGTGTATGTACTGGTACTAAGGAATAGAACCCAGGGCTTCTTGCATGTTAGGTAAGCACTCTAACACTAAGCCACATTCTCAGTCCTTAATATTTTATTTTTTATCTTATTTTAATTGAGTTCTAAGAGCATATGTGTCAGTTGCTATTATGTTAGATAACACAAGGACATACTAGTCTCTAAAACAGTAAGATATTTATGGCATAATTACTGAAAAGTGAAAAATATTTATTATATTTTAATTTTTTGCATATGTATTAATATGGACCAAAAACCCAACATATATAACAAGATGTGAACAGTGTATTTCTGGGTGGTAGTTTCTGGTTTGTTATTTGGGATTTTTTTTTTTTTTTTCGGTCACACGGCTTGAATTCAGGTCCTGGGTGCTGGCTCTACCATTTTGAGCCACTTCCAGTTTTCTGGTGGTAACTTGGACGTAAGAGTCCCACAGACTTTCCTGCCTGGGCTGGCTTTCAGCCACTGTCATCAGGTCTCAGCCTCCTAAGCAACTATATTACAGGCATGAACCACTGCACCCAGCTTGTTTTGGATTTTTGCTTTCCTTTTTTTAATTTTCTGAAGTAAATATGATTATATAATTTTTTAAAAAGCTAGTTGTCAGAGCCGGGAGTTTGGCCTGGTGGTAGAGTCCTTGCCTATCATGCACAAAGACCTGTCCGATTCCTTGGTTCGACATACATAGAAAAAGCCAGAAGTGGTACTTTGGCTCAAGTGGTAGAGTTCTAGCCTTGAGAAAGCCTAAGGAGAGTGTTCAGGGTCTGAGCTCAGGCCCAGGTCTGGCGCGCGCGCGCACGCGCGCGCGCACACACACACACACGCACACACACACACACACACACACGCTAGTTGTTGCTAGGGTGGTAGCTAGCACTACTCTGGAGGCTGAAATCTGAGGATCAAGGTTCAAAGCAGACCAGGCACAAAAGGACCTGAGACTCTTATCTCCAGTTAACCTCTAGAAAATGGGAAGTGGGGGTTGGCTCAAGGGTGGGGCGGTAGCCTTGAGCTGAAGAGCTCAGGGACAGCACCGGGCCAAGTTCAAGCCTCATGACCCACCAAAAAAAAATTGTCTTCAGGTGAAGCAAACGTGAGTATAGCTTGACAGCTTGCTAGTTTGCAGAGACTTTGGTCTTTCTTCCAGAGATCAAATCACTCTTTGTGCATCCATTCCTGGCTGAGCGCATCATCTCCATGCTGAACTACTTCCTGCAGCACTTAGTTGGCCCCAAGATGGGCGCTTTAAAAGTCAAGGACTTCAGTGAATTTGACTTCAAGCCCCAGCAGCTGGTATCAGATATCTGCACTATCTACTTAAATCTTGGGTATGTGAGATTACCATTGGACAAGCCAGAAGAAATGCTTATGTTTTGGTAGTAGAATGTTGGCTGTTGTGTGGAAATAAGAAATGGTCACATCTAGTTAGTTTAGTTGAGGAGAGAATCTTCTACAGTTTTAAATAAGATTTGAACACTGAGCATGGTGTTGCAGAACGATTGCAAAGTCAAGGTCAGCCTGGGATAAACAGAGTATTCCAGGCCAACCTAGAATATATATTTTGTCTCAGGGAAAACAAACAAACAAAAACAGGTATTTTCTATGATCTATGGGACATTGTTTAGGATTTCCAACATTCTGCCTTGATCTATGGAAAGACAAATTCTACTAGTTGCACTATTAATTTATAAAGTAATATTTTGTGACTGTGATATACTTGATTTCACTCCTAGAATATTGGAAATCTGTCTAGAGTTAATGAACTTTCATGGTTTATAAAGATAGATTGTTCTGTAGCCTGTCTGATATTGCCTCTTTGACCTATGCTCTGAGGTTGTTTCTTTCTGATGTTGGCCTTCCAGGGATGAGGAGAATTTCTGTGCCACTGTGCCCAAGGATGGGCGTTCCTATTCCCCAATTCTCTTTGCACAGACAGTCCGAGTCCTGAAGAAAATAAATAAGCCTGGGAATATGATTGTGGCTTTCAGCAACTTGGCAGAGAAAATCAAGGTGAAGATTTTCTCATATGTTCATATGTTCAAAAAGAAATCACATTGTCAGGCTGGTATGGTGGTACGCCCTTATAATCTCAGCTACTCAGGAGCAGTAGCTCTGTCGTTGAGCTACATCCCCATCCCTTTTTTAATTACTGCAGTTACAACAGAATTTCATGTCAAAAAGCTCTTGTATACTTCTCTTCCTGCTAGCACGTAAATCATCAGCTGAGCCAACCTGAAGCTCAGAGTTAGGGTACAATGCTGAATTAGCTCCAAAAGTATCTGCTTTAGCTTGTTCTTGAAAATAATACAGCTAAGACCTGTGGAGGATTATTAATGACCCAGAATAAGGTGTAATAGCTAAGTTCAGCTGCACTGTGAATTCCCTTGAACAACCAGCTGTTGGGTTCTCAGTCTCTTGCAGACCTCCAGCAACAGGAAGAGGAGACCTATGCAGATGCCTGTGATGAGTTCTTGGATCCCATCATGAGCACACTGATGTCTGACCCTGTGGTGCTGCCGTCATCCAGAGTCACGGTGGACAGGTCCACCATTGCCAGACACTTGCTCAGGTACTCAGACTTGGGAGCATGAGGATCCCATTCGTTTGCTGTTGGTTTTTCTCTCAAAAATTTAACACCAAGATTTGCAACTAGTAGGTCCCTCTTATTGTTGATTTATTTTCACATCACTTGATTAAGAATTGAAATACTTAAAGCAGAAATTGTTGGGACATTCTGGCTCTAACCTTACCTCTCCTTTTTAATTTTGGCCTGGCCATTGTTCCTAACTGTTTTGCTCAGGGCTAACAGTCTACCACTTGAACCTCACCTCCGCTTCCAGCTTGTGGATGGTTACTTAGAGGTAAAAGTCTCATAGACTTTCCTGCCGGGGCTGGCTTCAAACCTCAGTCCTCAGATCACAGCCTCCTGAGTAGCTAGGATTACAGACATATGCCAGTGTCTGGCACTTGTCCCCTTCTTAAGAAAATAATTTTGTCAACATGTCATAAAATATTTAAACATGGAGTATAGGTTAACCTGAAATTGTTTTTTTAAGTTGTAAAAACATAAAAGACAGTTTTGTTTTTTTATTCAGATATTACACTATATGAGTCATTCCCTGCTATTGCTATTTTTGTACTCAGCTATGATAACTGAATTTTCCTCAGCCTACCTGCTGTTTGAATAGTCTTGCTCATTTCTACAGAAAAGAAAGGAAGTGCTTTATTCACTACTGAAGCAGCCCCCGCTAGCCTCAGACTCCTAGGGTCTAATCCATCTGCATCATCCTCTCAAATAGCTATGACTATAGGTGCATGCCACTGTACTGTGTCTAGCTTGCCCCTTAACTTTCTGGGGCTTGACTCAGGGCCTCTTGTTCTGGCCTAGCTTTTTGCTCATGGCTTACACTCTGCCCCTTAAGCCACACCTCCAGTTCAGCTTTTGCTGGTTGATTGGAAATGAGAGTCTTTACAGATTTTCCTGTCTAGGATGGCTTTAAACTTCAGTCTTCACCTCTCGGCCTCTTGAGAAGCTAAAATTATAGGTCAGTGGCACCCAGCTTCTCCTTAACTGTTTAAAATACATAGCTAGGCACAGTGGCTCACGCCTGTAATCCTAGCTACTCAGGAGGCTGAGATACGAGGATGGTAGTTCAAAGCCAGCCAACCGGGGCACTAAAGACCAAAGACATGAGCCTCTTATCTCCAATTAACCACTAGAAAACCAGAAGTGGTGCTATGGCTCAAGTGGTAGGGCTGTAACCTTGAGCTGAAGAGCTAAGGGACAATGCCCAGAACCAGAGTTCAAGCCCCTTGACTAACAAAAATAAATAAAAACAAATACATTACATAAAAATGGGTATTAAGTGACTATGCCTATTTAAAGTTATATAAACTCACCCAAATTTAAGGAAATCTATATTGAAAAAGTTTCACGTTTCATCATATTTGGTATAAAGCTTTCACTACATTCATGATGCTGTGCTAGGTATGTGTCTTATAAATGTCAGTGAAAATTATGTATTTCATAGTGGTCTAAGAATACAGGGAGTAGATCAGTCCTTAAAATACGTTATCAATCTTATTTTTTATAGTTCTCCCAGAACCTCACATATAATAAGCAAGCACTCTACCAATGAGCAGTGCTCCCAGTCCTGAACCCTCCTACCTACCAGTAAACTATGATCTGCATTTTATTCCATAGTAGCTAGGAAAAATCAAATGTCATTTGTAAGGCTTTATCTCTTAAAATCCTTACATTGAGCCAAGCTCTGGCAGCTCACACCTTTAATCCTAGCCACACAGGAGGCTAAAATATGAGGATCACAGTTCAAAGCCAGCCCAGGCAGGAATCTCCATGAGAATCTTATCTTCAATTAACCACCAGAAAACTGGAAGTGGAGCTGTGGCTCAAGGTGATAAGTGCTAGACTTGAGCAAAAAAAAAAAAAAAAACTCAGGGACAGCCCTCAGGCCTGAATTCAAGTCTCGTGACTGACAGACAAAAATAAATACAGGGAGCGTAGCCTAGTGATAGAGTGTTCGCTTAGCATGCATAAAGACCCAGGTTCAATTCCTCAGTACCACATACATAGAAAAAGCCAGAAGTGGTGCTGTGGCTCAAGTGGTAGAGCCCTAGCTTTGAGAAAGTCCAAGGACAGCGCTCAGACCCTGAGTTCAAACCCTTGGGCTGGCAAAAAAAAAAAAAAAAAAAAAGCTGGAAGTAGTGCTGTGGCTCAAGGCTAGCACCCTGCTACTTGTTCAAGGACTTGTTCAAACCCTGAGTTGAAGCCCCAGGACTGGCAAAAATAAATCTTACCCTGTTTCAAGAATCTCTCTAAAGTCACAAATAGTGAACCAAGTCTAGTAGTGAGGCTACCAAGTCTAGTAGTCCAGGCTACTCAGGGGACGGACAGACAGAGGAGGATCACTTGAGCCCTCCTTTGGCCTTGAGGCTAGTTTGGGCAATAAAACCAAAACCCATTTCTAAAACAAAGAAAAAAACAAACAAAACTACAAACAGTGCTCTACTCTTACAAGAGTGTATCTGGTCTCTGCCTTGGAGAAGTCAAAAGCTAGTTACAGTAACCCAGTATTTTTTAAGCCACTTAGAAGAAATGTCTAACCAAGTGCTGAGATAGTTTGTTAAGGGGTAAAGTAGCTGAGCAAACTCCTGAATTATCCTTCATCTCACTTTTCTACAGGTTAGCATTTGACTAAGTTATAATGCATTCTTGTATTAATAGCAGTTCAAGCAAAATACTTAAGTGTTCTGTTTTTGGCTTGGCATAGTACAACTTAGAGAAGTGACTCCATTTCCCTTTCTCTTTGTCCTAGTGACCAAACAGATCCTTTTAACCGAAGTCCCCTCACCATGGACCAGATCCGGCCAAACACCGAACTCAAAGAAAAAATTCAGCGGTGGCTTGCCGAGAGGAAGCAACAACAAAAGGAGCAACCTGAATAAATACTGTGAATGAAACAAACCAAAAATCCACCCAGAGTGTAGATAAACAGTCACTTGTGGTTTTCTCTCTTTCTGGTTCTGTTCCTTTCCTTTTTCCTTTTTATCATTTTTTTCTTCTTTACTAAATTAGGAAAGTGTTCTTACGCAAATTATGATGGTTAAGATTCCCAAGAACTTGCCTGCGTTCCCCGGGCTTGCAGGAAAGTCCACTTCTTGAAGCATCACCAAGGGCAGAAATCATTACTAATGGAGTTCAGCCTTTGTTCCTTCTTGATTCCTATTCTTTCTTCTTCCTTTTCCTACCGTCCATTGTATTAAGTTCAACTGCTAGAACTTTTTGACATTTTACTCTTTCCTTTTCCACGTACTGCTCAAAACATTTTGGTGAGCACTACTTTTAAGTCTACGATGTCAAATATTTCAATGACAGCTAATGTTAGAAAATGCTGTGTTAACCTGTGATACAAACTTAAGTCCTAATTAAGCCCTTGTCCTTACTCTAGCTCTGTAATATTACAGAATAGCTTTTCCTATAAAAGTAAATACCTTCATGTTTGTGTAGATTTTTGAATGATAGATGAAATTTAAGAAAAAAAAAAGGAATCTTATGCAACCTGTTGGTAGTTGTATTAGCTTATACTCAAAGGTATCATCACAATATAACAGAGTTGTTAGCACCAAAAATTTAGCTCCTTGTCTTTTTATGAGAATTGGTAATGGGACAGACTTGGAGTTTTATCACTTTAGTCACCAAAAAAAATAAGAAAAAAAATTATAAGAATAAATAGGAAGCTGTTAGGCCCTTTTCCTCTTAGGAAAATCTGTTGCTCTAAGGGCCAGGCCTCAGCAGAAAAGCTAGGAAACAAATATTGTAAACCCCCCCCCCAAAAAAAAAACAACCTGTCACTTTAAAACACTAGTGAGACTCTCAGCCTGTGTGTGTATGCACATACCACATGGGTTCTTTGAATTGGTGTTGTATAGACTAGGTGTCACTTGATATTGTCCTTTCATGTAGGATGTATACAGTGTAAGGTCACGTTTCTCACAAACTCATCCTACGCAGGTAAAACTCTAATACTATAAAATGTATATAGACGTTTATTTGAGCTTATGACCTGACTTCTAAGAGCTACTTCTAATATAGCCTTAGTACATCAATTAAAATAGGAATTTGAGTAGAACCTGTTCATAAGCCATTCTAAATCCCCGTTAGCCCTGAGCCGTAAGCATATGGACCCCCCTTCTCCAAGCTGATGGAGTTCCTCACGCAAGTGAGCAGCTTAACGGGCTGATTAGGCTCTTGTTCCATGGGACTCTACATTGGCATCCAGGCCCAGAGACTTCAGGGGTAAGAAAAGGAATGATGGGAAAACAGGTCAGTTCTTTCTTAGGACATTATTTCTTAGAACTTTATTAGTAGCCATGGCCTCTTTGAAATAAAATTGTTTTATGATATTCCAACACAAGTTGCTATAAGCAATCCTTGATGTAATTTTGATGGTATTAGTTGAAAAAAAAAAAAAAACCAAGTTAGAGAGGGGCCCATTCAGCCTTGGATATTACATTGATCTTGCCTATTGCCGCATATAGCAATGAAAACAAGTCTAGGATTTTGCAAATCCTAGAATGTAAGATTCAGTGGGTCCCTGGTCCTTTAGGTGTGCGTTGACAGGATTTATTTTCTTAAAATGAGCTTCATTTCATATTTATTATTCTTTCCCTCTTGGGGAATAAAATGTATATAAAAACCAGCTTCTACCTACTTGCATTTATCTTCCAAACCCAATCTAGTAGGAGATTTTAATTTTAAAAGGAAGGGGAGGAAGACCAGAGTTTTGCAAAAAGAAAAACACAAAAAAAAATAATAACAAAAAAAAAGGGAGAAGAATGGGCACAAAACCTCAGGAGACAGCTGTTCCAGCAGCTTTCTAGCTAACAACCTCTATGCTGCCTCTAGTGTCTGTATTATACTTCTATACATAGCCTTCAGGTTGTAAGCCTTTTCTAGCAAGTTTTGTTGTTTTGTTTTGTTTTGAGTTCTTTTCCTGGGATTTTTATGAATGGCTATGGCACCACTGATGCTGCTGATCTCTTTAAATTCATCAAAAAAGCAAGCACGTAGCTTAAGGCCACTATTGGCAAGGAAACCAAGCATCCTCTGTGCCTTCTTTCTGTAGAGCAATTAAAGACATCTTAAAAATCAAACTAAAAAATGGTCTTGATACAACAAGGTACATATATGCATTTATGTATTTGGAAGTGTGAAGAGGTGTTTTGTTGGTACTCAGCAGCAGGTCTGAATCTATTAGCATAGCCTTTGTGACATACTTAAGTTTTCTGTGTTGGTTTTCTGGTATATAATAGGAAAATGAAGATTCTAATTAGCTCTGGTATTGTTCATATAACTTACCAAGAAGCTAATACTAAAATTGTGAGATTATTTAAGTAGTTTTTATCAGGCAGTTAGTTTTTAAGTATAGTTTTTAATGATTATATGAAAGCTGAAGGAAATTTTTAATGGTACAGGTAAGACACCAATGGCTGTTAGATATCACATTCTATGAAAGCTTCATTACCTTATTTGATACTGGTTGCTAAATAGCCATTGCACAGAGAAAAAGTCTACTGGGTGCCTTTACCATCAAGAGGCTGATGCTACACTTTTGTCATGTGAGGAAATAATGCACATGCTCTAACTGCTAAACAGGAAAAGAACCTAGAGACAGAAAATGAAGAACAAAACAAAAGGTTAACTGAAATAAAACTTGATCAACATAACTGTATTTTGAAACATTCCAGGAAGGTTACTACTTGTCAAACTTGCCTGGGGTTGTTTGTTAAAACTTGTATTTAATAAATGAACACCTGACTTACTGCCTTTGTTATCCCTTTAATGTTGTATTAAAAGCTAGTGACAATTTCAGAAATCTGAGGGGCCAGAAGTTTGGCCTAGTGGTAGAGTGCTTGCCTAGCAAGCACAAAGACCCAGGTTTGATTCCTCAGTACCACATATACATAGAAAAAGCCAGAAATGGTGCTGTGGCACAAATAGTCGACCTCTAGCCTTGAGAAAGCCCAAAGACAGTGTTCAGGCCCTGAGTTCAAGGCCCAGGACTGGAAAAAAAAATCTCTCTGAAAACTGGAAGATTGCCACTTTTTTAAAAAAGCAGGTAATAGCATGTATGTGTGACTTGGCTGACCTAACCAGCCTCACCAGACCTCTGAAGGAGAGCCTGGGGCTAGCTCAGAAAATGAATTATAAGAATGTTTTGTTTTTTTCCTAATTAACTCCTTATTGGTTTCGATTATCTGGCCAACACCCAGATCTTTTTATTATCATGTAGGCCTTTTTCCCCTTGTTTCTATATCATACAGCCTAGATTAATCCAGCCATTTCCTTCTACTCTACTACCAAGCTATAGACCACTGTTAGATGAAAACGGTCTTTATAATGACACATCTATAAACTTTGCCCAACAACCCCTTGTGGTTCCTTAATGGCTTTCCTCAAGGTACTTTCCATTTGCCCTTCACACTGATGAGATTTTAGTGGGTACCAAAAGTTTAGTTTCTGCTTTCAAACTTTTCTCCCATCACCCCATTTGTGGGAGAGGTCCCACTATTCCAGACTAATTCCTCCACCTTTTCTGCCTCTGGCTATTGTCAAGCCCCTTTTCTAAGGTTTTCCCTTGAGCTCCAATCTCTTGCTTTTCTGACTCAATCTCTTTATAGCCTCATTTTTTTTTTTTTTTTCCCAGTCCTGGCCTTGAGCTTAGGGCCTGAGCACTGTCCTTGGACTTTCTCAAGGCTAGAGCTCTTCCACTTGAGCCTCAGCACCATTTCCGGCTTTTTTCTATGTGTTACGGAGGAATAGAACCCGGGTCTTTGTGCATGCAAGGCAAGCGCTCTACCACTAGGCCACACTCCCGGCCCCTTATAGCCTCATTTCTTTACCCAAATGGCCTCCAGCTTTTTCAACTGTTCTAATTAAGAGCAAAGATTTTTCCCAAGCCAGAAGCTAGTGGCTCATGCCTGTAATCCTCAGGAAGCTGAAATCTGAAAATAATGGTAAAAAGCCAGAAGTGAAGCTGTGGCTCAAATGGTAGAGTGCTAGCCATGAGCAAAAAAAAAAGGGGGGGGGGAGGGCGGGAGTTTGGCCTAGTGGTAGAGTGCTTGCCTAGCATGCAAGACCTGGGTTCAATTCCTGAATACCACATACATAGAAAAAAGCCAGAAGTGGTGCTAAGGCTCAAATGGTAGAGCTCTAAATTTGAGAAAGTCCAAGGACAGTGCTGAAGCCCAGGACTGGCCAAAAAAAACAGTTTAGGGACGGTGCTCAGGCCATGCGTTCAAGCTCCAGGGCATACAAAAGAAAAAAATCCCTCGTGCAAATTTGCTCCCCGCTGTTTTTCCACGCGGCTCAAGAAGACCTGCCCTTGAGCCTCCTGCCTCAGCCTCCTGACCCGTCACACAAGTCCTTGCCTTTTTTTTCTTTTTGACGTCTCAGCCGTATCCAGGACAATTTGCTTGAAAGGCTCATGACTCACAGTTTTGATTTTTTTCTGGCCTGCTAGCTATTCCTTTCGTTTTTGGTTTTTTTAACCTGGTGATGGGGCCTGGACCCTGTCCCCGGGCTGCTTCCGCCACTGTTCCCATGGCTCCCTGCCCACGCGGACACGGCCTCCCGAGCGGCTGGGATCATTCCTCGGATGCCCACCACGCCCACCCCTCCTCGGGACCTCTTCAGACGCCAACTCTGCCACTCCTGGGTCACTACTTGAGTTCCCTCTCAGTGGGCACAGACACCTAACACGCCAGTCTCGGGCTCGATCCCCGCGGCTGGCCCAGGCACGGCGCGGCTCCTGGCGGCTGGACTGGGGGGCTCGGGCCCACCCCAGACATAGGGGCGGGGGGGGGGGGGACAGGATGAGACTGGGCACGGTGGCGCCTCTGTTGGGCCTCAGACCCTCCGTGTTGGTCACCAAGCATCAAGCACCCCGCGTCTTCCCTAAGAGCTCCGAATCCGCCCTACGCGAGAGAGCCAAGGTCAGCGCCGAGGAAGAGCAGCGGCGCATGCGCATTTCCTCCCTCCGGCTGTCTTCCGGGGGCCTCCGTGCATGGCTGTCCCGAGATATGCCTGCTTCAGTGCCAAAATCCCACCACCGTTCTCCGCACGCTCGCCTTTCTTATCTTTTTTGCACAGCTTTTCTCCTCTGTCACCTACACCATTAGCGACCTTCGTGTTCCACAGAGGCCGTAGAACACTGAGCGGCCTTGGACCGGCACAGCGAGGGCAGCCTGACCTTGGAGGTGGACGGGGCCCGCGGCGGGGCCCTCCGGGGAGAGACTTTCGGCCGGCCGTTCGGGGCGGACGGACCCTGCGCCCGGGAGCCATGGCCCAGTTCGTCCGCAACCTCGTGGAGAAGGCCCCGGCGCTGGTGAACGGTGAGCGAACGCGGCGCGAGCCCGCCGAGGCGAGTCCGCGGCCACGGAGGGCCTTGAGGAGCCGGGCGGAGCGGCCTGAGGTGGGCGAAGCTGGAGACGGGGTCGAGACTCCCCTCCGGCCGTGTGCTCGCCCGGCCCGCACCCCGGGACCCGGCGCTCCGCGCGTGGGCGCCGGATCCCAGGCGGGAGCGTGCCGGCCCTGCGTCGCCCTGCCCCGCCGAGGGCTCCGAGGACCCGCGGCTGGGGTAGGAGAAGGGGGAGGAAGGCCGCCCGGCCGCCCGGCCGCCGCGGGGGCGCAGCTTCCCCTCCGCGGAGGTTTCCAAGCGAGGGTAGGTGAGGTGGGGACGCCGGCTCTGCTCTTCTGTGGGCGGCTGGATTCTGCGGCGCTCGTGCGTGCCGGGAAGGACACTCGGGGTGGGACTGGATGGCTGTTCGCCCTCGAAGCTCTGGAGAGCGGGCGCCTTTGGACCGTGTGCGGCGGCGGCGGCGGCCCGTTTGAAGGGCGTAGGCCGCAAGCCTTACCCGTCTGGGGCCGGGCCTGTGGCCTGGTGGCGGGGCGCTTGCCTAGCAGGCCCGAAGACCCCCGGGTTCGATTCCTCGGTGCCACACGCATAGAAAAAGCCGGAAGCGGCCCTGTGGCCCACGGGGTAGAGCTCTAGCCTTGAGAAAGCCCAAGGACAGCGCTCAGGCCCTGAGCTCAAGCCCAGGGCTAGGGAGGGGAAAAGAGGAAGAAGAAAGAAAGAAAAGAAAAAAGGTTATTCTGTCAGTACAGTTTTCGGTATCAGGTTATCAGCTGTTCTGAGTTGTGAGTGGTTACAGGTCAGATTTCTAAAATCGGATTTGAATGTGCATAAAAACAACTTCCAAAAATGTAGTGCTTTTGATCCCACTGTGTTCAGCATTTTCTCACTGAGGCCTAGATGCTGTCCCTGAGTCCTTTTGCTAAAGGCAAAAGGACCTACCACCTGAGCCACAGTACCACCTCCAGTTTTCTGATAGTTAATTGGAGATTAGGGTCTCCCAGACTTTTGTGCCTAGGCTGGCTTTGTACCATGATCCTCAGATCTCAGTCTCCCGAATAGCTAGAATTACAGGCATGAGGCATTGGTGCCCGGCTCTTTTCTCTCTTTTTCCTCCATCACCAACCAAGACCTTACATTCCAGAAACTATAAACACCTGATGCCCTCCTTCAGAACACCTAGTGAGACATTTTACACATTTTTCCAAAAGAATGTATTTGTAGGTTCTACTTTACTAAAAATCAAACCATCAACAAGTACCATCATCAAACCAGTGATAAAGTACTACAGTTTTAAGTAAATAGAGAAAAGGGAAATTCTTCACATTTTGTGCTGAGACACAATTTTTAATAAGTATTTTTTTTCCTAGAATGATTGTCACACCTTTTAGGTAGTTCATTGTTTAAATCCTTTTCCATCTTTCTATTGTACTAGCTCATTTACATTTGTTTCAGACTTCACATTTTTAACATTGTTTGTTGCTCATATTATCCCATCCTAGATTATAGGAATCTCTTAGGTAGACATTTCCCTGTCCCTTTCACTTCTTTTTTCTCTGGTACTACATGATACTTGAGACTCATGATTGATGAGCTTAGCTTTTCTCTGACTAGCTTGAGAATTGACTATTTCTCCAAGGAAAGCCCTCTTCTCTTTTATTAGACAGTGGCATTTAAATTCTAGGTGCTATGTTTGTTCCTTACTGCTAGAGTAGAATTACTTTAGGATCCTCTTATTGGGCAGAGATTTAGCCATGTATCCATATGCATACCTTTGTGCATGTGCATAATAATCTAGTGGTCTTTCTGTCCATCTGTCCATAAAGTTAAACATAACATGACTTCAGATGTACCCAACTCATGGAGTAGTACAATTTATCATCCCCTCGCCCTTTTTTTTTTTTTTTTTTTTCTGAGCTGGGCTTAAACCCAGGGTCTTTCATGTGCTGTACATGTGCTCTACCATGATCTGTTCTCCCAGCCCAAATAACCAAATACCAACTAAAATAACGGTTGTATATAATGTACTGGTTGCTTTTCTTAGGGGTGACATATGTATAATTTGAAAGAATTGAATGGATTGAAGTCTCCAAGACACTGGGCTTTTTGATTACCCCATCTTACAGACATGGGCCGTTGTGCAAGGGAACAGGCTCGTAGAGCTTTGCTAAGGGATTTGTTACCTCCATCCTCCAAACACTGGATGAGGGAGGTGATGATGCTAAGAATAATGAAATATGCATGCTCAAGCAGTTAATGGGGGAATAATAATAATAGGAAAACTCCATTGGTCTTGGGCAATCCTTCACCCCACCTCCACCCAGTCCCCCAGACCACCATGTGCGTGTGCGTGTGTGTGTGTGGTTCTGAGATCGGGTCTCTAATTTTACTTAGGTTGGGCTTAAATTCATTCTCTTCCTCTTTATCTCCTGAATAGCTAAAATTACAAAGTGTGCACCACTGTACCTAGCTAGGTAGGTGCTCTACTTCAGTAAATTTTGGAAGAGTGTCTCATTTATGCCCAAGCCTGCCGGGATGACAAGCACATCCAACTTTATTGATTTGAGATAGAGGTGTCTCAAGTTTTTGCCCTGGCTGGCCTCTGATCTTGATCTGTCCAGTCTCAGCCTCCAGAGTAAGCTAGGATTACAGATGTGAGAAACTATGCATGGCATGGTTTTGTTTTTGTGGGAAAGGTATTTGTTATTTTTTGCTGTTCCTGGGGCTTGAACTCAGGGCCTGAGCACTGTCCTTTGGCTTTTTCCTCAAGGCTAGCACTCTGCCACTTGAGCCACAGCACCATTTCTGGCTTTTCTTTGTATATGGTATCAAGGAATCGAACCTGGGTCTTCCTGCATGCAAGGCAGGCACTTTACCACTAGGCCGAACTCCCGGCCCCATAAATTTATTTTTTGTGCCGAAGTCACTACCATCGTCGCACGTCTACCCAGATTATTAAAGCTCTTATTTTCAAATAGTATTTTGAGGAATTTCAGTTTAGTGATAGATTTTAGTTTAGGCTTCATTTAACACATTTAGGTTTTTCTTTATTTATAGTGTTTTGAAAGAGCAGCTGTGGTTGTTAGAGAACGATTTAACCCAGCATATATTGATGTGATTATAAAAAATGGGTACTAATTTGGTATAATTCCATCTGGCCTTGTGACCAGTGTTGTGATGAGGTTTAATCTGATTCTTAATCTTAAGGGTGCCATTCTGCATAGCTACTTTCCTTGCCTCTGGGACCCCTTTTCTAAATTTTCTTGTCTTTCTACTAAGAAAATATGAATAAATTGGTGTTCTCTTCTTGTTTTTGAATCCAGCCACTAGAAACTTTACAGTTAATTAGATTTGCCATTTCAAAGTGCAGTAACAGTGCTAGCTGGCCACTAGTCCCGATGTAATTGAATGTGTGCATAGCTTCCTGCCTAATTGAACGCCCCTGTGACACAGGTGTTGTGCATCTTTAAAGTCTCTTGTTACCAGGGAGCCGCTTTGACTCTTCATACCGGGTGCACATTTGGTACAAGCAGTGAATGAATGTGATGCATGAATAAATACTTGTGTCCAGCCCACACATCTGCTTCTTTCGGTCTCTAGTGAGTTCATCCTGGGTTTTTGTTTTGTTTTGTTTTCCAGCTGCTGTGACTTACTCCAAACCTCGATTGGCCACATTTTGGCACTACGCCAGGATTGAGCTGGTTCCTCCAACCCCTGCTGAGGTCCCCATAGCTATTCAGAGCCTGAAAAAAATAATCCATAAAGCTCAGACTGGTAGCTTCAAACAACTCACAGTTAAGGTAACTACGGGCTAAATGAGAACGTATGTGTATAATGGAAAATGTCTTCCCTTGGGACTTTGCTGATTATTTTGAATAATACTCAAGTAAGGCATAAGCCAGCATAATCAGAGATAATCTCTTTTTTAACCACCAAGGAAGATACTTACTTTCTCATTTTGTCATCAGGATAGAAATAATTCAGCTATTTTAGGTCTTACCTCTATCTGTTCCTTGTTTTGTTTTTATTGTGGTTCTGGATGACATCAAACCCAGTGTTTTCCATATACTAAATGAGATTTTGTCCTTGTATCCTTCCTATGTCTTAGCTTTTACGTAGTCACATCCTGTATGAAAACAATTTTTTTTTCATTTTTTTTGTTTTGTGTGTATGTGCCAGGTTTGAACTCAAGGTTTCTCACTTAGTAGTCAGGTGCTCTACCACTTAAGCACACATAGCCAGGGTGCCGGGGTAGGGTGCACATTCTGTGTAACTGGCAGGTATAGCGCAGCAGAAAACTGCTTGCTTAACAAACATGAGGTCCTGAGTTCAAACTCCAGTACCACCACCACTTTAAAAAAAATAGTAATAATGATATCCTTGAATTCTTTTCCTTCCTAATTTTGGCTAGTGCACTGAAATATGATGGCTTATTTTGATTTTACACTCTGATATTTTACTTTACTTCCTATCCCCCCATTTTTTGGCACTGGAATTAACCTCAGTTCATCCAAAAGATATCTTGAACTATGTTGGTCAGCAGCTAATGCTTACTATAAAATAAAATTAACAAATCTGGGTATGGAAGTCTGTAGAACTAGAACTTTGCGATCCAAGTATAGGGTACAAAATGTTAAATTAATAATTTCTACCCCAGTATGGTTCCATTTAACTTTTGACTTGTGAAACTGAGTACTTGGAAATAGAAGCAAAGTAATAGATGAATAAAAATGAAATATAGAGAAAGACAGCCCTTCATCTTTCACTGGGTATTCTTTGGCCAGAAATGTCTACTCAGACTTAGCTTTTCTATAGCCATCCTATGTATGAATGCCCTGCCTAAATGTGTCAGCAATTTCTAGGATGTGGGTTGTTTTAGGGCCCATAAAGTATCTCATAAACTAATAATGAAAGGGTTAAGTCAGTTCAGGTCTGTAAAGAGTCCTTTGAAGGAATTTATAAGCTATAGAGTACTTACCCCACAAAATTGAAAGTTTTAAGCGTTCTCAGAAGCTGAACAAAGTTGACCTCAATAATTCTTAGCTCTAAGCTTACCCAGAGCTTGACTAGCATCCTCATATTCTATCACTAAAACCTAAGAAAGAAGTTTTATATACATATAGACATATATTATATATATATATATATATAAGTTACATTAAAATTTGCACTTTTTTTTTTCCAGGAAGCTATGCTGAATGGTTTGGTGGCCACTGAGGTATGGATGTGGTTTTATATTGGAGAAATCATAGGCAAGCGTAGCATCGTTGGCTATGATGTTTGAAGACCAATCTTAACATCTGATTGTATTTGATTTATTATTTGAGTGTTCTTGGACATATGTTCAGAATGTTACCTGAATAAAATTAGTCAAATATCAGTGTTTCTTTGTCAAATAATATTGTTAATAAGTTGGATTAATACGTTTATACAATTCTACATACTTGTCTATCTGCCTGAAGCTAGAAAAGATAGATGTGAATATACAAACCTAGTACAAGAATAAATAAAGGTAACATTTTAATTTGAAGGTTTAAAAAAATGTGTGTGTGTGTGTAAGCTTTTATTTTTCCAGAAAATTTGGGGGAAAGGCCTTGAATTTACTGCTGTAGGAGAAATACGGTATGCCAGAGTGGTGAGTTAAATTATGTTATTAAAAACCAGACATGGGAATGGACATAGTGGCTTGTACTATAGTTTCAGTCACTCAGAAAATGGGCTAGAGGGCCACTGGAGCCTCAGAGTTTCAGGCCAACCTGGACAGTTTGATAAGACATTGACCCAGAAAAAGAAGAGAAAAAAATTCAGATTATCTCCTGTGTGTATGTGTGTGTGTGTGATGGGACTTGAACTCTTCAGCTCAAGGCCATCACCCTACCCTTGAGCCAGGCCCCATTCCCTTTTTTCTTCAGGTTAATTGGAGGTAAGAGTCTCAGGTTCTTTTGTGCCCTGGCTGGCTTTGAACCTTGATCCTCAGATCTCAGCCACCTGAGTACGATTATAGGCATGTGCCCCCATACCCAGCTCTTTTTTTTTTTTTGCCAGTCATGGTCCTTGAACTCAGAGCCTGAGCACTGTCCTTGGACTTTCTCAAGGCTAGAGCTGTACCACTTGAGCCACAGCACCACTTCCAGCTTTTTTCTATGTGTGTGATACCGAGGAATCAAACCTGGTCTTTGTGCATAGGCAAGCACTCTACCACTAGGCCAAACTCCCAGCCCCCTCTTTTTTTTTTTTTTAAATAGGAAGCTTCTAACTTTGCCTTCCCAAGAAAGTATAGCAAGGTGGTATTCTATATATATGTTTGTAACATTTTTTCTTTTTTTTTTTTTTGGTGGGTCATGGTGCTTGAACTCTTGCCTGGACACTGACCCTGAGCTCTTCAGCTTAAGACTACTGCCCTAGCCTTGAGCTAAGCCACACTTCCCATTTTCTAGAGGTTAATTGGAGATAAAGAGTCTCAGGTCCTTTTGTGCCCAGGCTGCTTTGAACTTTGACCCTCAGATCTCAGCCTCCTGAGTAGCTAGGATTATAGGTGTGAGCCACCATGCCTGGCTTTATGTTTGTAACATCTTTGAACAGCAGGTCAGTGTATGAAAGCTGTTTTATGGTTTTTGTTTTCTTTTGAACTCAGGGCCTGAGCACTGTCCTTGGGCTTTCTCAGGGCTAGAGCTCTACCACTTGAGCCACAGCACCACTTCTGGCTTTTTCTATATATGCGGTACCGAGGAATCAAACCTGCGTTTTCGTGGATGCTAGGCAAGCACTCTACAACTAGGCCAAACTCCCAGCCCTGTTTTTTGGGTTTTTGCTGTTGTTTGGTTAGTTTTTTGTTGATTTTTGTTTGTTTGTTTGATGCTGGTCCTGGGGCTTGAACTATGGACCTGGGAGCTGTTCCTGATTACTTTTTCCTCAATGCTAATGCTCTACCACTTGAGCCACAGCTCCATTTCCCGTTTTTTAGTGGTTAATTGGAGATAAACTGCCCAGGCTGGCTTAAACTACAATCCCCAGCATTCAGCCTCCTGAGTAGGTAGGGTTACAAGCATGGGCCAGTGGTACTCAACTAGTGCTCTACCACTTGAGCCTCAGCACCACTTCTGGCTTTTTTCTGTGTATGTGGTACGGAAGAATCGAACCCTGTTCCTCGTGCATGCTAGGCAAGCACTACCATTAGGCCAAATTCCCGGCAAAAAAACAAAGATCCTGTAGATTATTAAGCAGAGTTATAATTTAATTATCCATGGGTCTAACTGGTCCTGAAATGGTTAATAGCAGGGATTGTCATCTGTCTTAGCCATTTTGTTATTGAGTATGTACTGCCATTTTCTAGAGCTTTTAGTTGACTCACTGGTATCTTTCTAATGTGTTCTTATTTCATGTAGCCATAGCAGAACATGCAGCACCAGGTAAGGATAACAGAAAAGTGGTTGCGTCTTTACTGTAGAAGCATTCTGGCTCATAAGATGCAAGCATTAATCCTTTGGGACTACTGGGCTCTTGTCCTATGGATCCCAATTTTACTCATTGCTCCTTTACCCCCAGTAAGGGGTCCAGCTTCTTTGAGATCCACAAGAACGCCTTCATAGCAACTGCTGCTCTTCTGAAATGTGAATACTCAACATTCTGCTTCTACAATAAACACAGGTGATTGAAATCAAAACTATTTTGAAAATGTAGTAACTTAAAATATGCATGGGAAAAGACTGCAAAGGCACAACGGTGACAATCTGTGCATTGCTGTTTCCTAGTATTAAAATTAACCTGAAAAAAAAGGCAATGTTAGGTGTAACCTTCAGAGCCCAGTTGATCAGGACATGTATGTTACTTTGTTGAGCTAAGTCACCAGAAAGTCCTCAAAGTAAGCACTGACTATTCACTTCATTGCTGCTTCTTCCTCTGTGCCGACACACCTCTAGCTTCCCTATGACTCAATACATTTACAGAATTTTCTGCAAAAATAAAAGTAGCAACGGGCTCCTTATAGTGGCACTTCACTTTACCAGGCTTCTTTCTATTTGCCTTCATTCATTCTACAGGCCTTGCCTCTAGGTACAGAATGTTTTAGGCATTCTCTCATGGAATTTCTTCAACGGCAAACCAAGTATTTGCTGTTAGTAACTTGATTGTGACTCATGCTTATGTGCCTCCTGTTGTCTGAATGATAGAAACTCAAGACTCCTCTGTTCTCACATCTTTGGTGCTACGGTGGGGGAAGTGGAAGATGTGTGTAGAAGAGAGCAACCATACTTGAAACCTCAGGGCATTTGTCAAGAGACAGTATCTAAAACAAACTGGGAGAATGTTTCAAGAAGGAGCAAGGTACACAGGACAGGTGGAAAAGCAGCTTGCAGAGGCTGCTCAGTTAGAAAAGCTGTGGCACAGAAGATTCTGAAGGACAGAACTCAGTACAGCTCAAGTCCCAGGTAGAAGAGAGCAGTGCCAATGTAAGCCGGAAAATAGATCCTAAGACACCTTTTAAGAGCTGGACTTAGCCCAGTGCTGGTGGCTTATGCCTGTAATCCTAACCACTCAAGAGGCTGAGATCTGAGGATCACAACTCAAGGACAGCCTGGGCACGAAAGTCCATGAGACTTGTCTCCAAATAACCACCAGAAAACCAGAAGTGGCACTATGGCTCAATGTGGTGGAGCACTACCCTTGAGCGGAAGAGCTTAGGAACAGTGCCCAGGCCCAGAATTGAAGCCCAATGACTGAAAAATAAATAAAAAGACCTGGACTTGGCAGTCACTAGTGGCGCCTGCTTGTTAATCCTTGCTACTTTGGAGGCTGAGATTGTTGGATTGTGGTACAAGGCCAGCCTTAGTTTCATGGGAGCCCCCTGTTCTCAAGAGCTAGACTGCTAGCACACCGTTACCTTAGCTACTGATAATTCTAATTTAGGTGGATCACACCAGGGCAGGAAACAAGACTATCCAAAAAAAGTACTACGAATTTCAGGACTGAAGCTGTGGCGCATTATTTTTTTTGTTCCGTTTTAAAAAAAAGGCAAATTGTAGTAAATGAGCATGGTGATACACACCTGTAATCCCCTTACTGGGGAAGGTGGAGAGTTTAGGCCAGCTAGGGTTCCCACAGGTTAAGGCCAGCTCAGAGCACTTGCCCAGCATGCACTAAGGCCCTAGGCTAGATTTTTTTTTTCTTCCTAGGTTAGATCTTAAGGAAAGGAAAAAAAGAGATGAGTGTGAAACTGGTCACCCTACATATTTGAGTCTTCATTCTATCAGCATTGATCCGCTTGCATAACAGATTTCTCTTCCAAATCCTAGAGTTTGCTCTATCCTGTACTACCTTAATATATTTTGTTTCTTTTTCTGTGGTTAGTAGTTGTCTAGCTGTCTACATTTGCAAAGCATTTATACTAACTTTCTCATTTAGTCCTCTGAGTACATGGTAAGCCTATTTTAACAAGTCAGCATCTGAGCAGCAGACACTTAGACAACTTGGCTAAGACCCCACTAGTAAAAAGTGATGGGGGTACAAGTGGGCCCCATATAATAACCATCCCCTATTGGAGTCTGTGCCCTGACTACACGTGATGGCCAGACTTCCCTGCCTCCACTTCCCACAGTTCGTTTATTAACCACTTACATTCTCTGCCCTGTTGTGCTCTTCTACCAAGTTATTTAAAACTTATTCATGGTCCCATTAGATGCCGGCCTCCTTGATCTTACAGCCTTTTTGTTAACTGTTTCCTAATTAGTGTGGGGTTTTTTCCTACCAGGACATGAATTGGTACAGTAACAGGACTACCTGAGATGTGCCGTAGCAAGGAGCTTACCCTAAATGTGCTCACCAAACACAAGGCTGCCATTGTAACGAAACGGGCATGCAAGGCCCTGACAGTCTGCATCTGCCTTTGGCCTTCCCTTAATTGTATTTTACTACCGAATGTTTCAGCCACAGTGTCTCTTACCTAGTCCCCAAACAAACCCAGCTTTAAGTCTGGTGTATGCCTGCTGCTCCTACTTTTTGTAGTTCCCTACCAATCACCAGCTCTCTCACCTTCTTTACAATCTGCCTCCTGGCTCACCGCCTCTCTCCACCGCTCGTCTCAGTTCTTCGCAGCTTCAGGGCACCCACGCATAACCAGTGGTCCCTGGACCACAGCAACACATTTCCACAGGGGTCTCAGCAACAAGAGCTCTCACGCTTTCCTCCAGGAACTTTGGGAACAGGATCTTATAATCCATATTTTAATGGTTTCTTTCTGATGCATGCTTCAGTTCGAGCAACACTGACATAAATGATCCCTCCAAATGCCCTGCCTTCAGCACCCCCCGAAAACTCCAAAACATCATCCTCCCAACCACCTATTGGTTTTTGAGCTCCTTTCCTCAAATATCCTAACCACACTAATTCCAGTTCATGACGATCAATAAATTGATCCCATGATCCTCCTCACTCTTGACCTTTCCCTTCCTTCCTTACTCAACTGCATAGGCCTAGGCCCAGCCTCTTGAATGAACCTTCAGCTTCCTTGCCTCTCAATCAGCATGGTACTCCCTTGCCAAAACCACATTCTTGGCCTAATCCAACTACTGCTGCTCTGTGCTTGTACCCAGGAAGCTGAGTGGAACTGGAGAAAACAAGGTGATTAGTCTCATTCCATATTCATAATCAGGACTTCAGACAGTATTTCATAATACCTGCCAATCAGACTGTATTTCTTTGGGCCATGATTATTTCCATTAACAGATGATCTTACATCCTACTTGACTAAGAAAGTGTAAGCAATTGGAGAATTTCCACTTCCGCAACACTTACACACCTACCACTCTATGCACCCATACAAATATAGACACGGGAATGACTCAGCTGGCATCACTCCGGAGCAGTCTCAGCCTGCAGGCCTTCAGGAAGTAAGTCCTCCAGGCCTGCATCTCCCTCTGTGGCAAATTGCCACTAAGCCCTGCTGTTACCAGCCCTGTTACAAACAGCAAATGGTATGCTTTGCCTGAACTAGATGGCTCAGGTCCCTGGCACCAGGCACTAGTAGTCACTCACTGCAGATTTGATGAATAAAAAGCATGTATCTTGGCCAGGTGCATAGCCTAGTGGTAGAGTGGTCGCCTAGCTTGCATGAGGCCCTGGGTTCGATTCCTCAGCACCACATACTCAGAAAAGGCCGGAAGTAGTGCTGTGGCTCACATGGCAGAGTGCTAGCCTTGAGCAAAACATGTCCAAGGACAGTACCCAGGACCTCAGTTTAAGCCTCAGGACTGGCAAAAAAATCATATCCATTAATCATTTTCTATGCCTTTATAAATGCTCTTTGCTCTGCCCTTTGTTCCTGGCCTTTTCTACCTGGCATATCCCTGTTCTACCTTCAAACCCAGTAAATCATTTTTTTGAGAAATCTGTGAATCATCCTGCAGATGCCTCTTATAGCACACACCATTGCACTCTACTGCTATATTTACATTTATTTCCCTCACTAATCTGTAAGCTGCTCAAGGAGAGTGTTGCATCTAATTCACCTTTGCAATCCTAACCTATCACCTTAGCTGGCTTGTATAGGATAGGTTTTCAGACAATGAAACAGCAGACTTCAACTTACTGTGTTTGGTACTGGGCTGATAAACAGCACTTAGTGGCAATTTGCCCCAGAGGGAGATGCAGGCCTGGGGGGCTCACTTCCTGAAGGCCTGCAGGCTGAGACTGCTCCGGAGTGATGCCAGCTGAGTCATGCCTGCATCACAACCTCCAGTTCTGAAACACAGATTTTTCTCTTGATAAGCTGCCCTTCTCCACTGAGTTTGGTTAGGGCTGTTTTTGCATAAGGGTTGGGAGGGCAGAATTAGAAGGTGGGAGCAGGAAATTTTTAACTGAAGCCTGAAATTTGAGAACGCTGCAATTCCTTAGGAATTGATCAGCTTCCTTCCCTCCTTCTTTGCCAAGCCTGTGCTTTGGAATATAAATCCTTAGAACAGCTGAAACAAGCACACTTACCTTTGCAGGATTTGCACATACAACCTCCTGATGGTTTCTGATAGGAACTCTTCCTTGGCCAGGCATAGATGGCTCAGACCTATACCTCCTACTACTCTGGAGGCTGATAATCAAGATTTGAAGCCAGCCTACACAGACAAATCTGTGAGACTCTTATCTCCAACTGAACAGCAATAAAACAAAAATGGAGCAGTGGTTCAAGTGGTAGAACACCAGCCAGCCTTGAGCAAAAAAGCTAAAGAACAGTAGTTCTCAAGTCTTAAAGTTCAAGCTCCAATATTGGCACATGCGCACGAGCACACACACGCACACACACACACACACACACACACACACACACACTTATACCTTGGGTTTCTATCATGAGCTCTTCAGAGGCTCCAAATTTTAACTCATTTGGGTGCTGTCAAACTCAAAAGCAATTAAAACACTTGCGTGGCTGTACTGTTGTGTGGCTTTGGATGATAGCCTACTTGTTCAAATAGCTCCTGTTTTCCCCTAAGGATAGCGCGCCATTTTTACTTTAATGTCATTTCATGCTGAGTCTCAAGAGGCTAGTGAGCTCCTATAAACAGGTAAATAATGTAGTTCTCTTTTCTGAATTTCCCCTGCCCATAAGTTGCTTAGTTAGTTTAGTTTTTACACAGTGTGTACTGAGTATGCTCAATACCATGACTCCATTTATTTACTTGTCCTTCCATTCCTGTGCCCCCCCAAGAAAAGAGAACAATAATAACAATTGTTAGTATTTTTTTTTTTTGCCAGTCCTGGGCTTGAGCTCAGGGCCTGAGCACTGTCCTTGGACTTTCTCAAGGCTAGAGCTCTACCACTTGAGCCTCAGCACCACTTCCGGCTTTTTTCTATGTATGTGGTACCGAGGAATCGAACCCGGGTCTTCATGCATGCTAGGCAAACACTTTTAACCACTAGGCCAAACTCCCGGCCCCGGATTGTTAGTATTTTTTAAGGTCTAGGAATATCAGAGTACAGTGGTACATAACTCTAATCTCAGACTGTAGAA
The DNA here is from genome assembly GCF_031878675.1 of Megascapheus bottae. Lineage (NCBI taxonomy): Eukaryota > Metazoa > Chordata > Mammalia > Rodentia > Geomyidae > Megascapheus > Megascapheus bottae. The sequence goes on along the minus strand of NC_143535.1, from coordinate 5,330,308 downwards.
GACTGAGACAGGAGAATCACTAGTTCTATGCCATCCTGGACTACAGAGAAAGACCTCGTCTCAAAATACCAGAACTTTAAAACAATATCAGAAACAAAAAAATCTAGGACAAAGCAATTAAACACAATGTGTACATTATAATGTGCACTAAAAAAATGGTCAAGATGGCTTTGCCCAACTTTAGGAAACCCTCCAGGCCAATTGGGATTATTGATGAGAAAATAACTAAATCTTTACGGAAAAGGATTTTTCAAGTGACATATTTCCTTTTCATTTTCTCTTCTTTCACTACTGAACAAGAGTCATCTCAGAACTCGAGAACTGGTAGCTTCTATCTCCTCTAATCAAGTGTCCACCTCGCTTAAGGGAACAGCTTTCTGGAATTAAGACTGCAAACCTAGGTTATAATTAACTCAGACTTCCTCCTCCACTTGTACCTTGGCCATGACCTTAATCCTCACCTAGATTTTCCATCCCATCTATGGCTAAAAATTTGTTCTAAATTAGAACAACTGAACTCTAGTCTTGTTAGCCGGGAGGTAAGTTGGCACTGTTGGCTGAAAGGAATCCTAAGCAAATTGATGATCCTACAGCTCGACTTCGACATGACTGACACAGAGACAGCTCAGTGGGAGATAATATATCCATGTAATCCTTTTTCTACCTGTAATTAAAACAAAAATCAAACAGTACTTGGCAATACTATGTCAAGTAAATGTTTTCAGAGTAATTTGGACACAAACAGAATGTTTCCAATTCCTGGAACTGCAGCATTGACAATACACAGAAAGAATGAAACGAAATGATTAAAAATAAAAAGGTCAAAAAAAATAAAAAATAAAAAGGTCAAAATGGGACCAAGACATGAGAAAGGGTAGCAATGGTTTATGAAATAATGCACCTTCTATCTGGTGAATAAAATGTAACCCTTATAAAAATTACAATAAAAATATATGAAAAAAAGAAAATAAATAAATAAAAAGGTCCTTGGAACTGTCCAAGTTCTTTGAAAGGAGAACGTAACAGGTATGTCTGTATGGATTTCAATAGTTATTTCTGTACTAGGGGTTGAACTCAGGGCCAATAGTTTGCTAAGCAAGTGCTCTACACTTCAACCTCACTGCGATGTAGCTCAGCAGTTTCCAACTTCATGGATTGAAAGTCAGATTTAAATAGGTCCATTATTCTTTGCATACAAAGAGCTCCAAGCGCTAATCTATGTGATTGATACACTTGGTTTTCATAATTTCACAAGTAATCCCCCTGATGGGTTAGAGAATAGAGTCAAGAATTTTAAAGGCATAAAAGTTGAGATTCAGCCAGGAGTTGGAAATGGTGGTAGAGTGCTTGCTTAGCATGCACAAAGATCCAGGTCTGATTTCTTAGTACCACATACTTAGAAAAAGCCAGACATGGTGCTGTGGCTCAAGTGACAGAACTCTAGCCTTGAGAAAGCCCCAGGATAGTGTTCAGCCTTGAGTTCAAGCCCTGGGACTGGCAAAAAATAAGTTGAGATTCAAAGGAGCTCCTATTATCTTCACTGGTATGCTCAAAAAATGAATGTCTTACTTACTAAATTAAAGAGAAAACAAACCATGCAGCAAAAATCCCTTCAATTTTCTTCTACTTGTGATTACAGTCTCCTTTTCTTATCCCTTCTTTTCTCCTGCCCCTGTCTGCACAAGCACTTGATTCTTTCTTTCTGCTCTTCAGTGATTACTTCCTATGCATCCCCCATTTTTTTTTCCAGTCCTGGGCCTTGAACTCAGGGTCTAAGCACTGTCCTTGGGCTTTTTCCTCAAGGCTAACACTCTACCACTTGAGCCACAGTACCATTTCTGGCTTTTTCTATGTATGTGGTACCAAGGAATCAAACCTGGGTCTTTGTGCATGCTAGGAAAGCACTACCACTAGGCCAAACTCCCAGCCCGCATCCCCCATTTTTATCTATGCATTTACTTAAATATTCAACAAAGTTATATTCTTACTATATCTCAGATTGCTTGTGATTCTCATGTTTTCTATCTTTATAGGGCTTAAGAGTTGAGTGGAATAGGCACAAACCATACAAGTGCACTACAGTTCAGAAGTCTGTCTGTATGCTGGAGATGAATACAGACATGGAAGAAGACTGGAGCAGAGGATATGGCACTGGCCTGGGTCTAGAGGTCAGCCAAGAAAGGAGTTTCAGACAGCAGGAACGTGTACCAAAGCAGGGTCAGACAAGAACATTCAAGGAACAAACTAACATTAACGCCCTAGGATCAGGGACATGAGCAGTTCATGTGTCCTGCACTAAGTGGGTGAGGGACAGTGGGAATCCGATGGATTTGAGGGTGGTAAGGCATAGGACTGAAAGATCGAAGTTTGCATTTTACAACATCAGTCTTTTTAGTTTCCCCAAATTAATTAAAGTGTAATTGGTAGATAAAAGTTGTATACCTTTAAATCACTTCAAATATGATTACTACAATAAAGCTTATATAGTTTTCTATTGTGTGTCTGTGATGAATATACTTAAGATTTGTTCTCTTAGCATTTTGTATGTATGTACATATGTATGTGTGCATGTATGTATTTTAGCCATGGGCTTAGAGGCGGTGTCACCATGCGTGGTCTTGTTTTTGATTTCACATATATTTATAATACTGAGGTTTAAACTGGCACTTGCTAGTGAGTGTTCTATAACTTAAGGCATTCCACCACCTCTTGGGGAGCTGGTGTCACTTTATGCCTCGGTGAGTCTGGACTGTACTCCTCTGTATCATGATATGAGAGGCCCCTAGTGCTGCAAGGTGGAGACTTTTCTGCCTCCGCTGGCTTTAAACTCAATCCTCCAGATCTCAGCCTCCTGAGCAGCTAGCATTACAGGTGAGATATAGGCACCTGGTGGGAGGTGAATTTTTTTTTTTTTGCCAGTCCTGGGCTTGAGCTCAGGGCCTGAGCACTGTCCTTGGACTTTCTCAAGGCTAGAGCTCTACCACTTGAGCCTCAGCACCACTTCCGGCTTTTTTCTATGTATGTGGTACCGAGGAATCGAACCCGGGTCTTCATGCATGCTAGGCAAGCACTTTAACCACTAGGCCAAACTCCCGGCCCGGGAGGTGAATTTTTAATCAGAGCCTTACCCCAAAACAGCTGCAGTAGCCAGTGGACATGCATGGTGATGCCATTCGAACAGGAAACACAGCAGGTTGAAAACTAGTGTGCCAAGGAATTTGTTTTCAGGACAAACAAGTGAAGATGCTCAAAAAGTACAGCTGACATGTGTCTGAAATTCCATGAGAGCCATGCTCCATTCACTGGTACCATATACACAGAAAAAGCTGGAAGTGGTGCTGTGGCTCAAGTGGCAGAGCTCTGGCCTTGAGAAAGCTCAAACACAGTGCTCAAGCCCTGAGTTCAAGCTCCAGGACTAGAAAAAATATGAATGAAGTAATGAAAGTAGAATTTGGGGGGGAAAACACCATTTAGGGGTAAACTTAGTGAGAGGATCTCCTGAACGGATTTGGTTATAGTTGTGGGGTTTAGTTTTTTTCTTTGCCAATCCTGGACTTGAACTCAGGGCCTGAACACTGTCCTGGGGTTTTCTCAAGGCTAGAACTCTACCACTTGAGCCACAGCACCACTTCTGGCTTTTTCTATGTATGTGGTACTGAGGAATCGAACCCAGGCCTTCCTGCATGCTAGGCCAAACTCCCAGCTCTGGGGAGGTTTAGTTTTAATTGTTTTTTTTTTGTTTTTTGTTTTTTGAAAATTTAATTTATTTTATTTTTTTTAATTTAATTTTATTTTTTTTGCCAGTCCTGGGCTTGAGCTCAGGGCCTGAGCACTGTCCTTGGACTTTCTCAAGGCTAGAGCTCTACCACTTGAGCCTCAGCACCACTTCTGGCTTTTTCCTATGTATGTGGTACCAAGGAATCGAACCCGGGTCTTCGTGCATGCTAGGCAGGCACTCTACCACTAGGCCAAACTCCTGGCCCCTAGTTTTAATTGTTTTGTTTTATTGTTTTTGTTTTTGGTGTCAGTATAGGGACTGGAATTCATGGCCCCATTCTCTGGCTTAGTTTTAGCTTTGTTTTATTTTGCTCAAGGTTGGCACTCCACTGGAGCCACAGCTGCACTTCCTGAACAAAATTGAGATGGAAAGGTCAGAAGCAAGCAGAAAGCGAGAGAGCAAAGTCATAGAACTAAAGGAGTTTCCAGAAGATCAATAATGCTGCAGAAAGGCCATATAAACTTAAAAAAAAAAGTCCATTCATGATCTTTTGGAATATTAAGTTCTGTTTGGAACCCTTCAGAGTGGCCCTGAGGTCACCCACACAATCCACTAAGCACATAGCACCCTGGGGCTTCTGCCTGGGGTAGGCTCAAAACTCTTCCCCCAGCCATCAATTGACTTACTGTCTCCTTTCTCTCAATGTCCTGATCAAACATCCTGTGAGCTCAGAGCCAGGCCCCCCTTTCTCAAGTGTCATAGCTTAGCTTCTCCCAGCGCTCTCCATATTTTGTACCCCATTTACATACTCAATGCCAACTGACCCATCTAGTGATTTCCTCTTCGTTTTCCTTCAGTTGACAGCGAACACCTAGGAAGTAGCCCTTCCAAGAGCTCCTCTCCTGGAGGAATAAAGATAACCAAATAGCTATTTCTGCCCTTGAGGAACCCACACATCTGTGAGTCATGCAACCTAACAAGTAATTAGAATGGAAATGCTCAGAGCAGGAGTCGGAGGCTCGTGGGACAGTGGCTTGGGATGGCTGTGTAATGCGCTCTGCAGCCTGGGTTAGTTCAATGGCTGAGCTCACTCATGGAGAATGTGAGAAATGACCAGCACCCAGGACACTCCAGGGTCTCAGAATGAAGGACAAGGAAAGGAGGATGAAAAGGAATCAGCCTGGAGATCAACAACAGCCAGCTGGGTGGAGCCACCCACAGCAGAAAGACTTCCCTTCCAGGAATGTACCACCAGAGGTGCCAGAGGTGCAGCTCAGTGGCAGAGCGCTTGCTTAACATGGGCCAAAGCCCTGTCTTCCATTCTCAGCACTGCAAAATAAGTAATCAAACAAAAAAAACCCAATATTGCCAATAACTACAATGTTTAATGACAATTCCCTTTGAGTCAGCTAGCATTCTGAGAATGTTGTTGTTGTTTTGTGGGTCATGGGACTTGAACTCTGCCTGGGCCCTATCCCTGAGCTCTTCAGCTCAAGGGTACCGCCCTGCCTCTTTTTTTTGCCAGTCATGGGGATTGAACTCAGGACCTGAGCACTGTCCTTGGGCTTTCTCAAGTCTAGAACTCTACCACTTGAGCCACAGCACCACTTCCAAAGAATCGAACCCAGGTCTTACCAATAGGCCAAATTCCCAGACCCGCCCTACCTCTTGAACCAAGCCCCGCTTCACATTTTCTAGAGGTCAATTAGAGATAAAGAGTCTCAGGTCCTTTTGTGTCCAGGCTGGCTTTGAACCTTGATCCTCAAATCTCAGCCTCCTGAGTGGCTAGGATTACAGGCTTGAGCCACCACGCCTGGCTGAGAATGTTATATATGATATATATCATATATATACACATATATAGTATTATATTGTATAATTTATGTTTATTATACATATTATATCACATCTAACATTTTATTTTTGCTAAACTACATATAATTTAATATATAATTGTATTATATATGTCCATATATATAGACACACATATATACATATGTGTGTGTATGTATGTTTAGTTTGATACATACACGAATCCTTACAAAACTCCAGGCTTAGGCACTAGAATGACCCATTGTTCAGCCTGTTCAGGCACACATATCCACTAACACAAAGCTTTGATAATGGAACATGGTGGCTCACACCTGTAATCCCAGTACCGAGGAGTCTGAGGCAGAAAAATGAGTGTGAAGGCAGCTTGAGTCGTTTAGTGAGACCCTGACTCAAACAAAAACAAAAAGCAGAGGTAAAGTCTTGATCCTAGCACTTGAATTTGCACTATTCTCTTTTCATGTATATGCCAGTATTGAGGCTTGATCTCAGGGCTGGGGCGCTGATGCTTTAGCTCTTTTGCTCTACTACTTGAGCCACACTCCTCCATTTCTGGCTTTTTGGTGGCTAATTGGAAATGGGAGTCTCATGGATTTTTCTGCCCTCGCTGTCTTTGAACCATGAGTCTCAGCTCTCAGTCTCCTGAGTATCTGGGATTATAAGCATGAGCAGAACTTGCATTCTTTTTTTTTTTTTCTGCCAGTCCTGGGCCTGAGTTTGGGCTTTCTCACGGCTGGAGCTCTACCAATTGAGCCACAGCACCACTTCTGGCTTTTTTTTTTCTTTTTCTTTTTGCCAGTCCTGGGCTTGAGCTCAGGGCCTGAGCACTGTCCTTGGACTTTCTCAAGGCTAAAGCTCTACTGACTGAGCCTCAGTAACACTTCAGGCTTTTTTCTATGTACGTGGTACCAAGGAATCGAACCTGGGTCTTTGTGCATGCTAGGCAAACACTCTACCATTAGGCCAAACTCCCCGCCACAGAACTTGCATTCTTAACCCCTACGTTGTTATCCAAAAGCGATCCTATGCCAGCTCTCTCTACACATGTTCTACTGAGGACCTATGAAAGTGATCTATGAAGCTCAAGTTGTGTTCCAGGCTCTAGGTGCAGAGATATAAAGCAAGGAGCTTCTCTCCTTGTGGGAGACTCTAGTATTAAAGTAAGAAAATCCATGATTAGTGCTGTGAAGAAAAAAATGCAGTGGGCTGGGCATGTGGCTCAGTGGCAGTGCTTGCCTAGCAGGCATGAGGCCCTGGGTTCAATCCCTAGTATGAAAAGAAAATGCAGTATCATAAGGTATCATGAATGACAAGAACAATGTTTGAACAGAGACCTGAAGGAAGTGAGAATGAGCCAAGAGGATATGTGGGGAAAGAACATTCCAGCCCAAGGAAACATAATGTGTGCCTGGCATGTTCCAGGAACTGCAAGGAGGTGAAAGCAGTAGGGTAAAGCCAGCCTGGGAAAGGCCAAGAGATAAGGTCAGAAAGGTAAGACTTTTCTGGGACACACTGTTCATTGAAAAAGATTAAGGGACCAAACATAGCAGTTTGTAGAGTATATTCAAATTGATTAGAAAGATAATTTGGCACAATGGTGTATCCATGTAATCCCAGCAGTTCGAAAAGAGAGAAGATTCAGACACCTGCAGGAATTTCTACATAGCTAGATCCTCTCTCCAAAAACCAGAAAATAGTGAGTGCTGGGGGCCTAGTGGTAGAGTGCTAGCCTTAAGGAATGCCCAAGGACAGTGCTCAGGCCCTGAGCTCAAGCCCCATCACTGGCAAAAAACCAAAACAACAAAAACAGAAAACAAAAACAAAAGATGTATTTGTACAGACATGCACAACATTTACCCCTACATACATGCTTGCATCCATACATTCACATATATGTTAATGCATGCGTTCATACATTCTTGCTCACATGTTCTGAAATATCAGACAACAGACTTGGCCATGACTACTTTTGGGAAGATTATAATCAGGGGAAGGAATGGATAGTAAAGTGTTTTATTTTATGTTTTTCCATAATATATGAAATTTTTGCCTGTGTGTTTTACTATTGTAATAAAAAATGAGTTTTTTAAATCACCTTTTAGGTGTAATGCCTCTGAATATTTAAAATAGTATTTATTGAAATGAATTCCAGGAAGTGAGAAGATGTTTTTGTTTTGTTTTTGATGGCCCTAAGCTTCAAGGCTCCAGGTTAGCACTCTACCACAGCACTTGAACCACAGGATTGCTTCCGGCTTTTTCTGTGATTAATTGGAGATACGAATCTCATACTTTCCTGCCCAGGCTGGCTTAGAAACTCAGTCCTCAGATCTCAACCTCTTGAGCATCTATGATTACAGGTGTGAGACAAAGGTGCCCATGGAAATATTTTTCTTTTCTTTTCTTTTTTTTGTGTGTGGTGGTGGTGGTGGAGATGGTTTTCTTTTTGCTTTTTGTTTTTATTTCTGCTTGCTGTCTTGTTTTGTTTATTGTTTGATCCTTCTTTTGAGGGCGGATGAACAAATGCAGGCATGACACTTAGGAGATAATACCTGAAAAATGAGCTACACAACTGTAGCCAGGGATGGGAGGGAGAAGCTGGAGGGAGGTAAAGGACTTGTAAATGCACTCATATCTAGCGCCCGGGGTTCACACCTGTAATCCTAGCTAATCAGGAGGTTGAGATCTGAGGACTGCGGTTTGAAGCCTCCTGGGTGGAAGGGCTGTGGGATTCTTATCTCCAGTTTATCAGTAGAAAACCAGAAGTGCAGCCTGGACCCTACTCTATCACACAAGTGATACAGTGCTATCCTTGAGTACAAAAGCAGCGCCTAGGCCCTGAGTTCAAGCCCCACAATTAAAGTAAAAAAAAAAACCAAAAATTGTACTCACTATCTGTCTTAGGAAACAGTAACCTGTCTATGCGACATCTGAATAAAATCAATAAAATGACATATTAAAACATCGCCCTTTACCTACGTGTTAAGGAGCACCTGCAGCCCTTTCACAGCCCTGCCTCCTGGAGGTGGTGATTTGTTCCCCTTTTCTGATTTGCCTTCTCCAGTCCCCCCTCAGTCAATAGTCTGACCCTCACCTTTTCCCTCCCACTGCTCACCTGTGGCTCCCCTCATCGGGAACACTCCTCCGTCCCTTTACTTGTTGACCTTTCCACTACATTTGGCATTGCTCCTCCTGTCCTTTCCCTTCTGCCTCCCTCCCCTTTTATTTGTGGTGGTGTGGGGGGCTCAAACTCAAGGAATTCACAGCTGGTATTCTGCCATTTGGGCCAAGCCTCTACTTCTGACTTTTTGCCAGTTGACTGGAGCTAAGTCTCTGATTTGTCCCTGGTTGACTTCAAATCAAAATGGTCAGATCTCAGCCTCCTGAGTAGCTGGGATTACAGGTGTGCGCTCGTCTTTTAACTCACTAACCCCCTTATTTCTCTGCCCCCAGTTACTGAGTTCCTGGGGCTAGACCAGCTCCCGGCCTGTGTTTCTTTTGGCTCTGTGTTTGACCCTTTGTATCAGTGTGCTACACACACTAGTTTTGTGTGTTTTCCTCCACACCCGCAGGCTCATCTCTACATTTCTCCTGAGTTCCTGTGTCCAACTTACCCAACTGCCTATGAGACAAATCCACCAGTAAGATCCTGCAGTCATTTCAAGCGCAGCTGTTAAAAACAAACTCATCGCCTCTAACCCCATCTGAGACACTGAAGGAAAGTTGTAGCCCCCACACCCAGCTACATTCTGTCTGCTAAACATCGCTGGAATCTGTCCTCAATTCCTAGGCATCACCTCTACTAAGCTCCTTACCCAAGGTCTGGCCCCCTACAGGACACATGTGGATACACAAGTCTGAACTCCTCTCTGAAAAATTGGAACTTTGATCCATTGGTACAATTTCAAATGGAGACAAACTGATTTTTAAGTGAAATAGAAAATAGCAACAGGGGCTGGGGTTGTGGCTTAATGGTAGAATGTTTGCCTACCATGCATGAAGCCCTGGGTTCAATTCCTCAGTACCACATAAACAGAAAAAGCCAGTGGTACAGTGCTAGTCTTGAGGGGAAAAAAAAAAAAAATTCAGGGACAGCACCCAGGCTCTGAGTTCAAACCCCAGGACTAGAAAAGAAAAAGAAAATAGCAACAATATCAACACAAACAAAACCGGCCCAGTGCAAACAAATGCCCAAATCCTCTGAGAGTACAAGAACAAGACCTTCGAGTATGAATCCCAAGGTTCAAACACTAATTGGGCTGGTACAGACTCTGGCATAGCAGATACAAATATTAAGTAAGAAAGCTGGTGGTCCCCAAAATCTTCTATTCTTGCCTTGGGAGAGGACTACATGAAATCCTGTATAGAAAGCCAGCCAAGACCAGCAAAGCCCTTTAATGATAGGTATAGATAACTAGCTCTACTTAATGGAAGCTCATAAATTCAGGAAAAAAACAACCAGGGCTTTTAAAAAAACAAACAGAAAAACAGGACCTCACTATGTAGTCCAGACTGGTTTTGAACTTGAAATTCTCCTATGTTGGTCTTCAGAATACAGGGACTGTAAGTATGCATTACCATGTACAGTTTGGCCAATAAACCTCCTTAATGGAAGGGTGCCTTTGCAGAAGATAATAAACTTGGCCTTTCCCTCTCAGAAGGAATCAACACCAAAGGATTCTGAACAGTCTCCTGTTTTATGGTGATACTTTGGATAAATTTAAATGACTTTTTTTTTGTCAGTCCTGGTGCTCGAACTCAGGGCCTGGTCACTGTCCCTGAGTTGTTGTTGTTTTTGTTTTTTTTCTCAAGGTTAGTGCTCTACCACTTGAGCCACAGCGTCACTTGTAGCCTTTTCTGTTTATGTGGTACTGAGAAATCAAACCCAGGGCTTCAAGCATACTAGGCAAACATTCTACCACTAAGCCACATTCCCAGCCTCAAGTTTAAATGACCTGCTAGTTCAAAGACCTCTGAGGCCATGAGTTTGATCTAGTGATTCCTCCGTACCACATATATAAAAAAAGCTGGTAGTGGTGCTGAGGCTCAGATGGTAGAGCTTTAGCCTTGAGAAAACCCAAGAACAGTGCTCAGGCCCTGAGCTCAAGCCCAGGACTGGGGGAAAAAAAAAAAAAGACCTCTGAGACTACTAAACTGCACATCAATATGTTCATTTGAGAATTTTTTGGAGAAAGAAAATGAGCAAAGATATCTTCACCAATCATTAAGAAAATTGATGGCTAAGTTAAATCTTCAGCTTCAGAACTCCATGAACAGAAATCCCAAGGAGGGAATTGCTTTCTTTCTGAATGAGAAAGAAGATAATTTACTTCGATGAGGTCATTTCAACTTCATAAAAATCTTTTTTTTTTTTTTTTTTGCTAGTCCTGGGCTTGAGCTCAGGGCCTCAGCACTGTCCTTGGATTTTCTCAAGGCTAGAGCTCTACCACTTGAGCCTCAGCACCATTTCCGGCTTTTTTCTATGTATGTGGTACCAAGGAATCGAACCCAGGTCTTCGTGCATGCTAGGCAAGCACTTTAACCGCTAGGCCAAACTCCTGGCCCCCCATAAAAATCTTTTTTAAGGTTCCATATATTTATTACTGTGCTCATTCTTAAGGTAATCAAAGAAAAATCAGTTTAAAATGCCCAACTGTCAATCCAGGTGATGTTGACATTTCAGCTTGACATGTTCTCAAGAGAACCTAACTATATGGGTAAATTCCTTACAAATCTAGCTTGCTTCTCCTCCATTGTCTTCTCTTGGAGTTGTACCTGAGTTTGTTACCTGTTTTCATATGAATTCACTGGGGCTAGAAAGATTTTGTTTTTATGTCTTGGCCAAGAACCACTTGATTCTTTTTTTTTCTTTTTTTTTGCCAGTCCTGGGCCTTGAACTCAGGTCCTGAGCACTGTCCTTGGGCTTTCTTCAAGGCTAGCACTCTACCACTTAAGCCACAGCACCACTTCTGGCTTTTCTATGTCTGTGGTACTGAGGAATCAAACCCAGGTCTTCATGCATGCTAGGCAAGCACTCTACCACCAGGCCAAACTCCCAGCTCCAAGAACCAGTTGATTCTGAATGTCTTGTGACAAAACAAGGCGAGAACCCCAGACACAATGGCAGACAAAAGCTGAAGGGCATCAAAATAATCTTTTGAAGTTGTTAATACACACACACACACATATATATATATATATGTTTTTGCTGGTCCTGAGGCTTGAGGACAGAGCTTATGCACTACTTCTGGCTTTTCTATGTCTGTGGTACTGGGGAATCAAACCCAGGGTTTCATGCATGCTAGGCAAGCACTCTACCACCAGGCCACACTCCTGGCCAATATCTTTATTTTTACAAACTAGGAAACAGTCATGAGGCGAGGTGCTGGGTTCAAGATTGTATAGAATAATTATTCTTGCCAATCAAGCCCAGACTCGTGACTCTGAGTCCAAGGCCGCTCACTCCCAGCAGACCGGTTGGCAACAAGAACTCCTCAGGGAAGGTAAAGGAGCAAACCCCATGAATTTGCAGAAACGGGCATAATTCTGAGTTTCCTTCTTAAAAGACTCCTATCACTTAGAAACAAATGGAATATGTGCATTGTTACTAGGTTAGAAAAGATCAAGATGGTTACAGAATCCTTTCAGGAAGGGTGTGGAGAACGGCATTCTTCAACTTTGCTAACTGGAGTACATATTAGTACAACCTGGCAATATATATCAAAATGATAAATGTACCTCGCAATTCCACACTCATAACATGGTATGTGTTCTACGTTGCACACAACAGTGTTGTTTGAGAACCAACAGACTGAGAACAATTTAAGTGCCTGCTAGTACAGTACTGGTTAAATGAAGCTACCTCTATTCAAAAAAATCTCAAGAGTAAGGAAACTATTGATAGGAATGATTTTCAAGTTTTATTAAGTAACTGGGACTTAAGAAATGGATTTGAGAGCCGGCAGTTTGGCCTAGTGATAAACTGCTTGCCTAGCATGCGTGAAGACCTAGGTTTGATTCCTCGGTACTATATACACAGAAGTGGTGCTTGTGGCTCAAGTGGTGGAGAGCTAGCCTTGAGGAAAAGCTCAAGGACAGGGCTCAGGCCCTAAGTTCAAGCCCCAAGACTGGCAAAAAAAAAAAAAAAAAGGATTTGATATGCTTTCCTTTATGGAAAACCTTCCATATGTCTTTACCTAGGCAGCTGTAGGCCATGGATGGAAGAAGCTACAACAAAACTGGTAACATTTGCCCCTAACATATGGTAAGATATGATGGGGGCAGGGGAAAGAAGATCCATATCTAGTGTAATAAACATGTTAATTCCTTTAAAATGTTAAGGATAAGAATGCTTCAGATATTCCAGAAAATAAAGAACCAACTCTTAGTTTTGGAGGCATGGTTCAATTGGTAAGTGCCACCCAAAGAGTATTTACTGAGGTTGAGTGCCTGTCTGGAGAAAAACAAAAACAAAAGTCAAGTGATGGTAGCTCACGCTGTAATCCTAGCTACTCAAAAGGCTGAGATCTGAGGGTGACGGTTCAAAGCAGCAGAGTGCTAGCCCTGAGCAGAAAAGCTCGGGGACAGAGCCCAGGCCCTGAGGACAAGCTCCACAATCAACAAAAATTTTGTTCTTCACAGATAAAAGTAAAACTAAAAACTAAAAGCACATATAGCATACAGAGTATACAATCCCCACCCACTCTCCACCTTGCTGGAACCAAACCCAGTGCCTCAAGGGTGATAGGCAGGTGCCCTATCATGAGCTACATCACCACTCCAAAAATGCATTCAGGCTGCCAGTGTGAGGCCCTGTGAGTGTGGGTTGTACTGCTTGGATCTTACTCCAAGCCTCAGTTTCCCTACTTGTCAAATCAGAATTCTCAGGATTAGTGAGAACTGAATGCACACATTTGGTCCCATAGAAAGCATTCAAGAAATGGTAGGTACTATTTCTGCCACCCCCCCCAAAACAAACAAACCCCCATGACAATAAATGAAGTTCCCGCTTGCTCTGGCTCCTTCTGAATTCGTTTGAAGTTTTCTGCCCAGATTCGTGCGTGTTCACACTCTGCAGACATTCTTTCCTGGGGCTGCTGCCGCCTCCACCCTGCAGACCTCCCACCTGTGCTGCGCGGGGCGCGCCGCGCGGGGCTGCTGTGTTCTCGGGGTGGAGGGCGGGAAGGCATGCTGTTGACACAGTTCTGTAAAGCCTGTCACTCCGTCCCCTGCCTACTACCTCTACAGACCGTTATGCATATTAAAGAAGCGGGGGGGGGGGAGCGGCAAATACAAAAGAAAAATAAGCGAGAGTGAAAGAGGGAGCAAATCAGGGCGCTTGAGGGGATCCACGTGGTCGCCAATCTGTAACTGATCAGAGCAGCTATGGGGGGGCACCCGGAGCCCAGTGCTAAGTCTACTGCAATGGAGACGGCGTCCACAATGGGCCGTGCAGGTCCCGGGCAGAGTCGGGGCTGCCGTCGGAGCCCCCGCGCCGCACGAGCGGCCACGCGAGGGAACAACGGACTCTGGCTGTGTGTGAGGCGTGTGCGCGCTGCCAACCATCTGGGCCCCATCCTGCGCGGTTGGAACGGCGATCGACGCGGGATCGGGGCGAGTCCGGGGCGTTGGGGGCTCGCCCGGCGTCCCCGCCCGCTCCCCGCGCCCTCGGCCGGCGCCCCCGCCGCGCGCCGGGCGCACGCGTCCCGCCGGGGGCGGGACCGGAGGTTTTCAGCACCAGGAGGCCGTGGACCTTCTCCGGAGGCGTGCACGCCGTCCGCAGGGCCGCCGCCGGCTCGCCACGACCCTCCCTCTCCTCCGCCCCGGGCGGCGCGGCGCGGGGCGCGCGTGACCTTCCCGCGAACTCCACCTCGGCCGTGGACGGAGGGGGGGGAGGCCAAGTCGAGGCCTGGCCGCGACCCGCCCCCCACCCCCGACCCAGCCCACGCGAGTTCCCCACGCTCAGACCCTTCCTCCCCGCTCGGCTCTCCCGGGCCGCGCCGGCGCCCCTCCTTCCCGCAATCAAGTCCACGCGGCTGACCCCCCCCCCCCCCGGCTCCCAGCCACGCGCACGAGCTCCCCCCCGCCCCGACGTGCGTGCCCGGGGTCTGCGGGCCACGCCGCGCCGGGGAGGCGGGCGGGGGCGCCGTCCGCCGCCCAGCTCCGGCCTGGGAGCACGCCGAGCCCCGGGGCGGGCGCCGGGGACGGGGGGGGGCACACAGAGCTCGGGCCGGGGCCCCGCTTTATCTCGGGGAGGCGCACACGCCGCGCGCGGCCCTGCCGGCTCGGCGCGCCGGGAGCCGGGCAGCGCTTCCGTGTGGCGAGCCGCACAATAAGGCCGCCGCTCGTCCTCGCGAGGCGAACCCCACTGGCATCCGAGCCCCGGGGCGGAGGAGGAGAAGCCGCCGTCCTCCCGGGCCCGGCCGCCGCGCGGACGAGCGAGCGGCCCGCGGACGCGCGCGGGCGGGCGGGAGGGCGGCCCGGCTCGGCCGCCTGCGCCCGCCCCGCGGCCCGCGCCCCCTCCCCTCCCCCTCTCCCCGGAACCCGCGCTCCGCGCCGGGCTCCTGGGCTTCCTCCCCCCGCCCGCGCCGAGCCGCTCCCGGAGGGCGGGGCGTGCAGTTATCCAGGTTGCGGGGCGGGCGGGCGCGCAGGAGGCGCCGGCCCGGGCCTCGGCATAGAGCAGCCGCGGGCTGGCGGCGGAGGCGGAGGCCGGAGGCCCGTATGCAGATTGCGGGGCGGGCGGGCGCGGCCCGGCGCTCGGCATAGCGGCCCGCGGGGTGCGGGCGGCCGGGCGGCGCCGGGCGGGTTAGGCAGGTTCCGGGGCCCGCGCCCCCCCCTCCGCCTCCCCGCCCCCCTGTGTTGTCGCCTCTCCCTCTCGCTGCTTCACTTCACGGGGCGAACATGGCGCACAGCTGTCGGTGGCGCTTCCCCGCCCGGCCCGGGACCACCGGGGGCGGCGGCGGCGGGGGGCGCCGGGGCCTAGGGGGCGCCCCGCGGCAACGCGTCCCGGCCCTGCTGCTCCCCCCCGGGCCCCCGGCCGGCGGCGGCGGCCCCGGGGCGCCCCCCTCCCCCCCGGCGGTGGCGGCCGCGGCGGCGGCGGCGGCGGCGGCGGCGGCGGCGGCGGCAGCGGCGGCGGCGGCGGCGGGAAGCAGCGGGGCCGGGGTTCCAGGGGGAGCGGCCGCCGCCTCGAGCGCCTCCTCGTCGTCCGCCTCGTCTTCGTCTTCGTCATCGTCCTCAGCCTCTTCAGGGCCGGCCCTGCTCCGGGTGGGCCCGGGCTTCGACGCGGCGCTGCAGGTCTCGGCCGCCATCGGCACCAACCTGCGCCGGTTCCGGGCCGTGTTTGGGGAGAGCGGCGGCGGCGGCGGCAGCGGAGAGGTAAGCGGGGCGAGGCGGCCCCGGGCCCGGGGTCTCGACCCGCGCCGCAGCCCCTCCCCTCCCCCACCGGGCGAGCCGCGTCCCGGGGTCCCGGGCGCTCCCACTCGGGGGTCTCCCCGCGCCATCCCGGGGTGCGGACCCCCGGGACCCCGCCGCCGCCCCGCGGCGCACGCCCTCCCGGCCCGGGGCGCCCGTCCCCGTCCTCCCCGGGAGCCGTCCCCGAGCCCCGCGGCGCAGCCCCCCACGCCGGGGCTTCCCATCCCGGGACCGAACCCCTCCTCCTTTCACAGATTACCTCATCCGAGCGAGCGAGCGAGCGCGCTCCCTCCCTCCTCCCCCTCCCGCTCGAGACCTGATCCCGCCACATCCCCGCCTCCCTCCCCGGGCCGCCCTCCCCGCGGACGGCTTTCGGGGGGCGGCCTCCTCCGGGGCCCCCTCCCACACCTGGCCTCCGAACCCCGCCGGGTCCCCTGCCCCGCGGCCACTCCCCCTTCCCTCCCCTCCACCCCTGCCCCGCCCCGCGCCCACCCCCGGCGGGCAGACCCCCGCCCCCCACACCTTCCCGCCCCACCTGGCCCCCTCCGGCCGCCCTCCCTTCGGAGATAACGGGGCTGTGCGCTCCGCCGCGGCTCCTCCGTCTTCCAGGACCACGGTCCCGGCCTGCCGGCGGCCGGGGCTTGGGCTTCCCCCGCCCGCTTTCCCTCCTTCGGGAGGAAGGATCGATGACATCCCGGAGTCCCCGGTTCCGGGGGCGTGGGGGCTCGGGGACCCCGCTGCGCCCCTCCGCCCCTCCCGCGGCGCCCGGGCGCTCGCAAGTCTCCCCGCCCCGTGCCTTCTCGTCGTTTCCGTATCGATCCACCGTTTCCTAGGCCGGCGCTGGGCCCGGCAGCGGGGGGAAGCCGAGGCGGGTGAGGATTGGAGGAGGGACGCTTTTACTTTAGGTTGGTGGTGATGGCGGCTCGTGGGGCTGGAGAAGGAGGGTGGGGAGCGAGCACGGCCAGCCTCTGGGAACGAGGGGTGTCTGGTTCGTAGGGGCCGGCGCCGTGGGCCTCGGCTGGTGAAGGGGTGAGGATGGGGTGCCTTGGCGAGCGTAGGGACAAGTGGCCCTGGGAAGGGAAGTTGAGTCCGGGTCCAGCCAGTGGCGTGGCGCATTTGTTTTCCATTGGATGCGGGAGGGACAGTTTGAATGGGAGGGGGAGGGGGAGGGGTGCCGGAGGGGAAGAGCAGCTGCTCGGGCCGGGGCGAAGGGCGGGGCAGGGGAGGCCGCTCTGGAGTGCTCTTGATTGAAACAGAGAGGGAGAGATAACCACCGGCGCTTCCTGCGCTCTCCGCCGTTGGTGCGCACAGAACACCCTGGGCAAACCCCTGCTGCCTGCTGTGCCCACACCACCCGAGAGCTCCTCCAGGACCCTGGGAGGAGGGGCGGGCGCACATCTCAGGGACCCCGCCCCTCCTCTCGGGGAGCCCACTTTTTTTTTTTTTAGTTGTTAATCTTCCTGCCTCCTTTTAAAAACTGTTTCTAAGGCAGCCTGATCAGGAGACTGACACAGCCGCCTCTGACAGAGCCCGGAGGACTTGATGGGGGCGTGTTCCTGGCTGTGTAGCTGGCTGCAGCATCCCCTCTTCCTACCTTTCTCTGCTCTCTCTCCACCTCCTTTTCCCAGCCCTCAGAAGGCAGCTGCAGTCAGCAAGGTTGTTTGAGACTATTTGTTGGTTGATCTAGATGATGATGATTATTTTTTTTGAAAGGCCAATTCTGTATTTTTTAAGCTAACAACACAGATCCCAGGTAGTTGGAGAACCAAAGGCCTCACACATGACAAAAAGACTGAGCCGTTCAGGTTACTTGCATGGAGTTGGTGCTTAAATGTGAGTTGATTTTGATTTTGCTTTTTTAAAAGATACGGCAGCAAAAAAAAAAAAAAAAAAAAGAATAGACTTACCATTTCATTCATCTGCTTATGTTCAGAATTGAAACTTTGCCTGGTGATAAGTAGAATTTTATCCCATATGTACGTTTAAAGTATAATAAGAAGTTAGTCTGTTTTGTTTTTAAGGCAATTCTAAAGAAGCATTTTCTTCTTGCTTAGCATGCTTTTGTAGTTTGCTTTCAAGGACCAAGTGTTCACATTCCAAATATTATCATAGTTTAAAAGCAAAGTTTTACATTGATAGTTTCCAATCATAGCTTTTCAAGAGTCTGGTTAGAAGGACTTGGATTCAGGGACCTAATGTCTGGGCACCAGAATAGTTTTATCCGTTGGTCTTTGACAAATCACCTTTTAACTTTTAATCAGGTGTGAACAGTTTCTTATCTGCTGACATTAGAAGATGATTGCTAAGCTAGCCTTTTGTTTTACTTAACATTAGTTTATAGTGTAAAGCTTGTTGAGGAATTATAGTTACTTCAAATAAAATTTTATTGGTAAGAAGGGTATTTTTTTATTGAAAACTTTTGCTTGAACCACTTTGTTATGAGAAGAGTGGTTGACTCTCTGCCTTATGCCTTAAATGTGGCTATTTCTTCTGAACTGGCCTTGAATGAGCTCTTGGTAAGCTTTGATGTGGTAGTTGGAGGCTGTATGGTATGGGTTGATGGTACGTGTTGTTAAGTGGGAAACCAGAATGATGGTAGTTTTAATGTGGACACCAAACATTTGGTTAGACAGTCTTACACAGCAGCGATAAATTTGCAATAGGAAGTTTAGAGATCCCTCTTACTGAATTCTAAGGATTGCTTTTCAAAACTTGCTCATACTCATATATCAAGTCTTATTAGCTAGATTCACAAAGAGATGTTATACGACCCCACATGATTCTATTTTGGTTTGTTTTAAGTGACCAGAAGTTGCCAATGTAACTTCTAAGATTTGGTGACAGAACTGAGTATCACTGATGCCTGTTGGAACTCTTAGCACTGGAGATTTGTTCTCTGTAGCTGTTGGTACCTCACTTCACTTGCACTGAATAATCTCTCTGGTAGCAACTAACATGTCAGATCTTCAGGACCAGATTGTTAGAATGGGATTTTTTTTCTCACATGGAGAAAGGATCTTCCTTCCTTCCTCCCTTCCTCCCTCCCTCCCTTCCTCCCTCCCTCCCTCCCTCCCTCCCTTTCTCCCTCCCTCTCTCCCTCCCTCTCTCTTTCTTTCTTTCTTTCTTTGCCAGTCCTGGGCTTGAACTCAGGGCCTGAGCACTGTCCTTGGGCCTTTTCAAGGCTAGAGCTCTACTAGTTCTTGAGCTACAGCACCACTTCTGGCCTTTTCTGTGTAAATGGTATGGAGGAATCGAACCTGGGTCTTTGTGCCTGCTAGGCAAGCACTCTACTACTAGGCTAAACTCCCAGCCCCTGTCTGGTTTCTTATTTGGACTTTCTGTGTGACAATTAGGAAGCAGAATTGTGTATTTCCTTGTACACTGTAAGAAATCACTGAGGTCCACTTTTGTCTTTCCTCTCCCCTTCTCTTCATAGTGTCAGCAAGCTATCTTCCTAAGGATTGCCTCAGGAATGTCCATAGTGCTGGCCTTCACTGCCTAAATAAGCAGCAGACAGCATCTCTGTTGACTGTTTCATTAGAAGGATCAGAAATAGTTGATCAACTACTAGTCCCTGCATGAATTTCCTAATCCAATTTCATAACCCTTCCATAGCACCACCCCTCAAAATGTTAAAAGCATAGTTTTCTTCCTGATCATAACACTGCAGACCCTAATTAGATATACATTGAAACTCAGTTACAATATTGGTGTGCATTTTTTCATTTGAAGTTTCAGTTGAGTTCATGGTCTGAAGTAGGCTTTGGGGTTGGAATTATAGGATAGTTTCCTAGCTGGAAGGTAGTTGGAGGGTAAATTTTTGGAGGCTCACCAGGCATAGGTATCAAGACAGAGTTGCTCCTTCATTGCCCTCACAACTAATCATGAAGTTGGCAAAAGAAAAATGCAGCAGAAAACCCAGATGGGCTGATGGTAGTTAGTGTGGTCTCTCACCTCACCTCTGTCACTGGCAGGTTAGGACACTTCAGGCAGTTCTCAGGTACCTTACATTTCCCATCTGTAAAAGGAAAAAGGTGCACTCACTCAGCTGTGGATTTTTTGTTTCATTGTCCCATTCCTTTTTTTTTTTTTTTTTTTGCTGCTTGTCCTGGGGCTTGAACTCAGGGCCTGAGCATTGTCCTTGGGCTTCTTCCTTAAGGCTCGCGCTCTACCACTTGAGCCACAGCACCATTTCAATTTCAAACTTTGCTATGTATGTGGTACCAAGGAATCGAACCCAGGTTTCATGCATGCTAGGCAAGCACTCTACCATTAGGCCAAACTCCCAGCCTCATCTCTTCTTGACTGTCTTTCAGGAGCAGTAGTCAGTGAGATTGCTAGTGATTATTAATATCAGATGGTATATTAGTCCGTTATTATTAGGAGAAATTTCAACTCAGGAAATGTTTCATTGTGTAGAAAAGTATAAGAAAGGACTTTGCTAAAGTTGATCAATTTTATAACAAACAATGAAAAGATAAATTTTTATTTCCTTTGAAGTACAAGAGTAAACTTGGGGCCTTTCACTTAAGCCTATCTCTTGAGCCATCTCTCTTGTCCAAAGGCTGGATTTCTCTTTGTTGCTAAGGCCCATCTTGAAGCCTTAGGCCATCCTCCTCCCTCAGCTTACTGGATTGCTGGACATTCTGGCACATGCCATTATGTTTGGCTTAAACATAAGTAATAGTAGTAGTAGTAGCAGTAATAATAATAGTAATAGCTATAGTAATAATAACTATTATTAATAGTGTTAATATTAACTTACTGTTATTATTACTACTACTATTATTTTGGTACCTTTATCGGGGCTTGAACTGAGGGACTGGGCAATTTCCCTGTGCTGCTTTTGCTCAAGGCTAGTGTCCTACCACTTGAGCCATAGCTCTACTTCTGGTTTTTTGGTGGTAGTTTATAGAGGTAAGAGTCTTAAGAATTTCCCTGCTCTGGCTGGCTTTGAACCATGATCCTTAGAGCTCAAGCTCCTGAGTAGCTAGGATTGCAGGCGGGAGCCACCAGTGCCCAGCTAATTTTTTTTTTTTTTTTGCCAGTCCTGGGCTTGGGCTCAGGGCCTGAGCACTGTCCTTGGACTTTCTCAAGGCTAGAGCTCTACCACTTGAGCCTCAGCACCACTTCTGGCTGTTTTTTTCTATGTATGTGATACCGAGGAATCGAACCTGGGTCTTTGTGTATGCGAGGCAAGCACTCTACCACTAGGCCAAACTCCCGGCCCCTGATTTTTTTTTTTAACAGTACTGAGTTTTGAACACAGGACATTGGACTTGTTAGGTTTATGCTGCACTACTTGAGCCACACTTTCAGCCCTGGTGATGATGATAGTGATGATGGTGATGGTGATCGTGATGATGATTATTTTGCCAGTCCTGGAACTTGAACTCAAGGTTTGGGCACTGTCCTTGAGTTTCTTTTGCCCAAGCCTAGCACTCTACTACTTGACTCACAGCCTCATTTCTGGCCTTTTCTGTTTATGTGATACTGAGGAATTGAACCTAGGACTTTATGCATACTAGGCAGGCACTCTACCACTAAGCCATAGTCCCAATCCTCCTAGTTATTTTTCTTTTCTTTTTCTTTTTGCTAGTCCTGGGCTTGAGCTCAGGGCCTGAGCATTGTCCTTGGACTTTCTCGAGGCTAGAGCTCTACCACTTGAGCCTCAGCACCACTTCCGGCTTTTTTCTATGTATGTGGTATCGAGGGATCGAACACGGGTCTTCGTGCATGCTAGGCAAGCACTCTACCACTATGCCAAACTCCTAGCCCCCTTCCTAGTTATTTTTAAGATAGGATCTTTCCTCTGTTTTTTTTGGGTGCTGATTCTGGGGTTTGAACTCAGGGACTGGGCACTGTCCTTGAGCTTGTGTGCTCAAGGCTAGCATTTTATTACTTAAGCCACAGCTCTACTTTGAGCTTTTTGGTGGTTAATTGGAAGTGAGAGTCTTGTGGACTTTCCTGCTCAGTTTTACTTTAAACCTGGATCCTCTGATCTCAGCTTCCTGAGTATTAGGGTTGCAGGCTAGAGAGCTGCCGTCACCTGGCTTAAGGTAGGATCTTGTGAAGTTTCTGCCCAGTCTGGAACCTTGATCTTTCCACTCTCAGCCTTCCAAGTAGCTAGGGTTACAGGCATGAGCTAGCAGTGCCTGTCTGGCTTAAGGATAAAATTTTAAGCATAATTCTGAGAACCTATAGAACTCCAGACATTATCTGTGTTTAGAACCCTGCATTATTGTCAGTTGGGGGTTTGAACTCAGGACCTGGACACTATTCCTGAGCTTTTTCACCCAAGGCTAGTGTTGTACACTTTGAACCATAGCACCACTTCTGGTTTTTCCCGTGGTTAAATGGAGATGAGAGTCTCCTATAGACTTTTTTTTTGCCTGGGCTGGCTTTGAACCTCTGTCCTCAAATCTCAGCCCCCTGAGTAGATAGGATTACAGGCATGATCCACCAGCACTTGGCCCTCCAAGCCCTCATTTTTTACTATAATTTTTATTGCTTGTAGGTTCTTAGTTATTTTTCATCGAGGTTGTCTATTCCTGCAGGTGTCTATGCTTTTGAATCCACATGAATGTATTATAAATCCACATCAATGTATTAAAAATCACAGGTGATAGTCCCACTCTATCTGAAGTAGTTATTAATATGTTCTGAAATGAAATACTTTGATTTGTATTGAGCATTAGAAATGTGACTTTGCTCTCCATTGAAACCAAATGCCATGGCCTCACTTTCTATTAATTATCTTAAGGAACTAGGTTCTGGAGGAATTTACAGAGCAATACACCTTCTGATTGAAAGTGAAGAGAAGATACTCCCATTTTGATCTACTTCTTACCTGGGGGAGGGGGCGCTGTATTGGTGTCTGTACCAGTCTCTGCCCTTGCCCTGTGGGTAGAGCTTTGCTTGCCCAGAGGCTCAACACACTGCAAAGCCTCTTTCTTTTTTACTTGCTGGGTTTTAATTGTAGGTCTCCTAATTAAGATCTCTTTGTGCCTGCCCACATTCCTCTAGTGTTGGCACAGAACTTCAGCTTCCGTCAAGCCCTTAACTGAAGGCCTTCAAATCAGTCCTTTTGTGACTATCTTGTCTCCATTCTTCCTTTGCCAAGGTGGAGAGCTATCCCAGAATTCAAAAGACTTGGAGAAAGGAGAAGCTTTGGGACATCACTATACTTTAAGGAGGAACTTGTGTGAGGATTACTAGGATGGAACCCTTCTTTGTTTGCCTGTGTTATTTTCAGGGATTAAGAAATGTTAAATTACTAATGAGTCTGGCATGATGCATCAACAATTTGAATCAGATTTTTAACCCTGTAGGCAGTAGGAGGAAAGAAGATGCTAAAGAGTACACTTGTTATGAAGTGCTTTCTTGGATCTTATCTTAGACTGGTTTATGAAGCTTGATGAATAAACCATGTCACTGAGAAAACTAATAATCTTGTGGTATTTGTGGATTGGAGTAGGTTGTTATAAAGCAGATAATCAAATAAATCTATCTATCTATCTATCTATCTATCTATCTATCTATCTATCTATTGTCAGTCAAAGAACTTGAACTCTGGGCCTGGGCACTGTCCCTGAGCTCTTCAGGTCAAGGCTAGTGCTCTGCTGCTTGAGCCACAGCACCATTTCCAGTTTTCTGGTGGTTAAGTAGAGATAAGAGTTTCACAGACTTGGACTGGGAGTATAGCCTAGTGGTAGAGTGCTTGCCTAGGATGCACAAAGCCCTGGGTTCGATTCCCTGGAACCACATACACAGAAAAAACAGAAGTGGTGCTGTGCCTCAAGTGGCAGAGTGCTATCCTTGGACAAAAAGTGTACAAGGACAGTGCCAGGCCCTAAGTTTAAGCCTCAGGACTGGCCAAGGGAAAAAAAAAAAAAAGAGTCTCACAGACTTTTGTGCGTGATCTGGCTATGGACCTCCATCCTCAGATCTCAGAATCCTGAGTAGTTAGGATTATGGGCGTGAGCTACCGGCGCCTGGCTTTAAATGAAATTATTGATCGCTCTTAAGTTGCCTTGGGTTTTGAAACAAGCTGAATGAAAATTAGCTTTATTAATTTTTTTGGCTAGCAAAACAAAACATTTATTCTTGGAGTCTTGGAGTCTTTAACCCTCATTTCCTGAATAGGGAACAGGAAATATCTTTCTTCATTTCCTTCATTTCTCCCTACTCTAAACCTGTTACACTATAATATATCCTTGATAAAACTTTTAAAAAAAGACACTCTATAGACATTAGTATTTCTTTTTTCTTTTCTTTTCTTTTTTTTCTTTTTTTGCCAGTCCTGGGCTTGAGCTCAGGGCCTGAGCACTGTCCTTGGACTTTCTCAAAGCCAGAGCTCTACCACTTGAGCCTCAGCACCACTTCCGGCTTTTTTCTATGTATGTGGTACTGAGGAATTGAACCCAGGTCTTCCTGCATGCTAGGCAAGCACTCTACCACTAGGCCAAACTCCCAATCCAAGACAGTAGTATTTCTTAAGGTCAGGAATTGGCTAAACTTCTAGAATAGTGTCAGAATGAGAATAATTTTTCTGGAAAAAGTGCTTTTTTAGTTTGCATTATATCAGTGCTCACAATACAGTGCATCCTTTCTTAGTTGCTAAAGAAAATGGGAAGTCATTCATTAAGAAAAAGGAATGTTAAATCCTTCACCTAGACTCACATGGTTTCCTTGACCACATCAGTATGAGGTAGGCAGACAAAGGGCTATTTTTTGGCTGTTAGTATTGTCATTTCATTGGTTGTGAAGGCCTGAAAGAAGGAAGTACAGGATCTTTTATGGCATGCATTAAATAAAGCTGGAGGCCTGGGCTCGTATACCTGAGTGGGTGGTTTTATAGCCTCATTCTCTAATTGCTGGCATTTATGACAGTGGATGCTACTGGCCCTGTGGCTGAGGAAGATGATGCTGGAGAGGGAAAAGAGGTCCTTTTGTTGGCCTTTTCATTTTCCTCCTCAATAAGGTCTCTGAGAAAGCCCCGAGGAAAGACACAGACTCTTGGACTAAGAGAATAACTTCCATAAAATGAGTCTTTATGTTTTTTAAAAAGGATGAACTGCTTTTCTTGACCTATCCAAAGAAATCCATACCACCACTGTTAAATATTTCAATGAGCTTTTTACCTTGTCAGGTTACATGGCAGGGGAAGACAGCCATGAGGCTGAGCTCAGCTTCTGTTTGATGTTAAAGATTAAGATATTTCAAAGAATTTTGTTGTGTGATTTGTAGTTGTGTGTGTTTTAAGTCCTCTTGTAGGGTTAGTACCAAGTTTAGGAGGCCAAGCTTGGTTTGACTTTTAGAATTGAATCTTCTAGCCTAATGAGTTTCAGATAAAAAGTTTTAACAAAACCATAAATGTAATAGTTAGTTGGCAGTTTTCTGTACAAGGTATGAAAATTCCCCCTTTCCTTGAAATGAGTAGTTGTTTTTCTGTCTGACTAAGAGGATGAAGGGATTTCCCCAGATATGTTACCTTTAGTTTTTGCTGTTGCACAGCTTCATAAAGGACCAGTAGGTAAGATCTTTCCATTTTATGCCAGGAATTGGAGTGTCTTCCATATATTTTCTGTTTTCTTGCATTTCTGGTTTGGTATTGTGTTGGAATGTTTGAGTACAAATGTGTTGATGTCTTGTAGCAGCAAAGGATGTAAACTTTTCTAACATCTGATTTAAGAGCTCTAAGCCTTGTCCATGCTTTGCTGAAACACTCCCTTCTCGTTCCATTTTCTAGTATCAAAGTAAGTGTGGCTTTTGTCTTGAATTAAGAAAGTATTAGAGAAGAGTGCTGGTAGCTCACTGTTGTCATCCTAGCTGCTCAGGAGGCTCAGACCTAAAGATCAGGGTTTGAAACCAGCGTGGGCAGAAAACTCTATATGAGACTTTTATCTCCAATAAACAACTCAGGAATAGCTAGAAGTGATCCTGTGGCTTAAGTGGTAGAGCACCCAGGGACAGTGCCCAGGCCCAGAGTTCAATCCCTGAGACTGACCAAAAAGAAAGTGTTATGGAACTTGTGATGAGTATCTTTGGAGAAATTATTTTTCATCAGGTACTTATTTATGTTCTGAAAAGTAGGGAGAAGTTAATCATACATCTACAATAATATCTTACTCTTGGGATACATATTTATATATGTCTATATTCAACTATTGTCCACCCATGAGTATTGAATAACTTTTAAATCAGACATAACACTGCCTTTAGATTATTGCCTTTAACTATAAGCAATAAAATCTTATGGATAACATCCTTAAGCATGGTTAAAGAGGAAATCCTTTTGTAATCTCTAGGAGTTTTTACTCATGCATATAGAAATACCTTTACCACTGAGAGAGAGGGAGAATCTCATAATCTAATCTAGAATTCTGTTTGCTAGTATGACACAATAATTAGGCTGCTAAGATTAGACTTGGGATTTACACTACCTAGGTTCAAATCTTAATATAGGTATTTATTAGCTGAATGACCTTACAAATCTTAACTTCTCCATGCCTTAATTTCTTTTGCAAATAAGGGTTGGTCATGCTCTCAATTAGATTATTGTAAGATTTGAGATCATGCACGCAAAGCATCTAGCACATGCAATGCTTTAATTATTATTAGAGCAGAGAAATAGAAAGGAGCTGAATTCTGTAAATTTTTTTCTCCACCAAGAAAATTGGTTTCTGTTACTTTGAGAGATATACGTGTATACGTGTACATTCATAGACCTCTCTCTCTCCTAATAGTGAATCAAGAGAAATAGATATCTTGACATTGGAATGTTATTGATCAAGTCAGGTTTTATCAGTAAATTAGGTGGAACCAAACTGAAGGGTAGCCACCCATCTTGGTAACAGTGGGTACCATTGGGTTCAACTAAAACAATTGAGAGAAAACAAAAAGGGAGAAGAGAGCAAGGCAGTAAATGGGATATTAAGAAATACATGCCCCCTTAAGCTGCATAGTTGCCAGGTCAAAGTCACTACACAGAGTCTAATACAGTACTTTTGGTCTCAGACTAGTCCTAGCTTTTTGTGCCAGTGCTAGGATTTGAACTCATGGCATGGGTACAGACCCTGAGCTTTTTTGCTCAGGACACTCTACCATTTGAGCCATAGGTCCACTCTCAGCTTTTTTAGAGATGAATTGGGATAACAGTCTCAAACCTGGGTTGGCTTCAAACCTCCTGAGTAGCTAGAATTACAGGTGCATGTCACCAGCATGGAGCTGCGGTACCTCTCTATTAAAAAGGGAGAGGTTTGTTAAAACAATATCCTTTAGTTATTCATTTATTTATTTAACAGATTTTTACCTGGAACTTGGGCTTGACTTCAAGGCCTAGACACTGTCCCTTGGCTTTTTCACTCAGTGCTAGTGTTCTACTGCTTGAACCACAGGTCTACTTCTGGCTTTTTGTTGGTTAATTGAGGATAAGTGTGCCTTAGATTTATCTGCTCGGGCAGACTTTGAGCCCTGATCCTCAGATCTCAGCCTCCTTAATAGCTAGGATTACAGGCGTGAATCAGCAGCTCCTGGGTTTTTGTGAGTACTTTTGAATGTACCTGTCTTTCCTCCATGAGTTTATAATGCCCTCAAGATATGAACCATGTGTAAGTCCTTTATTTTTTATATTCACACTAGTGATTGTGACTTGGTTGAACTAAAAACTCAATGTTTGTAAACTTTTAGGAGTACTTTACGGATCCAGGTTCGATTCCTCAGTACCACATACATAGAAAAAGCTGGAAGTGGTGCTGTGGCTCAAGTGGTAGAGCTCTAGCCGTGAGAAAGCCCAAGGACAGCGCTCAGGCCCTGGGCTCAAGCCCAGGACTGGCAAAAATAAATAAAATAATTCTTAGCACTGATCATCCCCTTACTTGAGTATTGTTTTCATTTCTAGGTTCCTCAGCTTAAAAGGAATAAAGAGACCTTGGAGACGATTCTGAGGAGATTCAAAAGATGGTTATATGATTGGAAGTCAGTCATGAGGAAAGGTTGAAGGGTTAAAAGGCAACATATAACTTCAAAAATCATGAATGGATCCATTATTAGTAATGGTAACCAGCTGTTTTCTAGCTCCACTGATAATAAAGTAATAGAAAATAAGTTTTAGCTAAAGTAAGGGTTAGTTGTATGAAGAATTTGTTGCTAAGGACCAGGAGTTTGGCCTAATGGTAGAGTGCTTGCCTAGAATACACAAAGACCCAGGTTCAATTCCTTGGTACCACATACATGTAAAAGCCAGAAGTGATGCTTGCGGCTCAAGTGATGGAGTGCTAGCCCTGAAGAAAAGCCCAAGGACTGTACTCAGGCCCTGAGTTCAAGGCCCAGGACTTGCAAAAAAAAGAGAGAGAAATTTTGTTGGTAATTATAGTTGTCATTATAGTCATGAGAAAGGGTTAGCAAAATACTCTAGAGGTAAACTTCTACAATAGGTACAGAGTAACCTCTGTGAATGGACAAAGGCGACCTTATGACAGACTGGGATTATACTTTAATATTCCCTAAGGCACCCTACAGCCTTATTGGCCTCCCAGGAATTACTTTGAGTTGTCAGTTTATGGCAATAATTAATTTTTAGTAGTAAGCTTCCAAATAAATGCCTTTGTGAAATAATGATTTTTTGTAATGGTTTTATAGGAGAATAAAAAAAAATTTTAAGTGGAGCTAAGAGAGGAATCTTAAAGATAAACCAAACATAATCAAAGATGTGATCTTAATGTCAGAAACAAATAAGTAAGTATAGCTTTTACGCCCATTTTTTTGTTATAAGCTCAAGAGATAGTAGATGGATTACAAATTCTTGCTTCCAGTCTAACATATGTTTGTTTCATGTGAAAGAGTTGGTGTGTGTGTGTGTGCACATGGGTGCTGGTCCTGGAGCTTGTATTTAGGGCTGCATGCTGTTCCTGATTTTTCTTTGCTTAAGATTCCTGCTCTATCTGCTCGACTGAGCCATAGCCCCACTTCCAGCTTTTTTGGTGCTTATCTCTAATTAACTTTCTTGCTCAGGCTGGCTTTGAACCCGCATCCTCAGATCTCAGCCTCCTGAGCTGCCAGTTTCTGGCTGCAAGTGAGTTTATAGAGGCCTCTGACCCTTGGCTGTGGAGGCTATGTTGAGGTTGTATCACTCAGAATGAAACTTTTTTAGATGTGTTGGGTTGCAGAAAGCATTTCCTGTACAGTCAGAATGAAAACTGTGAGTTGGGATTATTCATATAGATCACCAAAAGTCTGGGCAAAGTTAATATTAATATTAGCCAGTTTTTCAACCAACTTAGTTCCAAAAACCTAATTAGATTATTGAAGTGTTAGGACTTTAGGATTTAGTTTTGGAATTGTGTATGAATTGCTGCTTTTATTTTTATTTATTTTGCCAATCAGGCTTGAACTCAGGGCACTGTCCTTGGACACTTTTTGCTCAAGGCTAGTGCTCTGCCACTTTAGCCACAGCTCTACTTCCAACTTTTTCTGTGTATGTGGTACTGAGGAATCAAACCTAGGGCTTTGTGTACACAAGGAGCCACTGGACCACTATGCTACTCTCCTGTCCATGGATCCCTACTTTTGGATGATTCATTATTTAGGTTTATTTAGGGATAGTTTTATGTTGAATATTTTGTGTTCTACATGATAAATGTTGTAAAATGACTGGTTAAAGATAAAACTAAAGCCAGGGGTGGTGGCTCACACCTATAATCCTAGCTACTCAGGAGGCTGAGATCTGAGGATTGCAGATCAAAGCCAGCTTGGGCACTGAAGAACATGAGATTCATCTCCAATTAATCACTAGAAAAACAGGAAGTGGGGCTGTGGCTCCAGAGGGTAGGGCAGTGGCCTTGAGCTGAAGAGCTCAGGGACAGTGCCCAGGCCCAGAGTTCAAGCCCCATGACCAATAATAATAATAATAATAAGTAAAAATGATGGTAAAACTAAATAGTTGCAAGAATTGTCTAAGAGTAATATAATATAGTAAAGGGCAGTTTGACCTCCTGATTGTACAGTTAGAAACTGATAATGGAAATACAGCAAACTCATACTCTAAGCATCACTTTTTATTGTTGGTAATGGGACTTGAACTCAGGGCCTGGATGCTGTTTCTGAGCTCTTTAGCTTAACGCTAGCCATCTGCCACAGTGATACTTCTGGTTTTCTGATGGTTAACTGGAGATGAGTCTCAAGGACTTTCCTGCTGCAGTAATCAGATCTGAGCTTCCTAAGTAGCCAGGAAAACAGGAGTGAGCCACCAGTGCCCAGCTCCCATAACTTTTAATTATTAGCCATACTGATAAAAATTTAGAAAGGAGAATACATTAAACAATTTTATCCTGATTTTTTTTTTTTTGTGGGTCATGGAGCTTGAACTCTGGACCTGGGCGCTTCCCTGAGCTCTTCAGCTCCAGGTTACCACCTACCCCTGGAGCTACAGCCCCACTTCTCATCTTCTAGTGATTAATTGGAGATAAGAGTCTCACGTTCTTTAGTGCCCGGGCTAGCTTTGCACTGTGATCCTCAGATTTCAGCCTCCTGAGTAGTAGGAATTACAGGTGTGAGCCACTGTTCCTGGCTTCTCATGATTTCTTTATCTTGGAGTCTACTGTTGGAGCAATAAATAATTTAATATATTCAGAATGTGTTGGTTTTTTTTTTTCAGAATATTAAGAAAATGATGTCAGGGGACTGGGGTCTGGGGTTCACAATTCAAAGCCAGCGTGCTGAAGAAAGTTTATGATACTTTTATCTCCATTTAACCACCAAGAAGTGGGAAATGGGACTTAAGCTCTATTATGATAGAGGGTTAGCCTTGAGCCAAAAAAAAAAAAAAGCAACAAAAAAAAGGCTCACTGACAGCTCCCAGGCTCTGTGTTCAAGCCCTATGACCAGGGGGGAAAATCCCACTTTCAGTATTTGAATATTAATAAAAAAGGAAGGGTCCTCCGAGTGCAGTGGCTCACATCTGTAATCCTAGCTACTCAGGAAGCTGAGATCTGAGGATCACAATTCAAAGCCAGCTTGGGCACTAAAGACCAAAGACCGTGAGACTCATCTCCATTTAACCACTAGAAAACTGGAAGTTGCACTGTGGATGAAGGGGTAGGGCAGTAGCCTTAAGCTGAAGAGCTCAAGGACAATGCCCAGGCCCAGAGTTCAAGTCCCACAACTGACCCCCCCCCAAAAAAAAAAAAGATCTTCAGTAGACTTGTTGACTTTGTTTTGCTTTGTTCATTCTTATTGTTCTAACTTCACGTTTATTCCTTCATCAGACTTTCTGGAAAGATGGCCCTGTTGACCATTTTTAAATTAATTAACTTGTGTGTGTGTGCGCTGGTTCTGGGGCTTGGACTGAGGGTCTAGATACTTTGGAGCTTTTTTGCTCAAGGTGTTATGCCACATGAGCCACAAGTTCACTTTCAGCTTCTTGGTGGTTCGTTGGAGATAAGTCTTTTTGACTTTACAACTTAGGCTGGCTTTGAACCACAGTGCTCAGTTCTCAGTCTCCTGAGTCTCTAGGCTTTCAGACTTGACCCCAGCACTGGGATCTGTTTACTTTTAGAGGGAAGGAAGTTGTGGCTTTGACAGTGTTACCCCAGTTGCTCTTGGTCATTGAGCAGTCCAGCTCTTGACTTTTGCACCAGGGTGAGAACAATATGCCAGAAGAGAAGTGAAATGTTCTAGTAGGTACTTGTTGATATATCTCACAGAGACGTTAACTGCTTCAAGCTGGTGTTTGAGAGGCCATATCCTCTTAAGATATAAAGATCTCTGAAAATAAAGTTGGTATTTGTTTAATTTTCCAACCTATAAATCTAGTTGTTGTGGTACCCTCCCATGGTTTTGACGACTGGCTTCTGCAGTACCTTGGTTAGGTAGGCTAATTTCTTCTGCTTCCTCAAGCTGTCAGTTCATCCCAGGAAACTGAGGAGTCTGGAACTAGTTCTTTTCTTGATTCTCCACTCCCCGCCCCCTTGAATGATTCTGCTAAGTAGTTTGGGACGGTGAGTGCTAAGACTGAATAACCTACTGTCTGAAATAGTATGTTCAAGTTGCTGTTTTTGTTTTGTGTTGTTTTTAATGACAGCTGAGCTATTTTCTGCCTTCCTCTCTTGTTGAAGTTCACCTGCCTCATTAGCTTGAATGTTTTGAGCATCTCTGCTTCCTGGCCTAGTTAGCATGGAGTGGGCAAGAGGGTGCTACCTCATTTTCAGGTTCTGTGTTTATTGAGTGATAGTTGCTAGTAGAGTTGAATTAAATATTTGAAAACTGGACTTCATTCTTCTACCTTCCATTATTATTGAAGAACAATGTATTATTGTTTAACCCTGTTGACTGGGCAGAGATCATGCAGCTTTAAGTCTCTTCCTCTTTGGTGTGCACTGAGACAACCACTGTTCTTTTTGATATACTAATGACCAGAGGGAACCAGCCATGTCCCTTTCTATATATTCCTGAGGGACAGTGATATCAGCACAGTAACTGTATACATTCTCTGGCCAGTTGAAGTTCAGTAGTACCTTGGCTTAAAAAGTTTGCCTGTGGTATAGACGTAATGTTTTATTACATAGATTAATATGTACCTATGACATACAAACCCTCAGCTTAATTTTAATTATGTTCTAAAATCTAAGTGCCAGTGATTGTATATAGAGATTCCTTTCTTGACTACTTGTTAAACATGACATTTGAAATATGATGTAAAAATCAATGTTAACAAATTCTTTAATTAAAAAAAAAAGTTTGCCTGTGGGACTGAGGCCATGGCTGAAGCCATACAGTCTTGCAGCCCTGAGTTCAGATGCCAGTACCAACCCTCCCCAAAGTTTATTTCTTGTCATTTGCATATGACCATGCTTGAACATACTTCCTCTTATTAATTTAGCAATATTTATAATTGTTATCATAAAGGTGACATACAGAGGAGTTACCATTTCCTAAGTTGGTTATTGAGCACATTTATTTATTTATTTATTTTTTGTCTCTCAGGGAATTTGAACTCGGCCTGGGTACTGTTATGTAAAACAACCAAAGACAATACATGAATGAATGAGGATGGCTGTGTGTGTTTAAACTTTTTTTTTTAATGGACTGTGACATTTGTATTTCAGGTAATTTTTATATGCATGAAATAGTTTTTTCAACTATTTAGAAATTGGGTGGGGGGGAGTGGAAAATGCAAATAACAAAGCTCCATTTTAATCTTAGACCATGGACCAAACAAAAAATAATTTGGCCTGAGCTCTTAGCAGTCCTTGAGAAACTCTTACCTCAGAGAGCTATTTCCCAGTCACTCCACAGCTGACCTCTTGAGCCTTATTGACTTAGTGAGGTTCATTTATTTGGTTCATTTATTTGTTGTGTTTATTTTCTGTTGCTCTACTAAGTTAAAGCCTTATGGGTAGGAGTTTTGTCAGTTCTTCTGCTCCTAAACTGAATTAGTTTTTATTAATCCTTGTTTCTGCTATTCATTTTTGCCCCATTTTTCTTTTCCTCTCATCCCTTCCCTCCCTTACTCTCTTCTTTTATACTGAGTTTGAACTTTAGACCTCAAACTTTTTCAGCAGGTGCTCTACCATTTAAGCCATGCTCCCAGCAAGGTTGCAGTAGCCTCTAGGGCTAGGCCAGAGGAGAGTTGGGAGTCAGGTGCCGCTGAACTTTCCCCGTTACCTCTGTGTGCATGTTGTTAATCCTAAGGCTTGAACTCCAGGTCTGAGTGCTGTTCCTGGACCTGGGATTTTTTGCTCAAGGCTAGTTCTCTACTTCTTGAGCCAGTGCTCTGTTCTGCTTTTTGATGATTAATTGGCGATAGAAGTCTCACTGATTAGTCTGCCTGGGCTGACTTCAGACTACAGTCCTCAGATCTGCAGCTTGTGAGTAGCTAGAATTATAGGTATGAGCCAGTGGCAGCCGGCCCATTTTTGCACTTTCTAATCTCACCTTAGCTCTATACAGTTTGGCTCTTCCTGCCTCTCTCACTGCATTGAAATTGGCTTGAGGAATGTCACAGGTGACTTTCCACGGTAAAAGTTCCAGTCCTCAAACTACCAAAAAGGGGGCCACGAGTGTGGCCTATTGGTAGAGTGCTTGCCTAGAATGTACAAAGACCTGGGTTTAATTCCTTGGTACCATATACACAGAAAAATCCAGAAGCAGTGCCAGAAAAAGCCAAAAGTGGTGTTGTGGCTTAAGTGGCAGAGCGTTAGCCTTGAGCAAAAAGTGCCCAAGGACACTACCCAGTCCCTGAGTTCAAACCCCCAGGAAGCAAAAGACCTACCAAAATGCCTAAAGTAGAGCTGTGGCTCAAGCAGTAGAGTTCTAGCTTCAAGGGGAAAAAGCTCAGTCCTCAAGCCCCGAGTTCAAGTCCCAGGACCAGCACAGGAGAGAGAAGGTGATTGATTGATTTGATCAAGCTAATGAACATATTTTTATTTATTTATTTTTTGGTCAGTCATAGGACTTGAACTCTGGGCGTTGGCACTGCCTCTGAGCTCTTCAGCTCAAGGTTAGTACTCTTCCACTTGAGCCACAGCGCCACTTCTGGTTTTCTGGTGGTTAATTGGAGATAAGAGTCTCATGGATTTCATGCTCAGGCTAGCTTTGAACCACAATCCTCGGGTCTCAGCCTCCTGAATAGCTAGGATTACAGACATGAGCCACCAGCGCCCAGCTAACATACTTTTTTTTTTTTTTTTTGAGAATGTTAAAAGAAAAAAAACAGATAAAAAAAATTTTTTTTAGTCAGTCCTAGACTTGAGCTCAGGGCCTGAGCACTGTCCCTGGAGTTTCTCAAGGCTAGATCTCTTCCACTTGAGCCACAGCACCACTCCTGGCTTTTTTTCTATCTATGTGATGCCAAGGAATTGAACCTGGGTCTTCATGCATGCTAGGCAAACATTCTACCACTAGCCAAACTCCCGGCCCAAGAACAGATTTTTAAAATACACATTATTAGGAACTGGCCATAGTGTAGTGAAGCTTTTCTCTGAAGTTCATCCTTCTAGTTGAACACCAAGTTTGTATCCTGTGATCAGATCTCTCCTTCCCTGAACTCTGCTAACCATCTCTTTTACTCCGCTTATATGATGTGGCCATTTTAGATTCTACACATGAGATCCACAGTATTTATCTTTGTGTGTGACTTTATTTTGCATGCTGTCCTCTAGTTCTATCTATCTGGTTAAGAATGACAGGACTTCCTTTTTTTTCTTTTTCTTTTTGCCAGTACTGGAGCTTGAACTCACTGTCCTTGGGCTTCCTCAAGGCTAGCACTCTACCACTTGAGCCACAGGGCCACTTCCAGCTTTTTCTATGTATGTGGTACCAAGGAATCAATCTTTTTGCATGTTAGGCAAGCATAGTACCATTAAGCCAAGCTCATGCCCCCGTCTTTTTTTTTTTTTTTTTTTTTGGCCAGTTCTGGCGTTTTGAACTCAGATCCTGGGCACCATTGTCCCTGAGCTTCTTTTGCTCAAGGCTAATGTTCTACCACTTGAACCACCCGCTCCACATCTGGTTTTGTTTATATGGTGGCACTGAGGAATTGAACCCCGGGATTTTTGCATACTAGGCAAGCACTCTACCATTGAGCTACATTCCCAGCCCCAACTTCCTCCTTTTTAAAGTGTGTGTAGTATTTGGTTATGTGTATGTACCACGTTTTCCTTATCCAGGATCTGTTGGTGGACACTCAGATTGTTCCTGTCTCCTGCCTATAATGAAACTTTTTACTGAAAAGAAACTGGGAGTGCAAATGTGTCTTCATTGTACCCATTTCACTTCTTTGGTAATATAGGTAGAAGTAGCTATGTTGGATTATATGATATTTCTATAGTTTGCTTTTTTTTAGAAATCTCTTTTCCAAAATGACTGTTTAACACAAAGGCTCATTTCCCTCACATATTCTATTCTATCTTTTTTTTTTTTTTTTTTGGTGCCAGTCCTGGGCTTGAGCTCAGGGCCTGAGCACTGTCCTTGGCCTTTCTCAAGGCTAGAACTCTACCACTTCAGCCACAGCACCACTTCTGGCTTTTTCTATGTATGTGGCACCAAGGAATCGAAGCTGGTAAGCACTCTTATCACTAGGCCAAACTCCCAACCCCTCTATCATTTATTTTTAATTACAGCCACTCTCATAGGGATAAAGTGGTAGTCCTTTGTAGTTTACTTGTTTGATTATATGGAGGGGATGATCCATGTTAAACCCTTATTCTATCACTGAACCACTTTCCCTCCCACGTCTGGTTCCCTTCATTTACCTTCAAGATCAGGTTTAATTCTTTGGAGTTCACTAGTATTATAGTCTAGGATAGTCTAGTATTGTTGCCATCATAGTATCCAGTGCTGTTTTTTTTGTTTTGTTTTGTTTTGTTTTTGTGGGTCATGGGGCTTGAACTCTGGGCCTGGGCACTGTCCCTGAGCTCCTCAGCTCAAGGCTACCACCCTACCCCTTGAGCCACAGCCCCCTTTCTCCTTTTCTAGTTACCTATTGGAGATAAGAGTCTCATGTTCTTTAGTGCTCAGGCTGGCTTTGAACCTTGATCCTCAGATCTCAGCCTCCTGAGTAGCTAGGATGACAAGTGTGAGCCACCACACCCAGCTCCTCCAGTGGTTTTTAAGCAATTAGTATATTATAGTTCTTTTAATTTCATATTACAAATTTCTATCAGGTGCTAGATACTAGGAATACAAAAGGGAACCAGGAGTTGTCCCTGTCTCAAAATATATACCAGAGGGGCCGGGAGTTTGGCCTAGTGGTAGAGTGCCTGCCTAGCATGCACAAAGACCCGGGTTCGATTCCTCGGTACCACATACATAGAAAAAAGCCGGAAGTGGTGCTGAGGCTCAAGTGGTAGAGCTCTAGCCTTGAGAAAGTCCAAGGACAGTGCTCAGTCCCTAAGCTCAAGCCCAGGACTGGCAAAAAAAAAAAAAAAAAAAAAAAATATATATATATATATATATGTATGTATATGTGTGTGTGTGTGTGTGTGTGTGTGTGTGTGTGTCTCCAGAGATGAAGACACACGTAAACACATTGTAAAGTTCTTTTCCTTTAGCCATGCTTCTTGTGTTTTTCTGTAATAACAGTGGTCAGGAGACTGAGGTAGGAAGATCTTGAGTTCCAAGCCAGGCTGGACTGCATAATAAGAACCTGTCTCAAAAAAAAAAAAATCCCTTCTGCTAATTAAGTACTAATGAGCATTTTTTAAATGCAGCATCATTAATATTTTCTGGAGTGTGTAACAGAAGGCACAAAGGTAATTTTGCTAGCAGAAGTGATAGCTAACTGGAATAAATTCCAACAGGAGAGGTGTTATGCTTTTGAACTACAGCTACTAAGATGCACAATGAACCTCCTAGATGTCTCTTCATCTTTAGTTGTTCCGAGTAATTCCTAGTTCTCCTGTGCCTTCTCATCTGATTGAAGCATAGATGATGATACCAACAGCTAGTAGCCTTAAGAAAAGAATTTTAAAGACTTGGGGGCCTGGGGCCAAGAGTATGACCTAGTGGTAGTGGTAGCATGCCTGCCTCGCATGCACGAAACCCTGGGTTTGATTCCTTAGTACCACATACACAGAAAAAGCCGGAAATGGTGCTGTGGCTCAAGTGGTAGAGTACTAGCCTTGAGAAAGCCCAAGGACCTGCTCAGGCCCTGAGCTCAAGCCCAATAGTGGAAAAAAAAAAAAAGTTCGTGGGAGCCTGACTCAAGCAGCCCTGAGTCCAAACCCCATTGTCAAAAAATTTTTTTTTTAATTTTTTAAGCATATATGCATTAGCTGGGTTCCAGTGGGTCACACATGTAACCCTAGTAACTCAGGAGACTGAGATTGGAAGATCGCCGTTTGAAGCCAACCTAGGCAGGAGAGTCTGTAATAATCTCACCTCTCATTAACTGCCAAAAAGCCAAAAGCAGAGCTGTGGTTCAAGTGGTTGATAGAGCCCTAACCTTGAACAAAAAAAGTCCAGAGACAGTGCCCAGGCCTTGAATTAAGTCCCAGGGCCAGCAAAAATCTCTAAAATGAAGACTAAACAACAACAAACAAACAAACAAAACCATATATGCATTAGAAGTTTGTTTGGGACTGGGACTACAACTCAGTACCTGATGCTTTCACTCATTGGCTGGCATTTTACCAAGCCACACTCCTAACCCTTAGAAGTATTCTTGATATTCTTTATTTTTGGTGTTATTTTCAGTTGATTCATTGAAGCCAGTTTTATAATTGGTGGAATTTGAGTTTTCAGCTCTTAAGATGAAAGATTTTGGAGACAAGATGATGCTAAAATACGGCTGGTTTTTGGAGTACATGTGGGTAGCCTCCTGCTTAATCAAGTGTTCTCAAGTGCCAAGGATCCTGCTGACAGCAGAGAAAGGAGGAGGACATGAGCAGGGCCAGCCTAGGCCTGTCCATGGGGCCAGGGCTGCAGTGTGTTGAATGGAGAAATTCATGAAGTGGCTGTGGAGCTTCCACTGTCAGCCAGGGGGGTAAAGGACTCTTAGGCAGGTGATTGCCTTTCCTCTGACTAGAGTAAATTGGGAAGCATTGCAGGACTCACTGAGCGCTATCTATCTCTCTATGGAGGAAGGAACATTGAAGTCTTATCAGCTGAAATTTTATCACTGGTATAAGTAGGAACTGTGTCACACCTAATCACTGCAGATGCTTTTGGTCTCTGATTTCTAACTCTACAGTGATACCTAGTGAAGGATAAAGACAGCATTTGTAAGAAATCTTCTTCCAGTTCATTTACTAGAAAAGGAATGCATGGAAGTTCTGTAACTGGTTACCCTAAAGTAATGGATAAGAGGGGTCATTAATTCTACATGTCTATCATTTTCATAATTAGATTTCACTCGGAAGTGGTAAATAGGTAGTTTAATTTGCTCATAATCTCTAGAAGTGAAATGTTCAGTAGTATTTTATAGTGCTCAACTTAGCAAGGATGATTTTCTATCTTTGAAAGTAACAAATGATTAAACTCCTGGAGGTCCAGTCCCAAGAACAGCACTGTGTTCCTGAAGGACCAGGGTTTTATGGCTCTTTCCCGTACTCTGTCTTGGACTACTGTGCTCATCGTTGAAAGGAAATACATGTGTGAAGAATGGCTGGCTCTGCCCACTTCCCAGGACTTGTTGGGTCAGGTGTAGTGTCCCAAGAGGGGCACTAGATACTTGAGGACTACCTAGATTTAGGATGCTGCTGTGCCAAACATGGACTTGTTTCTTTTTTATGTATAGGTATAGCTATAGTAAAATTTTGATTCCAGGCCAGGCTGAATCCTTTGGAAGGCAGGGCTTTTACCTTGTTCACATTCTCCAGGGACCCATGTGTTTACAAGTGATGGAACCAGAGGAGAATCTTGTTGCTGATGGTGGTGCAGTGTGTGCATCAGATAGAACTATTTTGTTGTTGTTGTTGTTGTGTGTGTGTGTGTGTGTGTGTGTGTGTGTGTTTTAAAACACTCTTGCAGTATTCTTTCCCAGGGCTTTTGAAACTAGGCATTCCTTAGATGTAGGACTCTTCTGGAGAAATAGAAGTTCAGACTTACAGGGTAGAGCTTTTGATTTTGGCCCAACTGTCTACATCTTTTAAACCGTGGGAAATGATTTTTTTTTCAAAAGCATGATTCAGGTGGGCACCAGTGGCTCATGCTGTAACCCCAGCTATTTAGGAGGCTGAGATCTGAAGATCACAGTCTAAAACTAGTCTGGGCAATCAAGTTTGTGAGGCTCTTGTCTCTTATCTTCAGTTTAAAGTAATAATAATAATTGTAAGAAGGAGTGGCAGCAGCATACTTCAAGAAGTCAGTCTATTCAGCAGTGCAGAGGAAGTTCTAAGCCATAAGTATAGTTCTTTTTTTCTTCAGTGTATTCCTGTTCATTTTGCCTTCTTTTTCTTTTTTCTTTCTTTCTTTCTTTCTTTCTTTCTTTCTTTCTTTCTTTCTTTCTTTTTTTTTTTTTTTTTTTTGCCAGTTCTGGGCTTAAGCTCAGGGCCTGAGCACTGTCCTTGGATTTTTCTCAAGGCTAGAACTCTACCACTTGAGCCTCAGCATCACTTCTAGCTTTTTCTAAGTATGTGGTACCAAGGAATTGAACCCGGGTCTTCGTGCATGCTAGGCAAGCACTCTACCACTAGGCCAAACTCCCCGCCCTCATTTTGCCTTCTTTTTCTAATCTTATTCCAACTGAGACTGGAAGAAAACAACTAATGGTTCCTGTTGAGTTTTGTTTTTTTTTTAATACTTGGAAACTTTAAATATTGACAGTTAAATTACTGCTTGACAGCTCTGTGATGCTCTGTTGTTTCTGTTATTTCAGAGCAGATTGCAACTAGGGACTGTATAGGTAGATTTTGTAAAAGTTAGAAATATACAAAGTAACCCTCTAAGGATGCTAATCTTATAAAGATTAGAAATTGTTCAATTGGTTACTTTTCCTGTTGTGAAATGCATAGATTAGAACATTGCTCTATGAAGGTAATGTAGGAAATAAATGATTTGATTAGAAACTTAAATGATCTGAAAAATGGCTAATATATTGCTTTAATCAAATAATTTTTATACTGTAGGTGATTTATTTGATGCCTTTAAACACTTAATAATTTTAAGTTGTAACTAATATGATAGGGAGGTTATTGAATGCCAGTAATACCTAGATGCCAGTAATACCTAGACCTAGTTTTAGATACATGGGCCCTGGGTAACTCCTGAATAACCTTAAACAAATAGATCATTGGCCTCTTTGATGTCTCACCCATAACAGAAATGACAATAAAATCATATCATCTTTGAGGTTTCCAGATGATTTACAAGCTTATTTATTATGTACAGTACTCCAATAAATAAAGGTATCAAGAGAGAAAGTAACTTTTCTAAGATTACAGAGACCAAAAATACTTGAACTGAGACTGGGAAACAGCCTTCTCTCCAACCTGCTCTCCTTACTCCTGCATCTGATTCAGGGTTCTGCCATAGAAGACCCACTCCTACTGCTGTCCTCACTGGCTGCCCCAAACTTACTGCTCCTCTCTCTGCTCTTCTCATAGAATAAAACCATTCTTAGATTATAATAAGAATTGCAACGAGGTGTCATTGGCTCGCTCACACCTGCAATCCTGATAACTCTGAAGGCTGAAATCTGAAGATCATAGTTTAAAGCCAGCCTGGGCAGGCAAATCTATGAGAATGTTATCTCCAGTTAACCAGCAAAAAGCCAAAAAGTGAAGGTGTGGCCAGCCTTGAGCAAAAAAGCTAAGTGAGAACACAAGGCCTTGAGTTCAAGCCCTAGTACACGCACACACACACGCACGCAGGCACGCAGGCACGCACGCATGCACTTGTCTCAGTTGCCTTGTTTTCAAGGACTATCTCCCAGATTCTTAACCTCTCAAAAACATTTACATTTTAAGAATTCAACTTGACAATTTTTCTAAAATGTTATATTCACATTTTACCATATTTGTGATTGAAAAGCCATGCAGCAGATTAGTACCTGACTTTAGCTTTAAATTAACTAAGAACTCTTCAGCAGAAAATATGCCAGCATTGTCCATACTTGAGGTTAGCACCTGAAAGCAAAATTTGGGCTTTAAATGTTGAAACTTAGTTATAACTAAGATGCAGTGAAATACGCTTGCTGTATCTCTAGAAAGAACTTTGTCTGAATAATGAATTTCAGTTAATCTGCCTGCTTTAGTAGAACATCTTTCTGGGGTGCTTATCCAAAAAAGATTAAGTGAGTTTTTCATATTCGCAAAAGTCAGGTTTAAAAGTGAAGAGGTAAGGAGATGTTTTTCCTTTCTGGCTTTTCCAAGTGGACCTGAAAAGATGCTTCTCTGTTAGCTCGTGAAAGTTTCACCCTGTGTGGCCAGTTCCTGGTTCCTTTCACTGCTGTTGCTCACTAGTAAGTCTCATCGCAGGGCATTGGAAATGATGCCACAAAGTGCACGTTATATTGAGATATCCACATCTCAGATACACAGAAGTCACATCTGTGTCAATTCCTGACTTAAGGAACTGACAGTTAATGACACTTTCAGTCTCTGCTAATATTTAATAGGTATATTACATCATTCCCTGTGTATTTTTAGCTTTAAATATTTATTGACAATCATTTGTTTTATTAAGGCTGTGCATTTCTTCCATTGCTCAGATTGGCTTATCTGAATTAAAGTTGTCCTTTAATTGTTTGGGGGCTATATCTATAGTTTAAAATTTAGGACTATTCCTTTGTATTATGTACCAAGGATGAATTTTCATTGTATTATTCAGTTACCACACAGCTCCTGTTTGTGTGGAAGCTGTATGGCTGGGTTCATGTATTTCAGTATGTTATTTTATCACGTCCATTTGGATGATGTATAAGCTAAGTTTCCAAATTCATTTGTCTCCTCTTGGCATTTCTTTGGGATTTTTTCACATTTGCAGCTTTTATCTGATTTTAAAATAATTTTCCTTTGTTGTAGGATGAGCAGTTCTTAGGTTTTGGCTCAGATGAAGAAGTCAGAGTGCGAAGTCCCACAAAGTCTCCTTCAGGTATGGCAAAGAGCACATGGTATGCTTTTAAGTTTTGTTTGTTAGGAGATGGTGGGGGGGCTTTGGAGGGGGAGGGGGTTTGCCCATTTTGGGCATAGGAGATGGCTTCTGAACGAGCTGTCTTTTTGGTATGTTTCTCTGTCAGACCCTGTTTGCTTTAGTATGATTGGTATGTTTCTCTAGATACTTACTACGTGGGCATACAAATGAAGTTTCTATTGAATGATTGGGAAACCTGATATACTTAAAGATAAGACTATCTTCAGATTTATATGTTCTGTGTATTATATGGTGATATTTTATGCCCTTAGGAATAATCTGGCCATTATTTTTTACAGATGAAATTTGGTCTATTGTCAAAGAAGTAGAAAATATTGGTACTGCCTCTTGAAATGCTGTATTAAAATAAAGAAAATAAAAATGATATGGGGTGTTTTATATTTGTTATTGTCCTCAGCATCAAAACAGCTAGAACATCTTGAATTTCCTAATTGAAGATCCTCAGTGAAAATAACATTCAGTGGATCACCTAATTTAGTTCTGTGTAGGAGAGGGCTGGAGACCTTGTGATAGGAAAAAAAAAAAAAAACAGCTCCCATCTTGACACTCTAACTTTTTTTGTGGCTTTGCTTGATTTTATGTGGATAGATAATCTAATTTCAAAAACCTGTTAAATTATGTAGTGATATAGTTCAAACATTCAGGCTGACTGTTTCATTCCCAAATGGTACTGGGATTGCTATTCTAGTTGGGAGAACTGTAATCTCTGAGCATCTGTGTTCTTTAGACAGTGTCAGTGGTCTCTTAAATTGTGATGAAATCCAAGCTCAAATGGTAGATAGAGCATGTGCCTGGCAAGTATGAAGCCCTGAGTTCAAGTTCCAACACAGCCATAAATAAACTAGTAAATCTTAAAGCTTCCTACAGAAAAGGGATTTTAGTGATCTTCTGATCTAAGTCTTCCTATACAGATAACCAAATGTTACCAACAATATATCTTTATAACCATTGTGTAAATTCTTTGGCTAGGGTGTGGATTAGTGAGTTAGTTACTGCTAATGGCAGAGCTGGTTCCCTTTAACTTTTTCTACTTTTTGTTTTTAGCCTTGGTCTTGAGTTCAGTCGGAGCCTGGGTGCTATATCTCTGCCATTTGAGTCATACATAGCTCTCTTTTTGCCTGCCTGCCTGTCTGCCTGCCTGCCTGCCTACCTGCCTGCCTGCCTGCCTCCCTCCCTCCCTCCCTC
Organism: Megascapheus bottae; assembly: GCF_031878675.1. NCBI lineage: Eukaryota > Metazoa > Chordata > Mammalia > Rodentia > Geomyidae > Megascapheus > Megascapheus bottae. The sequence continues at coordinate 5,286,576 of NC_143535.1, read as the reverse complement.
CCTCCCTCCCTCCCTCCCTCCCTCCCTCCCTCCCTCCCTCCTTCCCTCCCTTCTTTCTTTCTTTCTTTCTTTCTTTCTTTCTTTCTTTCTTTCTTTCTTTCTTTCTTTCTTTCTCTCCTTCCTTCCTTCCTTCCTTCCTTCCTTCCTTCCTTCCTTCCTTCCTTCCTTCCTTCCTTCTTGTTTTTGGTCAGTCATGGGGCTTGAACTCTGGGCCTGGGTGCTGTTCCTGAGCTCTTCAGCTCAAGGCTATTGCTCTGCCATTTGAGCAACAGCACCAAGTGGTGCTGGGCGGTTAGTTGGAGACTTTCGTACCTGGGCTGTCTTTGAGCCGTGATCCTCAGGCATGAGCCACCAGCACCTACTTTACTTCTGACTTTTCTGATGGTTAATTGGAGATAAAAGTCTGGCAGACTTGCCCACCTAGGCCAGCTTTGAACCACAATCCTCAGATCTGAGCTTGCTGAGTAGTTAGGATTAAAAAACATGAGCTACCAGCATCTATTTTACTTTTTCAACTTGTCTCTCAAAAGCTTGTTTTAAAAAGTAGGATAGAAGAGTTTCTCGTAATTGATAAAGCTCTGTGAGAGCTCCACTCAACTCTACCACAATATAAGTCATCTTCCAGTGTTCTTCTAGGCAAGAGCTTTTTTTTTTTTTTTTTTTTTTTTTTAAATTTTCAAATGCCTTTTAGTGTTTATTTGTGTCTCATTTTGTTCTACCAAGGATTAGAGCTTCCCTGGCATTGATAAGGTTCCTTCTCTATTGGATGCAATTTTCTTTCTAGGCAAGAGCTTTTTAACTCACAACTTTTTAAAGACGGTTCCCGCTTGTTTTTCCTTTTTTTCTTCTTGGTTGTCAAGTTTACCTTCAGTGCTTCCTTTTCTCTTTTTGTAAGCCATCTGAATATGCTTCATTATTTAAGAAATGGAATGTAGTTTCTCTGCCGTCTCCTGGCCTGTTACTTTTGTGGTGTTTAGAATATATTGAGAATGGATTTGTAAATCCTAAATGGGTTAAGGGAAGTCTCATAGGTTTATATTTAGAAAGCTCAACAATAAAACCTTTGTTGATTTCTGTTCTGTTAGAAAGGAACTCTGTAGTAAGTGTTCATGGTGGCCGTGATCTCTCTTGGTGCCTGCAAAGCGGGAGGTCAAGTGTTAGAATGTTGTCTGTGAAATAGTGAAAAGTGAGAAAAGAAAAAATACAGCATAGACAGCTCTTAATGACTTCAAATACAGAGGCTTATGAAAGTATTGCAGATAGCCTTGTTTTTGTAAATCTCTTGATACGTAGTAAGTTGATGACTAGCTTGCTATGTAAGTGTGTGTGTGTGTGTGTGTGTGTGTGTGTGTGTGTGTGTGTATGCATCTTGAACTCTGAGCCTGGGCATTGTCCCTCAGCTCTTCAGCTCAAGGCTAACGCCCTACTTCTTGAGTCACAGAGCCACTTCTGGTTTTGGGGTGGTTAATTGGAGATAAGAGTCTCATGGACTTTGGTGCCCGGACTGGCTTTGCACTGTGGTCATCAGATCTCAGCCTCTTGAGTAGCTAGGGTTGAAGACATGAGCTACTGAGCACGGCTTGCTGTATACATTTTAACAGACTCCTTTTATTTAGTTTAATAGACATCTGATCTAATAAATTGCTCGTTTGCTATTGTCATCTTGTATGGGAGAGCAACTTAACACGCCTGTCATTGTGCCCTTCACGCAGCACTTCACACGTCAACATGTTGAGTAGCCTTAATCGTTGTCTCATGGATGAATGTTTCTTTATCCAACAAAACTTTCTGTTTCCTTTGGTAAAATTAGCTCAGCTGTCCAAGAGCATGTTTCTGTGAAAGTTGATATTGTTGTTCAAATTTATTCAGATTCTAAACTGAATTCTAAACTGTAAAGTTGGGATGACTTGCTAGAAGCATGTTTTTAAATGTTCCTCTCGGTGGCTAGGATGAGGTAGTACAGCCTAAAACAATACCACGGTATTTTTTAATTCAGGAGGATAAAGAAGTCTTCATCTAAGGTTGTAAGAACATACATTTTCTAGGTTCCTTATTTCCTTATTCAGTTGAAAACTTTTCATTGTTATCTTGGTTTTTATATCAAAAAAGTAATTAAATGTTCTTTCAGGTGAAATGTTATTTACTTTCTTGGAGGAAAAATTTTGGTGAAAAGAAACTAAGCACAATTAAGATGTGTTGACTCAATAGACCCAAGTTGAATTCAGTACAGAATGGCCTGTGCTAACTTATTTTCAGTTTAGCTAAGAACTGAACTACACAGCTAAATATATGCTCTTCATTGTTTAATTTTGTACACAGTTAAAACTAGTCCTCGAAAACCTCGTGGGAGACCTAGAAGTGGCTCTGACCGAAATTCAGCTATCCTCTCAGACCCATCTGTGTTTTCCCCTCTAAGTAAATCAGAGACCAAATCTGGAGATAAGATCAAGAAGAAAGATTCTAAAAGCATAGAGAAGAAGAGAGGAAGACCACCCACCTTCCCTGGAGTAAAAATCAAAATAACACACGGAAAAGACATTTCAGAGTTACCAAAGGGAAACAAAGAAGATAGCCTAAAAAAAATTAAACGGACACCTTCTGCTATGTTTCAGCAAGCCACAAAGATTAAAAAACTAAGAGCAGGTAAACTCTCTCCTCTCAAGTCTAAGTTTAAGACAGGGAAGCTTCAAATAGGAAGGAAAGGGGTGCAGATTGTTCGACGGCGAGGACGGCCTCCATCTACAGAACGGATAAAGACTCCCTCAAGTCTGCTCATTCATTCTGAACTGGAAAAGCCCCAGAAGGTGCGGAAAGACAAGGAAGGCACACCGCCACTCCCAAAAGAAGATAAGACAGTTGTCAGGCAAAGCCCCCGAAGGATTAAGCCAGTCCGGATTATTCCTTCTTCTAAAAGGACCGATGCAACAATTGCTAAGCAACTCCTGCAGAGGGCCAAAAAGGGGGCTCAAAAGAAAATCGAGAAAGAAGCAGCTCAGTTACAAGGAAGAAAGGTGAAGACGCAGGTGAAAAATATCCGCCAGTTCATCATGCCTGTTGTCAGTGCTATCTCCTCTCGGATCATCAAGACGCCCCGGCGCTTCATAGAGGATGAGGATTATGACCCACCCATTAAGATTGCCCGGCTTGAGTCTACCCCCAGTAGTAGATTCAGTGCCGCGTCCTGTGGCTCTTCTGAAAAGTCAAGTGCAGCTTCCCAGCACTCCTCTCAGATGTCTTCAGACTCCTCCAGATCTAGCAGTCCCAGCATCGATACCACCACAGACTCGCAGGCCTCTGAGGAGGCTCAGGCACTCCCTGAAGAGCGCAGTGACACCCCTGAAGTGCATACCCCACTGCCCATTTCCCAGTCCCCAGAGAATGAGAGCAGTGAGAGGAGAAGCAGAAGGTATTCCGTGTCAGAGAGAAGTTTTGGATCTAGAACAACTAAGAAATTGTCAGCTCTGCAAAGTGCTCCCCAGCAGCAGCCTTCCTCCTCCCCACCCCCCCCTCTGCTGACTCCCCCTCCCCCCCTGCAGCCAGCCTCCAGTATCTCTGACCACACACCTTGGCTTATGCCTCCAACCATCCCCTTAGCATCACCGTTTTTGCCTGCTTCTGCTGCTCCCATGCAAGGGAAGCGCAAGTCCATTTTGCGAGAGCCTACGTTCAGGTGGACTTCTTTAAAGCATTCTAGGTCAGAGCCACAATACTTTTCCTCAGCAAAGTATGCCAAAGAAGGTCTGATTCGCAAACCAATATTTGATAATTTCCGACCCCCTCCGCTAACTCCTGAGGATGTTGGCTTTGCATCTGGTTTTTCTGCATCTGGCACCGCTGCTTCGGCCCGATTGTTCTCCCCACTCCATTCTGGAACGAGGTTTGATATGCACAAGAGGAGCCCTCTTCTGAGAGCTCCGAGATTCACTCCAAGTGAGGCACACTCTAGAATATTTGAGTCTGTAACCTTGCCTAGTAATCGAACTTCTACTGGGACTTCCTCTTCTGGAGTATCTAATAGGAAAAGAAAAAGGAAAGTGTTTAGTCCTATTCGATCTGAGCCGAGATCTCCTTCTCACTCCATGAGGACACGGAGCGGAAGGCTTAGCACTTCCGAGCTGTCACCTCTCACTCCCCCGTCTTCTGTCTCTTCTTCGTTGAGCATTTCTGTTAGTCCTCTTGCCACTAGTGCCTTAAACCCAACCTTTACTTTTCCTTCTCATTCCCTGACTCAGTCTGGGGAATCGACAGAGAAAAACCAGAGAGCGAGGAAGCAGACGAGCGCTCCATCATCAGAGCCGTTTTCATCCAGTAGTCCCACTCCTCTCTTCCCCTGGTTCACCCCAGGCTCCCAGGCCGAGAGGGGGAGAAAGAAAGACAAGGCCCCGGAGGAGCTGTCCAAAGACCGCGATGCTGACAAGAGCCTGGAGAAGGACAAGAGTAGAGAGAGAGACCGGGAAAGAGAAAAGGAGAATAAGCGGGAGTCCAGGAAAGAGAAAAGGAAAAAGGGATCAGAAATTCAGAGTAGTTCGGCTTTGTATCCTATGGGTCGGGTTTCCAAAGAGAAGGTTGTTGGTGAAGATGTTGCCACTTCATCTTCTGCCAAAAAGGCCACAGGGAGGAAGAAGTCTTCATCACTTGATTCTGGGACTGATCTTGCTTCTGTGACTCTTGGGGATACAACCGCTGTCAAAACCAAAATACTTATAAAGAAAGGGAGAGGAAATCTGGAAAAAAACAACTTGGACCTCGGCCCAACTGCCCCATCCCTGGAGAAGGAGAAAACCCTCTGCCTTTCCACTCCTTCATCTAGCACTGTTAAACATTCCACTTCCTCCATAGGCTCCATGTTGGCTCAGGCAGACAAGCTCCCAATGACTGACAAGAGGGTTGCCAGCCTCCTAAAAAAGGCCAAAGCCCAGCTCTGCAAGATTGAGAAGAGTAAGAGTCTTAAACAGACTGACCAGCCCAAAGCACAGGTACTCAATTTCACTCTACCCCTCAGCCCCTTCGGTGGGCAGGTTGTACTTTGGCCAAGTGTTTGAGTTATTCACAGTTATAGGAATTGGAGAAAGTATGGTGAGATGAGGGAGGGGGGATATGTGCAGAAAGCATGAGCACATGTGCGGAAGCATAAGAAAACACACACGCACGCACACACACACACACAAGAAAGTGCTGAACTAAGTAGCTAGAAGACAGGCTTGAACCGCACTGTTGGTGCCTCATGGTTCACTGTGATGTAATCTGTGATTCACTTGTGTGGCCAAACTCTTTTTCTGCCCCTCACACGAGAGAAGCAATGCTTTCTCTCAATAGTGGGTGGCTACAGGGCAAGGGCAATGGATGCTTGTGTGACTACAAATGAGAAGTGGAAAGCTGAAGAGCTCAGTTAATTAAGATGATGCTGAGCAATTTTTATCAGTGGCGGCATTTATTATTATTTTTTTAATATCAGTCCTGGGGCATTGTCTCTGGGCTTCTTTTGCTCAAAGATAATGCTCCACCACTTGAACCCCAGCACCACTTCTGGCTTTTTCTGTGTATGTGGTGCTGAGGAATTAAACCCAGGGCTTCATTCATGGTAGGCAGGCACTCTACCACTAAGCCAATTCCACTAATCCAAACCCGAGTAGCAGCATTTTTTTAAAGCGAAGTAAGTAGTACTCACAGAAGTAAGAATCTCACAGACTTTAGTGCCCGGGCTGACTTTGAACCTTGATCTGCGCCCGGCAAGCCTGTTGATCTTTGGGTTCTTTTAAAAATGGGTTGTTGAGCCAGGAGCATGGCCTAGTGGTAGACTGCTTGCCCAGCATGCATGAAGCCCCAGCTTCCATTCCCTGATACCATATACACAAAAAAGCTAGAAGTGGTGCTGTGGCTCAAGTGGTAGAGCTCTAGCCTTGAGAAAGTCCAAGGACAGTGCTCAGGCCCTGAGTTCAAGCCCAGGACTGGCAAAAAAAATAAGTAAAAATATATTGTCATCTAGTAGATGCACATTTTTGCTAAAAAGTAAAAATTTTTAAAAAGGTGTTTTGGGCTAGCCTCCTGGTGGTAGGAGCAGGAGCCATTTCAACCGTAAAATACTTCTGTGTGGAGCTGCCACCTTGTGTCCCTCTATTTATAGGTTATTTACACTACTTCTCTGTTGATTGAGGAAATAGGAAATAGTTTGTGGTTGGAATAGCCCCACCGGTACCAAATTGGTCTGGTAATAAAGTTGGTAGCTGGAATTTTGAGGGGGTTGGAAAGAAGCAGTGGAGTTGGGGTAAGGGTTTAGCTGGTGTTCAGTGTTTTGTTTGGTTGTTTTCGTTTTTTAGACGCTCTTGAATACCATGTAGCCCATGCTGGCCTTGGTTCTTGTCTGTGCCTCCAGAGCGCTAAGATTGCAGGTGTGATCTACCACACTAGGTGAACTTCCTTGAAATGAGAGGCCGTTTTCTTTTTGAGGCTGATAATTCTAGAGTGCAAAGTAGATTATTTCTGTATATTGTTTCTGTATATTCTGTGTATTATTTCTGTATATTTTACATATTTCTGTATATTTTATATATTTTTGTATATTTCTATATTCTGTATATTTCTGTCCTTTAATTATATTTGCAATGTGTATGGTTATCATTGTTTTTGGCCTGCCTCATTTAGGGTCAAGAAAGTGATTCATCAGAGACTTCTGTGCGAGGACCCCGGATTAAACATGTCTGCAGAAGAGCTGCTGTTGCCCTTGGCCGAAAACGAGCTGTGTTTCCTGATGACATGCCCACCTTGAGTGCCTTACCGTGGGAAGAACGAGAAAAAATTTTGTCTTCCATGGGGAATGATGGTAGGTCAGCAAGGTCAACCTTAGAGTGCAAGCAGACTTTTTTTTTTTTTTTGGCCAGTCCTGGGGCTTGAACTCAGAGCCTGAGCACTGTCCTTGAGCTTTCCTCAAGGCTAATGCTCTACCACTTGACCCACAGCACCATTTCTAGCTTTTTCTTTTCTTTTTTTGTTGGTTGTGGGATTTGAACTCTGGACCTGGGTGTTTGTCTCTGAGCTTTTCAGCTCAAGGCCATTGCCTACCAATGGAGCCATAGTACCACTTCTGCTTTTCTGGTGATTAATTGGAGATAAGAGTCTCGTGGACTTTTTAGTACCCAGGCTGGCTTTGGACTGAGATACTCAGATCTCAGCCTCTTAAGTAGCTAGGATTACAGGAATGAGCCACCACAGCTGGCTTTTCCGGCCTTTTCTATGTATGTGGTACTGAGGAATCAAACCCTGGTATTTGTGCATGCTAGGCAAGTACTCTTAGCACTAGGCCAAACTTGCAGCCCTAATTTGAGTCTTTAAAAAACTTAAGTGGCAGGGAGTGTAGCCTAATGGTAGCATGCTTGCCTAGCATGCAGGAGCCCTCGATACCACATACACCGGAAAATCCAGAAGTGGAGCCCTGGCTAAAATGGCAGGGCACTAGCCTTGGGCAAAGGAATGTCCAAGGACAATGCCCAGGCCCTGGGTTCAAGCCCCAGGACTAGCAAAAAAACAATGTGATAGCTGGAAGAGATTATGAGAGGAAAGTCCCAAGAGTGAGAAGGGGGAGATTGCTGGGGAAAGATGGTAGAACCTTTCTATAACACCACAGTGTAATAGAAGAAAGGTCTGCAGGGCAGTCAGGGTGTCCTTAGAGAGAAAGAAGTTCAAGGCTGTTACAGGACTCTTGTGTCTCCCATGGACAAGTCTGTCCTGGTGTTTTACTATACTAAGCCAGTTCCCAGAAACGAATGAGGTAAGTGTGGCTTCTTTTCCCCAGTGGATTTCACTTTTGTTTTTTGGCAGAACTGGTTTGAACTGGGTTGGAACTCAGGGCTTTGTTCTTGCTAGGCAAGCACTCTACTAGCAGATCAAAGTGGGGCCTTGGCCTTTGGAATCTGTAAGGTACATTCTCCTGACTGCTGTGTAGTTCCAGTATTCTGGGTACCTGCTCTTAATGAATTTAATGGTTTAGGGCCGGGAATTTGGCTTGGTCGAATGCTTTCTTAGTATGCACCAAGTTCCGGGTTTGATTCCTCAGTACTACATAAACAGAAAGTGATGCTGTGGCTCAAGTGGTAGAGCTTGAGCCTTGAGAACGCTCAAGAACAGTGCGCAGACCCAGAGAGAGAGAGAGAGAGAGACAGAGTCAGAGACAGAGACAGATCTCTGAACTCCCAGCTACTTGTAGAGGTCTGAGACTAGTGTGGTTAAGAAGTGCAATATCCTATGTGAAAAAAATAGAATAATGGAGACATGGCTCAAACCTAGTTCCAACAAAAGGAAAAAAAACATCCAAGTTTCATCTATAAATACTGTACCATGTTAATTTTGGACTACCATTTGAAATGAAATTAGATTAACTTTTGAGGCCTTCCCCTTCTATCCTCAAGAAGGGATTATATGTTCCCTTGAAACTTAATGATTCATTTCTTTGACAGACAAATCCTCAATTGCTGGCTCTGAAGATGCTGAACCTCTTGCTCCACCCATCAAACCAATTAAGCCTGTCACCAGAAACAAGGCACCTCAGGAACCTCCAGTGAAGAAAGGACGGCGGTCAAGGCGGTGTGGGCAGTGTCCTGGCTGCCAGGTGCCTGAGGACTGTGGTGTTTGCACTAACTGCTTAGACAAGCCCAAGTTTGGCGGCCGCAACATAAAGAAGCAGTGCTGCAAGTGAGTGGGCATGCTCAGAGGCACTAGCCTTGCAGGCGTGGAGGCCGCTTCTTCACCTCTGCTTTGCTATACACACAGATAAGGACATGGAGTTGCCTGCAGTCTCCTTGAGCTGCAAGATTAACTGTAGACTGGAATTTTGTGGTGTGGTTCTGTTTGGGCTGTACTTTAAGTAAATAGTAGAAATATTGTGGGACTGGGGATGTGACTTAGTGGTAGAGTGCTTGCCTAACCTGTGTGAATCCTTGGTACCACATTCACAGAAAAAGCCAGAAGTGGTGCTCTGGCTCTATTCTTGAGCACAAAGAGGCTCAGGGATAGTGTCTAAGCCCTGAGTTCAAGCCCTAGGATTGGCTAAAAAAAAAAATGGATTCATATGTAGTTAAGTTTTTGAGTTTCATTAAATTGAAATTGAGGGGTAGAACATAATCAAAACCACGAGATACACCTGTATTACTGTAGTGGTAACAGAACTGGGGTGGCTTTTGTTTATTTTGGGTAAATATAGATATTGATAAAATAGCAGCTCATTTAGCTTCAAGAAATGTTCACTGATCATGTCGGGTGTGCTGCTAGTTAGTATTGCGTTAGAAGAAACTTGAGTCTCATTTCAAAAATGAGTTGACGTTTGCTCCTGTTAGCCTAAAGGTAGGCAAAACTGCTGACCCAGGCATTCAAAGCTCAGCCCTAGTAAACTATCCTTGTTCCAGCCTTCAAAGTGAGCCTGAAATGATCGTGCAGCATGATGAACACTTGTTTTAGTTGCTTCTCTTTCAAATGCAACTGATACTATGGTTTGCTTATTACCCTAGGATGAGAAAATGCCAGAATCTCCAGTGGATGCCTTCCAAGGCCTACCTTCAGAAGCAAGCTAAAGGTAGTGGTATAAAGTGGTCTCCCCAGAAATCTTCCCTGCTTTCATGCTCCTCATTCATGCATACTCTGTGTAAAGAGAATACTAGGCTTTTGGTTTTGTTTTTCTTTTAAAGTATTGCTCTTTCCCAGGGAGGAGGAGGTGGTTGAAGCTGGATGATAGGTACATGGGGTTCATTTGACTCTTCCCTGTATTTTGGGGTATGTTTAATAATTTCCATATTAAAAACTTTTTAAAAGTTTATGTAATGTTTATAACTCACCCCATTTCCTAGAGCAATAGAAGTATATTTGTTGACCATGCCTGTTCACATGATCAGCTCAGAAATAATTTTCCATAGTTGTAGGAAACTAAGAATAAGATTATGATTCATTTCTATACTTCTATTTTAATTAGAAATTTTTTCTCACTTAAACAAAGATGGTCTTGTTTCTTTTTCCCAAGCTGTGAAAAAGAAAGAGAAAAAGTCTAAGGCCAGTGAAAAGAAGGAAAATAAGGAGAGCATGACTGTGAAGACCCCAGTGGACTCCAGTCAGAAACCTCCCGCAGCAGCACGTGAAGATCCAGCCCCAAAAAAGAGCAATAGCGAGCCTCCCGGCCGGAAGCCCACAGAGGAAAAGAGTGAAGAAGCTCCTGCCCCTGCCCCAGCGCCAGAACCTAAGCCAGTCTCTACCCCAGCTTCCAGAAAGTCCAGCAAACAAGTCTGCCAGCCAGTGCCAGCCGCCCCCCCTCCGCCACCCACCACAGGACCACCAAGGAAAGAGGCCCCCAAAACCACTCCAAGTGAGCCCAAGAAAAAGCAGCCACCACCCCCAGAATCAGGTGAGCAAGGAAAGTAGGATGGCTGAGCCACAGGAGTAGAAAGAAGCGTGGCTGTCCCACACATTGGTCAGAAACCTGAATTGTGTATCTCCAGTTCGAGAAAATCAACTGTTTTTAACTACTATGAAATAATAGAAATAGGAACTAAACAAAACAAAACACTTGGTGATAATTGACTTAAAGTCTTTTTTTTTTTTTTTTTTTTTGATGGTGCTAGGGATCAAACCCAAAGTCTGTGATTGTTTGGCATGCACTATTCCACTGAACTATAGCCAGCCCAGATAGTGCCTTAATTTCCTACCGGAAGCTAGAGTTCTTTTGTCTTTCCTACTGCCCCTTTCTTCCCTGGCCAGTCAGTCAGACCTAAGATTGCCAGCATCTGATACCATCTACTTTGAATTCTTTAGGTCCAGAGCAAAGCAAGCAGAAAAAAGTGGCTCCTCGTCCAAGTATCCCTGTAAAACAAAAGCCAAAAGAAAAGGTGAGGAGCGATGTGCTTGTCTCCATTTCTCACATGTGTGTGTCTGTTGCAAAAGCCTTGTCCTTAATGCTTCCATGTTGAGTGAAGTTGCACTTCTGTCTCTGTGTAATGGCAGTAAACTTCTTAAAGTTAATGATGAGCCTTTGTTTTTTCTGATGTCTTCCCCTGTTGCTTTTCTCCTTTTTGGGGCCTTGTGTTATAGCCTAACTACATATTCTGTAGTCCATGTGGTATAGCCTTTAGTAACCCTTGCCTATAAAAGTTACCCTTACCTATGCCCATTGTTTTTGTTTATTATGGACAGACAGGGCGCTTAAGATACTTCAAACATGAAGACAGGTAGAGTGTGGCCTTTTCTCTATCTTGTCTCCTTAGGAAAAACCACCGCCAGTCAATAAGCAGGAGAGTGCAGGCACTTTGAACATTCTCAGCGCCTTCTCCAATGGCAATAGTTGTAAGCAGAAAGTCCCAGCAGATGGAGTGCACAGGATCAGAGTGGACTTCAAGGTAAAAAGCATCCAATCGTTACGCAGTTCAGTGAGTGCCATGGCCTTTAAATGAGATTTGGTTATTGTTTTGTTTTGTTTTGCCAGTCCTAGGCTTGAAGTCAGGGCCTGGGCACTGTCCCTAAGCCCTTTCAGCTCGAGACTGGTGCTCTACCACTTTAGCCACAGCTCTGCTTACAGCATATTTTTGGTGATTAATTGGAAATAAGACTCTTACAGACTTGACTGTCCTGGGATCTCAGCCTCCTGACTCACTAGGATTGTAGGCACGAGTCACTGGCATCCAGTGCCTAGGTTTTTGTTTTATTTTTAAGAAAAGGTACTACAAAAGGTGTTGAAGTACACAACCAGCACCAAACAGTGGAATGAATAAGGCACGGACTGTGGGCAGTCAGGCCTGCAGTCGGCGCTGAGCTCCCCGTGGGAGCAGAATGGAGAACACAGCTAGGCTGAGTGGCAGCTGAGGAGATCTCTGCCCCACTAGATCAGGAGATCTAGTTCCACTCTGTCTTTGTCATATATTTAGTAGAAATTGAACCCACAGTTGAGCCTTTTCATAGTTCATATCTGAGAGTAGGATTTTTTGGACTTGTTGAAATGAAATAATCATGGTGTTGTGGTGTCACTTGGGCTTTCTGTTTTTTATGCTCATATTTTAAGTGCAAAGCTTTCACTCCGTGATCTTTCTCTCCTCATAGGAGGATTGTGAAGCAGAAAACGTGTGGGAGATGGGAGGCTTAGGAATCCTGACCTCTGTTCCCATAACACCCAGAGTTGTTTGCTTTCTCTGTGCCAGTAGTGGGCACGTGGAGGTAAGGGACCCTGCTTCTTCATACCCTCAGCAGTGGAAATGTGGGTGGTGGGTATGGATGGCACCGATCATAGTCTTTTTAGTATTTAGCAGCTGTTATCCCCATTTAAACCAGTTAATGACAATTTTAATTCTTTAAGATATGTTATAGTTCAGAGTAGTCTTACCTCTTAAACTCAATCTTTTTATTTCCTCCTTTCTTTTTTGCCAGTGCTGGGACTTGAACTCAGGGCCAGGGTACTGCCTTGAGCTGCTTTTGCTCAAGGCTAGCACTTTACCGCTTGAGCAACAGCACCACTTCTGGCCTTTTCTATTTATGTGGTACTGAGGAATCAAACTCAGAGCTCATTCATGGTAGACAAGCACTGTATTACTAAGCCACATTCGCAGCCCCAAGTTCAGTTTTATTAGAGTTCTGATTTTTCTTTTTCAATACCCAAACATGGGAAACAGTAGTATTCTTCTGTAGAAAGAGATACTTTGATGGCTATTTTATATTTAATACCAAAGACACCTTATATATAAAAATCTGTAAGCAATTAATAATAAGGCACAATGCCCAGCTTAAGAAAAAAAGTAAGTGAAAGACAGAAACAGCTCATTTACAAAATGAAGCAGAAAAACAGTGCTGACTTGGTGGTTAGCTCTTCTGATGACAGAAACCTAGAAATGGGCTCAGTGCAAAAGTGGTAGTTGTCATATTAGTGTGTGTTGGTAAGAAAACCTGTGTTAGCATGAAAATAACTTAAGGGCTAGGAGTTTGGCCTAGTGGTAGAGTGCTCGCCTAGCATGCACGAAGACCGGGTTCGATTCCTCAGTGCCACATACATAGAAAAAAGCAGGAAGTTGTGCTGAGGCTTAGAAAGCCCAAGGATAGTGCTCAGGCCCTGAGTTCAAGATAGACCCCACCTTATAACCACTAATGTATTATAAACACACACACACACACACACACACACACACACACACACACACACACACACACACCTTTAAATCCCTGCTGATTTGTTTTCCTTCCTAACTCCTTTACTTTCTGTTCCCAGTTACATCTTTGTTTATAAACTCTCTTAAGGCACTTAAGAGAGCCCTGTCTTCTTTTGAGAGAGCAGTCTCACTATGTAGTCCAGGCTGGCTTTGGACTCTTGTTCTTCCTCAGCCTCTGAAGTACTGGGATTATAGGCAAACATCACTGTTATGTCTTTGGGTTACTATATTTATTTTGGTACTAGTGTTAACTACTTTAGTCTCCTGCATTGTCCAATGTCTGCTTAATTCAACATGTTGAATAGATACAAACTGAATATCCCTTCCTCCTCTGAAATACTTGAGAGTGTTTTAGCTTTTTAGTTGTTGGGGTTTGTTGTTGTTATTCATTGTTGTTTTGAGGCTTTTTGTAATATTTGCATAGACAAAATGAGATACCTTGGGGATGAGACCCAAGGCTAACCTAACCATGAAACTCATTTGTTTCATATATGGTTTGTACATATAGCCTGAAGGTAATTTTATACAATTTGTGCATAAGAACAGCTTATGCAAGGAACAAAGTTTGTATACATTGAACTATAAGGCACTTTAGGTTTCAGATTTTGGTGTAGATTTCATGATTGGATTTCAGATTTTTGTGATAAATTCTCTACTTGCATAAAGCAGTGGACACCTAAAACTCAAAAGTATTTATGTTGGTTTTTTTTTTTTTGTTTTTTTTTTTTGCCAGTCCTGGGCTTGAGCTCAGGGCCTGAACACTGTCCTTGGACTTTTCTCAAGGCTAGAGCTCTACCACTTGAGCCTCAGCACCACTTCCAGCTTTTTTTCTATGTATGTGGTACCAAGGAATCGAACCCGGGTCTTCATGCTTGCTAGGCAAGCACTTTAACCACTAGGCCAAACTCCCAGCCCTTTTTTTTTTTTTTCCTACATGTTATCTGACTTATTTCTGTGTTCTCCTTTCTTGCTGTAGTTTGTGTATTGCCAAGTGTGTTGTGAACCCTTCCACAAGTTTTGTTTAGAGGAAAACGAGCGCCCTCTGGAGGACCAGCTGGAAAACTGGTGTTGTCGTCGCTGCAAATTCTGTCATGTGTGTGGCAGGCAGCATCAGGCTACAAAGGTAATGGAGCTCTCTCCATTCTCCCCCTTCTAATTTAGGGTTTATATCTGTTATTTTCTTTGCTGTTTTTTTCCTTCACTATTTTAAGTGGGTGCTCTCTTATTGACCTGATTTTGTTTTGAATTTCAACATGGAAATCATGACTAAATATGGTAAAATTAAATATGGTAAAATTACTGAATGGTGAGTACCTTGGACAGGAAATGAATATCTGTGCATTGGCTGAAAGTAAGTGGTGCAAGATGAAATCGCTGCTCTTCTGAAGCAGCGAAAGTGATGTGATGTGCTCACATTCCATTTTCCTACAGCAGCTGCTGGAGTGTAATAAGTGCCGAAACAGCTACCACCCTGAGTGCCTGGGACCAAACTACCCCACCAAACCCACAAAGAAAAAGAAAGTTTGGGTGAGCCTCACACACTGTGCTGTTTGAAGGGAATAGCCGGGGGACTGGGCCAGCATGACATGACTGATCAGACAAGGGTCCTTGTGTCAGGAGGTTGGCATTCACGACTTCTTACCTCGTTAGCAGAAGTTGTTTCAGCAAAGAAGTCAAATCTAGGCATTCTCTCCACTTGAGATCTTTTTAAATAAGGAAGGGTATTAAACTAAGACATTCCTCATGGATTTCTTTTCTTCCTTTGCAGATCTGTACTAAGTGTGTTCGCTGCAAAAGCTGTGGGTCTACAACTCCAGGCAAAGGATGGGACGCACAGTGGTCCCACGACTTCTCACTGTGCCACGACTGTGCTAAACTCTTTGCTAAAGGTACTCCAGAAAGCCAGTTTGTCCACGTTTGGCCCCTGCAGGAGAATGGAGGACAAACTCTGATTTGTTCTATCAAGGATGCCCTGTAGACATACTGCAGTGACAGCTCTTTCTTTTTCCCAGACTGTTAGCTGTTTTGTTATCTTGCATGGGGACAATTAGGAAAGTCTCAATACAGCTAAGTAGAAATGAGTGCTCTGAGCCAGTAAACCAAAATATGATGCATATGTGTTTGCTTCAGAGATAATTTCACTTGATATGCAGATGTTTTATTTTAATAGTTACACCAAAAGTTCTGATACATTATTGGGGGGGTATCATGAGGCTTGAAGTCTGGGCCTGGGCACTGTTCAGCTCAAGGCTACCCCCCTACCCTTGAGCCACAGCCCTACTTCCTGTTTCGAGTGATTAATTGGAGATAAGAGTCTCATGTTCTCTAGTGCCTGGGCTGGCTTTGAACCTCTGTCCACAGATCTCAGCCTCCTGAGTAGCTAGGATTACAGGCATGAGCCACCACACCTGGCTTATGCCTGCTATCTTAATGACAATGATAATGCGAAATCACCAGTAAAGTGTTTTGTTAGTTTAATATTTTTCCTAGTTCAGGAACTCAACTTTGAATCTAGGCTTTTCTACTTTGCTAGACGAGTGCTCTACCACTTGAGCCATAGCACCACTTCCAGCTTTTTCTGTGTATGTTACTAAAGAATCAAACCCAGAGATTGCTTCATGCTAGGCAAGCACTCTCCACTAGGCTACAGTTCCAGGCACATGCCACACCCCTCCCACTTTTTTTTTTAAAGTTTAGCTTTCAAATAAGATCTGCCCAGACCAGTCTCATCGGTGACCTCCTGCATATGCCTCATGAAGAGCCAGGATTCCATGCATGTCCCTCCACACTCATCTTGTCTGTTGGGGTGAGGGTCAAGACCAGGCAGGCTATGAGTAATGATCCTAACCATCTCCATCTACTGAGGAACTGGGTTTTTGAGATGTGGACTCACCAGGTTGACCACACTGGCCCGGCACTCACGATGTTCCTCAGCTTTCTGAGTGCTTGGCTGCCAGAAGTATGACCATCACCCAGCTCATATCTACTGTGTGTGAACTCAGCAGATGAACATAAGTCTAGTAAGAAGTAATGAAGAGATACCACCTTACCCCAATAAGAATGGCCAAGATTTTGAACTCAGACAATGACAGATGCTGGCAGGGTTGTAGAGAAAAAGGAACCCTACTGCACTGCTGGTGGTGGGATTATAAGCAAGTTCAGCCACTCTGGAAAGCAGTGTGGAGGTTTCTTAAAGAACTGAAAATTGACATTCCCTACGATCCCGCCATACCACACCTGGGCATCTACCCTGAACATCATAACCCAAGATAGGATAAGGACACCTTCTCAGCTATGTTTATCTCTGCACTACTCACAATAGCCAGGCGATGGAAACAACCCAGATGCCCTACTGCAGATGAATGGATACAGAAGATGTGGTGTGCACACACACACACACACACACACACAATGGAATTCTACATAGCCAACAGACAATATAAAATAATGGCATTCGCCGGGAAATGGATGAATCCAGAGCGAATCATGTTGAGACAAGTCAAGACTAAAGGAGCAAAAGGCGCATGGTATCCTTAATATGTGGCTATCAGATCCACACAGTACAAGAGCGAGGACTCAGTATTTGCGTACCCAATGCTATGGACATGGTATTAGAACTATAAACACAACTACATAGACATAAAAATTTATGACTCTATATAGACATAATGTTTTATTACATAGATTAATATGTATCTATGAAATACAAACCCTGAGCCTAATTTTAATTATGTTCTAAAATCTATGTGCCAGTGATGGTATGTAGAGTCCTTTCTGTAATACTTGTTTGTTAAATACATCATTTGAAATATGATATAAAAATCAAGATTAATAAATTCTTTAATAAAAAAGACTCAGCTTAAAGAAAAAAAAAAGAAATAATGGAGGGAGCCAGGTACTGTTGGTTCATACCTGTAATCCTACCTTAGGATGCTGAGATCTGAGGGTCACATTCAGAGCCAGACTGGGAAGGAAAGTCTGTGACACTCTTATTCCACCAGAAAGTTGGAAGTGGCACTGTGAGTAAAAGTGGTAGAGCATTCTGCCCTTTGAGCAGAAAACAAGGATAACACCCAGATCCCAAAAGAAAAAAAAAAGAAGTAACGGAGCTGGGTGTCAGTGGCTCCCACCTATAGTCCTAGCTGTTCAGGAGGCTGAGATCTGATGATTGAGCTTTAAAACCAGCTCTGACAGACAAATCTACGACTGCTGCTTTTTGTAAAAAGCTTGGAAGTGGAGGCATGGCTCAAGGCATAGAGGACCAGCTGGAAACTTTAAAAAGCCAACCAAGGGCCGGGAGTTTGGCCTAGTGGTTAAAGTGCTTGCCTAGCATGCACGAATATCCGGGTTCGATTCCTCGGTACCACATACATAGAAAAAAGCCGGAAGTGGTGCTGAGGCTCAAGTGGTAGAGCTCTAGCCTTGAGAAAGTCCAAGGACAGTGCTCAGGCCCTCAGCTCAAGCCCAGGACTGGCAAAAAAAAAAAAAAAAAAGCCAACCCAAGAGTGTTTGGCCCTGAGTTCAAACCCTAGTACTGACATCAAGGGAAAAAAGTGGATAAGGATAGAGGGGATACAGGGATAAGGCAAACTTAGGATGCATGGATGTAGAACTAAATTTTATAGCGTGGTGCTCGAAGCTGTTTAGAAGCTAAACATTACTTTTGAATGTTTAGAAGGCGGTCACTTTTCTGCCCTGTTTCTGTGACATTATTTTTAAAAAATCTACCTCCTGGCCTTTGTGATTTAGTGTGTAAAGGGAAGGGGCAGTTGTGTAGTTTTCCTTTGAGAATTCTATGAGTACAGAGTTGGCTTGACGGCAGTGTGTGGAGCCGTCTGCCTTCACGTGTGACTCGGGCGTGCGGTTTGTAGTTACGTTGGCTTGCGTGTGTGTGACAGTTGAGGGCCTAGGTGGAGCTCCACCCCTGGTCAGCTTTGCCTCGCTTTCAGGAAACTTCTGCCCTCTGTGTGACAAGTGCTATGACGATGACGACTACGAGAGTAAGATGATGCAGTGCGGGAAGTGCGACCGCTGGGTGCATTCCAAGTGCGAGAGCCTTTCAGGTACAGAAGGTTGGACTCCTTTTTTTAAATATCATTTCTTTTTTTCTAGGTATTGTGCACTTAAAGCCCCGGGCACCATCACCCTCAGACTAGCGCTGCCTGAACTTGTTTTCAATTTATACTTTAGTCTCTAGAATAAGCAGCACGTAGGCTTGGGATCCCTTCTCCCTCACACCTCCCTGTCATGACCGTCCTTTGCGGAGAGGCACTGGAACCCTTGGGGGCTCCCTTCACCAGAGCCTGGGTTAGTGCTGGCTAGTGGCTGCCCTGCTGTGATCCCATACATCTCAGGAATTGGGTCAGAGCCCTCCACCGACTTCTGCCTCTCTCCGCTCCTAGAGGACCCATCATTGTAGGTTTTTGCTTTTCTAGATGAGATGTATGAGATTCTATCCAATCTGCCAGAAAGTGTGGCCTACACTTGTGTCAACTGTACTGAACGGCACCCTGCAGAATGGCGGCTGGCCCTAGAAAAAGAGCTTCAGCTTTCTCTAAAGCAAGTGTTGACCGCCTTGCTGAATTCCCGGACCACCAGTCACTTGCTACGCTACCGGCAGGTGGGCTGAATTCCCTATTGTTTCCTAAAAGCACATTTTTACGTTAATAATAGAACAGGCTTTGATTTTTGGTAGTTTGCTTTGTTTATTGGTTTTGCTTTGTAGAGTTACTTGTTTCAGAAATGTTAGGAACGTTTTCAGAGCCAAGGGCTTTCGTAGAAATAGGAAGCAGGAAGGGACCATATCTTCAAAGGATGCATTGCTATAATAGGAACCTAATGTTCCCCAGAACAGTGATGGGTAGCCAGTGAAGGACTTCATCCAGGAGAAAAACCTGATCAGAGTTGATCTTTAAAAATAAAATTACTCGGGGCCGGGAGTCTGGCCTAGTGGTTAAAGTGCTTGCCTAGCATGCATGAAGACCCGGGTTCGATTCCTCTGTACCACATACATAGAAAAAAGCCGGAAGTGGTGCTGAGGCTCAAGTGGTAGAGCTCTAGCCTTGAGAAAGTCCAAGGACAGTGCTCAGGCCCTGAGCTCAAGCCCAGGACTGGCAAAAAAATAAATAAATAAATAAAATTACTCTTCCTAAGTGGCTTAGGAAGCTGAGTCACAGTTGGAAGCCTGCCAAGTTAGGAAAGGACATGAGACTCTTATTTCCAATAAATTATCAAAAAGTTGGAAGTGGAGCTATGGCCCCAGTTGTAAAGCACTAGCCTTGAGCAAAAAAAGCTCTGGGAAGTGTCCAGCACCTGAGTTCAAGTTCCAGACGGGCTAGCTGAATCAAATAAATAATTGTGCTTAAGTAGTTGTGCAAATGGGAGCACTCCTTTTTTTTTTTTTTTTTTTTGTCAGTTATGGGGCTTGAGCCACTGTACCTGGCTTTTTTGTCCAGTCCTGGGGCATGAACACAGGGCCTAAGCATTGTCCTTGGGCTTTCTCCAGGCTAGAGCTCTACTACTTAAGCCACAGCACCATTTTCAACTTTTTTCTATGTATATGGTACATAGAGGTGTAGTTCTTACTGTGCTGTATTAAAAAAAAAGAACTAGACACTCAAAAACAACGCACTGGTTTTGGAAACCATCAAGTAAAATTTCTAGTTCCTGCCTACTTAAGCCAGGTATTAGATAATAGGCTTTTGGTTTGTTTTTGGGGGGCTTGGGGGGAGTCATGGGGCTTGAATTGGCCTGGGCTCGGTTCCTGAGCTCTTCAGCTCAAGGCTACCACTCTACCCTTGAGCCAAGCCACTTTTCCTGTTTTCTAGTGGTTAATTGGAGATAAGAGTCTTTTTGTGCTCTGGCTGGCTTTGAACCTTGATCCTCAGATCTCAGCTTCCTGAGTAGCTAGGATTACGGGCGTGAGCCACATACCAGCTTAATAGGCTTGTTTTAACTTTCCTTTGTAAAGAAACTTCTGGGTATTATCATGTCTTTATATTTTATAGAGGAGATTTCACAGTATTTCTAGAGTTTGCATAGAGGGTACATTTTTAGTGTTAGATAAAAGAACATCTTTCCTGGCCACAGGCTGCCAAGCCTCCGGACTTGAACCCGGAAACAGAGGAGAGCATACCCTCCCGCAGCTCTCCGGAAGGGCCGGATCCCCCTGTGCTCACGGAGGTCAGTAAGCAGGATGAGCAGCAGCCCTTAGACTTGGAAGGTGTCAAGAGGAAAATGGACCAAGGCAACTACACATCCGTGGTATGTCTGTAGAGCAAGCCACCAAAGTTCCAGGCACATGTTTAACTTCCTCAGATCTTCGGGGAATAAAGCTGCTTATCAAACTTGAAAATAATGGGAATTGGGTAAGGAATGTAGCTTAATGGGAGATTAGAATTATATTTAGATATATCACATAGTTTGAGATACATATATGTGCATATGTATATATGGGCACGTACATAATATATAGATATATGAATTATTTTAGAAGAGTTATGATAATCCCTTAGTATTTTATTTGGCTGTTTTCTTGAGTTCTCTGAAAATTATTTTTACATGAAGAGGAAGCACTAGCAAATTTAGGATCAATGAAAATATGTAGCTCATTCATCCTCTTTAGCTTGGATCTGACTAATGTGTGTTCCTTTATTCATTTGTAGCTAGATGCTTTTTAATATTATGATGTTAAAAATGCACAAGAAGGGCTGGGAGCTTGGCCTAGTGGTAGAGTGCTTGCCTAGCATGCACGAAGACCCAGATTCGATTCCTCGGTATCACACACATGGGAAAAAAAAGGCGGAAGTGGTGCTGAGGTTCAAGTGCTAGAGCTCTAACCTTGAGAAAGTCCAAGGACAGGGCTCAGGCCCTGAGCTCAAGCCCAAGACTAGCCAAAATAAATATAGGAAATGGTTGTTTACTGTGGTCTGTGTTTGCTGTTCAGTTGTTTATTTTAGTCCAAATGAAACATTATTAATCTATTTGTCTAACTTACTGTGATTGAGCTAATTTGTTGGCATTTTTGGCTTAATAACCTGCATCTCCTGATTGCCATAATTTAATTATGAACAGAACTCCAAAAACCTCAGCCAAAGAGAAATGACATTTAAAATAAAATAGCATGTGATGTGTTGGATGACTTAGAAGGAAAAGGTGTCACATGTCATTAATTGTTTCATGAATTATTTTGATTATTTTATGGATAATTGGACTTTTGTTTATGCACACAGTTAGAGTTCAGTGATGATATTGTGAAGATCATTCAAGCAGCCATTAATTCCGACGGGGGGCAACCGGAGATTAAAAAAGCCAACAGCATGGTCAAGTCCTTCTTTATCCGGGTGAGTTTTTTTTTTTGTTTTTTTGTTTTTTTCCTTTTTTTATTGATCCTAGGGCTTGAACTCAGAGCCTGGGAGCTGTCTTAAAAATTTCTTGCTTAAGGCCATTACTCTACCACTTGGGAACAGCTCCATTTTTGGCACTCCCCCCCCCCCACTGATTAATTAAAGATAAGAGTCTCACAGACTTTCCTGCCTAGGCTGGCTTGAACCGCAATCTTCAGATCTCAGCTTCCTGAGTACCTAGGATTACAGGTGCAAGCCACTAGTGTCTTGCTATAGTTCACACTTTTAATGCTAAGCTATGAGGAATGTACCCAGAAATACATTAACTTGTTTTCTTCTACTGCTTGCTTCCCCCTCCCCCCCGCCCCAGTCATGGAGCTTAAACTCAGCCTATGTGCTGTTTCTGAGCTCTTCAGCTCAATGATAGTAGTCAATAATAGTACTTGAGCCACAGCACCACTTCCAGCTTTCAGAGGTTAATTGGAGATAAGAGTCTCACGGATTTTTGTGCTCGGGCTAGTTTTGAACCATAATCCTCAGATCTCCGCCTCCTGAGTAGCTAGGATTCTAGGCATGAAGCATCATATCCAGCTTACTGCTTGCTTTGTCCCATGTGTAAAACATGTTCATTTTAATTCAGTTTTTCTATTCTTTGGTAGGAATGGCTCAGGTTGTCAGAGTGAATGGATCTTTTAGGCTTTGGCAGCCTAAAATCACCAGTACTGACAGATACTGATGGGAAGTTGTTTCACATGTTTACTTTTTGTTTGTTTCCTTTCAGCAAATGGAAAGAGTTTTTCCATGGTTTAGTGTCAAAAAGTCCAGATTTTGGGAGCCAAATAAAGTATCAAGCAAGTAAGTAAATTCAGCATTACATTTTTCCCTTTGTCACTTAGAAATCTTAGGGTTCTCATATTTCTACATTGAGATCTTCTAGGAAGCTTGTTTTTATTTTTGTTTTCTTGATGCTACTGGAGTTGGAGCTCAGAGCCTCATTTAGGTGTTCTACCACACCTCCAGCCTTTTTTGCTTTGATTACCTTTTGGACGTAGGTTCATGTCATTTTTGCCTATCGATGGCCTCAGACTGCAATCCTACCTAAGCCTCTGAGTATCCAAAAACAAAGGTCCACATCAAACTTGTTGGTTGAGATGTAGCTTTCCTAACTTTTTGCATAGGCTAGCCTCAAACTCTATCCCCCCGTCTTCATCTCCTGAATAGCGGGGATTACAGATGTGAGCCACCGTAACAGTCTTCTAGTCTGCTTTAATGTTGAAAGTAAATCAGGCCTTGCACCTCACACCTACAATCCTAGCTACTCAGGAGGCTAAGATCCAAGGATCACAGTTTGAAGCCAGCTTGGGATAGGAAAGTCCATGAGACTTTTCTTGTCTAGTCCTGGGGCTTGAACTCAGGGCCTGAGCACTGTCCTTGTGCTTTCCTCAAGGTTAGCACTCTACCCCTGGAGCCACAGCACTACTCCCAGCTTTTTCTGTGTATGTGGTACCAGGACTTCATGCATGCTAAGCAAGTTCTCTATCAGTGAGCCACACTCCCAGTCCCCATTCGACTTTTATCGCCAGTTAGCTACCAAGAAAGCTGAACATAGAGCTGTGGATCAAAATGGTGTAGCACTAGCCTTGAACAAAAAAGGTCAGGGACAGTATCCAGGCCCTAAATTCAAGCCCCAGGACCAGCAAACCACTCCCACCCCCTTCCCCAAACAAAAATAGGTTAAGGTGCCTTTTGGTCTGGTTCAGAAACAACACAGTGTTCGCTATATGTGAAGTTACTATATTTTGGGACACTTAGTGATTATATAGATTTTACTTAGTTCAGTATATTTTTTTTCCTACTCCTAAATTTGATTTTTACGCCAGTAAGTCCTTTTAGTTTCTGACAAACATTACTTCAGGAAGTGTAGCCAAATGTCATATATTAAGATTATCTTTTTAAGGCATGTATGGTGGTATATTTCCAGCATATTTAAAGCTGAGAATGGAGGATTTGAGCCCACTTAGGCTATATAGTGAGACACTGGGAAGTGGCAGTGGTGGGAAGGGGACATTACAATTTTTAGAATGTTAAGGTACTAAATAATTAAGCAAATTTCAAATTCTGTGACTTTCTCATACATTCTTTAAATGGCTCAGATGAGTCCAAACCTGGTGATGTCGAGAATTTGATTATCTGTATTGTTCTAGGTATACTGTAGGAGCTCAATAAATACTTGTTGAATCGATTATTTTCAGCAGTGGGATGTTACCAAACGCAGTGCTTCCACCTTCACTTGACCATAATTATGCTCAGTGGCAGGAGCGAGAGGAGAACAGCCCCACTGAACAGCCTCCTCTAATGAAGAAAATCATCCCAGCTCCCAAACCCAAAGCGCCTGGAGAGCCAGACTCACCAGCTCCTCTGCATCCTCCCACCCCGCCGGTTTTGAGTAAGGCATTCAGGGAAGAGCCGTGATCTTTTTCTCTCTAGATGCAAATGACTGACTTGGCAAAAGCAAATTTAGTCCATCTGGTAATCAGAAAAAGAAATGTTCAGATCATCCATAAATGTAATGAAGTCATTGTTTTTTCTTCACTCTGGATATTAACGAGGCCTGATGTTAATACTCTTAGTTTTTTTAAGTCTTGATCACACAACATAATTTGGAATGGTTTTTAAAAGTGTTTATTTTAATCCATTACGTAGGATTATTTTCTTTTGTCCTGGGATAGCACTGCCAATTTTAACTGCCTGTCTTTTGGGTTCCAAGGTACTGATAGGACTCGAGAAGACAGCCCAGAGCTGAACCCACCCCCAGGCATAGAAGATAATAGACAGTGTGCACTTTGTTTGATGTATGGTGATGACAGTGCAAATGTAAGTACATGGGAACAGGACAGGAGATCCTGCTTCATAGACACTTCACATGAGCTGCTTTGCCTTTGTGGCAATTTTGATGACTACTGTGTACTTGTCCATTTCTGGTACTTACTGTGCGCTTGTGTTGTGTTGGAGCGGGCATGGAACATGGAACCCTCTTGCATCAGTGTCCTAAGTGACTGGATTACAGGCACACACCTTCACATCTGACTTGAAGATTGTTGTTCTGTTTTCTTATAACTGATAAACTCAATTCAAAAGATGATTCCCCTTAAAATATAATCTATTGGTGTCTAGTACTTTGTTTGTTTGTTTGTCTGTCGTGGGCCTTGATCTCTGGACCTGGGCCCTGTCCCTGAGCTCCTCAGCTCTAAGCACACGCTCTGTCACTTGGAGCCACAGCCCTGCTTCCCATTTTCTAGCGGTTAATTGCAGATAAGAGTCTCATGTGGCTCAGTGATAGAACACTTGCCATGAAGCCATGGGTTCAACCCCTGCATTGGCAAGAAAAGATTTTTTTTTAAAGCATTTTGAATTTTGCCTCTAAAATAATGATTTTAAAGAAAGTAATTGCAGAAGTGGTGCTGTGGCTCAAGGGGTAGGGAGGTAGCCTTGAGCTGAAGAGCTCAGGGACAACACCGAGATCCACAGTTCAAGTCCCACACTGACCAAAAAAAAAGTAATAGCATTGGGCTGGGGGCGTAGCCTAGTGGTAGAGTGCTTGCCTAGCAGGCATGAAGCCCTGGGTTTGATTCTTTGGTACCACATACACAGAAAAAGCTTGAAGTGGTGCTGTAGCTCAAGGGTAGAGTGCTAGCCTTGAGAAAAACCCAAGGATAGTGCCCAGGTCCTGAGTTCAAGCCTCAGGGTTGGCAAAAAAAAATAATAATAAAATAATAATAATAGATTCTGCCAGGTGCCAGTCGCTTACACTTGTAATCCTAGCTACTCAGGAGGCTGAGGTCTGAGGATCATGGTTCAAAGCCAGACCAGACACAAAATTCTGTAGGGCTCTTACCTCCTATTAGCCACCAGAAAACTGGAAGTGGCACCGTGACTCCAGTGGTACAGTACTATCATGGAGCAAAAGAGCTCAGGGACAGTAACCAGGCCCAGAGTTCAAGCCTTACAACTGACTGGGGGAAACAAAAGAATTTAATACGTTCTTTCTTGAGGTTGTAGTAACTAAGGTAAAGCTAATATCAGTGAAAACTTGTTGAGCATTATATTGAATTTTTTAAGAAAAAAGTAAATCTTTATTTCATAGGATGCTGGTCGTTTGCTGTACATTGGCCAGAACGAGTGGACACATGTGAATTGTGCTCTGTGGTCTGCGGAAGTGTTTGAAGATGATGATGGTTCACTGAAGAATGTGCATATGGCTGTGGTCAGGGGCAAGCAGCTGGTAAGGTCTTGGGCAAATTCAGTGAAAGACATTCCCTGTCAGCTTCTGGATGTTCTGCATAGGTCAGGGCTGTGTCATAGTCCATTCAGAGTTTGCCAGTAGGTATTCATACATTTCGTAGGTAGATTCCTACTGTGATCTTTGGAAGTGAGATGCAAAAAGTAATGGCCGGGAGTTTGGCCTAGTGGTTAAAGTGCTTGCCTAGCATGCGCGAAGACCCGGGTTCGATTCCTTGGTACCACATACATACAAAAAAAGCTGGAAGTGGTGCTGAGGCTCAAGTGGTAGAGCTCTAGCCTTGAGAAAGTCCAAGGACAGTGCTCAGGCCCTGAGCTCAAGCCCAGGACTGGCAAAAAAAAAAAGTAATGGGAAAAGAAGCCTTATTCAATTTAGGATTTAGTTAAGTCTATGAGGGGCATGTAAGACTTCAGTGACCTTAGACACCACTGAGGCAGCATTCTGAGACTCCAGAACACACATTCTGCACATACATACGTGCATGTGCAGTAGAAAGTGGAGAGTAGCAGTAGAGCCAAATTAGAAGGCATTGAAAGAGTGAAAATAGTTGGGTGCGGTGGCTCATGCCTCTAGTCCTAGCTATTCAGGAGGCTGAAACCTGAGGATCAGGGTTCAAAGCCAGCCCTGGCACAAAAGAACCTGAGACTCTTATCTCTAGTTAACCTCTAGAAAATGGGAAGTGGGGCTTGGTTCAAGGGTAGAGCAGTGGCCTTGAGTTGAACAGTTCAAGGACAATGCCCAGGCCAAGGGGTAGGGTGGTAGCCTGAGCTGAAGAGCTCAGGGACAGTGCCCAGGCCGAGTTTTTTTTTTTTTTTGGTGGGCCATGACCCACCAAAAAAAAAAAGAAAAGAAAAAAGAAAGAGTGAAAATGTAAAATTTAGAGTTTGAAAGGAAAAAAGTGGAGGATTGTCAAAAAGAAGTCCTGCTGGGAAGGGGGTGCAGATTATGACAGTGACACGTGATACGTGGGAAAAGGAAGGGGACTCTGAACCCTGTAATATGATTCTTGTCTGATCTGTCTAGTAAGTTCAGAAATTAAGACTAATGAAGTCTTTGTAAAGCTGAGTCACCCTACGATGGAGTAGCTTCTTTGCAGGGTGATGTTTTTGACATTTATCTTCCAAATTCCCTGTCCTACAAATCAGTCCTGGGTCCAAGTTGCAGTCATTGAATGCAGTAGACACAGAGCCCTATATGGGAGAGAAAGGACTTGAAGAAGCTTTGAGTTTCGTGTCATTTCTCTGTAAGTCAGCCACAGATGAGTTGGGGGAAATGCCAGGCAAGGTAGTTTTATAGACTTCTGAAGGCTTCATTGTGCTCTGTTCTTTCTGGGTGTTTAGAGATGTGAATTCTGCCAAAAGCCAGGAGCAACTGTGGGTTGCTGTCTCACCTCCTGTACCAGCAACTACCATTTCATGTGTTCCCGAGCCAAGAATTGTGTCTTTCTGGATGATAAAAAGGTGTATTGCCAACGACACCGGGATTTGATTAAAGGCGAGGTGAGATGGCTTTGCTTTTAGTTAGTTTTGTTTTTGTTTTAATAAAAGGCTTTTTTTTTTTTAACAACAGTTTAAGGTTCACAGCAACTTAAATAGGAGGTCAGAAATTGCCTGTGCAATTAGCATCCTCCCAGAGCACTATGTTGGTTACAGCTAATGAAGTTATATTGCTGTATCACTATCCCACCCTTGGTGTAGTGTACAACTGTGAGTGTGGATAAACGTCCCACAGTGTGTATTCACCAGAGTAGGTCATACAAGTGTTTTTTACTGTCCAAATATCTCTTTCTGTTTTGACTGCTTCTGTTTGTCCCCATCTCTGTACAACCAGGGCCTTGTCATTTCTAGTTTCCTGCAGGTCTTCTTATGACTAATGTAGACATGCCATTTCCAGTTTTCTGGTGATTAATTGGAGATAAGAGTCTCACAGGATTGCATATAGATATTTCAATCTCGAATACTTGTTTGTTAAACTTGACACTTGAAATATGATGTAAAGAAAAATCAGTGTTAATAAAAAGTTTTAATAAAAAACAAAGAAGAATCTCATGCACTTTATTGCCGGGCTGGCTTTAAACTGCAGTCCTCAGATCTCAGCCTCCTGAGCAGCTAGGATTACAGGCGTGAGCCACTGGCACCTTGCATGTAAATACTTTTTTGAGTTCCCTAGAAATTCAGGGGACAAATACTGAAAATTGCAAGACAGCAAACCAGTTTTGTCATCTTACCAGATGTTCCTAAGTGTTCTTAGAGTCATATTGTCTTGTGAGAAACAAAGAGGCGCTGCTAGATAGACGGGTGATTTTGTGATGGAGTCAGCACAAGGGGACCTCCTCCTAACCACAGCCACTGCTTTTATTTAAGGTGGTTCCTGAGAATGGATTCGAAGTGTTTAGAAGAGTTTTTGTGGATTTTGAAGGGATCAGCTTGAGAAGGAAGTTCCTCAATGGCTTGGAACCAGAAAACATACACATGATGATTGGTATGACAGCCCTGGGGGAAGGCTAAATTGCCAGTTAGACCCTTTCTAGCTCTCAGCCCGGCCAAGTATCCTCTAATCCATTCCTTTTCATTGGACAGGCTCCATGACAATCGACTGCTTGGGAATTTTAAATGATCTCTCTGACTGTGAAGACAAACTCTTTCCCATTGGATATCAGTAAGTAGTTGCATAAGCTAAATATAGCAATGCCTACAACTTGAGCACTGGAAGTAATGTACTCAGACCATTCATGTAGACATGAACCTTAGCTTATAACACATTTCTTCTTCATCGTCTTGTAGTTTGGGATTAAAACACTGTGTCAAGTAAATATAATTATATACATAAAGCATTGTAGCACTTCAGAATTATTTCCAAATAAAGTCTAAAGAAAACGGGGTCAGTCTCAAAATTCCTCTAAATTTCATTCATGACAAAATCCAGATGTTTTCATGATCAAATACACACACACACACACACACACACACTCACTCACACACACTCTAAACCAGCCTGCTACCTGGTGAGGTCCTGTTTCAGAACAAACAAGAAAACAAAGGATTTGTAATCTTACATGATGCCATTTGTTTACGCCTCTAACAAGCTGACCAAGTAAGATCAAATTTCTCCTACATCTTCCTCATTGGAGTCTTATTTTGCAATAAATAGTCCAATTTGTTCTGCATTCCAATTGTAATAACAGTGTGTACTTCACATTTAGCTAGAAGCTCTTTGTATAAACAAGGCTTCACCAGCACTCAGCAAATTTAAAGCATTGGGCTTTTCTCCCAAAGAGAACTTCCCCTCAAGTTTGCCCTGGTTGCGTTGTAGGGCCTTTCTTTTTTTTTTTTTTTTTTTTTTGCCAGTCCTGGGCTTAGGCACAGGGCGTGAGCACTGTCCCTGGATTTTCTCAAGGCAAGGGCTCTACCACTTGAGCCACAGCACCATTTCTCCTTTTTGCTATGTATGTGGTACCGAGGAATTGAACCTGGGTCAGAAAGGCCAAAGACTATAAAATTTTGAACAACCTAACTGTGGGAATTGTAAGAACTCATGAAGTAAAACTAAATACACTAAATCCATGAAACCAGGGAACTTAGGATGAAGAAAAGTTTTCACAAATGCTCTGTCCTCTACTTTGTGATTCCTCCCCATTTTCAGGTGCTCCCGGGTATACTGGAGCACCACCGATGCCCGCAAGCGCTGTGTGTACACATGCAAGGTAGTGGAGTGCCGGCCTCCAGCCGTAGAGCCAGACATCAATAGCACTGTGCAGCATGATGAAAACAGGACCATTGCCCACAGTCCGTCATCACTTACAGGTTCGTCTGAATTCCTGGTGGGATGGAACTAGAGTTTGGGGAATATATACTGAGAGTAAAAGGTAGAAGGGGGGAAGGTCACTTTTGTAGGACACTGTTTTTGTTTCTAGTTTGACATTTTTGGTTTTGTTTTTTTGTCTTTTTGTCCGATGTGGTGCTTGAACTCAGGCCCTATGAGCTTCCCTTGAGCTCATTTTGTTCAAGGCTAACACTTCACTGTTTTGAGCCATAGCACCATTTCCTGTTTTCTGATGATTAATTGGAAATAAGAGTCTCATTGACACTTTGCTGCCTGGGCTGGCCTCGAATTGCAGTCCTCAGATCTCAGGTTCCTGAGTAGCCAGCATTACAGGCATGGGCCACCAGGACCTAACTATTTGTTGGTATTTTCACCAAGTTTTTTGTTTATTTGTTTTTTGCCAGTCTAGGGCTTGAACTCAGGGCCTGAATACTGTCCTTAGGCTTTCTCAAGGCCAGCACTCTACCACTTGAGCCACAGGGCTGCTTGCAGCTTTTTTCTATGTATGTGGTACTGAGGAATCTCACCACAGTCTTCATGCATGCTAGGCAAGCACTCTACCACTAGGCCAAACTCTTGGCCCCCAAGTTTTTTTAATGAAGAATTTTTGTTTCTTACCACAGAAATTTCCTCTAAAGACAGTCAAAATCCAGCTGCAATTCTAAGTCCTCCATCACCAGACCGACCTCCCCAAGCGCAGACCTCTAGCTCCTGTTATTATCATGTCATCTCAAAGGTTCCTAGGATTCGAACACCCAGCTACTCTCCTACACAGAGATCCCCTGGCTGTCGGCCATTGCCTTCTGCAGGTAAAAGACTCAACCCCTGAAGATCAGCCCAAAATAAATGCCATTTTTATTTTCATTTACCTATAAATAGATGTGGCCAAGTTACTGAAAATAGTGACTTCTATACATCCGTTCTATGAGTGATAGACTTTGCTATTTTCTCTTCCCTTTAGGAAGTCCTACCCCAACCACTCATGAAATCGTCACAGTGGGTGATCCTCTCCTCTCCTCTGGCCTGCGAAGCATTGGCTCCAGGCGTCACAGCACTTCCTCCCTGTCACCCCTCCGGTCAAAGCTCCGGATAATGTCTCCCTTGAGAACTGGAAATGCTTACTCCAGGAGTAGTGTCTCCTCAGTCTCTGCCAGCGGGACTGCTCCTGGGGCCGAGTCCAGTGCCAAAGTGGATCACAGCCCAGGGCCACTGAATTCGAGTGTGAATCTAGGGCACATCACCTCCACTTGTTCAGGAAGGACAGTGGCTACTGGAGGCTCTAAAACAAGTCACTTGGATGGATCTTCAGCTTCAGAAATGAAGCATTCCAGTGCTTCAGACTCAGCAGCCAAGAGTTCCTCTTTAAAGGGAGAGAAGACCAAAATGCTGAGTTCCAAGAGTTCAGAGGGAACTGCACATAATGTGGCTTACCCTGGAATTCCAAAACTGGGCCCACAGGTCCATAATACCACTTCTGGAGAATTAAGTGTTAGCAAAACTGGCACTTTCTCTGAGCTGTCCTCAGTGTCATTTCCTTCCAAAGAGGCCCTTCCGTTCCCACAACTCCATTCGAGAGGGCAAAGAAATGATCGAGACCAGCACACAGAATCTGCCCAGCCAACAAATCTCTCTCCAGATGAAAACATTGAAGTCAAAACTTTGAAGCTTTCTGGAGTAAACAACAGGTCATCCATTGTCAGTGAACATGTGGGATCTAGTTCCAGAGACAGGAGACAGAAAGGGAAAAAATCTTCTAAGGAAACTTTCAAAGAAAAGCATTCCAGTAAATCCTTTTTGGAACCTGGTCAAGTAACAACTAATGAGGAAGGAAACCTAAAGCCAGAGTTTGTTGGTGAAGTTTTGACTCCTGAGTTTATGGGGCAGCGGCCATGTAATAACATTTCTTCTGAGAAGATTGGGGATAAAGGCCTTTCTCTTTCAGGAATCCCTAAAGCTACACCCATGCAAGTAGAAGAATCTAGTAAGGAACCGCAGGCACCCCGGAAATGCACTGTCAAGGTGACACCACTGAAAATGGAAAGTGAGAGTCAATCCAAAAATGCCCTGAAAGAAAGTGGCCCTGCCTCGCCTGTGCAAATAGAATCCACATTGCCCACAGACCCCGTTTCAGCCTCCAGAAGTCCAGGGGATGGTCCAGCTATCCAACCAAGCCCCACCATTCCCTCATCCCAGGAGTCTCAGAGGAATAACTATCAGAACCTTCCTGTGCAGGACAGAAACCTAATGCTGCCAGACGGCCCCAAACCCCAGGACGATGGCTCTTTCAAGAGGAGGTACCCTCGCCGCAGTGCCCGGGCACGGTCTAACATGTTCTTTGGGCTTACCCCACTCTATGGCGTCAGGTCCTACGGGGAAGAAGACATTCCATTCTACAGCAGCTCCCCTGGGAAGAAGCGAGGCAAGCGGTCGGCAGACGGACAGGTGGATGGGGCTGATGACCTGAGCACTTCCGATGAGGATGACTTATACTATTACAACTTTACCAGAACAGTCATCTCTTCGGGTGGAGAGGAGCGGCTAGCGTCCCACAGCTTATTTCGGGAAGAGGAGCAGTGTGACCTCCCCAAAATTTCACAGCTGGATGGTGTTGATGATGGGACTGAGAGTGACACTAGTGTCACAGCCACAACAAGGAAAAGCAGCCAGATTGCAAAGAGAAATGGCAAAGAAAATGGAACCGAAAACTTAAAGATTGATCGGCCTGAAGATGTTGGAGAAAAAGAACACGTCATTAAGAGTTCTGTTGGCCACAAAAATGAGCCAAAGATGGATAACTGCCACTCTGTAAGCAGGGTGAAGACGCAGGGGCAGGATTCCTTGGAAGCTCAGCTCAGCTCTTTGGAGTCAAGCCGCAGAGTCCACACGAGCACCCCATCAGACAAAAATATACTAGACACTTACAACACTGAGCTCCTGAAATCGGACTCGGACAACACCAACAGTGACGACTGTGGCAACATCCTGCCTTCTGACATCATGGACTTTGTCCTGAAGAATACTCCGTCCATGCAGGCCTTGGGTGAGAGCCCAGAATCGTCGTCCTCGGAACTCTTGAACCTTGGTGAAGGGCTGGGGCTCGACAGCAATCGGGAGAAAGACATGGGTCTGTTTGAAGTATTCTCTCAGCAGCTGCCAACCACAGAACCTGTGGACAGTAGCGTCTCTTCCTCCATCTCAGCAGAGGAGCAGTTTGAGTTGCCTCTAGAACTGCCATCTGATCTGTCTGTCCTGACCACCCGGAGTCCCACTGTCCCTAGCCAGAATCCCAGTCGCCTGGCAGTAATCTCGGATTCAGGGGAGAAGCGAGTGACCATCACAGAAAAATCAGTTGCCTCTGCTGACGGTGACCCAGCACTGCTGAGTCCAGG
Organism: Megascapheus bottae; assembly: GCF_031878675.1. NCBI lineage: Eukaryota > Metazoa > Chordata > Mammalia > Rodentia > Geomyidae > Megascapheus > Megascapheus bottae. The sequence goes on along the minus strand of NC_143535.1, from coordinate 5,253,557 downwards.
AGTCGATCCTGCTCCTGAAGGCCACATGACTCCTGATCACTTTATCCAAGGACACATGGATGCAGATCACATCTCCAGCCCTCCTTGTGGTTCCGTGGAACAAAGCCATGGCGCCAATCAAGATTTACCTCGAAACAGTAGCACCCCTGGCCTTCAGGTACCTGTTTCCCCTACTGTGCCCATCCAGAACCAGAAATATGTGCCCAATTCTACTGAGAGTCCCGGCCCTTCTCAGATTTCTAACGCAGCTGTCCAGACCACTCCACCCCACCTGAAGCCAACCACCGAGAAACTCATTGTGGTGAACCAGAACATGCAGCCACTTTATGTTCTCCAAACTCTTCCAAATGGAGTGACCCAAAAAATCCAGTTGACCTCTCCTGTTAGTTCTGCCCCCAGTGTGATGGAGACCAATTCTTCCGTATTGGGGCCCATGGGGAGTGGTCTCACCCTGACCACAGGACTGAACCCAAGCTTGCCAGCTTCTCAGTCCTTGTTCCCTCCTGCTAGCAAAGGACTGCTCTCCATGCCTCACCACCAGCACTTGCATTCCTTCCCCAGCGCTGCTCAGAGTAGCTTCCCACCCAACATCAGCAGTCCGCCTTCAGGCTTACTTATTGGGGTTCAGCCTCCTCCAGATCCCCAACTCTTGGTTTCAGAAGCCAGCCAGAGGACTGACCTCACTACCACAGCAGCCACTCCATCCTCTGGACTCAAGAAAAGACCCATATCTCGTCTACACACTCGGAGAAACAAGAAGCTTGCTCCCTCTAGTACTCCTCCCAACACTACCCCTTCTGACGTGGTGTCCAACATGACACTGGTCAACTTCACACCCTCCCAGCTTTCTAATCATCCTAACCTCTTAGATTTGGGGTCACTTAATACTTCCTCTCATCGAACTGTCCCCAACATCATAAAAAGATCTAAATCTGGTGTGATGTATTTTGAACAGGCCCCGCTGTTACCACAGAGCGTGAGCGGAACTTCCACCCCGGCTGCAGGCACTGCAACAATAAGCCAGGATGCTGGCCACCTCGCCACAGGGCCTGTGTCCGGCCTGGCATCCAGCTCCTCTGTCTTGAATGTGGTATCCATGCAAACTACGGCAACCCCTACAAGTAGCGCATCAGTTCCAGGCCATGTCACCTTAACCAACCCGAGGCTGCTTGGGTCCCCAGATATTGGCTCTATAAGCAATCTTCTAATCAAAGCCAATCAGCAGAGCCTGGGCCTGCAGGAGCAGCCTGTGGCGTTACCACCAAGTTCAGGAATGTTCTCGCAACTAGGGGCCACACAAACTCCCTCTACTGCGGCAATGGCTGCGGCCTCGAGCATCTGTGTGCTCCCTTCTCCACAGACTTCAGCCATGGCCTCTGCATCCCCTCCTGGGGAGACAGACGAGCACTACCAGCTGCAGCACGTGAACCAGCTCCTCGCTGGCAAAACTGGGGGCCTCTCTTCCCAGCGGGATCTGGATTCTGCTTCTGGGACCCCAGCACCCAACTTCACCCAAACAGCCGATGCCTCTAACAGTGTGGGGCTGGAGCAGAGCAAGGCCTTGCCCTTGGCTGTGCCAGCCCACTCAGCCTCTCCAGGTGGCTCTCCCTCTTCTGGACAGCAGTCCTCCAGCCCTTCAGTGCCAGCTCCCACTAAAACCAAAGCAAAAGTCAAACGGATCCAGCTGCCTCTGGACAAAGGGAGTGGCAAGAAGCACAAAGTTTCCCATTCAAGGACCAGTTCCGAAGCACACATTCCAGACCAAGAAGCCAGCATGACATCCGGGCCGTCGGTCACAGGGTGAGCAGCCATATGTCAGTTCTGGGGCGTGCTAGTCTGTGCAGAGGCACTCAGTTGCCTCACCAGGATGTCTGGAGTTTTACTTGTAGTCATTTCAGTTCTTGGGGGGTGCTTTATCGGTAATTAGTCTGTGCCAGCAGTGTGCTGCTCTTGGCTCCCATTTCCATCTGACTGAGGGTTTAGGATGCTGCGGAATGATACAAAGTTTTTCCTGTCTGGTGGGCAGCCGTTCCCTGCTGTGAGCTTCACAGTGTCCTGTTATAAACGAGCTATTGCGTGCCAGGGACTGTTGACCTTGTTGTCTACATGTGTTGTGCATTTGTTCATTTGTGTGAACACTTCTAATGCTCCCAGAAAGGCCCCTCGTGTCCTCTCTCAGTGATCATCATTCTAACTTTCAGGACGTTTGGATTAAGGCTGCAGCAGCCGTGTAAGTTGTATCCAGCCCTGGCAGTTATTTCTGAAGACTGACCTCCATGTCCACTTTGGCCCATGTTTGCTGGTTATTTCCTTACACAAATGACTCTGTTCTAGGGCCGCTGGCGCAGAGACAGAGCAGCAGGACACAGCAAGGGTGGAGCAGCCGGCACGGAGCCCTCTGCAGAAGGAGTGTGGGCACCCTGGAGGGTGAGCTCCAAAATCAGTTTTCTAGGACTGACTTCCACTCGGTCTGCCTGTGTCAGAACTCTTCTTCCTGATTGGCATTGGGTTGTGTTTTGTTTTCAGTTATGTCCCTTTAAAATAGATAGATATTGTTATTAAGGTATTGTACAGAGAGGGTTCCATTTCACAAGTCAAGTAATGAGTATATTTCTCTCTGGAGAATATAGCCCTTTACCTTAAAGAGTCCTCCTTTTTTTTTTTTTTTTTTTCTTTTTTCTTTCTTTATCTTTTCTTTCTTTTCTTTCCTGGTCAGTCATGGAGCTTGAATTCAGGACCCGGGTGCTATCACTGAGCATTTTTGCTCCAGGCTAGCACTCTACCACTCTGAGCCACAACACCACTTCCAGTTTCTGGTGGTTAATTGGAGATAAGAATATTATGGAAGTGGAGCTGTGGGGCAAGGTGGTACAACACTAGCATTGAGCATAAAAACTCAGACACAGCATCCAGGCCCTAAGTTCAAGCCCCATGACAGACAAAAAATAAGAATGAAAACACACCCTACTTTTTACAGTAACTACCTCCAATACTATTATGTGGATATGCAGTGATTTATTTAACTAAATGATGTATATTGCTATACATTCAGGTTGTTTCAGGATTCATTTTAGGAGGTGAAAATAGATGGTGGTTTACTGGCTTGTACAACTTCATTTTTTAGCTGAACTAGGTAGCCTTATTTAAGTAATTACGGAACTGCATCTGACAAGTGTTCTTTCATATTTCTTTCCTACTTCTAGTGATATGAGAAGGATTTCAAGGGCATTATCTACCACAAGCAGGCCCTACTCTTGTGTTTGGGAAGGAATCTATAGGAGTGGCTGTTTACATGCCAGTCGGGAATGTATGGTGGAGCTTGTTCAGCGGGTTTTACACACAACACCTTGTGGTTCCCTTTTACTAGTTGTTTTGTATATAATTAGCACCCTTTCTGACAGATTGTGAAGTGTTTTTTATCTTTGAAGAGCTAGCTGACCTTGCCTCTCTCATACGGTTTTCTTTATTCAGACAAGTGGCTGTTCTTCCAGAGGTTCAGACAACACCGAATCCAGCAAGTGAGCAAGAAAATACCGGTATGTGGGTCGTTACTGGATTTGAGGAAATTTTAGCTAGAGGGACTGCTACAATTACTGACTTGAACCTCCCAACTTTCTAGATTCCAAAGCGGTGCTAATCCAAGTAAAGTACTGGCTAACATAAAGCAGAGCAGCAGTTACTAATCCTTTTGTCATCTGTCAGTGAGGGGCACAGAATAACCTCTGGAAATCCTCTGCTGCTGTGCTGGTAGTTACAGCAGTGACATTTAAGTAGTGAAACCCTAATTGTCACAAAGGGAAACAAGAACCATCTTCATATTATGAGACAGACTGACTCTGGTAGAGTTACAGATCAGGCTGTTAGTGCAGCCTGCTGATGTGCTGGTCCTTCAGGAGTCCTGATACATCACTGCGAACAGTGCCACCCCTGGAGATGGATGGCTCTGTGGCCAGTGCAGGGCTCCTGCCTCACTGTGCTCATCGCCCCAGAGGCTGTGAAGGTCATGAAGCAGTCTAGGTGAAGCTCGGCAGGAGCAAGACACTATCTTCACAGTGACTCACACTTAGGGAAGGTGATCCAGTTGTACCAGAAACTGGAGCAAAAACTACCAGGCTTCCTGCTAGCTCTAACCTGAAACAGCTCACCAAGCCTCAGGGCTGCAGCTGTGTGTGGGATGGTGCAGCCGGGTGTGGTGCCAGGCGCAGTCACTACAGCACTATACACTATGCTGGTTTTCTTCCGGCCTAGAACCTAAAGCAGTGGAAGAAGAAGAAAGCACTTTCAGCTCTCCTCTGATGCTTTGGCTCCAGCAAGAACAAAAGCGGAAGGAAAGCATTGCTGAGAAAAAGCCCAAGAAAGGACTTGTTTTTGAAATTTCAAGTGATGATGGCTTTCAGATCTGTGCAGAAAGTATTGAAGGTAAGTGTATTTGAATTAAGTCAGCCTTCCATTACCAGCCCCATTTCAGCCACTTCTGTGGTGCCACTGAGGGGCAAGGCATGTCCCAGGTAGTAGGTGGGATTCACACATAGAGAATGTGTGCCATATTCTCTCTATTAGACAAATAGCCATAGTTAAGAGAAAGATTTGGTGGTAAGAGTTATATTCTTAAGATTGCAGACAAGCTGGGCACAGGCATGGTGGCTCACGCCTGTAATCCTAGCTACTCAGGAGGCTGAGATCTGAAGATCAAGGTTCAAAGCCAGCCCAGGCACAAAAGGACCTGAGACTCTTATCTCTAACCTTCAGAAAATGGGAAGCGGGGCTTGGCTTAAGGGTAGGGCAGTAGCCTTAGGCTGAAGAGCTCAGAGACAGTGCCCAGGCCGAGTTTCAAGCCCCATGACCCACAAAGAAAGAAAGATGGCATACACTGGGCTGGTAGAGTGGCTCCTAGCAAGTGCAAGACCCTGAGCTCAAACCCCAATACCACCCAAAAGGACAGATTGTACACCTTCATACAACGCCCCCCCCCCATCTCTTCCCTCTCCCTGGAAGGATTTCCTACATTTGCTCAGCTGTTTTCTCTTCCTTCCAGCAGGAGAAGCAGTGCTACTTCCTCCTTTCAGAGTTGGTTTTAAAGATTTTACTTTTTTTTTTTTTTTTGCCAGTCCTGGGCTTGAGCTCAGGGCCTGAGCACTGTCCTTGGACTTTCTCAAGGCTAGAGCTCTACCACTTGAGCCTCAGCACCGCTTCCGGCTTTTTTCTATATGTGGTACCGAGGAATCGAACCCGGGTCTTCGTGCATGCTAGGCAAGCACTTTAACCACTAGGCCAAACTCCTGGCCCACTTTTTTTTTTTTTTTTTTTTTTTTAATTTTGTGCACGTTGAGTAAAAATTAAGGCCACGAGTTTGACCTAGTGGTAGAGTGCTTGCCTAGCATGAATGAAGACCCAGGTTCCATCCCTCAGTACTGCCATATACATAGAAAAAAGCCAGCAGTGGTGCTGTGGCTCAAGTGGTAGAGCTATATCCTTGAGAATGTCCAAGGACAGTGCTCAGGCCCTGAGTTCAAGGCCCAGGACTGGCAAAAAAAAAAAAAAAATTAAGACAAGCTGGGCACTGGTAGTTCATACCTATGATCTTAGCTACTCAGGAGGCTGAGATCTGAGAATTGTGGTTCAGAGCCAGCCTAGGCAAAAAAGTCCCTGTGAATTTGGAGGGGGAGTTTTGGGGCTTGAACTCAGGGTCTGAGCACTGTCCTTGATCTCTTTTGCTTAAGTTCTCTACCACTTTGACCCATAGTACCACATTCAGTTTTCTGGTGGTTCATTAGAGATAAGAGGCTCACAGATTGTCCTGCCCAGGTAAGCTTCAAACCAGGATCCTCAGATCTTAGCCTCCTGAGTAGCTAAGATTACAGGCGTGAGCCACTAATGCTGGGCTAGAGATTTTTTATCTCCAATTAACCACTCAAAACCAAAAAAGTGGTGGTACTGTACCTCAAAGTGGTAGATTAATTAGCATTGAGCAAAAGAGCTCAGAGACAGCACCTGGGCTCTGAGTTCAATCTCCACAACTGACCTCCCCCTTCCAAAAAAAAATAAGACATACCACAAAAGCTTTAGGTTGACTACTGACCAATTTAAAAGCAGAAGCTGATGGTTTACACACATTGTTCATCTTTAGTTTTACATGTTGACACACAAAATACTCTGAACATACAGTTCTAGGTCCTTACAACCTGCTTGTCAAGCACCAAGATGCTCATGCACCAGAGCGCAGCCCAGGGGCTCCCTCAAGGGACAAGCAGCAGCACTGGCAAAAGTTTTTACTTTTTTGTCCCACGTACGCTTAGCATGGACAAGGCTGTGAATTTGATTCTCCAGAGCCACACACAGAGGAAAGGAGGAATGGTGGGGTGGGAAAAGCACGGAGAGTTGTACCATGTGCAAAGAAAAAGCTTGGTGATGATGGCTCGTGCCTGGTGGTAGGAGAGTTGTGATTTGAGGCCAGCCCAGGCAGAAAGCCTTCCTTGGTTGTGGTGGCTCTCACCTGTCATCCTAAGCTGTGTGGAAGGCTGAGATTAGGAGGATTGGGGTACCAAGTAAAAAGTCTCTGAGACTACCTATTCATCAGATTGCTGGAGTGGAGTGGTGGATAAAATGATAGAGTGCTGGCTGTGAGGAAGAAAACTGAGCGCAAGGCCCTGAGTTACCTCTCCAGTTCTACTAGAGACAGAAGGAAAACTGTTCTGTCCTAAGAAGATGTGTTTGAGCTGTAGGATCCTAAGCACACCATTGGGATTAATAGATGTTAGCATGAATATTTTTCAGCCCAATTTCCTTCTTTTCCCTTCAGATGCCTGGAAGTCATTGACAGATAAAGTCCAGGAAGCTCGATCAAATGCCCGCCTGAAGCAGCTGTCATTTGCAGGTAATGGCTAAAGCAGTTAGTTTATTCCTTAGACATTCTAGCAACTTGTTAGTCTAAATACCACCACCATCACAGCAACAAGTAAACCTTCTTTAAAAATAATAATAATAATAATAATGGGGCTGGGAATTTGGCCTCGTGGTAAAGTGCTTACCTAGCATGCATGATGCTCTGGGTTCAATTCTCGGTACCACATACACTGAGAAAAGCTGGAAGTGGTGCTTTGTCTCACATGGTAGAGTGCTGGCCTTGAGGAAAGCCCAAGGACAGTGCTCAGGCCCTTAGTTCAAGACCCAGGACTGGAAAAATAAAAATAATAATAATAGGGGCTGGGAACCTGGTAGATTTCTTACCGAGCATGCAAGAAGCTCTGGGTTTGATTCCTCAGTAGCACACACAGAAAAAGCTGGAAGTGGTGCTGTGGCTCAGGTGGTAGAGTGCTAGCCTTAAGAAAGCCCAAGGACATTGCCCAGGCTCTGAATTCAAACCCCAGGACTGGCAAAAAAATAATAAATATAATAATATTTTGTCAGGTGCCCATGACCCATGCCTGTAATCTTAGCCATTGCTCACTGTAGAGTGCTAGTATGTGTGAGGCCCTGGGGGTCGTCTCTTGAACCACAAAAACAATTCTACTTCTACCTCCGAATAGTCGATATAAGCATGAAGTAAAATAGTACAGTAGCATTTCTGGGTACAGGCAGCATCTAAACGATAGTTTATAGTTTTGCAGCATGCATTTCTTACCTAGCACCCTATGCGATTGTGTGCGTATTGAAGGATAACACCAGTATTATTTTGGCTGCTCACGGATGCTGATTTCTAGCCAAAGTTAATATCATTCTCCCATGAGCAGCCACTGGCAGCTGCCAGTAGCACCGGCACTTGGTGCTGTGCTGTGCTGCTTCCTGCTGGCTGCACATCTGCTACCTTTGACCCCACAGGTGTGAATGGCTTGAGGATGCTGGGGATTCTCCACGATGCAGTTGTGTTCCTGATTGAGCAGCTGTCTGGTGCCAAGCACTGTCGGAATTACAAATTCCGTTTCCACAAGCCTGAGGAGGCCAATGAACCCCCCTTGAACCCTCATGGCTCTGCCAGGGCTGAAGTCCACCTGAGGCAAGTACCCTTGGAGATTCCCACTGATGCCATGGTCTGACCTACTGCTCCATTCTTTAAATGTAAACCTTCATCTTTTGGCTCCAGGAAGTCGGCATTTGATATGTTTAACTTCCTGGCTTCTAAACACCGACAGCCTCCTGAGTACAACCCCAATGACGAGGAAGAGGAGGAGGTGCAGCTGAAGTCTGCTCGGTGAGCCCCCAGTGAGCCCATCATTACAGACGTCCTTTCCCTCCACTCAGCTTCAGGCTGCTGTGTCGTCCTGCTTGGCCCACAGGTTCCTGTGGGAAGACTCATTTAAGAAGACTCAAATCTATTTTGTATTGAAATATAGCTGGCTAGTAAAGAGAGGAATGTAAGTTAGAAGAAATTTGAGCAGCATAAGATGCTAATTTTTTTTAACAATCTTTGCCAATAGCTTTGCATATGGTTACATAAACCATAAGTGTGATCAGAAAGAAATGTATTGAAAAAGACCCGGGAATGGTGGCTCACACCTATAATCCTAGTTACTCAGGAGGTTGAGATCTGAGGATCAAGGTTCAAAGCCATCCTGGGCACTAACTGCTAGAAAACCAGAAATGGTGCTGTAGCTCAAAAGGTAGGGGGCCACTCTTGATCTGAAGAGCTCAGGGACAATGTCCAGACCCAGAGTTCAAGCCCCACCACCAACAAAAAAAAAAAAAAGAAAGAAGGAAAGAAAGAAAGAGGGCCTATTTTAAAAATGCCTGGGGCTGGGACCATGGCCTAGCATGCACAAAGCTCTGGGTTCAATTCCTCAATACCACATACACAGAAAAAGCCAGAAGTGGTGCTGTAGCTCAGATGGTAGAGTGCTAACTTTGAGAAAGCTCAAAGACATTGCCCAAGCCCTGAGTTCAAGCCATAGGACTGGCAAAAAGAAAAAGAGAAAAAAAAAAAAAACCAGATAGTGAATGAGTGTATTCATAGTGTCTAGGATCCTTCACTTCCAAGACTCAAAACAGGGGCTGAGAGTTTGGCCTAGTGGTAGAGTGCTTACCTAGCATGCACAAAGACCTGGGTTCAATTCCTTGGCACCACATATATAGAAAAAGCCAGAGTGTTGCTGTAGCTCAAGTGGTAGAGCTTTACCCTTGAGAAAGCCCAAGGACAGTGCCCAGGCTCTGAGTACAAGCCCCAGGACTGGCCAAAAAAAAAAAAAAAAAGACTCAAAACATTATTTCTTGCAAAGATTTGCTAATCATTTGCCTTCTCTCTTAGGAGAGCAACTAGCATGGACCTGCCAATGCCCATGCGTTTCCGGCACTTAAAAAAGACGTCTAAAGAGGCAGTTGGTGTCTACAGGTATGGCTAACATTGTAGAAAGAATAATGAAACTTACTTAGGAGCTGAGATCTGAAGATAGCAGTTCAAAGCTAGCCCAGACACAAAAGACCAGACGGTGAAACTAACCACTAACCACTAAAAAAACCTGAAGTGGTGCTGTGGCTCAAGGGGTAGGGTGGTAGCCTTGAGCTGAAGAGCTCAGGAACCGGCCCAGGCCCAGAGTCCAAGCCCCATGACCAAAAAAAAAAAAAAAAAAGAAGAAGAAGAAAACTAATGAAATAAAGAGACCAAATGCTGAAGTGACTCCCTCCTCCAGGCAGTGAGGTGTTTATGAATACTGTGATCCTGAGCTCCTGCAACTTTTTTTTTTTTTTTTTTTTTTTTTTTTTGCCAGTCCTGGGCTTGAGCTCAGGGCCTGAGCACTGTCCTTGGACTTTCTCAAGGCTAGAGCTCTACCACTTGAGCCTCAGCACCACTTCCGGCTTTTTTTTTCTATGTATGTGGTACCGAGGAATCGAACCCGGGTCTTCATGCATGCTAGGCAAGCACTTTAAACAGGCCAAACTAGGCCAAACTCCCGGCCTCCTGCAACTTCTTAAGTTGTACACGGACTTCCTCATATACACACTAGAGTACTGCTACTCTTAGTGGGCTAGAGAGTGCAGAAATCACTAATCTTTGGCCAAGTAACCATCTGGGAAGCTAACATGCTTGGAGAGTCCATTCATCCCTATACTTGTGGATTCACACCATACTAGAAAACTTATGCCTGGTCTTTTCCATCTCTCTAACCCAGGTCTCCCATCCATGGACGGGGTCTTTTCTGCAAGAGAAACATTGATGCAGGTGAGATGGTGATTGAATATGCCGGCAATGTCATTCGTTCCATCCAGACCGACAAGCGGGAGAAGTATTATGACAGCAAGGTGAGTGCCTTTGCTGTCCCTGTTCTTTGGCTTTATGCTAGGAAAGGACTACAGCTATCCAGTGGGTCTTTGAATCCCAAAAGAAATGTTATGTGCTGTTGGGTACAGTGGCTCACGCCTGTAATCCTAGCTACTCAGGAGGCTGAGATCTGAGGATCGAGGTTAGAAGCCAGGCTGGGCAGAAAAGTCTGTGTGACTCCTATCTCCTGTTAAGCACCAGAAAACCCAAAGTGGAGCTGTGGCTCAAAGTGGTAGAATACTAGTCTTGAGCAAAAAAGTTCAGGGACAGTGCCTAGGCCTTGAGTTCAAGCCCCACGACTCACAAAAACAGAAATGATTGATACGTCAATTCCAAGACATTTTCATCTTCAGTGCTAGGAGTCAACCCCACAAAGATGTTTTTTAAAAAGTTACATTTCCAAGCCCTGTAAAAAATCCCATACATGTTCAGAATCTAAGATAAACACGCAGATAACCTGAAGAGCTGGGCACCGGCTCATATCTAGTTAACCACTAAAAAGCCAAAAGTGGGCTTGTGGTGGGCAAGGTTGGTAGAGCACCCAGAGACAGCCCATGTCCTGAGTTCAAACCCAATACTGGCACACAGGCAAAATAACAACTTAGAGGCCCTATGACTCAATAGTACCTCCCATGGCTTTGGGTTCCATTCTCAGCACCAAATGTTACTAGGTAAATGGCCAGGTCTTCCTCTCCCTGTGTAGGGCATTGGCTGCTACATGTTCCGCATCGATGACTCAGAAGTAGTAGACGCCACCATGCACGGGAACGCGGCCCGCTTCATCAACCACTCGTGTGAGCCCAACTGCTACTCTCGCGTCATCAACATTGACGGGCAGAAGCACATTGTCATCTTCGCTATGCGCAAAATCTACCGGGGCGAGGAACTCACCTACGACTACAAATTCCCCATCGAGGACGCCAGCAACAAGCTGCCCTGCAACTGTGGCGCCAAGAAATGCCGCAAGTTCCTGAACTAACGCTGCTCTTTCCCCTGTGCCCGAGAACCAGGACCCTGGGCCACCCAGAGCAGCGCGGAAGGCCTTTCCAGCAGTTAGGAGCTCCGGGACCTAGCGGGCTGGTGGAGGGGCCTCTGGCCAGGCGCCCTGCTGTCCATATTCGTGTCATCCATGTGGTCAGAGTCTTAGAAATGAGGTCTCAGGAGATCCCCTGTTGACTCGGCTGCTAGAATCGCTGGGAGCTGGGTCCTGGGAGATGTTCCTGAAGAGAGGCTGGGTTTTATCGGGAGATGGAGCCTGAGCATCTCCTCCAAGAGCAGTTGTCTTCCTCACCTCAGCCCTTCCCCAGCTCTCAGAGCCGAGGGTCAGGCAGGACTGAGACACAGGGCTGTCAGGACAACCTGCTGGTCTGCCAGCCAGACCCTGCCTGTGGCCATCTGTTGAACAAACAGAGGTCTGGTGGTTTTCCCTACTCTCCTCCCTCTTGAGAGAGTTCACTTCCAGCAGGAAGACAGGATTCCTGGCACCTCTGGTGTCAAAAGGCTGTCTTGGGGTTGTGCCAACTAATTACCAAACATGGAGCCTGTGGGCTGGCAGTGGGAGTAGTGTCCCTGTGAGCCTTATCTCAGCCAGTCACCTTGACAATAGGAGCGGCTTCCCTCTGTCATTCTCTTCACTCCACGTTCCTTCCCGTCCTCCATCCCACTGCTTTCCATCCTGCTTCCTGGGTGGTGGGGGAGAGGACTCCCTGCTCAGGAGCACTTACCGGTGGGCATGTGGTGTGCCTCTACCAGGCTCCCTGAGCCTCAGAGCACTCCAGAGGGAAGTGGGCAGGAGCCATTGCCAGAACCAGACGGAATTTGAAGATTTTGTGCAACTCTGCTGAGAGTTTTAAGGAAATATATGTAGCATGATTTTTTTTAGAAGAGGATACAGATTATTTAAATAGGATTTGAATCATGCAACCACCAGAGTACCATAACCAGGACAACCCCTGGCCCCCTTCCTAGGACATGATAACTTTCTTTTCCCCTCATTAAGACATAGGAAGACTTTGTTTTTAAATGGTCAATGTCTAGTTGAAGGCAAAACACTAATCATTTCAAGGCCCAAAATTTGGGGACTCGAGCACCAGGTGTGCAAGGATGGCTGTTACCTGTGCGCAGCTGTGACTGAAGCGAGTTAAATGACACTACTGCCCTGACTAGGATATGGTCAAACAGCATCAGATGTTTTTTCTCTTCCTTCCCCCAAGACAGTGAGTGTCTTGAACCTGTTAAATTAAGTCATTGGATTTTACTCTGTTCTGTTTACAGTTTACTATTTAAGGTTTTATAAATGTAAATATATTTTGTATATTTTTCTATGAGAAGCACTTCATAGGGAGAAGCACTTATGACAAGGCTATTTTTTAAACCGTGGTATTATCCTAATTTAAAAGAAAATCGGTTTTTAATAATTTTTTTATTTTCATAGGATGGAGTTAGAGAAAATATTCAGCTGTACACACAAAGTCTGGTTTTTCCTGCCCAACTTCCCCCTGAAAGGTGTGCTTTTTGTTGTTTCACCTGTAGTTTGTTTGTGCCCCAGTGACCCAAGTTCCCGGGTCAGTTCTTGAATGATAATGGAGAAGGAAGGTCACCCAGCTCCATTAAGCCTCTCCCGTCCTTCCCTGAGGAAGCTCCTTGAAGGCTACAGTGGGACCTTGATTCGCCAGTTCCTTCTCTCCTTTCCCAGGCCGCGCCTCGCCTCTGACCCTGGCTCAGAGCGAAGGGCAGCAGCTCAAGCGTTTCTCTCATCTTGCCTTACTTCAGAGTTAGCAGCCAACCAGTTCTGTGGCAACTTGACATCTTCCATCACCATCTGTCTCATAGATCATCTCCTTTTTCTTCCTTTCCCTCTGCCCATCAAATCCTCAGATCTGCAAAGAACCCACTGATCCCTGTGCCCTCTTTTGGGGCAGCCTGTTGAAACTGAAGCACAGTGTGACCACTCACGATAAAGCAGACCCCGCCCCTGCCAGGGGGCTGCAGAGCGGAGTAATCCGAGGAGAGGGTGGGGCGCCCTTTTCTCACCACCGAAGCCCATTCCTATGGAAGTCTAGCAAAGCAATACGACTCAGCCCAGCACTCTCTGCCCCGGGACTCACGGCTCTGCTGTGCCTTCCATCCTGGGCTCCCTTTTCTCCTAACCCGCAGGACTTTGTCTGGCGCTTTTGCTGGACCCTTGTTGCTGTTACCACTGTCGTGCAGGGAGCCCAGCACTGTGGCCCGGATGGCAGAGCCTTCCTTCTCATCGTGGAGAAGTGCCAGCAGGGGACTGGGAAGCAGTCTACCCAGACCTCACCTCCCGTCCTCCTTTGCCCATGAACTAGATGCAGTGGCCTGAGGGGTTCCACTTGTGTCTCGTTTACTTTATTATTGCACTGTGTGAGGTTTTTTGTTTTTTTGGTTTTTTTTGTAAATCCTTGTATTCCTATTTTTTTTAATGAAAAAAAAAAACTTAAGCTGCATTTGTTACTGAAATGATTAATGCACTGATGGGTCAGGAATTCACCATGAGAAAGACCCAAAGGCCAGTCCGAGGGTGGGGGAAACTCAGCTAAATAGACCTAGTCACTGCCCTGCTAGGCCGTGCTGTACTGTGAGCCCCCTCCTCATCCTCTTTCTATAATCCAAGCCCCGAGGACAGGGAAGGAAGCCAGTCTTTCCTTCTCCTGCCAGCTGCAGAATGGTTTGCCTTGCCTTTACACCCCCAACTGTCAACCACAGAAGTGAGAAAACTCCCTCTCGCAGCTCAGCCTTGAGTCCATTGCCAAAATCAGCATACCTGCCAGCAAATTGGGGGATGAACTAAGGTTTCCCCAGGAGAGGGGAAGAAGGCAAAAATGACCTGGCTGTCTCCAAAACTATGTGTGACTTTGTTTTGAAAGTGACCAAGGGACCCTCCGCACCAAAGTGCAGACAGAGAGGAACTGGGGATCATTCCCAGGAATCCCCCTGAGGGGCACCGCAGATTCCAAGACTTAACAGCTGCAAGCCTGGTCAGTTCTCAGAGCCAGCTCACGTACCGCTTTGCTGCTAGAACCTGTTGTGGCTGCGTTTTCTGGTGGCTCAGTGACAGCTGTGTAGCCAGTCCAGCTGCATGGCGTTGAGCCCTTGGCCGGAGTCTGGTCCCCAGCCGCCCCTGTGGCTGCACACCCCATCCCACACAAGACCTCTCCCATTCCTAGGTCAGTAACAGTAAACGGGGTGACCCCTGGCAGCTGTGCTGTGAACCAGACTCCTTTACCAGGACCCAGCTTACCACCACCCAGACAACCCCGCCAGTGCAGTGAGCACATTGCAGTCACCTTGATGTAAAAGAAAAAAAGAAAAAAAACTTAAAAAAAAAAACTTTAAAAAATAACAACATACACACATACACAAAAAACAAACCATCTTTTAATGAATGTATCTTTCTAAAGGACTGACTTTCAATCAATTATCTGAAAATACTAAAGGTCAAAAACCTTGTCAGATGTTAAGTTTGATTTGGGATTCTTTTTTCATAGAAATCAACTTGGGGTTTTTTTGTGTTTTTTTTTTGTTTTTTTTTTTTTTTAAGGAAAAGCGGGTCATTGCAAAGGGCTGGGTGTAATTTTGTGTTTTCACTTTCTTCATTTTAAAGCAATACAAGGTTATTGAGCAGATGGTTTTGTGCCGAATCATGAATACCAGTCAAGTCTCACACTCTGAAAACTTGCAACTTTTTTGTTTGTTTTGGTTTTCAAATAAATATAAATATGATATATATAGGAACTAATAGAGTAATGCACCATGTAACAAAGCCTAGTTCAGTCCATGGCTTTTAATTCTCTTAACACTATAGATAAGGATTGTGTTACAGTTGCTAGCAGAGCAGGAAAACGTCAGGCTAGCCTTCCTCTGATTTTCACATCGGGGACCCCAAGCCACGGGGCAGAGGGTGGCAAGATCCACCATTCTCCAATCAGAGAACAGTGCAGAAATGGTATCACCTGGATTTTTCCTGCTCTTGAATGTTGCCAGTCAGTACCTGTACTCTTTGTTTCTCTACTTTTGGTTATGAATGTTGGGGTTACCACCTGCATTTAGGGAAAACTTGTGTTCTGTGCTTTCCTGGTATCTTGTTCTGAGGTACTCTAGTTCTGTCTTTCAACCAAGAAAATAGATTTGTGGTGTTTCTTTTATTGAACTTTTAACAGTCTCTTTAGTAAATACAGGTAGTTGAATAATCGTTTCAAGATCAACAGATGACAAGCTTCTTTTGTAGAAATAAGACATTTTCAACAACTTTATCATGTATAACAGATCTTTTGAGTTTTTTTTTTCCTTGTGTTCTTCCAAGCTTCTGGTTAAAGAAAAAGAGAAAGAAAAAAAGAAAAAAAAAAGGAAAATGTTTGTAAGTCCATCAGTGTTAACTCCCTGTGACAGGGGTGAAGGAAAATACTTTAATAGTTCAAAAATAATAATGCTGAAAGCTCTCTACGAAAGACTGAATGTAAAAGTAAAAAGTGTACATAGTTGTAAAAAAAAAAAAGGAGTTTTTAAACATGTTTATTTTCTATGCACTTTTTTTTATTTAAGTGATAGTTTAATTAATAAACATGTCAAGTTTATTGCTGCAAATGGTTGCTCTTCCTTCTGGCCTTGGCAGGGGTGGCAGAGTGGAGAGGGCAGGGGCCCATGGCACAATTTCGAAATACCTTTTAAGATGGAATTATGAGCTAGGTTCTGGGGGTTCACGACTGTAATCCTTTGCTCCTCAGGAGAATGAGATGGGGGATCAAGGTTTGAGGGCAGCGCAGGCAGGGAAGTCCATGAGACTCAGGTTACCAGCAAAAAGCTAGAAGTGGAGTGGAGATGTGGCTCAAGTGGTAAAGTGCCCCTTGTGAGTGACAAAAGCTGAGTAAGAGCAACAGGCCCTGAGTTCAGGCCCCATTATCAGCGCAACAACAACAAAAAGATGGAATCACTAAGTCCACTCCCTGTGGCTGCTTTTTGGTCTCATTGCTTCCTGGTTACTTTAACCTGGATTTCTTTCCTTCACTTAGCAGTGACCGGTGTTCAGGACCTGACATGCTGAGTATGAGGTCAAGAGGATAGAAGAATAGGTCCCTTCATCCTTCGTCACCACTTTATCCAGTGACTTCTAAACTGTCACTGACAAGCATTCCCGCATCTCTTCTCTGTTCCACCTTAAGGCTGAAACTGGATCTGTTTATTTTGTTAAGAGCCTGGGTTCAGTTGAGAAATCATTACAAATGTTCTGCTAAGCCAGGGTCACTAACCCCAGAAGCTGAAGCCAAGGAATGGGAAGCACTCCTGAGGAAAGTCCCCAAACAACCTCCTCCTCTAAAGATCAGCTGCCTGCCGGCTGTGGCCCCCGCCCCAGCACCTCACCTCGGGACTTGACTGTAGGGCACCATGGGAACTCCAGACGATGAAGCAGTGTTGCAGGCCATCTTCAACCCTGACTCCCCCTTTGGAGATATACTTGGACTGGACCTGGGAGAAGAAACGGAGAAAGATGAAGGTGAGCCCTTGACTTGGCCTGTAGCTTTACACACAAGCACAGAGGAGGAAAGTACTGGGGCCTCTTGTTCCTCTCAGCTGGCTTACTGACAGTAGAGTTGGAGGCTAGCTGGTATTGAGTGTGTAGTGGGGGAATGGCAAGAAACATTCTGCCAGAGAAGACCAAGGTTTGTCTCCATCGTTTAACTCTCTGGCATGTCTAATCTTCCCATGCACCAAAGGTTAACTGTTGGATGTTAAGCTCTCAAATCTTTGTCAAAACGATGTCATCTCCCACGGAATGGAAGTCAGGCAGTGAGGGAGACAGGGGCTCGATAAACTGGTCTTGACTTGGCAAGTAGAGCTGCCATTTAGCACAATTATCAAAGGCCAACACTGAACTACCTCTTCTGCAGCGGAAGTACACCTAGCAGAGGCCCTAGCAGAGGGGCCCTTGTTTCTAAGCAGATGGCACTCAAGCCTTACTGAAGCCACACTGGAAGGCTAAGGGATACATCCAGGGTGCTTTCCACACCCTAGGAATGTCGTGGTGGCCTTTAAGGGTAGAAGAGTAGAATAAAATGGGAACAGGTTAAGTTTAGAGCCAGGAGGGACCAAGGTTCACACCCCAATTTTGTCACTTAGAACTTAAAAGACTGTGACCTTGACTGAGTTACTGACCTACAGACTGAAGAGTGTGGACTACTCTTGGCCATGAGAAGCCAAGGGTCCCTTCCCAAATCTCTTTGGGACTTAGGCAGTGTTAGCTCCTCACCTTGACCTGTCTCTTACCCAAGCATTGCAACTCACCCCTGACATGGCCCGCGCCAGCTGGCTCAGCCCTCAAGCTTCCAAAGCCTTCTTCCTGTCTGCGCTCTCCTCCCCCTGATGCAGATGGAGTTTTCCCACAAGCACAGTTGGAGCAGTCTAAAGTCCTAGAGCTGCAGGGGGTGATGGCAGCTGAGGCTGGTGACCTCAGCACAGCCCTGGAGAAGTTTGGCCAAGCCATCTGCCTGCTGCCTGAGAGAGCATCTGGCTACAACAACAGGGCCCAGGCCCGGCGGCTCCAAGGAGACGTGGCAGGTGAGGGGGTACGCCAGCATCTTCTGTAGAAAGTAGCTCTGGAGGGCACAGAGATGCACTGACCCGGAGTAGGAGCACAGGAGATGAGAGTCGCTAATCCACCACTAATCCACTCTAGAGCCTGAGAGTTAGAGTGGGCCCTGCCTAGCTCCTGGGCGATTATGAAAGAAGATACGGTAATCCATTCATTTATTTAAGGACTAGTTGATGAAAGCCCGTGGAAAAGCCGTGAGCCGCACGAGACACAAAGATAAAAGATGCGCTACTTCAAGCTGATCAGTATATAGTAGTTGCCAAGCACTAACCACAAATAAGCCATAGAAACAACCCTGAAAGATATCTATAGTGTTATCCATGCTAAAGATGGAGAAGTTGAAGCCTCCAAAGGTAAGTGTGCTCCAGCCCAGAAGTGACGGAGCTGGCATTCTACCAAGTGGGGGGTCTCTTCCTGCACACGCTGCGGCTCTTCAGGTTGCTCATAGGTGTGAGTAGAACATGATTAGTTGACAGGCATTAGAGGGAGAGCATGCGCGCTGCTCCTGGAGCAGACAGGCCACGTGGAAGAATGGAGAAGGGAATGATGGTAAACTCCGTGTGTCAAGATGAGATTGGACTGTGGCGGGGAGGGTGTACACACACATGCCGGTGCTAAGGCTTGAACTCAGGGCCTCACATGTTGCTGAGCTTTTTGACTCAAGGCTAGTGTTCTACCACTTGAGCCACAGCTCCCTTTCTGACTTTTTTTTTTTAATGGGATCATAGGACTTGAACTCTGGACCTGGGCGCAATCCCTAAGCTCTTCAGCTCCAGGCTACCACCCTGCCCTTGAGCCATAGCTCCTCTTCCTCTTTTCTAGTGATTAACTGGAGGTAAGAGTCACGGTTTTGAAGTACCCAGGCTGGCTTTGAACCCCGATCCTCAGACCTCCTGAGTAGCTAGGATTTCAGCTGTGAGCCACCAGCACCCAGCTCAGGCTGGATTCTTGAAAGCACATCCCTAGAGGTTTTGGAGGTAGGTTTGACCCAGCCAAACCCACTGCATTGCCGATAATCTCACTGGAACCAGAAACCATGGTACAGTGAGCCAGGCTGACAGGAAGATGGAACCACAGAGACTTGCTGGGGAATGAGGTGACAGGATCAGTAGGGTAGTTGTTCCAGAGAGTTAGGACTCCTTTCTGAGAACGAGAGAGAACGCTCGAAAGTCCTTCCCAGGCTTGTCAGCCTGTAAGGCCCAGTGCCACCGTGGAAGAAGTGGTTCTATCTAGAAAGGCTTCCGTTCCTCCAGACCCGCTCTCCGGAGGGAAACTGAGCAACCCTGCAGTCTGAGTTTCCCCATGGAAACCAGTTCTGGGAACCAAGTCAGGGGACAGTGCAGCTCAGCCTTGCTCCAGAGTGGTGCTGAGCTCCAAGGAGCCAGGAGTAAATGTGGAGCTGGGCACAGCGGCGCATGCCTGTAATCCTAGCTTCTCAGGAGGCTGAGATCTGAGGATCTCGGCTCAAAGCCAGCCTGGCACTAAAGTCCGTGAGACTCTTTTCTTTTTTTTTTTTTTTTTTTTTTTTGCCAGTCCTGGGCTTGAGCTCAGGGCCTGAGCACGGTCCTTGGACTTTCTCAAGGCTAGAGCTCTACCACTTGAGCCTCAGCACCACTTCTGGCTTTTTTCTATGTATGTGGTACCGAGGAATCAAACCCGGGTCTTCGTGCATGCTAGGCAAGCACTTTAACCACTAGGCCAAACTCCCGGCCCCCGTGAGACTCTTATCTCCAATTAACCACCAGAAAACCAGAAGTGGCGCTATGGCTTAAGGGGTAGGGCAATAGCCTTGATCTGAAGAGCTCAGGGGCAACGCCCAGGCCCAGAGTTCAAATCTCATGACCAACAGAAAAAAAGAAGAAGAAGAGAGAGAGAGAATGTGAAGCAGAACTCAAGAAGAGAGAGAGAGAGAATGTGAAGCAGAACCCAAGAAAAAGAGAGAGAGAGAGAGAGAGAGAGAGAGAGAGAGAGAGAGAGAGAGAGAGAGAGAGAGAGAGAGAGAGAGAGAGAATGTGAAGCAGAACCCAAAAGAAAGCAGCAGGCTGCCTGGATTCTGAGTTCAGAGCTCAGAGGCCCATGCCAAGTCTTTATATGAGGATCATAAAAATGAAGCTGTAGGGCTGGGAGTTTGGCCTAGTGGTAGAGTGCTTGCCTAGCATGCACGAAGACCTGGGTTCAATTCCTCAGTACCACATACATAGAAAAAAGCCAGAAGTGGTGCTGAGGCTCAAGTGGTAGAGTGCTAGCCTTGAGAAAGTCCAAGGACAGTGCTCAGGACCTGAGTTCAAGCCCCAGGACTGGCAAAAAAAAAAAAATGAGGCTGTAGTCTAGCTCCAGTACCAGGACCTTATTCCAGAGACATTAGATATATAATAATGAAGCAGGAGTTTAGCCTAGTGGAAGAGTGCTTGCCTAGCATGCATGAAGACGCAGGTTTGATTCCTATAGAAAAGCCAGAAGTGGTGCTGTGGCTCAAGTGGCAGAGAGCTAGTCTTGAGGAAGAAGTCCAAGGATAGTGCTCAGGCCCTGAGTTCAAGCCCCAGGACTGACAAAGAAAAAAAAAAGAAATAGCAAAGCAGTTGTTCTAAAGAATGCAATGGAAAAGGGGGAAAAGAAAGAGTTGAGAAAATGATTTTACAGCTGACGCATTTCAGAGGAGAGCCCTGACACGGGGTTTATACTCAGTAACTTCTCTGTGGAAGTGCAGAGGCAATGGGCCAAAACCATCAACACCATGATCATTCAGTTCTCTGAGCAACCTTCACTCTTGTGTGTGTGTGTGTTTTGTCCATCTGGGGCTTGAACTCAGGGCCTGGGCACTGTCCTTGGACACTTTTTGTTTAAGGCTAGCACTCTATCACATGAGTCACAGCACCACTTCCAGTTTTTTATGTGTATGTAGTTCTGGGGAATTGAACCCAGGGCTTTGTATATGCTCGGGGAGCAAGCTATCACCAGGCCACGCTCCTGGCATGGGTGCTTTGTTTTTGAGGGTATGTGTGTGCACGCGAGCTCTCTTGTACCGGGGTTTGAACCAAGAGTCTTGCACTCTTGCCCAGGTTTTTTTGTCACAGCCAGCACTCTACCACTTAATCTATGCTCCAGCTTCTTCAAACCAAGATCCCTCCAGATCTCAGTCTCCTGAGTGAACAGGATTACAAGGATGAGCCATTCACACCTTGGGACTCAGGGTTTGTAGTTGGGCCCTTGCCTTCTAGGCTGGTGCTCTTACCACTTGACGCACACAACCAGCACCGCTTTTTGCTAGTTCTTTTGGAGATAGGAGTCGACGCTTTCCTGCTTGGGCTAGCCTCAAGCCACAGTCCCCTCAAGGCCCAGTCTCCTGGGCAGCTACACCTGTAGAGGTGAGCTGGATGAACCTGCTGAGACCTAGGCTTTCGGGGCAGCTCTGACCTGGGTGATGGAGAAACCAACCCTTCCTCCCATCCCAGTGGGGAGAGAACGGGGCGGGACATCTCCCAAGGGCCCCAGGGGTCCTCGATGACAGGTCAATGACAGGTGACCCCGCCCCAGCGGGGAGAGAAGGGGCGGGACATCTCCCAGGAGCCCCCGGGGTCCTCGATGACAGGTCGATGACAGGTGACCCCGCCCCAGCGGGGAGAGGAGGGGCGGGACTTCTCCCAGGAGACCCCGGGGTCCTCGATGACAGGTGGGTGTCGGGACCCCGCCGCTGACCCCGCCCTTCCCGCTGCGCAGGCGCCCTGGAGGACCTGGACCGGGCCCTGGAGCTGAGCGGCGGCCGCGGCCGCGCCGCCCGCCAGGCCTTCGTGCAGCGGGGGCTGCTGGCGCGGCTGCAGGGCCGGGACGAAGATGCTCGCGGAGACTTGGAGCGGGCGGCGCGGCTGGGCAGCCCCTTCGCGCGGCGCCAGCTGGTGCTGCTCAACCCGTACGCCGCTCTGTGCAACCGCATGTTGGCCGACATGATGGGGCAGCTGCGCGGCCCCCGCGGCGGACGCTGAGCTCGGCCGCCGGGTGCGGAGGACGGGACGGGACGGGACGGGACGGGAGGGGACTCAGCCAATAAAGCTGCCGGGTCTCGCCGACCGCCTGTGTCTGTCCTGTGTCTGCCCTCGCGCCCCACTCAGGGCGCAGCGCGAGCCCGCCGTGGACGCGGGGGTGTTGGGCGGGCGGGCGTCCATTGGTCCTGCCGGGCGCAGACCCCGCCCTCGCCAGGGACCTGAGCAGATGCTTCCCGGGGCGCCAGGTGAGCGGGGCCGGGAAGGGGATCTAAGCGGGGAGAGGCAGAGGGCAGAGGCAGGGCGGGGTCGGAGGAAGGGCGACCTCGGGGAGGGCGGGGGCGCGCCGGCCGCGTGGGCGCACGCGCAGCCCTGGCCGCTCCTCCCAGCGAGCGCGTTCTGCCGGCCATCCCTGCAGTCGGGGCTGGGCCCTGCGTGTGCAGCTCTGCAGCTCTGCAGCTCTGCAGGCGCCGGCGGCGGAGGTCTCTGCCTTTAGGCTGTGCTGTTCCCCCCGGTCCTCACCTTGGCCGCCCTGAGCCAGTCTGCTGCGTCCTCATTTCCGTGCAGGATTTAGTTTTGGGTTTTGGAGAATAAATTCCTGGAAGAATTTCTAGGCCTGCCTACTCTCACCTGGCTGAAGCCGAAGCCGGTCCCCTCCTCGGAGCAGCCTGGATCCCAGGCCCTGCCACCATGGGGTCGCCTCCAGGCCCGGCCACCCTCCCCCCCACACTGCTTCTCCTGCAGGCCCTTCTGAGCTCAGGTACACCCCTGTTCGTTCCTTGGTTAAGTGCTTCTGGGAGCCAAAGCCCCTTCTGTCCCTTCTGCCTGCATCTTCCCTTGGGGTACCCGCCCACACCAGGCCCCAAGGGCCAGGTTCCCCTTCCCCACCTTCCTAGCTTAGGTTCAACCAGGCCTACTGCCCTTCTGTACCTGAGCGTCATCCTGGGTCACAGAACCGAACCCACCTTATCCCAGCCCTTCCCCAGAGACCACCTGCTTTGTTCCAGGTTGGGGGGAATTGGCACCACAGATTGATGGTCAGACCTGGGCAGAGCGGGCACTTCGGGAGAATGAACGCCATGCTTTCACCTGCCGGGTGGCAGGAGGCCCTGGCACACCCCGATTGGCCTGGTACCTGGATGGACAGCTACAAGAGGCCACCACTTCAAGACTTCTCAGTGTGGGTGGGGAGGCCTTCTCTGGAGGAACCAGCACCTTCACTGTCACTGCTCAGCGAGCCCAGCATGAGCTCAACTGCTCCCTGCAGGACCCAGGCAGTGGCCGCTCAGCCAATGCCTCTGTCATCCTCAATGTGCAATGTGAGTACTCCCTGGACCCCCACAGCCATAGGGCAGTGTTCCACAGGACGTTTGGATTTTTTGAGGTAGGCACTTACTAGTTATGCCAATTGCCCTCAAGTTCCCAACCTTCCTTTGCCTCAGCCTACCACAGACTCAAATTACAGGCCTTGTCTGCATGCCCAACTTTAGCAAACACTTTAAGATGCTTGTCAAAGAATAACTCACTTAATTCTATGAGGAAATTACTTGTGTGTGTGTGTATGCACACGCACGTGTGCGCGTGCATGTGTATACCAGTATTGAGACTTTTACTCAAGTCCTTGAGCTCTCCTTTGGCTTTTTGGCTTACAGCTATCGTTTTGCCATTTGAGCCATGCCTCTACTTTTTTCTGGTTGGAGATAAAGAGTCTCTTAGATTTGTCTGTCCTGGCTGGCACTGAATCTCAGTGCTCAGATCTCGGTCTCCTGAGTAGCTAAGATTACAGGCATAGCTGCTGGCTTGTTTTTATGAAGGAGTAAACTAAGAGATTGAGCAGTCTTCCCAAGGACACACAGGATAAGAAGCAAAGCCAGGATGCAAATCCAGATCCTTACCTGGATTTATACTGTTGATCATTATGAAAGGCCATCTCAGTAGCAAGCCCAGCCATCCAGTCCTTTGGTGTCCCCTTGTGAAAAACTCAGGACTCCCTCCTGCCACCCAGGGCTGGGAAGAAACGCCGGAGTGGGAGGGGCTGTGCTGAGAGCTGACTGTTCTCCGCTCTCTACTAGTTAAGCCAGAGATTGCCCAGGTTGGGGCCAAGTATCAGGAAGCTCAGGACCCAGGCCTGCTGGTTGTCTTGTTTGCTTTGGTGCGTGCCAACCCACCTGCCAATGTCACTTGGATTGACCAAGATGGACCAGTGACTGTCAACACCTCTGACTTCTTGGTGCTGGATGCTCAGAACTACCCCTGGCTCACCAACCACACAGTGCAGCTGCAGCTCCGCAGCCTGCCGCACAATCTCTCAGTGGTGGCTACCAACGACGTGGGTGTCACCAGCGCCTCGCTTCCAGCTCCAGGTGAGCAGAATGGGCAGCCAGCCCAGTGAATCTGCGAGTCGGCCCAGGTATCACAGCACAG
The DNA here is from genome assembly GCF_031878675.1 of Megascapheus bottae. NCBI lineage: Eukaryota > Metazoa > Chordata > Mammalia > Rodentia > Geomyidae > Megascapheus > Megascapheus bottae. Next base: position 5,229,298 of record NC_143535.1, on the reverse strand, counting down.
AAATGGGAGAGTTTGGGGCCCATCACGAGGGCCTTGTGAATAAACTGGCCTAGCTCCCTTGGGCGGGGAGAGCGAGTAGGTTGTCACCTGTGACGCACAAGGGTTGGGGTCCTGCACATTTGGAGACTAACTGGCGGGCACCCTGCAGGACTCTGGGCCACCCGGGTGGAGGTGCCACTGCTGGGCGTTGTCGTGGCTGGAGGGCTTGCTCTGGGCACCCTTGTGGGGTTTGGCACCTTGGTGGCCTGCCTGGTCTGCCGGAAAGAGAAGAAGACCAAAGGTAGGGCCAGGGCGCTGGGGCAGAAGGTGGCTGGAGGCGTGACAATGAGGGTGGGCAGTGACAGCGAGGGCGGAAGCAGAGCCGGGCAGTGTATCTGCAGGAGGTGGCTGTGCTAAGGCTACAGCTAGCAGAAGGGTGCACTGGGAACCCATCTCTGGTCCCCCTGCCTGAGGGTCCTAGGTCTGAAAGGGCAGTGGGGGAGCCCAGAGTGAGGACAGTGCCTCGCTAGCAGGATTCCTTTCTCCTCAGGCCCCTCCCGGCGCCCATCTCTGATCTCTAGGTAATTCTTCCTGGTGCTGGGCGGATGGGCTGGACTGAAATCCAGGAGGGGGCATGAGGAAAGCTGGGGTTTCTGAGAGGGCGGAGGTAGGCCTCAGAGCATCGAGCGCCTGTGCTTCTCAGAACCCCAGCATATCCCAGCCTTTGTCCACCCCACAGTGACTCCAACAACCTGAAACTCAACAACATACGCCTGCCACGGGAGAACATGTCTCTCCCATCCAACCTGCAGCTCAACGACCTCACTCCGGATCTCCGAGGTACACCTGGGACCCTGCTCCTGACCCACACTTATCTTCAAATAGAGCTTCCGAGGAAGAGGCCCTGGAATGTAGGAGGAAGGGAGGAGGAGACTGGGTGCCAGGCACAGCCCTCATCCTGGGCACTGCCCCTTGTCTCCCAGCAGGGAAACCAACAGACCAGCCATTGGCTCGGAACAGCAGCCGGCCAGACCTTCTGCAAGCCGAGTCTGGGGGCCTCCTCACCAGCCGAGGTACTAGGGAGGGGCCCCTGCAAGTCTGCCCAGCCCTGTGCAACATCCTGAGGGTGGGGAACAGACAGGACCCCTAAGGTGAGCCCCTGGGGAACTCTGACCCCACAGGCTTCATCCGCCTGCCCATGCTGGGCTACATCTATCGTGTGACCAGCGTCAGCAGTGATGAGATCTGGCTGTGAGCTGAGTGCCACCACCCCGCAGCACCCCAAGCCATGCTGCCAGCAGGAAGAGGCCCCGGGCCCTGCCACCCACTGGCACTCCTGGAACACCCTGCGGGCTGTGCAGGTGCCGTCGCAGTGGAACCTGATTCACGGCGCACAGGTACCCTCGGCAGGACTGCCAACCAGAACTCGGTGCCCAGGCCCAGGCAGTGGGCACTGGCAGATGTGTTGTGGCGTGACCTGTATGGTGTAGGCTTGTGCGGGCACCTTGTACAGGAGGCATGGGGGCTGCCTGCCTGCTTGAGGGGTGAACAGGGCCCTGCATGTCCTTCCTATGCTGTGTAGCTGTGTTCCCTCGGGGAAAATGTAGTCCCCTACTAGCTGCACAGGAACCAGACCGGGTCCAGCGTCCCTCGGCCAAGCAAGCACAAAGGAGCCCTCTCTGCTGCACCCCTCTGCCCTTCCCCACCTCCTCTTGGGCATGGTAGGTTTCACCCCGGGCCTCCTCCACTTCCTGGCTGGGCTCTGGGGAGGAACGGGTGACTAGGTCTGCTGGCATCCAGGGTAGCATGAAGCTAGCTATGCATCACTTTCCTGCTAGCACTTTAAGCACAATTCCTAGGGGACAGGGTGTGAGGGGCCTGGACCCCCTTGGCTTTCCCGAGTCTCCTGTGATTCACTGTGTCCCCAAGTTCTCAGGATTGATGGTTCCTCTCTCAGCATGTCTCCCTCGCACAGGATCCCAGCCCTGACCCCACCCTGGCTGCCACATCTGTCCTGCCCCAGCCTGTTCTGTAGGGGTTTGTTATAGCAGACAGAGGGACATGAAGAAAGAGGGAGACCAGATTCCCTCAAATGACCTAGGAATGCTTTCAGAAGCAACCTGTATGTGCTTGAATAATAGAGTGCAGAGTATATTTTTTTCTTGTTACTATCCTGTTTTGTAATTTTTCTCATGTGATACCCTAGGACAATACTGAGCACAGTAAATTCAAATGTGAATATGATGTCTCTGCTTCATTTCCTCAAATAATGTTTTCAATTTTTTTTTTTTTGGTCATTGGGGCTTGAGCTCTAGGTCTGGGCACTGTCCCTGAGCTCTTCAGCTCAAGGCTACTGCCCTACCCCTGAACCACAGCCCTATTTCTGATTTTCTACTGTTAATTGGAGATGAGTTTCAGACTTTAGTGTGCAGGCTGGCTTTGAACCACAATCCTCAGATCTCAGCCTCCTGAGCAGCTAGTATTACAGGCGTGAGCCACTGCACCCAGCCTAAATTTCTCCTTTTAAAGTCAGTGACGTTGCAAGGAACAAGTCTTCTCTTGGTGTGTGTTCACTGTGTATATATTAGGCTGACAATAGCACTTCAGTGCACTCTCTGCCCTCTTGACATCCGTGTCTCTGGAGCCCCCTGGCCCCTCTGGAGCCAGTTTTCCACACTGAGCAGCCTCTGTCTGCCGTTCTCCTCGTAGGAGGAGTGTGACTGAATACTCCCAAGCCGCTGCCGTCTCCCATTTGGATTACTGCGGCAGTCAGGCTCCTGGGGCCGTGGCAGCCAGGACTGAGGCCAACGGGTGGGTGGCCTGGCCGTGAGGCACAGAGACACACCCCCCACATCCCCCCGCCCTGGAAAAAGTAAATTTTAGGAAAAAAGTGGTAGTTTTACACAGAAAGAACTTCGTTCCCCAGCTGGATGGCCCTGAATCGACTCAGTTCTGATACCGTGAGGTAGCTCTCAGACCGTCTCCCTGGCTCCGACTTCACATGCTACTTCTCAAGGTCTGACCCGCCAGTCATCAATGGAGCTCCGTTACCCCTCTTTGAGTTTGAGTCATTAGCCTGAGTGGCTCACAAAGCTGAGAGAAGCCATTACTGGTTTGTCTCAAAGGCTCTTCAAAGGACAGAGATGCACAGGGCGAGAGCATGAGATGCACAGGGAGGGAAGGAGGGATGAGGCACGGGAGGGGAAACTGAAGCCTCCGCGTCCTCTCCAGGCCTGCCACCTTCTAGGAGCTTCCACATATCTGACTATTCTGAAAGCTTAGGAATCCTCTTTCTTATTTTTGGAGACTTGTAGACAGGGTCTCACTAGGTAACCAGGTTAGCCTCAAACTCCGAGGCCTGCAAAGTCCCTCAACATCACTGTAGACACTTAGGAAATAAGAACAATGAAAATAATGAGTGAGAGGGGCCGGGAGTTTGGCCTAGTGGTTAAAGTGCTTGCCTAGCATGCATGAAGAGCCGGGTTCAATTCCTTGGTACCACATACATAGAAAAAAGCCGGAAGTGGTGCTGAGGCTCAAGTGGTAGAGCTCCAGCCTTGAGAAAGTCCAAGGACAGTGCTCAGGCCCTGAGCTCAAGCCCAGGACTGGAAAAAAAAAAAATAATAATGAGTGAGAAACAAGATGAAAACCAAAGCCATATGTCATCACAACCTGACAGAGCACTTTTATTTGTAAACCACTGCCAACTTCAGGAATGAATCAGAGGAATGCTATCCCTAGCCCTATCCCTAAGAAAGCATCTTTTCACATTTCCTTCCAGCCTGTACTCTGTGGGTGTCAGGACTCTGGTTCTTCCTCTGACAAGGGGCTGGCAGAGCAAGGCCTGGGAGTGGGCGGTTAGCAGGCTGCTGAGACAGGAAGAGGGAGCAGTGCTGGAGCCGGGGCAGAGCGGGCGGACGCCAGGAGCCTGACAAGGATCTCTCTGCCCCAGACTTGAAGCTGCGCCAGGAAGGCTCAGCTGAGTGTCAGCGTCTCTACATCTCCAGCCTGGGAGGTGGAGTTGGATGGAGGGGTGAATGCTTTCTTGCCTTCAGCCAGAGCTTTAAAATGCTGTGAGAAGGGGAAAGGGAACTGGATAAAGCCCAGTTGCCACCTTTCCTGACCACTTTATAACCCTCGGGGGCTACGTGATGATGGCTCACGCCCGTAACCCCAGCTACTCAAGCGGAGGTCTAAAGCCTGTAGTGCAAAACAGAAAGATCTGTGAGAGGGCTGGGAGTTTGGCCTAGTGGTAGAGTGCTTGCCTACCATGCATGAAGACCCAGGTTTGATTCCTCGGTACCACATACATAGAAAAAAAAAAAAGCCAGCAGTGCTGCTGAGACTCAAGTGGTAGGACTCTAGCCTTGAGAAAGTCCAAGGACAGTGCTCAGGCCCTGAGCTCAAGCCCAGGACTGGCAAAAAAAAAAAAAAAAAAAAAAAAAGATCAGTGAGACTCCTACCTCCAGTTAGCCAGCAAAAAGCCAGAAGTAGAGCTCAGTGGGTAGAGTGCCAGCCCTGATTTTTAAAAAACAAAAACAAGTACAGCCAGGTGCCAGTGGCTAAGGTCTAATCCTAGCTACTCAGGATGCTGAGATCTGGGGATCACAGTTTGAAGCCAGCCCAGGCAGAAAACTCTGTGGGATTCTTATTTCCAATAATAAATTACTAAAAAGCTGGAAATGCCAGGCATGGCAACTCATGCCTGTCATCCTAGCTACTCAGAAGGCTGAGATCTGAGGATCACAGTTCAAAGCCAGCGTGGGCAGTAGGTCCGTGAGACTCTTATCTCCAATTGACCACTAGAAAACCAGAAGTGGTGCTATGGCTCAAGAGGTAGGGTAGTAGCCTTGAGCTGAAGAGCTCAGGGACAGCGCCCAGACCCGGAGGTCAAGCTCCATGACCCCAACCAAAACAATAGAAAAAAAAAAAGCTGGAAGTGGCACATTGTGGCTCAAGTGGTAGAGCGTTTGCCTTGAGCAAAAGAAGCTCAGGGGCCATGCCTGTGCTCAGAATTCAAGCCCTAGGACCAGCAAGAGAAAAAGGAAAAAAAGAGTGTGAGAACCAGGCCCTCAGTTCAAGACCCACTGCTAGCACCAAAAAATACCCTTTACATTTCTATTTTCTCCCAGTTCTGCTTCCAATCTATAATTTGCCTCTCTTCAAAAATGAACCTCCCTCTGCTGTCCTACTCCCATTCATAAAGCCACAGTTTCTCTTCAAGAGATCCTCAGCTCTACCAAGCCACCTCACCTCCAGTACCTGCTCAGCCATGGGGCGGGGGAAGGGGGCAGATATGGCTGCCTCCAGGCAAGGACACCCACCACTGCCAGGGACACCATCTCAGAGGTCCAGGACCGTACACTATGGTGGCCCACACAGTGGACGTCAACCTCTAATCTTGTCTCACCTGGGAGTTCTTGAATTCCGAGTACAGGGAAAACAGGAGATGGAGAGACTGAATCCGACTCTTGTAGACAGGAATGTCTAGGATGGCTGCAAGGAAGAATAACTCCCAGAAACAGAGCCACAAGCTCTGGTTCTACTCAAGCTAGCCAATCCCCTCCCAAATGGGATGTGTTCCTAAACATCACCAGCAACTAGCTGCATAAGCCTGAATTCCATCCCCAGCACAGCTGGCCTGCAGTGCAGGTGGCTAAGTGCAGACAAGGCAAAGTGGGGCAGCGGCGGGGAAGAGCTCACCACAGATCATGTCTATGTACTCAGCCAGGCTGCAGTCGATCTCCGCTGTGGGCAGGCTCACCTGGAAGGGCGAGGGATGGGCCACCATCAAGACTCAGGTGTCAGTGGGCCCAACCCCACTCTCTAAAAGAAGAGAGCTCCTAGCATAAGATGCACTATGGCCGGAGCACAGTTCCCTTCAAGTTCTCCAAATGTGAAGTTCTAACGCCATGTACGCCAGAACACCACTGTACTTAGAGATAGGGTCTCTACAGACACCACTAAGTGGAAGTGAGGTCATTTGGGTGAGCCCTTGTATAAAGATACAAGAGAAAAGATGACAGAAAGACCCCAGAAGAAATCAGCTCTGCCGACCTGATCTTGGACGTCTTACTGTACTCCGAACTGGAAGGGACTGTCTCAAACTGTTTCTTCAGCTCACAGTCTATGGCACTTGGTTCCAGCACTGCTAGCAAACCAGTGCATGTTCCCACTTGAGTCAGATGGAGTCAGGCTAGCACAGCAATGGACACTATCTGAACCAAAAGGCTTCGAAGGTAAAACGCACTGCCCTGCTGTCTCCCAGTGTGCCCTCGGAAGGAGAAACTGGCCCTAGGCTTCTGAGCCGACACTGAGTTGACCTGATGTGGTAACCCCTCAGGGCTCTGGGACTCCATAGGAACAGAGAAAATGGATTGAGCATCTCACTCAGATAAAAGGCTCTGAATCACAACAAGTTATATTGGCTGTTCTCTTTTAACAACAAAAATTTGCTTTTTCCAACTTAACAATGTAACTTCTTCCCATGAGAGCAAAACTATGCTAGATTTTTGTTATCATGAATATTAGAGAGGCCAGGAGCATGGCCTAGTAGTAGAGGGCTTTCCTAGCGTACATGAAGGCCTGGGTTTGATTCCTTGGTACCACATATACGGAAAAAGCCAGAAGTGGCCCTGTGGCTCAAGTGGTAGAACTCTATTTTGAGCGGAAAGTGTCCAAGGTCAGTGCTCAGGCCCTGAGTTCAAATCCCAGGATTGGCAAAAAAAAAGGACAAATCAGAATAGTGGTTTGTCTAGGAGGAGCATGCAATATGCTAGTAATGCTGTTTGCTGATCTCGCATGCTGGTTACAGTGCACTCAAACGGCAAAAACCAACCACTGCTTAGGGTACCTGAACATTGCAGACCATGGTTCTACCCCAATTCAAGGTCAACAAGGACAATACAGGGACACTCAATGTAGGGAAGAGAATCCCAGGCTCTGGGCCCTGGAATGAATGGCACAGCTTCTTACCTCCTGCCACTTTCCACTCACCTTGCCCAAAAGTTCTTCAAAGTCTGGAGACCACTCCTGCATCAGGGTGTCAATGTCGGGCATGGGCCTGAGGTAGAGATAAACATGAGCACTGATGTCAGCACCTCCGCTGTGGAAACTCTAAGACCCAGAAAGGTCTTCAATCATCTGCATTAGGACTTCCGAACCTAGATCAGGCAAAACTCGTTCACCTAGGACCTGGCCATTGGAGGAGCTGGCTCAGGCAAGATGACAGAGAAATCTCAATTTTTTTTTTTTTTTTTTTTTTGCCAGTCCTGGGCTTGAGCGCAGGGCCTGAACACTGTCCTTGGACTTTCTCAAGGCTAGAGCTCTACCACTTGAGCCTCAGCACCACTTCCGGCTTTTTTCTATGTATGTGGTACCGAGGAATTAAACCCGGGTCTTCATGCATGCTAGGCAAGCACTTTAACCTCTAGGCCAAACTCCCGGCCAGAAATCTCAATCTTTATGTCTACAATTTGTGCCAGCAGTTGCCAATTTTTTTTATTATTATTTCTAAAGAGTACAGTGAAAAAGTAATTTTTTTTTTTTTAATAAAGACCTCAAGTTGATCAAGATTCCAGGCTTGGCTCATGGGTGGTAAAGGCAGAGAATGTAGGATCTTTGTTGGGCATGGTGGTGCAAATATTTAATCCTAGCATCCAGGAGGCAGAGGCGAGAGATCAAGAGTTCAAGGCCAGCCTGAGCTACACAGAAAGATCCTTTCTCAAAGAAAAAGGCGTTATCTCTCACCGGGTGTAGTGCACCGTCGCTGGGGGCTTAGAGCGGTGTAGCTCAGAGATGCTGTCAATCCAGGTGTCAATGGCTTTGGGATTCTTTTCTGCATTTTCCAAGCTCTTTACTTTCATGTGTTGCTAGAAAAATAAGAACACTGGCTGACAGCACTGAAATCATGCTCCTTTTTACCAAGTGGCCCATCAGATCTGCTTGCAAGGGAGCTGATGGCCGGGGAAGCCTGAATAACCCAAGGCCATCGTGGGAAACTGCTAAGTACATGGAGAGAGGTCCACTCCCAGCATGGTGCTACTAAATGGTGGAAGGCTACAGAAAAGAGATTGGGGCCTGGTGCAGTGGCTCACGCCTGCAATCCTAGCTACTCAGGAGGCTGAGATCTGAGGATCACAGTTCAAAGCCAGTCCTGGCACTAAAGAATGAGAGACTCTTGGGGCCGGGAGTTTGGCCTAGTGGTTAAAGTGCTTGCCTAGCATGCACGAAGACCCAGGTTCGATTCCTTGGTACCACATACATAGACAAAAGCTGGAAATGGTGCTGAGGCTCAAGTGGTAGAGCTCTAGCCTTGAGAAAGTCCAAGGACAGTGCTCAGGCCCTGAGCTCAAGCCCAGGACTGGCAAAAAAAAAAAAAAAAAAAAAAAAAAAAGAATGAGAGACTCTTATCTCCAATTAACCACTAGAAAATGGAGAGTAGGGATATGGCTCAAGGGGTAGGGCGGTAGCCTTGAGCTGAAGAGCTCAGAGACAGCGCCCAGGCCGAGTTAAGCCCCATGACTACCCCCTCCCAAAAAAAAAACTGCTTGGAGCCATGGGAACAGCCAAGAGCACACTCTGAGAATAACAGGGATAGGAAAGTAGAAAAGTAGCCAGTAACAAGTGTTTCTGAGGACATGAACAAGTTGAAATGAATTTCCAGCAGTGGTGGTAATGTAAAACAGTACTGAAAAAAAAAAAAAAAAAAAAAAAAAACAAAAAAAACAAAATGGGCCGGGAGTTTGGCCTAGTGGTTAAAGTGCTTGCCTAGCATGCATGAAGACCCGGGTTCGATTCCTCGGTACCACATACATAGAAAAAAGCCGGAAGTGGTGCTGAGGCTCAAGTGGTAGAGCTCTGACTTTGAGAAAGCCCAAGGATAATGCTCATGCCCTGTGCTGAAAAAAAAAAAAAAAAAAGTAAAACAGTACTGCCTCTGGGGAACAGCTCAGCACCTCCTCACAACGTTCCGAGTTCTCCCATCTCTACATGTATTTCCAAGAGGGATCACAGTATCTTGCCAGGCAAAACATGTATGTCACTGGTCATAGTAGCATTAAACCTAAAGTGAAAATAGCCAGAAGTGTGTCCCTGTGGCAGTGCACCAGTCTCTCAAACCCCCAAAAAACTTTTGTCCCCCCAAAACCTTCTTTAACTAAAAATTTAGGATGGGTCTTATGGTATGGACATTCAGTCTCAATAAAGCTGTCATGGAACCGCTGGACTGGCAGCAGCCAACTATACGAATGTGAGCCGGGCCCGGGCTCTTGGCCAGCTTGCTGCAGCTGGACCCCGCATTAGACCAGTCTTACTATGATGTTGTGCTGCTTGGAATTCTCTGTTAACCAGAGTGACAGCACTGTAGGGTCTGACTGCTTCATAGATGGCTCGTCCAGTACCAACAGGCCAAGGTTGTCAGGCTTTCCATCTGGGCGGGGAACCTATGGGAAAAGATGAAAGCAGAGAGCAAATAGGAGGCTATGAAAAGCCATACCAACTGTTTCTAATAAGTATTCTAGCACTTCATTATTTATAGTATTAATTAAAAGCATGCTTAGTCAGGTACCAATGGCTCATGCCTGTAATCCTGGCTACTCAGGAGACTGAGATCTGAGGACTGTGGTTCAAAGCCATCCTGAGGAGAAAGTCTAGTGAGATTTTTTTTTCCCCCAGTCATGGGGCTGTGGGGCTTGAACTCAGAGGGGGGGCCTGGCCACTATCCCTGAGCTTCTTTCCACATCCAGCTTTTTCTGTTTATGTGGGTCTGAGGAACTGAACCCAGGTTCTCATGCATGCTAGGTAAGCACTCTATCACTGAGCCATATTCCCAGCTCCACGTCTGTGAGATCCTTTTTTTTTTTTTTTTTTTGCCAGTCCAGGGCTTGAGCTCAGGGCCTGAGCATTGTCCTTGGATTTTCTCAAGGCTAGAGCTCCACCACTTGAGCCTCAGCACCACTTCCGGCTATGTATGTGGTACCGAGGAATCGAACCCGGGTCTTCATGCATGCTAGGCAAGCACTTTAACCACTAGGCCAAACTCCCGGCCCCGTCTGTGAGATTCTTATAGCCAATTATCCACCAAAAAGATATAAAAACCATAAAAAGCAGAGTAGAGCTATAGTTCAAGTAGGACAGCACTAGCTTTGAGTGAAAATGTTAAGGGACAGCACCCAGGCCCTGCCCTAAGTTCAATCCCTAATCCTAGCAAACGCGCGCACACGCACACCCCCCAAATAAAACGCCAATGAACCAAGAGTTTCAAGCCCCATGACCGACCAAAAACAACAACAACAAAAAAAAAAAACACTCCAGGGGCCGGGAGTTTGGCCTAGTGGTTAAAGTGCTTGCCTAGCATGCATGAAGACCCGGGTTCAATTCCTCGGTACCACATACATAGAAAAAAGCCGGAAGTGGTGCTGAGGCTCAAGTGGTAGAGCTCTAGCCTTGAGAAAGTCCAAGGACAGTGCTCAGGCCCTGAGCCCAAGCCCAGGACTGGCAAAAAAAAAAAAAAAAAAAAAAAAACACTCCAAAGAAATGTATTTATTTATTAAATTGATTAAGACAGACACAACTAGTGAGCAAGTTAGCAGAACTATTAGAATAGAAGGGTCATATTTAAAGATGCACTGTCCGTACCTTTAAGAATGCATCAATATCCCCAACAGCTGGGATAAAATCAGGAATGAAAGGTTTCAGTTTGTGGTCCAGGTCGATCAACTGAGGCGTGTATCTGGAAGACCATGCCAGGGGAGGATCAGAGAAGCTGCTTCATTGCGCAGGCTACAAACCAAGGTGCCTGGCCTTGTCCCAGAGTGGAGGGGAAAGGCCTGGGCAAGGCAGGGCCACGGCGATCGGTGGGAGGACCTAGTTCTTACCTGCTGATGTACTGGAAGAGTTCCTTAATCTCAGCAGAAACGGGTAGATGCTCATAATCTGCAGGATCGTAAGCCCTGGGGAAAGGAACATACAGCCTGGGTGAGGTGACCAGGGAAGCGCTGGGTGACGGAGCCCTGGGCTAGTTATTCTGAACACAGGAAAGTAACCTGAAGCCAGTGCCCGCCACTCCCACAGCTGCCTTTCCTGGTGACTTGCAGGCAACTTTACAGACCACTATACTTAGTTCTCAATAATGTCCGACCTAGAATGACAAAGTTGCAGAAAACTGAAAAATGTAAGCCAGTAGCCAGTGGCTCATGCCTGTAATCCTAGCTACTTAGAAGGCTGAGATCTGAGCATAGCAATTCAAAGCCAGCCTGGTCAGGAAAATACCAGAAGTGGGAGCGTGGCTCAAAGTGGTCCTGTGCTAGCCTTGAACCACAGCGTCACTTCAGGTTTTCTGGTGGTTTATTTTGAGCTGCTTTGAACCACAATCCTCAGATCTCAGCCTCTTGAGTAGCTAGGAAGACAGGCGTGAGCCACTGGTGCCTAGCTGAGTAGTGACCACGTGTTAAAGGCATGATCTTTAGGATGCATTTTGATTAGAATCCTTTTTCTTTGCTAGTCCTGGGCTTTGAACTCAGCGCCTCACCACTGTCCTTGGGCTTTCTCAAGGCTAGAGCGCTACCACTTGGGCCAGAGCACCACTTCTGGCTTTTTCTATGTATGTGGTACTGAGGAATCGAACCCCGGTCTTCATGCATGCTAGGCAAGCACTCTACCTCTAGGCCCCTTGACTAGAATCTTTAGGAATGGATCATGACTGATTTGGCAGGAGAGCTGAACAGCATGACACTTTCACTTGGGCATCACGCAGGAACACGGCTCCTAGCCTACGGTCATGGGACAGAGGCTCCTCCTCCTTGGCGCGGGTTCCTCCTACCCTTCCAGAGGTGCTCCATGTTCTTCGTCATCATCGTCTTCATCAGAGTCTGTTTCGGATGAGTCATCATCATCATCATCATCATCCTCGTTCTCACTGAAGCCCCGCTGAGGTGTCAGCTGTGAGGCCTTCTTCTTCTCCTGGGATAGGGCAGGGTAGGATGGGCAGAGAAGGGTTTGTACACTGAGAAGTATGAAGTCCTCTGCCAGCTCTGCAGTGTCCCAGCCGGAAACCCCCCCGCCCCCGTCACCTGGCACCTAACCACAAGGTGAGCCTCCTGCTCTGCTCAGTTACACAATGGACCCCACCTCCTGAAACTGTATCCCTCTATTTGAGGCTGGGTGTAAGTTCTACCCAATTTGTACCTATTGCCGAGGAGATCCTGGAGACTCTGTGAACATTATCTGGACAACTTCAACCCTAAAACTAAGGGACTTGCTGAGAAAAGGATGGACACTTTATTTTGGGAGGAAATGGAGGACGAAGATAAAGTGAGGAGGACAAACTAAAGTTTGTGAGATCTTAGTAATCACATAGTAGTTAATTTGCTGAGTAAACAGCTTGAGAACATCAAAAGCAGAAGGTACCTCATCAACCCTAGCCTGAGTGCTGACTCCGGCTCCAGGACAAGGGCTTTCTCTCCATTTTTACTGAGGGATAGTTCTCTCAATGTAGCATCTTATCTAACTGCATTTCCCTTCCCTTCTCCCATGAGACGTTCTAGCTCCAGAGGGGCTCCCTGTGTTCTTGGCATGATAACCTACCTTTCTGAGCTTCTGGCTGTCTCTGTACCATCCCACCCTCTCAAGTCCACGAGAAGGAATCTGGTGGCACTTGGGACTTGCAGAGGCAGTTGGGATGGGGTCCATGTCTTTAACTCTGTGGCCTGCAGCCTGTGGCATGCCCTCCCTTAGGACCTGAAGGATGACCAATTGGCCCCCTTTAAAAGTAGGTTTTGAAAGCTTGGTTTCCATATGTCATATGGCTTATCTCAGTTCTAAGTCTCTAAAGTATTACTATAGCTTCCTACATTGCTTTAAATATTCTTCCCTTGAAGTTATAAGTTTCTGTCATTTTTGTGTGTTTGTTAATTTATGCTGGGAACCACGCCACGCCCAGGTTTGAACACAGAGCCTCACGGCACCAATGAACTGCTCCACCAAACGGCCATTGAGCTGGGGTCACGTGGGGCCAACATAAACACTATAAGGTAGAGCATACATCAGACTCCTGTCTGGCTAAAGGTTGAGGCATCATTCCAGCTCCCTTCCAGAAACAGAAGAGTCCCTAGATTCACAGAATAACAACAAAGTAGGGGGTTGTTTTCTACTAGTACTAGGGGCCTAAACTAAGCTGTCCCTTAGCCTTTTTTTTTTTCCTTTTTGCTCAGTCATGGGGCTTGAACTCTGGGCCTGGGTACTGTCTCTGAGTTCTTCAGCTTAAGACTTCCACCCTACCCCTTGCACCACAGGGCCGCTTCCCATTTTCTGGTGGTTAATTGGAGATAAGAGTCCCATGGAGCTTAGCTCCCAAGCTGCTTTTGAATCGTAATGCTCAGATCTCAGCCCTCCTGAGCAGTTAGGATGAGCCCCCAGCGCCTGACCATATATGTCTTTAAGACTTCAAAACTGCTGGGCACCAGTGGCTCACTCTTGTGATCCAGCTGCTCAGGAGTCTGTGATCGGAGGATCAGGGTTCGAGGCCAGCCTGCGCAGAAATTTACCACTCAAAAACTGGAAGTGGAAGCTGTGGCTCAAGTGAAAGAGCGCTAGCCTTGGGCACAAAGAGGCTCAGAGACAGGGCCTACGTCCTGAGATCAAGCTCCACAACTGACCAAAAAGAAAAAAGACTTCAAAATAAAGTCTCTGTAAGAAAATATTGGCAATAACACAAGTGTTGAGGGAAAAAAGAGAAGAAAGGGAGCCAGGAGTTTGGCCTAGCAGTCGAGTGTTTGCCTAGCATGCAGGAAGCCCTGGATTTGATTCCTTAGTTACCATGTACACATAAAAAGCCAGAAGTGGTGCTGTGGTTCAAGTGGTAGAGCTAGTGCCTTAAGCAAAAACAAGCTCAGGGACAGTGCCAAGGCGCTGAGTTCAAGCCCCAGGACTGGCAAAATAAATAAATAAAAGTTTCTCAGATATTTCTTCTAATCAGGAAAGGTATAAAACAATAAAACACTGCCCTGCTTCAGATAAAACTCCCTCCCAAAAAGTCAGCTGTAATGTTAGGCTTGGGTCAGGGATATGGCTTGGTGGTATGGCACTTACCTAGCACATGTGTGGCCCTGGGTTTGATCCCAAGCACCACACACACCCAGACATAGGCTTTATTCTGAAGAAGAGTCAAAATCTCAAGACCCTGTGCTTCTGTTTGTCTTCTATGAGTTCAAAGGTACCCACCCATTGAGGAGTGATCAGGAAAAGATTCCTGGGTCCCCGGTGTCATTTCTAGCTAACTCCTGCACACCCAAAGCAGAAATCTCTCAAGAAGCCTGGGGTTACACTGACCTTGTTGTCTTCCTCTTCATACTCATCACTGCTGTTATCAGCCATGGTGTTCGGAGGATGGGCAGAATGAGGAAACCCTTTTTAAAAAAAAAAGTGTTCCCTTAGGTTACTGCTGAAATTCTTTTTTTTTTTTTTTTGGTGGGTCATGAACTCCTGGGCTCTATCCCTGAGCTCTTCAGCTCAAGGCTACCACCCCCTTGAGCCAAACCCCACTTCCTACTTTGTAGAGGTCAATTGGAAATAAAGAGTCTCAGGTTCTTTTACGCCTAGTCTGGCTTTGAACCTTAATCCTCAGATCTCAGTCTGCTGAGTAGCTAGGATTACAGGCGTGAGCCACTGCGCTGGCTTGCTGAAATTATTTCTAAAGAATAATATTGTTAGTTTATGACAAGCTGTACTTTCATCATTTCATGGAGTTTCTAAGAATACCAAGGTAAAGGATAGAAATAAGTCCTGTGTTTGCCTCCGGATTTCATCATCAGAGTCCAAACCACAATCACTTCAACTCAGCCATTCTCACCATCTTGCCATCTACCACTCCACCTCACCTTGTGCCTCTCCCCCCTGATACCCCACCTCACAGCAACACAGACTCCAAAGGTCTGCTTTGGAAGCCATGGTGTCTCATGTCTGTAATCCTAGCAACTTACAAGGCTGAGATCTGAGGATCAAAGTTCAAAGCCAGACAAGGCAGGAAGGTCTGTGAGACTCTTACCAACATCAAGCAAAAAGCTAGAAGTGGGGGGCCAGAAGTTTGGCCTAGTGGTAGAGTGCTTTTAGCATACACAAAGACCTGGGTTTGATTCCTTGGTACCATATACATAGCAAAAAGGCTGGAAGTAGTGCTGTGGCTCAAGTGGTAGAGCTCTAGCCTAGAGAAAGCCCAAGGACAGTGCTCAAGTCCTGAGTTCAGTCCCCAGCACCAGCAAAAAAAAAAGTGGAGGTGTGCCTCAAGTAGAGCACTAGACTTGATGAAAAACGGCGAGGGGCTCTGAATTCAGGTTCCAGTAACAGCACAAAACAAACAAACAAACAACAACAAAAACAAAGCAAAAAATCTATTTCTCTTGGCTACCTTTCTAATCTTACCACTTGACATTTCATTCTCATAAACCTGTCACCTTTCTTGAAACATATTAACCACCCTATCAGAAATAAATTTTAGTTAGGCATTAGTGGCTCAGGACTGTAAAACTAGCTACTGGGGAGGCTGAGATCTGAAGATCATGGTTCAAGGTCAGCCAGGCAGGAAAGTCCATGAGACTTTTATCTCCTACTCCTCACCAGAAAGCTGGAAGTGGACATACGACTCAAAGTTGTAGAGTACTAACCTTGAGCAAAAGCATTCAGAACAGGGCTGGGAGTTTGGCCTAGTGGTTAAAGTGCTTGCCTAGCATGCATGAAGACCCGGGTTCGATTCCTCTGTACCACATACATAGAAAAAAGCCAGAAGTGGTGCTGAGGCTCAAGTGGTAGAGCTCTAGCCTTGAGAAAGTCCAAGAACAGTGCTCAGGCCCTGAGCTCAAGCCCAGGACTGGCAAAAAAAAAAAAAAAAATGAATTCAGGAACAATGCCTAGGCCCTAAGTTCAGGCCTCATGACTGAGGGAAAAACAAAGATGTTTCTTACTGTGATTTTCCATAACAGCAATCATTTTGCCTTCCTCAACGTACAGTGCTTTTGCATTTGTGTTTGTTTATCCATTGGTCATCTGTCACCTATGTACTAGAGTAACAGGACAATCTGTATTTGTTCTACACCTGTTCCTAGACACAAAACCACAAAACTGGCATGGTGCTAGGCATTCAAAATGTTACTGTTAAGTATACAGGATCAAGTCCTTCAACAATAGTCTGTTAAGTATTTTCAAAGCTGGACAAGTCAGTTTGGATAAGGATAAATGAAAACAGACATGATTATAGTCCACAGCAACTCCTGCAGACTGGGCAGTAAGTAATAAAAAATAAAAAAGCATGAGTTGTGCTAAAGGAAGCCTCTACAATCTACTAGACTGTCATTTCTCTCTCCTTGAGTAGTTTGAAAACAAAGCCAGATGTCTTGGCACTAGACTGGATCCCAGCCTTCTAAGGGTAAGTAAGGGTGAGGGAGGAGAACAGTGAATCAAGATCTCAGACTAGACTTCACAGTGAAGCACTGGTTCAGAAAATCCAGAGGACTGTGACTTAAAACCACAAAAGTACACAAGTCTCCAATTCCAAAGCTAAAAGCAAAAAGCTAGAGTGGAGAAATGATTCAAATGGTACAACACCAATTCTAACCCAGCAAAGACCTGAAGCCTTGAGTTCAAATACCGTTACTTGCTAAAAAGATGGGGTAGAAGCCTGGCATGGTGGATCAAGCCTGTAATCCTAGGTACTCAGAAGGCTGAGATCTGAGGATCACGGTTGGAGGCCAGCCCAGGCACTAAAGATCATGAGACTCTTATCTCCAATTAACCACCAGAAAACCAGAAGTGACGCTGTGGCTCAAGGAGTAGGGCTGTAGCGTTCAAGCCCCAGGATGGACCAAAACAAAACAGATGGGATAGAACAAGAAAGTGCTTGACTCTCACCTAAGCAACTGACAAGCGCCTTTGAAAGTCAACATCTGTTGCATACCAACATGAATCCACCTTTCAGTACAATTTCCCTTCTTCCTTCTTCATTCTTCTTACCTTGATTTCCTAAGGTTGGAGTACAACTACTTGCAACCTCTTCAGAATCCTTTATCTCTAGACGTTCATCATACGTCTGGTTCTCAACAATCTTGGTCTGAGCAAAAGAAAACATGATCACACAGCTCCACTCGTGGGGTGTAAACCTGAAGCCTCTGCCGGGGACATCCAAACCAGCAGAGGCTCCTCTTCCTTACCCAAGTCCACAGGAAACCTTCACCCCATCAGAACTTAAGTCCTTCTGACCCCAGATCAAACGCTGACCCTCATTTTGGGAACTGTGGGTAGAATGGCTGACATCAGAGAGAATCGTGGAGGAAAACAGCCGCCAACGTCTCCAGCAGCTCCCCCAACTCTGTCAGTCACGCACTGACCATCACTGAGAGAGGGAGGGGACTGAAAGACTCCACAGAAAAGTGCTACCTCTGGGCGGGTGTGTGTGTGTGTGTATGCGTGTGTGTGTGTGGGTGCGTGCGTATACGTGTGTGTGCACGTGTGCGGTTGTACGCTCGTGTGTGTGCGTGTGTGCTCACGCGTGTGTGCATGTGTGTACGTGTGTGCGCGTGTGTGTACGTGTGTGTGCATGTGTGTGCGCTCGCGTGCATGTGCGCGTGTGCATGTGTGTGTGTATGTGCGCGCATGTGTGTCTGCGCGTGCGCGTGTGTGCATGTGTGCGCGTGTGTGTGTGCGCGTGCGTGCATGTGTGCGAGTGCGTGTCTGCGCGCGTTGAACTCCAGATTCTCGGTCGGCCTCAATAACACCAACAGCCCCATCTCTATCTCCACCAGTTCTGTAGGTCTGGTCCCCAGGAAGGAAAGTTTCTTGGGGCAGGTGGTGGGCGGGGACAGGAGGGTGCGTTGCCATGGAGATGGGAAGGGCGCCGCCAGCCGCAGGGGGTGGGGGAAGGGGGGGAGGAGGAGGAGGAGGAGGAGGGGGAGGAGGAGGGGGGGGAGGAGGAGGGGCAGGGGAGGAGGAGGGCGGCGGCTCTCGGGAAGGGCTTCGGGCGGGGTGAGTCCAGGTTACCTGTAGCCCCTCCGAATCCGTCTCCTCGCTATGGAAAGAGCCCCAGCCTAGGACTGGGGTCTCACTCCAATCCCAGACCGAGCGACTCCAAAGGACGCTGCGAGGAGCAAGCCCAGGACGGCTCGCTCCAGACACGAAGTAGACGGAAAGGAAAGGCCGCGAGACTTGGATCACTCTCGCGAGTCCTGCTCCCCGTAGCCCCCGCGCAACGCCTCCGCCGGCGGAAGGAGAGGACGAGGAGCTTCCGGTCAGGGCTGTGGGCGCTCTGGGCCGCGCAGGCGCCCCTCTATGGGGTCGAGGCCAGCGCTCGTGGCGCCCTCTAGCGGCCGAAGGTGGACGACAGGCTGACGGATTTCTGCCCTCCGACAGCAAAGGCTCCTCCGTCGGCCGGGTCAGATTGTCCACGCATGCGCAGGGAGCACTCCGAGCACTTCTTCCCTCTCGTCGGTCGTGGGGCTTGGACGCTGGGCTGAGCGCTGTCCCCGAGCTCTTCTCGTCCCTTTGAGCCGCCTCGCCACTTCCCGTTTTCTGGTCTCTGGGACTTTCCTGCCGGGGCTGTCTTCGAACCGTGATCCTCAGATCTCAGCCTGCTGAACAGCTGGGAACACAGATGTCAGCCACCTGGCCCAACACTTTTTATAAAAACCATAATAAAGAAAAATAATCCGGGCGCGGTGGCTCACGCCTGCCATCCTAGCTGCTCAGGAAGCTGAGATCTGAGGATCGAGGTTCAAAGCCAGCCTGGGCACGAAGTCCGTGAGACCCTTGTCTCCTTGGCTCAAGGGGAAGGGCGGTAACCTAGAGATGGAGAGCTCAGGGACAGCGCCCAGGCCCAGGGTTCAAGCCTCTTCACCGACAAACTAATAATAATAATAATAATAATAATAATATACTTGGTACAGTTCTGGAGGATGGCAAGCCTAAGCGCATACATGACAATGGCATCAGACAAGCATCGAATTCTAGCATGACAAAGAGTAACATGATCCTCCAACACTTTTAAAGTCTACGCTCTGTGTGTGTGTGTGTGTGTGTGTGTGTGTGTGTGTGTGCGCGCGCGCAGAGCTTCAGCTCCCCCTTGGCCTAAATCTTACTCTTAATCACATGCAATTCATTGACTTTTTAAACTTTAGATTCTTAGCATTATATGTAGTTGTGAGATCTTATGAAAAGACATCCCAACATTAAAATCAGTTGTAGCCATTCTCCGAGCCCGTAATGGCCTTGGTTTTCTGTAAGGCTTGTATCATGGTACTATTATTGCCAGCTTTATCTAAATCTCTGCTGCATAAAATCTCTACTGCATAAACACATATGCTTGGTGCTTTTTTTTTTTTTTTGTCAAGGCTAGCACTCTACCACTTGGCTACACCTTTTGGTAGTTAATTGGAAATAAGAGTCTTGAAGACTTTCTTGCCCAGGCTGGCTTCAAACCATGATCCTTAGATCTAAGCCTCCTAATTATTACAGGAGTGAGCCACTGGCACCTTGCTTCTGTCTCTCTCCTTTAAAACATGATTGCATGATTGCCTAGTAGTTCTTTGTATTTATTTATTTATTTATTTTTGCCAGTCCTAGGGCTTGAACTCAGTGCCTGGGCACTGTCCTTGAGCTTTCTCACTTGAGCCACAGCACTATTTCTGGATTTTTCATGTATGGAGGAATCAAACCCAGGGCTTCTTGCGTGCTAGACAAGCACTCTACCATTAGGCCACACTCCCAATCTGGATAAAGTCTTTTGAACTTGTCTTCCCAGGCTGGTTTTGAACCTTCCCTGATCCTCTGGATCTTAGCCTCCAAAGTAGAATCACTCCCAGTCTTCTTTTCTTTTTTTTTCTTTTTTTTTTTTACCAGTCCTGGGCTTGAGCTCAGGGCCTGAGCACTGTCCTTGGACTTTCTCAAGGCTAGAGCTCTACCACTTGAGCCTCAGCACCACTTCCGGCTTTTTTTCTATGTATGTGGTGCCGAGGAATCGAACCCGGGTCTTCATGCATGCTAGGCAAGCACTTTAACCACTAGGCCAAACTCCCAGCCCCTTCATTTATTTTTTAAGAGGAGGACAATTCATTTCAATGTCACAGCTTCAGAGATTTCAGTACCTATGAGCTGTGAGAAAGCAGGCCTTTATCATAGGTTGTGTGTTATGGAGTATAGCTGCTCATCTAATGGGAGCTAGGAAGAGAAGAGCCCCAGGCTCTAGGAGCTGGGGAAGAGAGGGCAAATTTCAGGCTGGGAGTTTGGCCTAGTGGTAGAGTGCTTGCCTAGCATGCACGAAGACCTGCGTTCATTTCCTCGGTATCACACACATAGAAAAAGCTGGAAGTGGTGCTAAGGCTCAAGTGGTAGAGCTCTAGCCTTGAGGAAGCCCAAGGACAGTGCTTAGGCCTTGAGCTCAAGCCCAGGATGGGCAAAAAAAACAAAAAAAAAAATAAAAATTTCATGACTATGTTCATATTTTGTCTAGTCTGTTGATAATTAATTCCTTTGATTTTTTTTCACATATCAGCTATTATGAATAATGCTGCTATGAGCACATGTTTTTGTGTTGTTGTATACTTTTAATAGGGCTATATATGTGCCTACCAAAGGAATTTCTGAGTGGTCTAGTAACTTTATGTTTAACTTTTTGAGGAATTGTTTATGTTTAGAACTCTATCCTGAAAGCAATCACACTATTTTACAATCCCACTAAGCAACATACGAGGGGCTCAGTTTCTTCACATCCTTGCCAAAACTTATTGGAGCTATCCTTGTGAGTATGAGGTTATATTGCACCATGTTTTGATTAGCATTTTGTTTTAATTCATTTTACGTGTTTTGTTTTGTTTTGCTAGTCCTGAGGCTTGAAATCGGGCTCAAGGCTAGCACTCTCCCACTTGAACCACAGCACCACTTCTGTTTTTGTATGTTTTTTTTTTGCCAGTCTTGGGGCTTGAACTCATGGCCTATTCTTCTAAGGACAGGGAGAAGAGAAGAAGGTAGGAGAAGCAGGAGAAGATACCGTAGAAACGAGATCTGAGTGTACTTTTTGGGTGGAGAGGGGAACTGGAGCTTGAACTCAGGCCTGGTGCTCTATAATTAAGCCACGCAACCACCAAGCTTCACTTCTGTTTTTCAAATAGGGTCTGAGGCTATGATCTCCTGCCTCCTCCCATGTAGCTACCTCAGGAGTGTACTACCCTGTCTATTTTATTTGTTGAGGTTGGGGTCTCGGGAACCTGTTGCCCTGAATGGTCTCAAACCTGGATCCATGGTAACAGCCGGATTACAAGGATTAGGCACCATGCCCAGCACGTCTCCGAAGTTTGTTTTGTTTTGTTGCGCTTTCTGAAGGCCAGAGCTCCACCACTGGAGCTTTTCTATGTGCGCGGTGCCGAGGAATGGATCCTGGAGACGAGCCCTCCCCCCAGGCCCCGCTCCCGCCCTGACGTGTGGTCCTGCGGTCCTGATGGTAAAGGTGACCTGCAGAGGCACTCTGCATCTTCTCGGCGGCCTGGGGCTGTCACTTTTGTAGCTGCTCAAATCCAGGACCCGCGTCCCCTGGCGTTTCTTCTCATCGCTGCTGCGCACAGGGCCTGGGGTTTGAGTCCTGTGGTTATCGAGAGGCGGTGAGGGTGGCCTCCTCAGTCGTAAGAGGTGACAGCAGGACCCCGACCCGGGGACGGCCCGCGGCCGGAGGCTGGGCCCCGCCAGCCCGGGGGCAGCCAGGCCCGGGCTCGGGCTCGGGCCCCTGATTGACGGCCGCCCCGTCGGCCCCGCCCTCCGCCCTTTGACCCGCGCGGCTTCCGGTTGGAGACGTGGCTCCGGGCCGCCATCTTGGCAAGAGGCGAAGCGGCCGCGACTCCTGTCAGGGGGGCAGCAGGTCCCGAGCGGCCGGAGCTCCCCTTCCTCGGGTTCTCCCCGCAGCCCAGTGCAGCCGGAGCGCGGGCGGCGCCCCGCCACCGCCCTCATCATGGTGAGCCCCGCCCCGGACCCCCAGCTCCCGGAGTCCGGGCCTCGCTCGCCGCGGCTCCCCGCCGGGCCCGGCTGGGGCTGGAGCGCGGAGCCCCGCCCCGGGCTCCGGGAGCCGCGGGGCCGCCCGAGGCCGGGGCTCCGGGGCTCCGGGGAGGCCTGACGTCCGCGCCTGCCGGCGGCTCGGAGCGCCGCGCCCGGACGGAGCCGGGACGGAGCCGGGACGGAGCCGCGCGGACCCCGCGGGGACCCCCGGGGCCCGGGGCGCCTCTCGAGCGCCCGCGCCCGGGCCCGGCACTCGCGGCCCGGTCGCTACCCCTGTCACCGTCGCCGTGGTTGTTTTCGTCCCTCGAGGGGCCCGGGGGCGTGGGAGCCAGCCGGGTCTCGGGGGGCGTCGAGGCTGCCAGGAACTCGGGGCTCGGGTGAAGCGTGTCCGCGGCTGTCTGGGGAGGGGAACTTGGGGTCTCGCCCTCGCGACGCGTGGTCGCCGCGGGCCCCTCGATTACCGCGACCCGGAGCCTTCGCGGGTGAAGATGGAGACCCTGCGTCCTGGCTGTGATTCCTGCGTCTGGGTGAAGCGGAGGCCGCCCCGCCCTCTCAGCAGCGGGCGAACCGTCGGGTTCCAGTGCCCTCGGCTCGTCCGTCTTCCCCTGTGTTGTTTGGTATCCTCCTCCGTGCGTCTGGAGACCGTTCTCTTCGATGCTGGTCTGTTTCGTGTTCCAGTCCTGGGGCTGGCTTGAACTCAGGTCCTGAGCAGTGTCAAGGCTGCCCACTCTGCCACCCTACCACTCTGCCACCCTACCACTCGAGCCACAGCACCACTGCTGGCTTTTTCTATGTATGGGGTGCCCAGGAATCGAACCCGGATCTTCGTACCACTAGGCCAAACTCCCGGCCCCAGGTGGTTCATGTTTGAGCGATAGTTTTTGATTTAAAGCATCTCGTGGGCTCAAGAGAAGAAATAAGCGTAATTGAGAATTTGGCTAGTGGGGAGATTTTGTATTTGAGCCTTGAACATACTGAAAGTTGTTTTCAGCCTCGGGTTAACAAACTGCATCAGGCCAATTTGCTTTAGTTCCACTAGGAGGCTCAATTTTTGGATAGTGTTTTGAGAAACTTCTTTTTATACTCTGGAAGTACTAAATAGTGCTTCTTTGGCCTTACAGTTTTTAAGTTTATGTATTTATTAGTTCTGGGGCTTGAACTGAGGACCTATGCATTGCCCCTGAGCTTTTTTCTTCCAAGACAATGCTCTACGACTTGCCATACCTCCACTTTCAGCTTTTTAGTGTTTAACTGGTGATGAGTCTCAGGGACGTTTCCTGCCTTGGCTGCCTTGGAGCCATGATCCTCAGAACTCAGCCTCCTTAGTAACTAGGATTACAGGGGTGAGCCACTGGTGCCTAGCGAGTACTGACTACTTCTGATTCATTCATGATTGAGAGATATTGAACGTTCTATGTGTACATACTTAAACTTACATCAAATGTTTCTGAATTATTAAGGACTTGGCTTGTTTCAGATACTCAGAACAATTTATCTCAGTACATTCTGCTCTGTTAAGTGTTGGGACACAGTTTTCCTTTTCCCTTCTTTCTTTTTTTGCATTGAGCTCTGGGCTGTCCCTAAGCTTCTTTTGTTCAAGGCCAGTATTTGAGCTACTGCACCACTTCTTACTTTTTAAGTGATTAGGTAGACTTTCCTGCAAGGGTTGGATGTATGTGGTGCCGAGGAATTGAACCCGGATCTTCCTGCATGCTAGACAAGCACTCTACCAGTAGGCCAAACTCCCGGCCCATGCTCTTGTACTTTTTTATTATGTACAAGATTTTGTTTTTAGAACACAAAGGTAATGGACCTAAAATCCTGAGTAAGCTTTTCAAGCTTCATATTTGATATGTGATTTCAATTCTATTGTGATGTTCCTTTTTATTTTACTTGAAAGTATATAGATGTGAAGACTATATAAGTCTATCATAGTTATAGAATGTAGCTATGATAGATGGAATTGTGTGGGTGGGTGTAGGTAGGTGTGTTTGAGACAGGATCCCCATGTGCTCATGCTTGTCTCCTACCTCCTAATTTTCCTGCCTTAGACTTCTAAGTGCTGGAATTCGGAGTGGGTGTGGGGGTCAGTCGTGGGACTTGAACTCAGGGCCTGAGTGCGTCCCTGGGCTCTTCAGCCCAAGGCTAGCATTCTACCACTTGAGCTACAGTGCCACTTCCGGTTTTCTGATGATTAATTGGAGATAAGAGTCTCACAGACTTATAAGACTTTAATGCCTGAGCTGGCTTTGAACTGCAATCCTCCTATCTAACCCTCCTGAGTACCTAGGATTATAGGTGTGAGCCACTGGTGCCTGGCTGGTACTTTATTTATTATTTTTTTTTTTTATTTTTGCCAGTCCTGGTTCTTGAACTCAGGGCCTGGGCACTGTCCTTCGGCTTTCTCAAGGCTCTACAACACCACAATAAGCCACAACACCACTTTTGGCTTTCTCTGGTATGTGGTCCTGAGGAATCAAACCTGGGTTGTTGTGCATACTAGGCAAGCACTCTACCACTAAGCCAAACTTGTGGCCCCCAATTTTTTTTTTTTTAATTTAATGATGGAAGGGTGACATTGACCAGGATGTGTTGTACTGAAAACTGGACATCTGGAAACGAATTCCCTTTGGTATAACTACTCAGTAATAATTTTTTTTGGGAGGGGGGCAGTTGTGGGGCTTGGACTCTAGGCCTGGAGGCCTGGGCACTGTCTCTGAACTCTTCAGCTCAAGGCTACCACCTTACCATACCACTCTACCTCTTAGCCACAGCACCCTTCCAGTTTCTAGTGGTTAATTGGAAATGAGTCTCATGGACTCTAGTGCCTGGGCTGGCTTTGAACCCCAGTCCTCAGATCTCAGCCTCCTGAGTAGCTAGAATTATAGGCATGAGCCACCACACCCACCTTCTGACCAGCATTTTGCTGGTTAATTGGAGATGAGTCTCAGACTTTATTTCCCAGGCTGGCTTCAAATTATGATCCTTAATTCTCAGCCTTGAGTAGCTAGGATTACATGTGCGTGCCACTAGCACCTGATTATAATGTACTTTGACAGTATTTATCCCCTTACTTTGTCCCCACTTCTCTTATACCTGTTCCATATTCCTAACAGTCCTTTTACTTCTATGGCTTTGTTTATGTTTTGTTTCACTTACCCTTAGCTTCCACAAATGAGAAAAAACAACAACAACAAAAAATGTATACTTGCCATTGTTTAATTGGCTTATTTAACATGATCACATGATTTCCAGCTCTGTTCATTTTCCAGCAAAAAACACATTTCATTTATCTGTGTGTGCGCCAGTCCTGGGGCCTGAACTCAGGGCCTGGGTAATGTCCCTGAGCATTTGTGCTGGAAGCTAATGCTCAATCACTTGAGCCACAACTCCACTCTGGCTTTTTGATGGTTAATTAGAGATACAAGTCTCATGGACTTTCCTGCCCAAACTGGTTTTGGACTAGGATCTTCAGATCTCAGCTTCCAAGTAGCTAGGATTCTGAGTACCTACTTGCCCAACTCCAAATTTATTTTATTTATTTATTGCCAGTCCTGGGACTTGGACTCAAGGCCTGAGCACTGTCCTTGGGCTTTCTTAAGGCTAGAGCTCTACCACTTGAGCCATAGCACCACTTCTAGCTTTTTCTATGTAGGTGGTTCTGAGGAATCAAACCCAGGTCTTCAGCATGCTAAGCAAACACTACTAGTACCAAACCAAACTTCCGGCCAAATTTATTTCTTTACTTGAAGTTTTCCCTAGGTATATTATGGAATAGTGGCTTTGTTTTCCTCTACTTTAACGCTGTTTTATGAATTATATATTGTGATTAATGAACTAGAATTAGGAATGTGCTGATTGTAGTTTAACACTGCATAACTATGTCATTCTGTGGAAGATCTTCTGAGAAGAGAGCACAGATATGAAGAAGTAATTAGCACTTATTTATACCTTTGTTCCTGGCAGGTGCTCTTGGCAGCAGCAGTCTGCACAAAAGCAGGAAAAGCTATTGTTTCTCGACAGTTTGTGGAGATGACCAGAACTCGGATTGAGGGTTTATTAGCAGCTTTCCCAAAACTCATGAACACTGGAAAACAGCATACATTTGTTGAAACAGAGAGTGTAAGATATGTCTACCAGCCTATGGAAAAACTGTACATGGTACTGATCACTACCAAAAACAGCAACATTTTAGAAGATTTGGAGACACTTAGGCTCTTTTCAAGAGTGGTAAGAGTCATTCTAGAATACTGTGTTCCTTTTTTTATTATGTTACATTTTTTTCGTGAGAGTGATTTTTCTTCCAGAGCAGCTGGCAATGATCAGTTGTGGGCTCTGCCCCATGCCCATGCTTCTACTGGAGCTCGTTATTTTGGGGGAGAGTGTGTGTATGCACTTGGGATAGTATGTGCCTTGTTTTCTATTGCTGAGCTTATACTTTCAATCTCTGCAGCTCCTTGTTCATTTGGTAGACTGTTACCTCTTCTAATAGTGGGTTTTAAACTCGGTGTCTCACATTTACTAGATAGGACTCTGTATCAGTGAGTCACACCTCCAGCCCTCATGTGGCAGACTTTTATTAGATACCTTCCTAAGCTATAAATGTCCCAAAGACAATTCATTTTTCAGATCTTAGTGGTTTTTGTTGTTGCTGTTATTTGCCAGTCCTGGGCTTGGACATTCCTCAAGGGTAGTGTTCTACCACTTGATGCATAGCACCATTTCTAGCTTTTTCTGTGTATGTGGTACTAAGGAATCGAACTCACGTTCTTCATGCATGCTAGGCAAGCACTCTACCAGTAGGCCATACTCCCATCCCCCTAGATCTCAGTTCTTAGTTATTTGAATGTACCTGTTTCAAAAACTTGCTTAGCCATGTTTTTTAGATAAGACTATAAGACTTACTGATGGCGTGCATACTTTCTCTCTAATGTCAAAAGATATTTCTTAACATAAAGAGTAAACACTAAGAAAGAGATTTGGGGTTGGGATATAACTCAGTGGTAAAGCACTGCCTAGCAAGTACAGTATAATCCCCAGTACCAAATAAAACAAAAGACAAAACAGAACCTTCAGTTGAAAAGAAAGAAAAGCTGGGAATGTGGCTTAGTTTGGCTGCCAAGCATGCATGAATCCTGGGGTTCAAATACCCAGAATCACATACACAGAAAACCTGGAGGTGGCGCTGGGGCTTAAAGTGGCAGAGAGCCAGCCTTGAGCAGAGCCCAGGCCCTGAGTACAAGCCCCAGGACTGGCCAAAAAAAAAAAAAGAGCCAGGCGCAGTGGCTCATGACTGTAATTATAGCTACTCAGGCTGAGATCTGAGGATTGAAGTTCAAAGCCAGCCCAGGCACTAAGATCATGAGACTCTTATCTCCAATTAGTCACTAAAAAACAGAAAGTGGGGCTAAATGGCTCAAGGGGTAGGGCAGTAGCCTTGAGCTGAAGAGTTCAGGGACAGCACCCAGGCCCAGAGTTCAAGCCCCATGATCCACAAAAAACAAAAAGATTTTGGTTTATTGGGATTCATGTACTTCCTTCCCTCTGGTACTAGTTTAGAACCTCGAGCCTAACTTGCTCAACTGGCTTGTTTGGCTGGTGCTCTACCACTTGATAAGAATAAGGTTTGGAAACAGGTGCCAATGAACTCTAAATTTCCTTTCCATTGCTGTCCATAATTAGATTCCAGAATACTGCCGAGCCTTAGAGGAGAATGAAATATCAGAGCATTGTTTTGATTTGATTTTTGCTTTTGATGAAATTGTTGCCCTGGGATATCGGGAGAATGTTAATCTGGCACAAATTAGAACCTTCACAGAAATGGATTCACATGAGGAAAAAGTCTTCAGAGCAGTCAGAGAGGTAAGTGAGGTCTTCTCTAGAACTGTTAATTTGCATGTCAAGAGCTTTTGGTAATCTGATTTTCCTAGTTTTACTTGCTGGTGTGGACTGGACACAAAGCTACATCCCCTGTCTCTGTAGACTCAAGAACGTGAAGCAAAGGCTGAGATGCGGCGTAAAGCAAAAGAATTACAACAGGCCAGAAGAGATGCAGAGAGACAGGGCAAAAAAGCACCAGGATTTGGAGGATTTGGTAGTTCTGCAGTCTCTGGAGGAAGCACAGCTGCCATGATCACAGAAACTATCATTGAAACTGATAAACCAAAAGTGGCACCTGCACCAGCCAGGTATGTCCAGAATATATTACCAGCAACCCTGATGTGCCAGGGGAAGGGTGTTGGTATGACTTTTTGAGTGACAAGCAATAAATAATAAGGAACCTGAAGAAGGAAAATGTGATACAGACTTAGGCTTCATACAGTGTGGAATAATAAAGACAAATGGGATTTTTGTTTCTGTTTGTGTAAAAGAGAATTCTTTTACAAATTATGCCATGATTTCAGTTTCTTTTTTTGTTTGTTTGTTTGGGGGGTTTTTTGTTTGTTTTTGTTTTTTGGTGGATCATGGGGCTTGAACTCTGGGCTTGGGCACTATCCCTAAATTCTTCAGCTCAAGGCTACTGCCTTACCCATTGAGCCACAGCCTACTTCTCATTTTCTAGTGATTAATTAGAGATAAGAATCTCATGGCCTTCAGTGCCTGGGCTGGCTTTAAACCGCTATCCTCAGATCTCAGTCTCCTGAGTAGTTAGGATTATAGGCATGAGCCACTGCACCCACGCCTTCCTCCCTTCCTTCCTTCCTTCCTTCCTTCCTTCCTTCCTTCCTTTCTCTTTCTTTCTTTCTTTCTTTCTTTCTTTCTTCTTTCCTTTTTCTTTTTTTTTTTTTCCAGTCCTAGGGCTTGAACTCAACCTTTGGGTGCTAACCCTGAGCTTTGCTTTTTTTGCTCAAGGCTAGCACTCTACTACTTGAGCCTCAGCACCACTTCCGGCTTTTTCTGTGTATGTGATTCTGAGGAATCGAACCTTTATGCATGCTAGGCAAACACTCTACCACTAGGCCTCACTCCCGGCCCAAGACCCTGTGTTTTTTTTGTTTTGTCTTGTTTTGTTTTGTTGAGCAGACTCACAAATATGATGACAGTAATACTAGCAATTTGATCAGGTGGATATACTCACCAATACTAGAAGTTTTGGGTTTTTCCCTTGAGATTTTTATATTTCTTTTAAACAATACCGTCAAGAAAAATCCTTTGTTGATGTGGAGTCATTAGTGTTTGCTGCTCTTGGTATTTTTTATTAGGTATGTTTTCTTTATGTTTTCTTTATGTTTTTGCATTTAGGCCTTCAGGTCCCAGCAAGGCTTTGAAACTTGGAGCTAAAGGAAAGGAAGTAGATAACTTCGTGGACAAATTGAAATCTGAAGGTGAAACTATCATGTCCTCTAGTATGGGCAAGCGTACCTCTGAAGCAACCAAAGTCCATACTCCACCTATTAATATGGAGAGGTAAGGAGAACATTTTTAATAACTTGTAAAGTCAGATTTTTTTTTCTTTTGTTCAGTCATGGAGCTAAGGACTTGAACTCAGGGCTTCATGCATGCTGGGCAAGCACTCCACCACTAAGCCACATTTCCAGCCCCCAAATATGAGTCTTTATTAGAAAGCCAGGGGACTGCTGGTAGACTCATGTCACAAAGACCAGCAACCCCAAATGTATTTAGCACAAAGATTATATACACCAGAACCATACAAAGTGTGTGCAGTCAGACCAAACAAAAATTTTATACATGAGCAAAGCAAACCAGATGAGGACACTGAAACCTAAGAGAAAAACAAACCATCCAGGGAAACTATTGGGAAATCAAGGGCTAATTAGGAGGAAACAGACCCAGTCTCCTTACTTCATTTGTTTTGGGGGTGTTTTTTTGTTTGTTTGTTTTTGGGTTTTTTGCTGGGATGCTGGGAATCAAACCCAGACTGGCCTTGCCACTTGTTAGACTAGACAGTCATTCTACCACTGAGTTATATCCCCGGTCCCAGTATAGAATGTTTTGCTTGTTTTTAATCCCGGGGCTTAACTAGTGGTTGGTGACATTTTTAAGTCATAAGTTAATTGAGTTCACTTATTCATGAGTCATTTCTTGTTTTGAGCTCAAACCTTCTGTTGTTGCTGATGGCTATTTAGTTATTTATTTATTTTTGCCAGTCCTGGGGCTTGAATTCAGGGCCTGAGCACTATCCTTGGGCTTTCTCAATGCTAGCATGCCATCACTTAAGCCATAGCACCACTTCCGGCTTTTTCTGTGTATGTGGTACTGAGGAATCGAACCCAGGTCTTTGTGCATGCTAGGCAAGCAC
This sequence comes from Megascapheus bottae, assembly GCF_031878675.1. Taxonomy (NCBI): domain Eukaryota; kingdom Metazoa; phylum Chordata; class Mammalia; order Rodentia; family Geomyidae; genus Megascapheus; species Megascapheus bottae. The sequence continues at coordinate 5,199,039 of NC_143535.1, read as the reverse complement.
TACCACTAGGCCAAACTCGCAGCCCTGCTATGGTTTTTTTTTTTTTTTTTGCCAGTCCTGGGCTTGGGCTCAGGGCCTGAGCACTGTCCTTGGACTTTCTCAAGGCTAGAGTTCTACCACTGAGCCTCAGCACCACTTCTGGCTTTTTACTATGTATGTGGTACCGAGGAATTGAACCCGGGTCTTTGTGCATGCTAGGCAAGCACTCTACCACTAAGCCAAACTCCCTACCCCCTGCTATGGTTTTAAGGTCAAGCGAAAGATGAGCGTGTGAGAATACTTCTATCTGGCCTGCATAAAGGGAGAAAATTGAGTGTATGTTTCATTTATAATGAAATGAACAAAAGTACATCTGGATATATCTCTTGATTCACAAAAGTGCCTCTGCCGCTCTTAGTCATTGCTTTGAGAGAGACCGTTCTGGCGCTTTTAAACTTGTTGAAAACAATCACACACTAGAGAGCTGAGACTCGTAAGTAAAATGCATCTTGAGGGAAAAGTAAGCCCTTGTGAAGGCAAAAATGGGACCCTGCATTGTCTTAAGACAAAAACCTTTGAACCTGGTGGCTTTGTTACTGGGAAGACTTAAGAGGTTAGAACAGAGAATAAAGGAAGAGACCAAAATATTTGTGGGCTCTGTAGTTCACCCATTTGAAAATACTGACGTTACAAATTATGGGTAGATTATTTGTAATAATTGCGTAAGACACCTTATAATTTTGTTTTTAAGTTATAGTCCTATAATAAAATTTAAAAGACTTCAAAAGTTTTTTTTTTTTTATTTTAGTTTTAGGATTTTTTTTTGTGTTGGTCGCGGGGCTTGAACTCTAGGCTTAGACACTGTCCCTGTGCTCTTTAGCTCAAAGCTAGCACTTTACCACTTGAGCCACAGCACCACTTCCAGTGTTTTGGTGGTTAATTGGGTATAAGAATCTCACAGGGAAAAAAAAAATCTCACAGAAGCCAGGCCCAGTGGCTTACAGCTGTAATCCTAGCTACTAAGGAGGCCAAGATCTGAGGATCAAGATTCAAAGGTTCAAAGCCAGTCTGGGCACAAAAGGACCTGGGAGTCTTATCTCCAATTAACCTCTAGAAAATGGGAAGTGGCACTGTGGCTCAGTGGGTAGGGGAGTATCCTTGAGCTGAAGAGCTCAGGGACAGCACCCAGGCCCAGAGTTCAAGCCCCATGACTGACCAAAAAAAAAAAAAAAGTTGATAAATTTTGGTTTCTACTTTTTTAAAAAACAGGCCGGGAGTTTGGCCTAGTTACAGTGCTTGCCTAGCATGCGTGAAGACCGGGTTCAATTCCTCAGTACCACATGCATAGAAAAAACCCAGAAGTGGTGCTGAGGTTCAAGTGGTAGCTTTGAGAAAGTTTAAGGACAATGCTCAGGCCCTAAGCTCAAGCCCAGGACTGGCAAAAAACAAAACAGATTGATTACTTTGTCTTTTCAGCGTGCATATGAAGATTGAAGAAAAGATCACGTTAACCTGTGGGCGGGATGGAGGATTACAGAATATGGAGTTACATGGCATGATTATGCTTAGAATCTCTGATGACAAATTTGGCCGAATTCGTCTTCATGTGGAAAATGAAGATAAGAAAGGGGTGCAGCTACAGGTTTGCAGAGGCTTCGATACCTAACATTTGGACCCTTACCTACTTAGCAGTCTTCATTGTTGTCTTATTCCTCTTACTTATTCTTTTTCTTTCTTTCTTTTTCCTTATTCTTTTTCTTCGCAGTACTTGGGATATACCCAAGACCTCAAGAATACTTGGCAAGGCTGAGAATGTGGCTTAGTTGTAGAGTGCTTACCAAGCACGCATGAAGCCCTGGGTCCGATTCCTTAATACCATATAAACAGAAAAAAACATAAGTGGGCTCAAGTAGTAAAGCACTAGCCTTGAGCAAAAGAAGCTCAGGCCCTGAGTTCATCAGGCTATACTCCCCAGTTCATGTGAACCACAAAACAAGGAAAATTATTTCAATTATGTAACTAGTGCAATTCTAGATACGTAGGAAAGAAGTTAGAACTCAGGGCCTGAGCACTGTTCTTGGGCTTTCTCATGGCTAGAGCTCTACCATGTGAGCCACAGAAACGTTTCTGGCTTTTTCTATGTATATGTGGTACCGAGGAATCGAACTTGGGTCTTTGTGCATGCTAGGCAAGCACTCTACCACTAGGCCAAATTCCCAGCCAGTGTTTTCTTTTTTTGTTTTGTTTTTGTTATGTTTTGCTTTGTTTTCCTTTTGTTGTGCTTTTTTTTGGGGGGGGGTGGTTTGGGGCTTGAACTCTGGGCCTGGGTGCTGTCCCTAAGCTCTTTAGCTCAAGGCTACCTCCCTACCCCTGGGCCTGGGTGTTGTCCCTGAGCTCTTCAACTCAAGGCTACTGCCCTACTCTTGAGCCATAGCCCCATTTCCCATTTTCTAGAGAGTCTCGTGGCTTTGTAGTGCCTAGGCTGGCTCTGAACCACAATCCTCAGATCTTAGCCTCCTGAGCAGCTAGTGTTGCACTGTTTTTTGAAGATCAGATACCTTACTATGTAACCATTACTACGTACCTTACTATGTAACCATTGCCCAGGTTAGCTTTGAACTTGCAGCCCACCTTCAGCATACCTAATTCAGGGATTACAGGCATGTGCTTTTAACACTGGAACAGAATGGAAGATAATTTTGAAATTGAGTAGGTGACTTCATACTCATTCAGAACACACAAAGAGATTTATTTCTTATTATTACAACAAGAATGATTAATTGGGATCTTTCTGGAAATACATTTTTTAAGCACAATATATTTTGTATTATTCACCTTCTATTCTCTTACCCTCTCGTCTTTCCCCCTTATTCTTTCAAATATTTTAGAATCAAGTTATGTGTATGTCTGTCTTTAAAGTCTATATTCTGCAAATGAGTGAAAAACTGCCATATTTAGCTTTTTTAGCTTGGCTGATCTCTGCATGATCTCCATCTCCATCATTTTTCCTAGAAGTGACATAATTTCTTCCTTTTTTTGCCAGTACTAGGGTCTAGCATTCTCCCTTGGCTTTTTTTTTTTTTTCCTCAATGTTGGTGCTCTATCTTTTGAGTCACAGTTCTGTCTTCAGCTTTTTGCTATTTAATGTGGAGATCATGGAATTCTGTGCCCATGCTAGTTTTGGACTGCAATTCTCAGAACCCCTGCTTAACTAGGATTATAGATAGGAGCCACCAGCCCCCGGCAGGTTATTGGTGTTTAATCATCTATTAGGTGTTCTGTTTTGTGTTAGCTTATGTGTTTGTTTGGAAGAGTCTTGTTATTTCTGGGTAAATGTCTTTGAAGGGGCCAATCTTTCTTCAAAATCAAAAGCTGGATATGAGGGTAATGTGGCTGTGACATCTGTCACCCCGTTGATCTCCAGGGTTGATTCAGCTGATCTAGCTAGCTAGGCCAGTGCCTTTCTCACCACTCCATGTGCATCCCTCCCAAAGCTGTGCGCTCGGTCAAGAGGACAACCATTCCCAACGGAGGAGGACCGATCTTCGGTCAAGGGTGTATGAGTAACTGGGCTCCCCTGCTAGAACCTCCAAACGAGCTCTCAAAATCAGACACAACTTGAGCTGGGTGCCAGCAGCTCATGCCTGTGATCCTAGCTATTCAGGAGGCTGAGGTCTGAAGATTACAATTTGAATCCAGCCTGGGCAAAAAGCCCATAAGGTACTTATCTCAAAAAAAAACCAGAAGTGTAGACAAGACTTAAGTGGGTAAAGCTCTATCCTTGAGCAAAAAAAGCTCAACGACAGTCCCCAGGCCCTGAGTTCATAGCATTGGAAATAAAAACAATCAATCAGGATTTATGCCAGGTGCCAATGGCCGTGAGATCAAGCCTCAAGACACACACACACACACAGAGACACACACGCGTGCAAATTGGGGGTTATGAGATACCTTGTTTTAGATGTTTAGATGATGTGTCATATAAGCCCACATGGAGTTGGTTTCTTCTCTTTTCATTTCTGAACTTCAGACTTCCTTTCCTTTTCATTCCAGACCCATCCAAATGTGGATAAAAAACTTTTCACTGCAGAATCTCTAATTGGCTTGAAGAATCCAGAGAAGTCATTTCCAGTCAACAGTGATGTAGGGGTATTAAAATGGAGACTACAAACCACAGAGGAATCTTTTATTCCGTTGACAAGTGAGTGCCTCTGGCCAATTTCACTCAGCTGATGTGCACTGAGAACTAGAAATAGCCCAGAGTTATAGGTTCTTACCTTTATTGTTATAGCAAAGTTCCTTTTTAAAAAAGTGACCATCTTTTCAAAATGGACTTGGTGCTACATTTTGTATATTTTCACAATTCGCTTTAATAGCTTTAAACTTGAAATTGTTCTTTTTTTTGGCGGGGGAGGGGGGGTGGGCAGTCTTGGGGATTGAACTCTGGGGCTGAGCACTGTCCCCAAGAGTCTGTGCTCAAAGCTAACACATTACCACTTGAGTCACAGCACTACTCCTGGATTTTATGAGTAAGTTTATTGGAGATAGGAGTCTCTTGGACTTTTCTGCCTGAGCTGGCTTTGAACCATGATCTTCAGACTTTAGCCTCCTGAATAGCTAGGATTATAAATGTGAGCAACCCAGCACCACGCTGAAATTGTTCTTTTTTTTTTTTTTTTTTGCCAGTCCTGGGCTTGAGCTCAGGGCCTGAGCACTGTCCTTAGACTTTCTCAAGGCTAGAGCTCTACCACTTGAGCCTCAGCACCACTTCCGGCTTTTTTTCTATGTATGTGGTACTGAGGAATCGAACCTGGGTCTTCATGCATGCTAGGCAAGCACTTTAACCACTAGGCCAAACTCCCGGCCCTGAAATTGTTCTTTTAAATGTAGTTTACGTCTGAATGTCTCAGGCCTACAACTGTCAGTCAGCTTGCTTTACTATCTTGACTTCTCTTGATTCCTTTTGTGTGCCTGATCTTAGCTAGGTGGGGAAATGATTCTGTCTTTTTCTAATGTTCTAAGGTAACTGCTTTGTTTTTCTCAGTTAATTGCTGGCCCTCAGAGAGTGGAAATGGCTGCGATGTCAACATAGAATATGAACTACAAGAAGATAATCTAGAGCTGAATGATGTAGTTATCACCATCCCACTCCCGTAAGTGGAGTTCCTTACATAATCCTCTTCCCCTTTTTGACTTTGAGAAGTGGTCTTTTGGAGGCAGCATTTCACTAGCTGTCCATTTTCAGATATTTGCTACTTTTTTCTTTTCTTTGTTCTATAAACTGAAGACTGACTATAAAACTTTATTTTGCTCTTGGGCAAGTATCTACCATGAGCTACATTCAGCCCAGATACTTACTATTGTTATTTATTGATTTATTTTTGTCATTTGTAGGGCTTGAATTATTGTCCCTGAGTTCTTCAGCTCAAGGCTACTGCCCTACCCCTTGAGCCACAGAACCACTTCCGGTTTCCTGGTGGTTAATTGGAGATAAGAGTTTCATGGACGTTAGTGCCTGGGCTCTCTTTGAATCTCCACCCTCAGATCTCAGTCTCTTGAGTAGCTAGAATTACCCGCATGAGCCACCACACCAAACTTTTTTTTTTTTTTTTGCCAGTCCTGGGTCTTTAACTCAGGGACTAGGCACTGTCCTTGCACACTTTTTACTCAAGGCTAGCTCTCTGTCACTTCAGCCAGTGTTCCACTTCCACCTTTTTCTGTGCATGTGTTATGGAGGAGTCGAGCCCAGGGCTTAGTGCATGCTAGGCAAGCACTTACTAGGCTACGAGGCCAGCCTAGATACTTATTTTTTGTTGGTGGTGATGGTAGTGGGGTTTAAACTCAGAACTTGGGCACTGTCCTTGTACTTTTCTGCTCAAGGCTAGTGCTCTACCACTTGGAACCACACCTCCAGTTCTGGTTTTCTGGTGGTCAATTGGAGATGAATCTAGACTTGGTTACATGGCTTATCTCCATGTAACCATCAGAAAACCAGAATTGGAACTGTGGCATTAACCTTGAGCACAAAAGCTCAGGGACAGAGCCAAGGCCCTGAGTTCAAGCCCCATGACTGAACAAAACTGAAACCAGCTTCAAAAGGTTATCAACTTTATGATTTCACTTATATACCTTTCTGGACAAATTAGAACATAAATTTGGAGGTAGAGAGGAATGTACTTAGTCACAAAGGGAACTTTGAAAATGTTCTAAGACCATATATGTTTGTCAGAATACTTTTTGTTTGTTTGTTTTTGCTAGTCCTTGGGCTTGAACTGAGAGCCTGGACACTGTCCCTCAGATTCTTTTGCTCAAGGTTAGCATTCTACCACTTGAGCCACATCTCCACTTCCGGCTTTTTCTACTATGTGATACTGAGGGAATCAAACCCAGGGCTTCATGAATGGTAGGCAAGCACTCTACCACTAAGCCACATTCTCAGCCTGTAATTTTTTTTTTTTTTGAACTGTATTCCCTCTCCCTTCCCCCTTTTCTCCCCTCTCCCTCACAGAGCTTGAACTCAGGACCAGAGTGCTGTCCCTGAGCTTTTTCTTCTTTCTTTTTCTCTATTGGCTGTGGGGCTTGAACTCTGGGCTTGGGTGCTGTCCCTGAGATCTTCAGCTCAAGGCTACCACCCTACCCCTTGAACCACAATGCCACTACTGGTTTTCTGGTGATGAATTGGAGAGAAGAGTCTCATAGACTTTTTAGTGCCCAGGCTGGCCCAAGATCCTTAAATCTCAGACTCTTGAGAAGCTAGGATTACAGGCGTGAGCCACCATGCCCAGCTGTTCCTGAGCTTTTTCATTCAAGGCTAGCACTCTACCCCATTTAGCCCTAGTACCACTTCCTATTTTCTGGTGGTCAATTAGACTTTCCTACCCTGACTAGCTTTGAACTGTGATGCTCAGATTTCTCAGACTCCTGAATAGCTAGGATTACAGGCATGAACTACTGCACCCAGCTTAGGTGGGCTTTATTTAAAGGTGCCAGGTAAGCTGGATTAAGTCTAAACATGGCTTCAGACTTAACAACTCCCCTGACACAACCTCCCAACTGCGAAGATTATCAGCATGTGCCACCTTGTGTCACGCATGCTAGCCTTAAGCAGAAAAGCTCAGGGACAGTGTACACCCTGAGTTCAAACCCTATAACTACCACCACTATCAACAACAACAAAAGCCCACCCACCTGAAGAATTAAAAATATTAGTATTATTATTGTGCCCTACTACTTTTTTTTGTGCTGGTCTGGGCTTGAAGAAGAGAACATTATGAGAACAGTTTATGCTACTGTCTGGAACTGATCATTTTAGAAACATCGCAATTGGAGCAAGAGCACACAAGAGGAATGTAAAAGAAATGATCATAAAAGTGATAGGAAAGGGTTAATGGTCTTATGCCACCATTAAACTTTCTTTATCTCCCTTATTTACTCTTCCCCTAATAAAAACTTTGAGTGTCACTAGTGAATTAAAAGATGGTTAAATTTAGAGTATGTAGGAGTAGGTGACACTGCCTGTCAGCTATATGTGGAGGTGTAAACTGCATCCTAACTAGCCCTGATTATCTTTCAAGACAACTGTGTGTTTCTTTTTCTCATCATATTTCCATGTTGCCCAAGGATAATCATACTTTTATTTATCAAATAAATTTCAGTTGCTGGATTATAAATGAAGTAAATACACTGACATTAGCTTTAGTAAGCTTTGAAAGTTCTAGACTTTAAAATCTACATATATATCTCAGGACTCCTCTTTGGGGCTTCTCAGAATGGAGAGCCTCCCTATATGCTTTCATTTTTAAGTAAACTTGCTCTATTTACCTTACAAAAAAGAAGTTAATGGGTTGAGGATTTAGCTCAGCAGAAGAGCTTTTGTCTGGCAAGTGCAAGGAAGGCCCTGAGTTCGGTCCTCAGCCGTGGGGAAAAAAAAGCTAGGCACGAGGCCTCACACTTATAATCCTAGCTACTCAAGAGGCTGAGATCTGAGGATTATGGTCCAAAGCCAGCCCAGATACCAACCGTGAGACTCTTATCTCCAATTAACAACTAGAAAATCAGAAGTGGCACTGAGGCAGTAGCCTTAACGTGAAGGGCTCAGGGACATCACCCAGGTCCAGAGTCCACAACTCCACAAGCTCCACAACTGACCAAAAAAACAAAACAAAGCAACCTTCGCCAGGCCCTGGGGACTCTAATCTTAGCTACTTGGGAAACTAAGATCTGAGGATCCTTGTTCAAAGCCAGCCCAGGTAGGAAAGTATATGAGACTGTGGAGCTGTGGCTGTAGTCGGGTGTGGGGCTTGAATTCTGGGTCTGAGTGCTATCCCTAAGCTCTTCTCAAGGCTAGGGCTCTACCACTTGGAGCCACAACACCACTTCTGGTTTTCTGATGATTAACTGGTGATAAGTCACATGGATTTTAGTGCCTGGGCTGGCTTTGAACTCCAGTCCTCAGATCTCAGCCTCCTGAGTAGGATTGCAGGTGTCAACACAAAAGCTAAGGGATAACATACTCATAAATCCAAATTCATCTCCATTGCTGGTGTTTAAACCCCCCCCCACTCAAGCATATACATTATTACCAATCTGCTTTATTCTCCATTCTTTTTTTTTTTTTTTTTTTTTGCCAGTCCTGGGCTTGGGCTCAGGGCTTGGGCACTGTCCTTGGGCTTTCTCAAGGCAAGAGCTCTACCACTTGAGCCTCAGCACCACTTCTGGCTTTTTGCTATGTATGTGGGGTGCCAAGGAATTGAACCCCGGTCTTCGTGCATGCTAGGCAAGCACTCTACCACTAGGCCAAACTCCCGGCCCCCTTTATTCTCCATTCTTATTTGGGGGAAAAAATGCATTTAAATTACTTAACAGGTTAACAAGCCATAGTACAGGATTTTGTAAACAAGTTGTGCTTCACAAATTTACTGTCTCGGTCCTCTTCTAACTCCTAGGTGTAAGCCATAAATTTGAGCACCCAGGACTATCAAGTACCTGTTGAATATGTCTGTCTACAGAGAATGGAGTAAGATTCTTTGCCATTGTGCTAGGATTTTGATTACTGAGATTATTAGGGAGCCTTTTTCCCCCCTTGGTCTGTATAGCAATTGCACACCTGGGAAAATTTAGGCTGCAGGGCCAGGAGTGTAGCCTACTGGTAGAGTACTTGCCTAGCAAGCTCCAATCCCTGGGTTCAATTCCTCAGTACCACATACACAGAAAAAGCTGGAAGGGGTTCTGTGGCTCAAGTAGTAGAGCCTTAGGAAAGCTCAAAGACAGTGCCCAGGCCCTGAGTTCAAGCACCAGGACTTCAAAAAAAAAAAATGAGGCTGAATATAAAAATCATAATTAAATTTAGAGTTGATTTTCCTCAACATAAAAATCATAATTAAATTTAGAGTTGATTTTCCTTCCTTGGTGGAATTTTTTTTCTTCTTTTTTGTCAGTCGTGAGACTTGAACTCTGGACCTGGGCTCTGTCCCTGAGCTCTTCAGCTCAAGGCTAATGCCCTACCCCCTAAGCCACAGTACCACTTCTGATTATCTAGTGATTAATTAGAAATAAGAGTCTTTAGTGCTGCTGGTTTTGAACCGCAATCCTAAAATCTCAGCCTCCTGAATAGTTAGGATTACAGATGTGAGCCACCATGCCCAGCTTTTGTGGAATTTTTTGAGCTCTGGTCAGCTCAGCTAACCATATTTTTCTCATCACAGATCTGGTGTTGGTGCCCCTGTGATTGGTGAGATTGACGGGGAATATCGACATGACAGCCGAAGAAACACCTTGGAGTGGTGCCTGCCAGTGATTGATGCCAAAAATAAAAGTGGCAGCCTGGAATTTAGCATTGCTGGGCAGCCCAATGATTTCTTTCCTGTTCAAGTTTCCTTCATCTCCAAAAAAAACTATTGCAACATACAGGTACTTCATCTTAATAAAGAGTACATATATGGGAAGAGCAAATTAATTGGTGACAAAAATATCTGGTTTGCGACAAAAGTTTGGCCTAGTGGTAAGAGTGCTTGCCTAGCATGCATGAAGACCCAGGTTTGATTTTTTTGGTACCACATACCTAGAAAAAGCTGAAAGTGGTGCTGTGGTTCAAGTGGTGGAGCTCTCGCTTTGAGAAAGCCCAAGAACAGTGCTTAGGCCCTGAGTTCAAGCCATGCAACTGACAAAAAAATAGGAAAAATATGTGTGTGTGTGTTTTCATTCTCCTGAATAGTTATTTAGGATTATAGACATAAGCCGGCAGTGCCCACAAAAAAAACTCATCCACATTTCATCCCAGCAGTGGTCTCCATTAGTGATGTTGGTGGACAGGAGTGATGCCACGGGCCACGGGCTACAGCTGTGGATTAAACACTTTATTCTTCCCAAACTATTCTTACTATTGTTTTTACAGAACTCTCTCTCTCCCCCCCTCTTTTTTTTTTTTTTTTTCTTTTTTTGTCGGTCATGGGGCTTAGACAGGGCCTGGGCACTGTCCCTGAGCTCTTCAGCTACCACCCTACCCCTTGAGCATCAGCACCACTTCTGGTTTTCTAGTGGTTAATTGGAGATAAGAGTGTCATGGTCTTTAGTGCCCAGGCTGGCTTTGAATCACGATCCTCAGATCTCAGCCTCCTGAGTAGCCAGGATTACAGGCATGAGCCAACGCACCTGGTGAGAATTTTCTCTATTTTGTAATGAGAATTGAATCTACATCTAAGTCTCAACCACACTTTCTGTTTATTTTCCTAGGTTACCAAAGTGACCCAGGTAGATGGAAACAGCCCTGTCAGGTTCTCCACAGAGACCACTTTCCTTGTGGATAAGTACGAGATCCTGTAAATGAAGGAGAGAAAGGAAAAGAGAAATTCCAAATTAATAAAGAAGAAGCCACCAGTGGCTGAAGAGTTTTTCCAAATTGACAAGCCATTGGAGACCCCTATTTTCTGATACAATGCACGTTCTCTGCGCGCAAGAACCCACAACTCACCCCAGTGTTTCAGTCTCACAGAGACATTCTTTGACAAAGAACTGACATACACAAAGGGAACGGCTGCTGATTTCTTTCACAGATTTTACTGGCAAGCAGGAAAGTGAGCTCTCCAGATAATTCTCCCAGTAAACACCTCCTTTGCCTTTGCCTAAGTTGCACCTTTATTTTAATCCCTAAAATATAGTTATATTTCATATTTCATTTTTTAAGGTTTTCTCTGTAGATTTTAATCTTCCAAACTCCTTTACCTTCAGTTTTTCCTCCTTATACAATGAATCAAGGACTGGGATTGTCTTTCTTTAGGTATTGAGTTCCGTACTCCTGGACAAGATTATCTAAACCATTCTTGATTTTTTTTCTCTTGGCCAATGTAGGTGAACTGTTTAGGGGAGTGGAATCTTGAAGTTAGGAGATACGGTTGATTGCTGCCTTTATCCCATCTCCATCTGTTCCTCCATTACTTTGCCAAGTTGTTTTGCTTCCAATCTAGACTAGTACTGTGAATCCCACTCGTGTCAATGTTAAGGTAGCTAAAAAGCACTTTCAGCCCCCTCTTGAATATGTTTAAGAACAATGGTTTATACCCAGGTAGGGATTTCACATCCACACATAATCATGTCCGCTGCTAGGGCTACCCAAGCTTCCAGTTCTCGACATGTGGATATTTGAGCTAAAATGTAAGGTCTTTGTAATCCACTTACATTCCTCCTGTGCATACTTCCCTCTTCCTGGCTATTCTCTGCCATCATTCTTTGTATCTAGCAGAAATCGGGGTATGATTTTGGAGGCTCTGGGTTCAATGAGTCATGTGCCAACACCCATTGACCCTAAACTATCGCAGCTGCTCCCTCAACACCAGACTGTTGGCCTTTCGATAAACAATTGATTATATTGGTGTGTAGGAAAAACTCATATACCCCATTTTCTCCCGGCCACCCCAGCATTTCCCTGAGTTGTCCCTGTCTCTAGGCCTTTTAAGTCATCATGTAGTAATGGTTTCTGAGCTCCAAATCACCCATTGTTTCTTCAGTGGAGATTTAACAGCCAGCCCAGCCTTGGTTTTTAGCCCAGAGCTGCACTCACTAGGAGGTGGCAAGTTACTGGATACTCGGTCCCTGGCAGTGGGAAGACACAGGACGGTGGGGAGCCTCCGTGCTCTTAGCACCCAGCCCTCCTCGTAGAGTAGACTGTGTGAAGCAGAGCACTGACAAGCGCTCCTGGCTGGAATTGCTTGCCAAAGAAATTTCTGGCCTTTCCTTTTCCCATAACAGATGGCATCAGGGAAGAATCTTTAGCTTGGTTTCCACATGATAGTTTCTGAGGAAGGGGACTGGGACAAGAAAGAAGTCTGTCTTGTAGTTAAGTAGACAAATCTTAATCCAGTTTTGTTTGTCCATATGATTTTTAAAGTCAAGTTTAATTTCGCAAAAAAACTTTTTCTGAGATGACTTTTAGGGTAATATTTAAAAATGAGAGACATTTTGTAACCCTGTAAAATATATAGGGAATATAACATTCCAGTGTACACAAGAAAGGCAAATCTTTAATCAAATAAAGAGTATTATAAAATGAGATGTTTACCGGGCTCTTGATTCACTTTTGGGTGTCCGTTTGCTGGCTCAGGATGCTGTAATAGGATCTAAGAGAAAATCTATCAGTATTCCATTGCACTATTTTACACTTAGTGTGCTGCCTCCTGCATTTTATACATTTGAGTATACTCTTACACTCTCCTGACAGTACTTTTTGAGTTTGATTCTGTTTATGCCTTTTGAGGGGATTGTCACTTTTATCAGGGACAGTGTAGTGTAAGAAAAATGAAGCATCAGGCCCGGGAGTGCGGCCTACTGATAGAATGCTTGCCTACATGAAGTGCTGTACATGAAGCCCTGGGTTCAATTCCTTGATGCCATATACACAGAAAAGGCCAGAAGTGGGCCGGGAGTTTGGCCTAGTGGTTAAAGTGCTTGCCTAGCATGCATGAAGACCCGGGTTCGTTTCCTCGGTACCACATGCATAGAAAAAAGCCGGAAGTGGTGCTGAGGCTCAAGTGGTAGAGCTCTAGCCTTGAGAAAGTCCAAGGACAGTGCTCAGGCCCTGCGCTCAAGCCCAGGACTGCCAAAAAAAAGAAAAGGCCAGAAGTGGCTCCAGCGGTAGAGCATTATCCTTGAGAAAGCTCAAGGACAGTGTCCAAGCCCCCAGACTAGCAAAAAACCAAAAATGAAGCATCGTGTTTATTTTGGAGGGGGAGAGAGGCAGAATCGCACTATGTAGTCCAATACTGGGATTTCAGGTATGTGCACATCAGGTCCCAAGTTTACTTCTTACTACTGTCAGTCTAAAGGGGAGAAGAAGGCTCCATGATACTTCATGACATTACTCAAAGGTGATGTCTCAGCCCAAGTATGAGGGCTCACAGTTGTAATCCCTGCACTGGGAAGGCTAGACTAGGATATTACCAATTTGAGGCCTGGTCTCAATAAGACAAAGGCAATAGCTGGTGGCTCTTGCCTGTAATCCTAGCTACTTAGAAGGCTGAGATCTGAAGACTGAATTGGACTTTAATCCTCAGATCTCTACCTGGGATGAAAAGTCCCCATGAGACTGATCTGTAATCACCTGAAAACTAGAAGTGGCATAGTGGCTCAAAGTTGTAGCGTGACAGCCTTGAGCAGGCCTGATGGAGTGTGTGTGGGCGGGAAGGCCATAACCTACCCCTGTTCATCTACCTCACCCCCACCCCACCTCAAAAAAAATGTTCCAGCTCCTGTTTCAAAGGGAGTGAGGCCTTGGGAATTGATTTTCCTAAACAAGGTAAGCATTTAACTTGGACAATTCACCGAATGCCAATAAATTGGAAAGCAGATTGTTCCTGATTGGATGAATGGGATGGTAAAATTAGTGGTGAGGGTAAAAATTCTTTTTCCTTAACAAAATAACAGTATCTGAACTTAATGGTGCTCGAGTGGTGCTTGTCTGGCTGTGGTTGAATGCCAGAATCATGCATGCTACATGCCTTGACTGGGTCCCCTGTGGCATGGAGTGGACTTGATGGGAAAATAATAGCAAAATAATGGAGCATTCTGTGTGATGTAGGGGGCTTGTGCTTCCTGCTCTGGGTTCTACAGGAGAACACACCTGGACAGGACCTCCTTTGAAATTAAAAGGCACCAGTGGCTCATGCCTGTGCACCAGAAAACCAGAAGTGATGCTGTGGATCAAAATGATAGAGTGCTAACCTGGAGCAAAAATGCGCAAGGACAGTGCCAGACCCTGAGTTTAAGCACCAAGATGGACCAAAAAAAAGATTTGTTGTTGCTCTACTCACAGTAACTGCAAATCTCTATTCTCTAACTGAAAACTTTCCCCTCCATTGAAAGTTGTAGGATCTGAGAAATACCCGGGACTTGTATAGAATAGCCTTTGGTTAAAGTTCCCATCTGGAGTTGTATGCTAGTAGCTCAAGACTATAATCTTGGCTACTCAGGAGGCTGAGATCTGACTGAGGATCCTGGTTTGAAGCCAGCCTGGGCAGGAAAGTATGAAAGACTCATCTGCAATTACCAAAAAAGCTACAAGTGGAGCTGTGGCTTGAGTGAAACCTAAGGGACATTGCCCAGGTTAAGTTCAAGTCTCAATAGAGTGAGAAAGACAAAGAGAGACCCAAAGCAATGAGGGAAATGGAAATGGGTCTTGTTTGCCATTCTTTTGTCCAAATAAGTATTTGGTGCGGGGATTGACTTCAGGGCCTCATACTAACAACACCACGCTCTCTACGCTGCGATGCCCTGAACCCTGAATACCTGTGCTTTTCATCAGAGCAGCCATAGAGGTAGACAGGGTCAGTCTTTCTGTCCTACTCAAATTTCTTAGCTCGGATATGTTAGATTTCAATAGAAGTGGATTATGCCTTAAAAAAAAAAAAAAAGCTAAGAACAAATCTTCTGCTTCTCTGTGGCTGCTGAGGTTTTTCCCAAGTTGGATAAATGAGTAATTTCTTAACATCTTCACTGCCACACCTATACTAACGATGCCCAGTTCAGGAACTAAATGGGTCAGAAAGGGATAGCTTTCTGGAGGAGTGTATGAGCAACATTCACCTCTTCCTGGGGCCTGAAGAACAATTTAAGGGACAAATTGGGAAATATGACAAGGCAAAGGCCAGGGGAATATGGAAATCTACTCCTGACATTCAAAGCCAAGTGAGTGGGGCTTGAAAAACCACTGCTCCTTCCACACCCAGCCTTTCCCCTTTCCCCTTGCTTCCATTTCGGAAAGTCTGAAGCAGGCCTGGAAAGCTGTTTTCTGCCTCCTTCTCTCTTCCTCCCCCTTTCCTGAGCTCCCAGCTGCGCAGACCTCTTGCGTAACTGTAAGAAGGCAGAGTTTTTTTGATGGGCTCCAGATGTGGAGGGATGAGGGTGGAGGGTTGGGGGCAGTAGGTCTTCAGTCCCCTGAGTGCTCTAACTGTGGGAACATAAAGGCATGACACAGGAGGAGACAGAACACATGGCAAAGAGCCTTGATCATGGCGGGAACAGTCTGGGGTTGGGAGAACAGTGAGAACTGAGGTGCTATTTCAACCCCCCCCCCCCCCCCCCCCCCCCGCTAGCATGGTTGGCCTCTGTGGCAGGCTTGAGTATTGCCCGACATTCCTCCTGACCAAGTCAGCAAAGAAGAAGGGGGTGGTGGGGGGGGGGCTTAACTGTGAGACAGAGTGAAGTGAAAACTCTGTGGAACCCCAATCTGAGCCCCTGTTTTCCAATGGTAGGTCTTGGCATATGGAACACAAGAGTTTTGTTTCTTTTTTTTTTTTTTTTTTCCTTTAGCATACCAGAATAGCCTGAAAATTACTGTTGTGATCTGCCTGGTGAAGGTTGACTAGAAGTTAACATACTTTCATGATCCTCAAATAGAAAGGAGAGAAAAAAGAACACACACACACACACACACACACACACACACACACACACACTTGCACCCTGTCCCAGTCCAAGGGCTTTCTTGTACCCACAGCATACAATGGAGCCTAATTATCCCACCTCTAGCTAGAGCAGGTAGCAGAAGAGAACCCTTCTTCTTGGCTCCCACCGACTCAGTCGGTGGCGGGTGGGGTGGGGGCTGCTAATGCTAGCCCTGTCAATGAGTGACTAGATTCCTACAGTTGAGCCCTCTGCTGTTTCTGGGTTAGGAAGAGAAGGCACAAATCACTGGATCAGAACTGGATTTGCCTGCCCCAAAGAAAACAAATTATTTTTTTCCACCCGCTCCAGCTGGAATTTAGGACAGACTTCAGGGCCTTCTGCTTTCTCCTTCGGTGAGAGTCTGCGGTCTCTCTAGGTTAGAGGTTCCTCTACCTGAGTTCAGCTCCCTGGGGCCTCCTCGTCAGTCTCCTGGGGCAGGCGCTGGCTTTGCAAGGCAAGGATCCACTGTCAGCATTGGATTTCCCGGTGGGGGGTTGGATGGAGGTGACTTCTCCAGGCGCCTAGACGTTTCATGCCCCCTCGTTCTTTTCTAGTAACTTCCACCCTGCAGAGACACAGACTGTAGGCTGGCCCGTGTCTAGTCTGACTGGAGGAGGCTCCCGGTGGAATTCAGGTCTGTGGTGGGGTAGGACACGACGGATGGATGGGTAACGCCATGGACTTTCCTGTGCTTTCGTGGTGTGCCTTCTCTTACACCTGGCCTTAGGGAAGCCTCCGAAGCCTGATGCGGTTCAGGGCCCGCTCCTCACGGTGGGGATGGCCGAGGGAGGGTGCGGGGAGGGGAGAGAGCTGTTAAGGTGTGGGGTGGCCCGGAGGGCAGGCGCGGGTGCGCGCGGTGGTGGCGGCGGGGGACCCAGCTGCAGTTGAACAAAGCGGGCGCTGTGCAGGCGGGGTGGGGAGGCACCGCGGTGGGCGAGGGCGGGTGGGGACCGTGGGCTGCAGCCCCGCGAGGGCGTCTCCCCTGGCCGGCCGCGGGGAGGGGCGGGGACTCGTGGGAGGGGGGCGGGACAGGCTCGGCTCTCCTCCTCCCCATCGGGCGCCCCGGGGAAGCCACGGCGTCCTCCCGAGCCCGAGGCCGTGCGGAGGGACCAGCGTCCCCGCTCGCCTGCCAGGTAAGCGCGGCCCTGCCCCTCCGCCCGCGGGCCCCGGCTGAGACAGCGCAGGGAAGGCTCGGGAGGACGAGCAGCTCCGGTGCCGGCCGAAGGGGCTCGGGGGGCTTCTGGCCCCGTCTCCTGCGAGGGGCGGGCTGCCGCCAGGCGCTGCCGACCCCGCCGCCAGAGGGGGCCCTCGGGTCCCCTCCGGGCGGGAAGGACGCGGCCCTGCCTTCACCTCGACGGCCGCCGGGTCCTCGCGGGGTCTCGGGCGGCGCGCGCGCGTCCCCGGCCGGCCACCTCGGCGAGGCGCAGACTCCGAACGCTGGAGCCCGGGCGGGATCGGGCACATCTGGGGGTGTCCCGGGGCCTCCCCCGGACCCGCGGGGCAGCGAGAGGTAGAGGGGAGGGCTCGCCGCCTTCGCGCTCTGGAGTCCGGGGCTCCGCGGAGTTCCCCATCGGGCTCCCCGGGATGGGGAAGCGCGGGTGGGCGACGGGGCGGGGCCGCGGGGCGCGGGTGGCCGCCGCCGCCGGCGCCCGGGACGCTTCCGCCCCGGCAGCTCGGGCGGGGGCTTGGCCGGGACCTCGGCCGGCGGGGGACCCGGAGCGGCGGGGCGGGGCTGCATTCTGGGCCCGTTAGCTCAGCGGTCCCGGAGGCTCCCGGGCTGAGTCATCCGACGGCTCGGCAAGCGCGCCCCGGTGTCACGCCCGATACACACGCCGGGACCCCGCGCCCCTCTCCCCGCCGCTCGAGGCTCCCGTCCCGCGGCCCCGCGCCCCCCCCTTCCCCGCGCCGCCCTCGCGCGCACCTGCAGCTCCGCCCGAGCCGGAGTCCCGCGCCGCGGCCCGCTCGCACGCACGCGCTTCCGGCAGCTGCCGGGTGGGGCGCGGGGCCGCCCGGTCCCCGGCCGCGGAAACAAGCGGCCCCTTCTCCCCGGCCCCGCCAATGAAAGGCCGCTTGTCCCGCCGGCAGGGCGGCCCAACACTGCGGCCTTGTCCTGCCGGCGGCCGGGAGGGGCGGGCGGGGGCTCCGCGCGCGGAACCCCACGGGGCCTGCACCTCCCCAGCCTATCCCGACAGCGCCCGCTCCTGCGCTCTGTCCCCCGGCCCCGGCTGCCCACCTGGCCCCGCTCCCTCTCTTGGCCCGGGTGGGCTCTGTCTCCCTCTGCGGGGCCTCCTCCCTGCTGGCCTGGGAGGCCTGCTGGCCTGGCCCCCTCTCCACTCGAGGACCCCGTCCTCGGTCTCGCCTCGCGCCCTCCCGCCCTCGCTCTTGTCCCCGCTTTCAGCCCCCCCCCCCAGGTCCCTTTTGCTCTCTGCCTCGCTTGTCGCCTTAAGTTCCCTGTGCCCGGGGCTCCGGGACACCCCGGCCCCGCCCTGCCCGGGCGTCCGGCCCGCTGGGCTCCCGGCCTCAGTTTCCTTCCCGTGCTGACTCCTTCCTCCGGCTTTTCCTGGAGGGCGGATGTGCGCAGGGAAAGCCGGGGCAGCAGTGGGCGCCGAGGATCCCAGCTCGGCCCCGCGGACCCCCAGACGCCGACATGCGACGCCCGGGACGAGGCCTCGGCTGGCCCCCCGGGTCCCAGGTGAGGGCTGGGGGGACCCGAGGCGAGCGGCCCCGCGGGGGAGTCGGGCCCACGGCCCTTCGCCGCTTTTCAGGTGCTCTGAGCGCCCCGCTGGGCGGAGGGGCTGGAGACAGGTGTCCGCCTCGCCGCGCGCACGAGCGCGGGAGCGCGGCCGGGGCGCTCGGGGGCCCTCCGGGGGCGCACGGGGGCCCTGCCGGCCGCCCCGCGGCGGACTCTTGGGCAGCGGGGCGGGGCCGGGTTCCCAGAACGGCCGCGGAGGCCCGGGCGGGCGGTAATTGCAGTCCCGGGAGGTGGATGACCGCCCCGGAGGCAGGCTGACCAGCGCGTCGGGGGCACCGCGGGGCAGCGCCCCGGGGTCGCAGCTCGGCCCTGCGCCGAGCGGGTGGCGCTGGTGCAGGGTGGCCGGGTGTCATTTTGCTTTCTGGGGATTAGGTTTCTGAGCTGGGGCCACAGACTCACACCTCCCCCTCCTGCATCTTCTCTTATCTTCTCCTTATCGCTCCCGCTCCTTTCAATCTCCTTACACTCCTCCACCCTCTCCTCCAGTCACCCTTATCCTGGGTGCTCAACCTTATCTTAAGGTCTTGATCTCCACTTGAAGTGCTTTGGTGTAAATAAACGACCGACATCGAGGGTGGCAGGGGAAGAAACTGAGCCCCAGACAGAAAGAAGTACCTCCCTTCGATTCATCCAGCATTTTAATAGTGCTTTGCACTTCATAACAGGACGTGTAGTAGACTGCCTGGATCTTTACATTATGAACAGCTTTATGGACCATCAAATCCACCTAATCTAAGTGTGCAATGATACAGAACAGTACATCCAGCGCCACGATTTAATTCCAGAATCTTATGCCTAAAGTTGTCCCCATTCCACCCCTGGACTCAAGCAAATATTGAGTCAGCCAATTAAAAGTATTATTGTTGTTGTTATTATTATTATAGTTTTATAGGCGATAGACTTGACAATGAGAAAAATTAAATAACATGTTCAAAACATGACAGCTAATAAATAATAATTACAGCTAATAAATAGAATTTAAGGCTGCCATATCCCAAGCATTTTCTACTAGAAGAAGCTATTTTTCCTTTACCATTATTATGATTTTTTTCTTTCTCACTCTTTTTTTTTTTTTTGGCAGTCCTGGGCTTGAGCTCAGGGCCTGAGCACTGTCCTTGGACTTTCTCAAGGCTAGAGCTCTACCACTTGAGCCTCAGCACCACTTCCGGCTTTTTTCTATGTATGTGGTACCGAGGAATCGAACCCGGGTCTTCATGCATGCTAGGCAAGCACTTTAACCACTAGGCCAAACTCCTGGCCATTTTCTCACTCTTTTTATATAAACTCCCCAATCCCAACCCACCCTCTTGTCACTTCACCTTTAGAAAAGGTGGCCTCAGGGCTGGGAGCATAGTCTAGTGGTAGAGTGCTTGCCTAGCGTTCATGATGACCTGGGTTCAATTCCTCTGTACCACATATACAGAAAAAGGCCAGAAATGGTGCTGTGGCTCAGGTGGTAGAGCTCTAGGCTTGAGAAAACGCAGGGACAGTGCTCAGGCTCTGAGCCCAAACCACAGGACTGGCAAAAAAAAAAAAAAAAAAAAAAAAAAAAAAAAGAGGTCTCCTCAGGGGTTTCTCGGAGTCTTAAGGGAAAAACACAACAATTCTCCCTGGACTTTTTTTTTTTCTTTCTCTCAATTTGAGGCAGGGAGTGGGGGGGCATGTTTTTGAGGCAGGAGGGTTGGGCACTAAGCTGGCTTCAAAGTTTCATCCTCAGATGTCAACCTCCTGAGTAGCTAGGATTTCAGGTGTGAACCACTGGTGACTGCTCTCTCTGGAGTATCTTTTCTCTGGACAGGGTTCCTGGGGAGGTGCCAAGCCACCTTGGGATTTCATATGGGTTAATGGCCTTTGCCCTTTCTCTTCCCGAGAAGTCTTGGGGTGGGTCCCAAGCATTATTCTGGCTTCTCTTCCTCCAGCTTGGATGGAAATGGTGACAGAGATGATGTAGCCAGTCCAGGCCGGAAGGGTGGAAGCAGGGAGGGTAAATTTAGTAATTCCAGGGCTGAGGCCTTTGGGATCCACAGCCAGGGTCAGATACTTCTTGGAATGCTGGTTCCTACCACAACTTCCTTTGCAAGTCACTCGGTAGACAGCTGGAAGAGAAAGTGGAGAGAAGCCTGCTTTCCTGGATTTACCTCCTTAACCCTCAGCAGCTCCAGTAACATTCCAGCAGGCAGCAGGGAGTTCTCACCTCCACAAAGGCCAGGGAGAGCACAAAGTTCTTTCCTTACATTTCTCAGGCTCCATAAAAACAATGGGCCTGGGAAAGAGGAATGAGTTAGAGTGGTAGGTGGGGGTGGGAGAGGGCCCGAGTGTGACTGGATCTATCTTACTCCTAGTTCTAGGGGCTTAAGTTTCCTCCAGCATCAAGCCAGGGGAGAACTCATGAATCCTATATTCCTAGGAGTCCCTACTGAGATTGTTTTGTTGGTTTTTTGGTTTTGTTTTTTTTTTTTTTTTTTTTTTTGTGGGTGGGCCGTGAGGCTTGAACTCTGGGCCTGGGCGCTGTCACTGAGCTCTTCAGCTCAAGGCTACCACCCTGCTCCCTGAGCCTCAGCCCCACTTCCCATTTTCTCATTGTTAATTGGAGATAAGAGCCTCCTGGTGGCTCCGGAGACTGGACAGTCTCTGGGCTGGCTTTGAACCTTGATCCTCAGATCTCAGACTCTTGAGTAGCTAGGATTACAGGTGTGAGCCACAGCTCTCAGCTTGTTTTGTGGACTTTTTGTTGCTGTTTGTTTTTACTCTCAGTCATAGGGCTTGAAGTCAGGGCCTGGGCACTGTCCCTGAGCTTGTTTGCTCTAAACTAACCCTCCACTACCTGAGCCACAACTCCATGTTGGGTTTTCTGGTAGTTCATTGGAGATAAAAGTCTCACCGACTTAACTGCCCAGGCTGGCTTTGAACCATGATCCTCAGTCTCAGCCTCCTAAGTAGCTAGGACTAAAGGCCTGAGCCACCAATACCAGACTGTTTTGCTAATTGTGTTGGGATAACTTCTAGATAGGAGCTGAGCTACACAGAGAAAGCAGGAAGGGCTGATTTTTCCTCCATGTCTCCTTTAAGAAGGCATCCTGCTAAGGCCCCTGGGAAAAGAGACAAAGGGAGAAGAGAAGGCTAGACTGGGAGAAGCTCTTATTTAGCTCTGGCTAACCCCTAAGGGGCTACCTGTGTTCTTAGATGGGCTTGACTGGAGTTTGTTCCCTCTATGAAAATCAGTTTCCCTCACCGTGACTGAGACTCCAGCAAGATGACTGAAGAGGGTCTTCAACTGAAATCTGAGATTGTGGCTAGCATAGAGCAGAAAAGCACAGAAGAAAGGCTAGGCTGTTCGTACAGCCCTCCCTGACAAGTGCCAGGGACGGTATGGTGTGGTTGCTGTGCTGAGACGGGGTGCCCCCCCCCCCCCCCGCTCTACTTTTCCTTTGGTTGGAGCATGCTGGGAATGATAGTGGCTGCTGCTGCTCGTGTCCTGAGACCTGGCACTGTCCCTCTTCTGCCCACTTCTGTCCTTCTTCTACCTGCTTTCCCCACCACACCTGCTTTCCATTGTGTCCCCAGGAGCTCTGGAGACCTAGGACCATGGACACCCTGAGCAGAAGCCAGGGAAGCCCTGGCTGCAAGACCCAGACTGTGGTGCAGGTGAGTGGTGGTGGGGCGGTGGGGTGAGGTGTTGGTGAGGGTGGATTCAGTGCTTCTCTCTGAGGGGCCAGCTCCTCCTTTCCCTTTGCTAGCATCAAGCCGATGACTGGATGAGTCTTAATTTGAACCAAGCTTGTTGATTCAGCCAGGAACTCCTTTGAACGTCAGAAAGTGGTCTACAGACTGTCTTGGCCAACATCACTATCCTGAATCCATGCTTCCACCTCTTTTGTTTTAATTTTGTGCCAGTCCTGGCACTTGAACTCAGGGCCTAGGCACTGTCTCTGAGCGCTTGTGCTCAAGGCTGGAGCTCTATCACTTGAGCCACAGCTTCTCTTACAGCTTTTTAGTGATTAACTGGAGAGTACGGTCCATGAACTTTCCTGCTGGGACTAGCTTCAAACCATGATCCTCAGATCTCAGCCTCTGAGTAGCTAAGGTTATAGGCCCGAGGCACTGGTGCTCAGCTCCCATTCTCTTACAGTTAGTTTATCAAGGTCCCATAGTGTCATAGAGGTCCCCGCATTGCAAGGAGCTGGACTGACCTTCCTGTATGCACCTGCTCCTCCATGCCTGTATGCACCCCTCCTCTGTGCCTAAAGCGTCTACCACCTCTCCTCTCTCCTTGTTTATTAGACAAAAGGGGCAGTTGAGCCAAGACTTGAGATAAATCCAGTGGGACGAGTTAGTGGCCTAGATTCAGATCTAATTACATTTTAGTGGAATAATGTTCTGGCTAAGATTTTTGTGCTAAGCCTTCCAGCGTCCTCAGTACCCTTTGGAGAGGAGCCAGGGCTGAGAGAGTGCTGATGTGACCGGGACTGGGTTGGTAAGGCGCTGGTCCAGTCTCCAGCGATGCTCATCCCCTCCTCCTCCGTCCCTGCCACCTGCAGAAAGGACCCTTGGATCTGATTGAGACGGGCAAAGGGCTGAAAGTGCAGACGGACAAACCCCATCTGGTGAGCTTGGGCAGTGGGAGACTCAGCACAGCCATCACCCTCCTGCCACTGGAGGAAGGTAAGCAGGACAAGCATGCCACCCCCCTCAACGTCATGTGCATTCCTGTCTCCCAAGGCAAGCCTCTTGGAACAAACATGGCATGGGGGGCAGGGAGGTTCTTCAGCATTGCTTGCATGTCTCGGCCTCCCTGACCGCCTGTCTTCTCTAGCATTTAATCTGGCTCCATGACTGGGATTAAAGATCAGTTTAGAAACCAGGAGGGGTGAGGGGATGCTGAGCTAAACAGGAGAGCACCTTGCTTCTAGCAACCTGTGTGGCCAAGGAGAGAGGGGCCCCAACTGGAGGATAATACATGGCATGGGTGACCGGACTGGCCACCGAGAAGGGAGAAGTGCGAATGGGAGCGTGATCTCTCAACAGGAGACCCTGGCATGGCTTCTGCCCTCCCGCTATGTCCTGGCTGCACCTGTTGCCTGGGTGATGCTGCATTCCCCACATTCTCCAAATACCAGTCCCAGGGGGCTCTGCCAGGGAGCAATGGAGGAGAGAAGCTTCACTAGAGGGAGAGGGAGTTAGAGAGGGGAGGGATGGATTACTGGTGGCAGTAGAGAAAAGGAAGCGATTGATTTAAAGAAAAGAGGGGAGAATGGTGGGGTGGGGACGACGGGACAAAGAACCTAAGGAAAGGTAACTTGGAGACTGCTGGAGGGCTGAAGTCCCCCTCTTCTCCTTCAGTGTGTCTGCTTCCTGTGGCCTCTACCCTGACTCTCTCAGTCTGGGGTAGTTTTCTCTATTTGAGAAGAGCTTCTGTTTTAGTCCACACCAGGCCAGGGGAGCCCAAGAGAGGTGGCCAGTGGTGAGCAGAGAGTCCTCCCAGAGTCAGAGATGGACGTTGATTTCCTCTGTGGTCCTCACGCTGTAGTTTCTTCTCAGCCCGGACGACCCTTTTGACTCAGTTTGCCTCTTGTCTCTAGGGCGGACAGTGATTGGTTCGGCAGCCCGGGATATCTCGCTGCAGGGCCCAGGCCTGGCTCCAGAGCACTGTTACATTGAGAACGTGCGGGGGACCCTCACCTTCCACCCTTGTGGCAATGCGTGCACTATTGATGGGCTTCCGGTCCGGCACCCTACCCGACTCAGTCAGGGTAAGGTCCTACACGTCGCCCCCTCCCCACTCAGAATGGGGGATCACTGTTTCAAAGCTGGGCATGTTGGGTTCTGGGGAAGCCTACTGTGGTGGTTGTCATGGTAACCTTCTAAGTGGTCACACTCAGGTGCTTCTGGATATAAGCAAGCTCATCTCAAAAATCTCCAGCTCCCAGCTTATCTCCCATCTGTGTTTCTTCTCTCTGCGGTCCTCACCCTGCCTCCCCACACCTCAAGGGAAGAAGTGGGTCTGATTCCTGCAGGCAGAGGATATAGGTGTGGTGTGGCCTTTGTTGGGAAAGAGCTGGTAGAACCATAGATGACCGGGATTGGTGGTGTCCCAGAATACCCCAGGGAGGTTTTTGCAAATGCTGGAGAGGATGAGAGCTCTCCGTGGTGGCAAGACTGGAGAACACATTGCTTCTGTTGCAAAACTGTGCACAGTAGCTTTGGAGTCACGAACATGGCTGCCATTCTGTTTCCTAAAGCCCCAGACCATCTTGTCATGAAGGGAGGCCTTGTTGTGAAAGAGCCCATAATTACTATGGATATCAGGCAGGTAAAGGGTAAGTCAGGTGGTGCTATGACAGACCAGGTGTGTGTCCCTGGATACAGGGTCCAGACATCAGTTCATATAGTGAACCCATCATTCCGTGAGGGAAAGGGGAGAGCCAATATGATGGGGCTGGAGGTGGCTTTTTTGGTAGTTTAGTGGAGATAAGATTTTTACAGACTTTTCCTGCCCAAGTTGGATTTGAACCATGATTCTTGGATCTCAGCTTTCTGAGTAGCTAGGATTACAGGTCTTAAGCCACCAGTGCCTGGCTCCTTTGAGTCTTTCAATGCCATTTCTTCACAACCGGCCTAGGAACTAACCAAGTCTTATTCTTTCCTCTGGGCCTGAGGGTGGAGATGGGACATGGATAACCAGCTTGAGAGAGGCAAGTCAATTGACAGTAGTAGGCAAACCTTGCCTTCTGTGAGATTTCAGGGTCTCTGATTAAAGGCAAAGCCCCCATCAGCTGAGGCTTTGGCTACGATGCCACGTGTTTTCTGATAGTCTCAGAGCGAATGTTTACTTCTGGGTTCTGGTGCACGCAGGTAAGACATAGGGTAGCAAAGAGGCTGGCAAAGTTTAGAGGTGGTCCAGCCTTTACTCCCTGACTTTCATGGGTAGAGGCACTCTTGCTCTGTGGGCTGTGTGCATCGTGCAGGAGCCAGTGACATTTATAGCTCTCTTGTCCCATCTTCCCATCATTTAGCTCCCTGGGAAGAGGGAGGGCCTGAGGCCACCATGAAATTCTTAAGCATTTCCTGTGGTCCCAGTAACCTCCCGCCCTTCCCCAGCCAGAATCCCACCCTGCCAAATATGTACCCTCCCACTCTCTTCTGACCCTAAACTCCCTCTGCCCCCCATCCTATCCCAGCCTTCTTGTTTGGGCTCGCTTGTCTCCAGAGCTTGGCAGCCTGTGGAGGGGTGGGCGGAGGCACAAAGGAATGGGTGTTCTCCTCCCGAGCCCTCCCCCTCCTGGGCTCCTGGTGCTGAGGGTTTCCTTGTCTCATCTGTGGAGCAAGGCACTGAGCCCGGCCCTGCCTGGCCTCACTCCGGACATTCTTGGGAGTGCGTTTCCTTGGAAACTGGGTGGCTCGGGGGTACGTGAGCTATCTCTGTGCACTGGAGTGTGTTTATGTATCTCCGGATGTTTTTGTGACTTTGGGCTTGTGTATCTCTCTGCTTATTACTGTCTGGTGTTTATGGATCATCATGTTCAAATGGCTGCTGCTGGTGACCCCAGGCCTGATGGCACCAGAATGTCTCTGTGTGTACTGCAGTGTGTAGACAAGAGCGCACTGGCTATGTGCCTACCTGTGGCATGTGTACAAAAGACCACTTAGGGTTGGGGTGTAGCTCAGTGGTAGGGTGCTCTTCACCCCGTGTGCAGAAGGCCCTGGATTTGATCCCCAGCACAGAGGGCGGGAAGGAAACATTTTTCTTACTCCCTTATCTGTTCTTCCTGAGGGGACCCTCTTCTTTGTAAAATCAGAAATAAAGAGGGCTATCTGGGGAACTACAGGAGCCTGCTCTGGCTGGCCCAGAAGCATCATTCTGGGCACTGTGCCCAGCTGTTGGCAACTTGGAGAGATGCACTTCATGACAAGCAGAGATGGCAGTGACAGGCTCTTCTAGCAGGAAAATGCCCATGCCAGGGAGGGGGAAGGCTGGCAGAAAGCAGATGCCAACCTTTGGCCTGGAGCTGTGAACATCAGAGCACAGAGTATGGGAGACCTTGAGCCACCCCTGTACCAGGGCTTCCTGGCACATCCCTTGCTGCCCTCTTCTCTACAGAGCCAGGAGAGGAACTGGGAATAGGACCAAAAAATGGGGTAGTGTCTCAATCTGGGGTCTAAGCTGCTCTGCCCTGGACCACAATGCCAAACCACATGAAAGACGTGGGAGGGAAATAAGTAGAGGAGGTCCTAGAAAGCCACACAGCTTAGGGACCAGGTGTCTAGACAGTAGGTCCCCATCCACTCCTGCCATGTGCTACCAGCTCTTATCTGAGGGCCATTGCTTCCGAAGCCCCTTACTGGTAGGCAGGGCGTTGGTGTAGAGGTAGGCAGAGTGTTGTGAGGAAGTTGTGTAAGCTGCCTCTCTCTGGGACACAGGACATCAGGCGTCTTCTGCCAGCCAGTAATCATTTATCCCTTCTGTACAATGCGGGGAGGGAAGCCTGCAAGCTTTCTGTTGTAACTGGTAAAGATCTTGACTGATAAAAGCTCTAAGGAAGCAGAGAGAGGTAGTAATCCTAGCTACTCAGGAGGCTGAGATCTGTAGATCTCTGTTCAAGTTCAGCTTGGGCACAGAAGACTGGGAGACCCTTATCTCCAATTAATCCCTAGAAAGCTGGAAGTAGGGCTGTGACTTCATGGGTAGGATGGTAGCTTTGAGCTGAAGAGCTCAGGGACAGCGCCCAGGCCTAGAGTTCAAGCCCCATGACTCACACACACACAAAAAAGCTCAAAGGAAGTAGTGAGGGAATGAAGGCTCCATCATTCCCACTTCCTGGTATCTCTCTCTGCCTGGGTCTGCCCAGCTGGCCATCACAGTTTCCACCCTGATGAATCACTCTTCCTGAGGACTGTTTTGATTTTTAAAGCCTCCCCTCGTTTTACATTTGGCCTTATTTGGTTCTTCCGTTTTCCTTCAGCAGTGGATTGAATGAAAATGTATGTAGTAAGGCAATGGGTAGGGCACTGCTGGAATCTCTCTCTCTTTATTTCTCTTTAGGAGGTGACTTTTCATGGATTAATGAATATTTATTTTTATTTTTTGTGCCCATACTGGGGCTTGAACTCAAGGGCGTCTTACTTATTCTCCTTTGTCCTTTTCATTTAAAGCTGTGTGTTCTATCACTTTGAGCCACAGCTCCACTTCCAGCTTGTAGGTGGTTAATTGGAGACAAGAGTCTCATGAATTTTTCTGCCTGGGCTGGATTCAAACTGAGATTTTCAGATCTCAGCTCCCTGAGTAGCTAGGATTACAAGTGTGAGTCACCAGCCTGGACCAGGAGGCTGGCTTCCCCCCACCCCCAGGCTGAGTGGAAGGCTGTGCCTGGATGCATGTGTAACTAAGAGGCTGTGGCCTGCGCATGTGCCGGTAATGTGAGAGACAGAGTGTGTGAACAATGGTGTTCATGTGGCTCAGGCTGTGTCCACTGAAGAAGCCTTGGTGGCTGGGTCCAGCTATGTGTGCAGCTGCGCAGGACATGAGTGTCCCATAAGGCTTTGGTCCCTGGAACCCCGACTGGGGGTTCGGTACGAATCTGGATCAGAACCTCAGCCTGACTGGGAGAGCTGGAGGCCCCTGGCAACCATCTGGAAGGGTGTCTTCTAGCAAGGGGCCTTGGGTGGGGCAGGTGCGGCTGGAGGGGGGGGAGGGGGCCAGCGTCCAGCCTGGGTCAGTGGGAGGGGATGGATTCAGGATGGAGCCAGCTCAGAGCGTCTGCACTGGACACAGCATCCGTCGCCTTGGCCCGAGCTCCCAGCCCAGGCTGACCTTGTCACGGGGCAGGCTGAGGAGGCGAACCCCGTAACCGGGGATGGGAGCGGAGGAGGGGCGCGCACGGGCCTCCTGTCCACCCAGTCTCAGACGCGGAGCCAGGAGCGTCCCCGCCGGTCCGCGAGGCCATTCTCCCCACGCTGTGGCCCGAGGCTGCGGCCACCCTCGAGGGGCTCAGGGGTCGCCGCGCGCCCTCCGGCCCTTGCACTGGCCGCGCGCCTCGCGGGTGGCGCTGTGTCCCGGGGACCGAGGCCCCATCGCCTCCCCGCCCCGCGCGGGCGGGACGGGACCCCGGCGGCCGCGCATCCCCCCGCCGCCCCGCCCCCGGCCCGCCCCGGCCCGCTCGCCCTCCCCGGCTCCATCACTTCCTCTTCCCCTCCTCCTCGCCTTTGTCCCTCCCTCCCGGGCTCCCTTCCCCCGCCGCCGGTGCCCGGCCCGCCCCTCCCCGGGCATTGGCGGCTGGCGGCTGCCAGGCTGCTCGCTCCGGGCCCGGAGCCGGAGGTCGGCCCGCCCTGTCCGAGGCCCCGGGCGGGCCGGGGACCTGGGGGGACCTGTGGGGGACCCCGGCTAGCGGGGGCGCGCGATCCGGAGGTCCGCGTGCCGCGGTGAGTCCCCAGCCCGGCCAGCCGCAGCCCCGGGCCGCCCGCCGGGCGCGAGGCTGGGGCGGGGAGGGTGAGCGCGGGGAGGGGCGGGGGGGGCCTCGGCCCTCGTGGGGGGCCTGGGCATTTCCGAGCGGGGGTCTGGGCCTGGGGCAGATCTGGCCCTCCCCACGGCCCGCAGTCCGCTCCTGGGGACCCGCCTGCCCCGCGGGTGGAGGGCGGCCGCTCGGGGTTTGCCCGGGGGTCCCCGGCGGGAGGGGCCGAGCGCGTCCTGCCTTCCGCCCCCCATCCAGCCTCCCTCCGGCCAGCCTTCCCTCGGCGCGGCCCCCGGGGCCGGGACTGCCGCCGCCGTGCGGGGGTCTGCGCGTGGGTCTGTGGGTGGCTCGCGTCGGGTGCTTCCCCCGGGTCCCACGGCACGGGGTCCGGGCTTTCCCTTCTGCACCCAGCCGCGCCCTGCGCTGCCCTGGGCCGGGGGACACAACCAGGACTCTGGCTGTCTGTGTCCTGGAGTTCTGGAGAGCGCAGGCCGAGGGGGGCTTCTCACCGCCTTCCCCCCAAACGTGCCGGTCCCTGGGGTCAGCAGGTGCCGGAGTTGGGGCCATGCCTGGGGCCCCTGGGTAGAAATAGAAAGTTAATTCGGGCCGGAGCTGGGCTGCTGTCTGTCCGGCCGCCCTCCAGCCACTCTATTAATACAGCTCCCGCCTGCCGCGGCACCACTATTTATAGCGCCCGGGCGGCTGGCCACGCCCCCGGCCGGGAGGGTCGACGGGGACCTGGGCGCTCGGCCGGGCGCAGGGTCCCGACGTGCCCACAGCCTCTCGGGGTGAGCCTACCCAGACTTCTGACCTCCCCCACCCAGCCCTCGCCCGGGGGTCGGCCGCTGCCCCTCACCCCACATCAGCCAGGGTTGAATGGGTCTGTCTAGACCCTTCCAACTCGTCATTAATTGGCTTGTTAAATGGCTGGGGGGGGGTGAGGGCGGCCTGGCTTTTTCTGAAACAGCTGTGGTTGTAATTAGGTGGATGGCATGGTCGACTATTATCATTGCAGTTATGATTACTATGGGATCAGCTTCTCTTAGTTGGTGGCTTGGCAGGGAAGGTTTGCCCTCTCCTACCCATCAGCTTTACAACTGTTGGTGCTGCCAGCCTGGGAGGGCCTGTGGGTGTGTCAGAGAAGTGGGTGGCTTTGTTGTGTATGGTTTTCTGCAAAGCCTTCTCAGCCTGTTAGTTTGCTTCCTACCCCCACCTCACAGTAGTGCCCAGGGTCCCAGAGATGGGCCCCTGAGCTTCTCAGGAAGGGGGTCTTCCCAAAGTACCCACGTGGCCTGGGATGCCCTTTGCCCTTGCCACTCACTGAGCTGTACTGTCTCAGTGTCCAGGAATGTAGACTTCCCTGCCAGCCTTAACCCAGACTGGCATGGAGTTTGGGGTGCCAAGTGGCACCAGATTGGGTAGACAGGAGGCTGGGGCCAGGTATGTGGGCAGACTGGAAGGGTGGGTGGTAGAGAGCTCTAGGGCTCTGACTTCTCCCAGCACTGCATCTTCCGCACCTGGTGTGGCCAGGAGGTGGAATTCTGCCAGCCGGGCTTAGGCGCCTGTGGGCACTCCTGCTGCCATACACACTTCTGAGCCCCTGGCTACATTTTCTGGCTCCCACACACCCGCCCCTTCCATGCACTCACTCTCCCTGGGCAGGACTGGACTTGTGTCTACCGCCTGGGAATGTGCTTGGCTGAAGCAGGGCCCAGTGGTCTCAGCCTGAGAGCAGGGAGCAGGGAGCATTCAAGGGCTGCCCTGCCGAGTGGTGACTCCTTAGGCAAAGGGATGGTGGCTCCCCTGAGGCCACGCAGGAAGGAGTCAGTGAACTCTGCGATGCACTAGGTCTTCTGCTGGTCCTGGTTTTCCCTTGTCCCAGTATTTCAGAGATGTGTGTGTGTGTGTGTGTGTGTCCAGAAGTTGCTGCCTCTCAAGCTAACCCTTCTTCCTCAGGGTGATTAGATGGATCACAAGTCCAGGTTGGAATTGGGTGACATAAATGTTCATATTCTCCAAAGATTCTCCACTTATGGAGTACTTTTATGTACACAGTCTCAATGACCTCGAGATCAGTGGTATTGTCCCATTTTTCTGATAAGAAAAGTAGGCTCGTAGAGTAAATTAAGTGACTTCATCAGAAGCTCTCACAGCTAGTAAGAAGAGTTAGGTATGATGATGTATGCCTATAATCTAAGAGTCATGAGGCAGAGGCAGGAGAATTGAGAGTTTGAGGCCAGCCTGGTAACATAGTAAGACCCTGTCTCCAAAACAAAACAGAGTTAGACCAGGGCATGGTAGGATAAAACTATAATCCTGGCTATGAGAGAGGCAAAGATAGGAAGATAGAGGTTGAGGCCAGCCCCATGCAAAATCTTGAGACCCTAGTTGCAAAATAACTAAAGCAAAAACAGGGCTGGAGTGGGGCTGTGACTCAGGTGGTAGAGCACTACCTTAAAAAGTCAAGCCCTTGAGTGCAACCCCTCTCCTCCCCAAGAAAGTAGATACTGGCCTGCCAGGGCCACTCTGTCCTGTGCTCTGGACCCCCGTCTTAGGGGTCAGGTGTGCACTGTGTACACCAAGTACCCATGGGGTAAGGCTGTGGGGTGAGTCCTGTGGCTGGGGGAAGCTCCTGCCCCACCTTCCCCTTCAGAGCAGTTGCTTTCTCTGCAGGCTGCATGTTATGCCTGGGTCAGTCCACTTTCCTCCGCTTCAATCACCCAGCTGAAGCCAAGTGGATGAAGAGCATGATTCCAGCAGGGAGTCGGCCCCCTGGGCCCCCCGGGCCCCCCGGGCCCCCCTACAACCCTGGCTCTGGTAAGTATCCAGTTGGGACAGGGGGCTGGGTTGAACAATTGCCTTTGCTCACTCCAGCCACTCTGGGAAGGTGGGCAGTACCCAAGGTCTGGGCTTGCTGCCACCTGTCATGGGCTTATAGAGAAGACGAGAGACAGTGGGGCCACTGGAAGAAATCCAAGGCAGTGCTGTTGGCTAAAACTGGGGAACTCTGTCCCTCGAGGGCTAGAGGGTTCTGCCAGCCTGAATGTGCTTCTTGGAAGGTGCCACTCCGTGTCTGGGACCCTGGCCCTCTGTGTCACTACTCATGAAGGTGATCTGAGCATTATGTGGAAGCCCGGGTGAGCTCTGGTGGGCCCCACATGGCGCTGTGTTCTGAGGCCCTGCCCAACCCTCAGGCCAGGCCAGGCCAGGCCGTGTCACCAGTGACTCAGAGGATCAGCTGCAGTTTGTGTGTGAATTACTGATCTCCTAAGGAGAACTGGTGATGGTTGTAAGCATCAGCATTGCCCCCTCACCCCCGTTAGCCAGCAGTGTGGGGGGTGCAGATCAGGAGGTCAGCAACAGGTCTACCTGTCAGACTCCTGACATTCAGGTGCCAGAGTGATGATGGATCAGATGGTCACCTAGCTCAGGTAGAGCTGGTGGGGTGGTTGTCGTCAGTGTGTATCTGGTTACTGGTATCCATGGCAACCCCCCTGGGTCCAACACGGTCTACATCATTTTGGATCCAAGCTCAGTCTGGCAAAGGCTTTCTCCTCTGTCCTCCTCTACTCCCAGTTGTCTTCTGGTCCCCTGGAGGGTCAAAAGCCTAGATTTCCCGTTCACTGCCTCCTAGCTCATTTCTTCCTGCTCACCCTCAGGATGCCATTCTACTGCCTGAACTATACAGTCAGCACTTCCAAGGACTCCAGACTCCTGGTTGGTTGTCAAGGGCTGGGCCCAGGCAAAGGCAGGCTCTTGCTGGCTTAATGGGGATAATTGAAGGCTCAGAGGTTGCACCTCCTAGCTGCCCAGCCTGGCTTCCAGGAACCAGTCTTTGGCAGCAGTCCCTCACATCTGTGATTGACCTAAGGGTGCAGTACACCCCCTCCCAGCCCTAGAGGCTTTGTTTCCCTTGGGCCTTGGCTATTGTAATGTCCTGTTAGCTATAATGTCCTGTTACTCTAAGAGACTGAAAGTTTTTGTCATCTCCTTTTTTTTAATGGGTCATGGGGCTTGAACTTGGCCTGGCCACTGTCCCTGAGCTCTTCAGTTCAAGGCTACCA
Organism: Megascapheus bottae; assembly: GCF_031878675.1. Classification (NCBI taxonomy): domain Eukaryota; kingdom Metazoa; phylum Chordata; class Mammalia; order Rodentia; family Geomyidae; genus Megascapheus; species Megascapheus bottae. The sequence continues at coordinate 5,165,866 of NC_143535.1, read as the reverse complement.
TCCTACCTTTGAGCCAAGCTCCACTTCCCATTTTCTAGAGGTTAATTGGAGGTAAAAGTCTCAGGTCCTTTTGTGCCTCGGCTGTCTTTGAACCTTGATCCTCAGATCTCAGCCTCCTGAGTAGCTAGGATTATGGGTGAGAGCCACCACGTTGGCTTGTCAGAATGCTTTGCAGAATGCTCGTCTTGCCTATTTTTTCTGTCAATCATGTGGCTTGAACTCCGGGCCTGGGCATTGTCCCTGAGCTCTTCAGCTCAGCTGTCAGCCTCCTGAGTAGCTAGGACTGCAGGTGTGAGCTACCAGTACCCGGCCCATTCTGCCTTTTTTTTTTCTTTAGATAAAGGAAATTGTGAAAATCAAGGTCGCCAATGTTTTTTTTTTTTTTTTTTTTTGCCAGTCCTGGGCTTGAGCTCAGGGCCTGAGCACTGTCCTTGGACTTTCTCAAGGCTAGAGCTCTACCACTTGAGCCTCAGCACCACTTCTGGCTTTTTTTTCTATGTATGTGGTACCGAGGAATCGAGCCCGGGTCTTCGTGCATGCTAGGCAAGCACTCAACCACTAGGCCAAACTCCCAGCCCCTCCAATGTTTTCTTTACAGAAGAGGAAACTGAGGGCAGGTCTGGAGGCATGGCTCAAGTGGTAGAGTGCCCGCCGTGGAGGCAATGAATAGGAGGAACTAAGTTCTGGTACCTGACTGGAAAAACAACAACAACAAAAGAACATTTGAAGGTCAGCACCCAGGACCTCTTGTGTTTTCTGCCAGCAGAATCAGAAAGCCTGGTGAATGGCAACCACACCCCACAGCCTGCCACCCGGGGACCCTCGGCCTGTGCCAGCCACAGCTCTCTGGTGAGCTCTATTGAGAAGGACCTACAGGAAATCATGGATTCCCTGGTGCTAGAGGAGCCGGGAGCAGCTGGCAAGAAGCCTGCAGCAACCTCTCCACTGTCACCCATGGCTAATGGTGGACGCTACCTGCTGTCACCCCCAACCAGCCCAGGGGCCATGTCTGTAGGCTCCAGCTATGAGAATACCTCTCCAGCCTTCTCTCCGCTCTCTTCGCCAGCCAGCAGTGGGAGCTGTGCCAGCCACTCACCCAGTGGGCAGGAGCCAGGACCTTCTGTGCCCCCGCTCGTGCCTGCCCGTTCCTCCAGTTACCATCTGGCTCTACAGCCCCCACAATCCCGCCCAAGTGGTGCCCGCTCCTCTGAAAGCCCCCGGCTAGGCAGGAAAGGGGGTCACGAGCGGCCTCCTAGCCCTGGTCTCCGGGGTCTACTGACTGACAGTCCTGCAGCCACCGTCTTGGCAGAGGCCCGAAGAGCCACTGAGAGCCCCCGGCTGGGCGGGCAGCTGCCTGTGGTAGCCATCAGCCTGAGTGAATACCCAGTTTCTGGTGCCCGCAGCCAGCCTGCCAGCATTCCTGGCAGCCCCAAATTCCAGCCTCCAGTCCCTGCTCCTCGCAACAAGGTTAGCTCACTCCAAGACCGCCCTCCTAGCCCCTTCCGGGAATCTCAAAGCAGCGGCACCGAGTGTGGGCTGACGACCAGTCCCTCTCGCCAACTGGTGGGCCGGACATTTTCAGATGGGTCAGCTGCCCGCACGTTGCAGCCCCCTGAGAGCCCCCGCCTGGGCCGACGGGGTCTGGACAGCATGCGAGAACTCCCCCCTTTGAGCCCCTCTCTGTCTCGACGAGCCCTCTCCCCACTCCCTGCCAGGACCACCCCAGATGCCAAGCTAAGCAGAGAAGTGGCCGAGAGTCCACGGCCCCGGCGCTGGGCAGCCCACGGGGCTTTGCCGGAGGACTTCTCCCTGACTCTGGGGGCACGGGGCCGCAGGACACGGAGCCCCTCGCCCACACTGGGGGAGTCCCTGGCACCCCTCAAGGGCAGCTTTAGCGGCAGGCTGAGTCCAGCCTATAGTCTGGGCTCTCTCCCTGGAGCTTCACCTCGGCAGAGCCCCCGTGCCCAGAGAAAGCTCTCCAGTGGAGACTTGCGGGTGCCTGTCACCCGGGAGCGGAAAAATAGTATCACTGAGATCAGTGACAACGAGGACGACCTCCTGGAGTACCACCGGCGCCAGCGCCAAGAGAGGCTCCGGGAGCAGGAGATGGAGAGGCTGGTAAGCAGATGCCTGGGAGACTGCCATTGTCCAAGCAGGGTCTCTGCCAGAGCATGGGCAGGCCAGCTGGCAGAGCCCGATGGGCCTGGGGCCAGAACACACCTATGTGACCAGTGTCTTAGGGTGCTGGTGTGCTAAAGACCTTTCTTGGAAACCTCAAAGGCTTTTATTATTAATTTTGCGTGTGTTCCATCACATAGCGTTTGTTTTAACGTATGAGTTGAGTTTCACATTTACCTGAGTACAGTGAAGCTGTAGGAAAGCATGCCTTTGTAGCTTTCCCTTTGCCGAGCAGATGGTGAGGAGGGAAAGACTGAGGCCGCCCAGGAGGAAAATGGATGTTTGTGTGTGTGCGCGTGCGTGCACACGTACACGAGCATGTGAACAGCTGCTCTCTTGGAGATGGCACCTAGCGCTGTGCACATGCTAAGCAAGCACACTACCATTGAGCTAAATCCCCAGCCTTGGAAATAAAAGCCATACAGGAACTTCTGGCAAATTGAGATGAGAACTCTGTCTTTCCATCTTGGAAACTTGTTCCTGGTCCTCCTGCCTTGTGTCTCTTTGGTCTCTACAAATGGGCAGGAGCTGCTCACCTCAGCCCAGGCGTGGAGAACAAGGAAGGGAAAGACCAGGATGGCCAGCCCGTGTGTCTCTGTCTATGCCTGTGTGCACGTGGGTACTCCAAGGCCGGGAGTGGCCCTGGGCAGCTGTCTTGGAGGTGGCATCTGAACGGGGTGGGGACCAGGATTCCCCAGTGAGTTCGGGGCCTCCGGCTGGTGTGTGCATATGTGAGGCCACCCACGATAGAACGAATTCCATCCTCTTTCCCATGTGAGCAGAAGCCTGTGGGCCTGGGATCAGAGCTGAGGTTTATCTGGAGACCCTTTGGGCTGGGGTGTTCTGTGTTTTGTGGGGGGCAGGATCTCCGTTCTCCTTTGTTGCATGGCTTCATCACTCTTTTGCCCTGTCCTGCCCTAAAGAATGCCTGGTCACTGTGGGGTCTTATCCTAGGAGGGGTAGTTAATTGGGCTTGGCAGCCCTGTGCCCAGCTTTCCCCCGCTGCTCTAGTCAGCCTCTTGGTCCCCACCCCCACTCCAGCCACACCTCGCACCAGCCCCAACCTGCCCCACCTGCCACTTGAAGTCTTGGAGGCCGCCTGCCCTGCCCCTCCCACCTCAGCCAGGCTGCTTATCTGGGCCCTCGAGGGCGGAGGCAGGGGGCACTGGCCCAGCCTCCTGGGTGCTGAGGCTCAGTTCCTGGATTTTTTTTTTTTTTTTGCCATGAAACTGGGCAAGCAGCAGGAGGAAAGCTGGGTAAGTGTTGAGTGGGTAAAACCAGGCCAGTCGGGTGGTGAGAGAAACTTGAGGTGGTTGAGGGACCCAGAGAGCTGGCGGTGGGGGTGGGGGCACAGGGCCCACAACTCAGGGCTAAAGGTGCTGTGGGTGGACATGGAGGACACAGGCCAGGACCATGCCTGCTGTCGTCTGCCCTTCACCTCCTAGCCCCCAAGGGGTGACTCTTTCAGGGCATGGGGGAGATAAGCTGGGTGGGCCATGAAGAGAGCTCATCCCTGGGTCTTGAACGTAAAAAGACTCGGCAGCAGCCCACCCTGCTTGCTGCCTTGGAGCTGTGGTGGGATGGGAGGACGGGTTCCAGGTCTGTCTCTTCTCCATGTGTGTCTGGGCTGCGTGTCAGATGTGGGCCTGTGGGTCTCATTTCCAGCCCTGTCTGTCTGCAGGCGCCCATCTAGCTGTATGTAGTCTGTGTTTATCCTTCCGAGTGTGCATTTGTGCGTGTTGGGACTGGTGTCTGTTAATACCAGTGTACCTGCCCACGTCCGTGGAGTGTCTGGCTACCTGTGCCTGTAGATCCACGTGTACCTGTGTCAGTACCAGTTGATCTGTGTCTACCTGCCTGTGTGTGTCCTTGTGTGACCACAAGGAAGCCCCATCCTGAGCTCGAATGAGAAGTGAAAGGAAACAGGCAGATGAGAGGGCGCCACGTGGACAGGTGGCACCCAGCCTGGTTGTTCCTCCTTCCTGCTCCTGGGGCAGTCGTCTCTTTTCCCCTCAGATCCTGGGATTGGAGAGCTCTCCTGACTCATGACCAGTTTAGCCTGGCTTCCTCCGGCCCCTCACGTCCTGCTCTGTCCACCTCCCTTAGGAACGCCAGCGCCTCGAGACCATCCTGAACCTGTGTGCTGAGTACAGCCGGGCTGACGGGGCTTCCGAGGCCGGGGAGCTGCCCAGCATTGGAGAGGCTACTGCAGCATTGGCACTGGCAGGCCGGAGGCCCTCCCGAGGCCTGGCAGGGGCCATGGTACCCCCCGGGCGGAGTGGTGAGGAGCCTGGAGATGCTGCCCAACGCCTGTGGGAGAGTGTGGAGCGCTCAGATGAGGAAAATCTCAAGGAGGAGTGCAGCAGCACGGAGAGCACCCAGCAGGAGGTGGGGTGCAGGGGGGCGGGGGGGGGGGAAGTACAGAGGGCAGAGCCAGGGCCCAGTGTTGGGGGAAGTAAGAGAAGGACACATTTGGGAAGAAGTGTGGAAAGGAGGAGGCCAGGAGGAGGCAAGGAAGGGAAGGGAGGTGTTGATAGCTTTCCTAAGCTATAAAGGCTTTATGATCTGCCTTTCCCTGGGGCCCCACCCAGGATTGGCACTCTGGTAGATTCCCGGTGGCCGAGCCCTCTTTATTGCTCCCCTGGCAGGGAGCCTCTGGTCTGAGTCGTTATTTCTTCCTTACTCTGAAGAACGGGGTCATCAGGCCTCTGTAGTGTGATCTTGGAAGGTTCTAGACTTCCCAGCTGACGGCTTCCCTGTCTTCTAGCATGAAGACACACCGAGCACAAAGCTCCAAGGAGAGGTGCTGGCCCTGGAAGAAGAGCGAGCGCAGGTATTGGGACGCGTGGAGCAGCTCAAGGTCCGAGTGAAGGAGCTGGAGCAGCAACTGCAGGAGGCGGCTCGAGAGGTGAGCTCTTGATGGGTGAGCTCATCGGCAGAGTTCGGAGCCCAAATAGGGCCTGAGCCCACTGCTGTGACGGGACCTTGATGTCTACCCCAGGCAGAAATGGAGCGGGCCCTGCTGCAAGGGGAGAGGGAGGCAGAGCGGACATTGCTGCAGAAGGAGCAGAAGGCAGTGGAACAGCTGCAGGAGAAGCTGGTGGCCTTGGAGACAGGCATCCAAAAGGAGAGGGACAAGGTAACCCCTGCCTGGGCCCAGCCCGGTGCTGGGTGCCAGTGTCCAGGAAAGAAGGAGGAATGCCTTCCCTGGGACCCTATACCTATCTTCTCATCATCCATCCTGCACAGCAGGTGGTCTCTGTGGCCCTCCGGGGACAGGGGCACTTGTCTTCTGCGGAAGGTACCAGCTTTGAGGGGGCTGCCAGGGGCTGGTGTTTGGGGTCTCCTCTGTCTGGGTCTGTGCTACCTCTGGGTGACTGCCATTCTGGGCCCTTCATGGTCTTACTAGGAAAGTCCAAAGCTCCTTCTCCAGCAGGGAGCCCAGCTTGAGGGTCTGGGTCCTGCCATGAAGACCCAGGTGCATGCCTCAGGTGCTTAGGATGTGGTATTTGGGAAACGGCCCACCGGCCTCTGCTTCCTGTGTCTTGGAGATCTCCCCACCCCATGTAGTCCCAGCTCCTGCCCTTGCCCCTTTCAAATTTCATGCCAGCCCGCAGGGGCCACTGCAGCCCACAGGGGCCATGCCAGCCACACCCAAGATGCCCGATATCGTGCCAAAAGCTCTGAAGTGGAGAGGGGTCATCTATTTCTGGAGTTGACAGTACTTTTCTAAGAATTCAATTTTCCTTCTGGATTTTTTTTTTTTGTTTATTTTGAGAGCATCTATCACTTGCCACAATTTCTGAGGAACTTAAAGATATTTTGACGTTTTTTGTTTGTTTTTTGAGCTTTGGCTCTGGCCCCCAAAACCACACTCCCAAATTCTGTGCCGAATTAACTCCATGCTTGCCAGCCAGGCCTGCACTAACGCCCCCTCTCATCACTGTCCTGGGCTCTGCGCATGCCCTTAACTGCCAGGCCACCCAGGGAGGGCTTTTGCACTAACTCCATGGGTGCCCTGTGCCCCTGGTCTCCCCCCACTAATTTGCCTCCTCCTTTTCTTGGTGTGGGACCCCCATGGTTTTGATCAGAAGGGAAGTGGCAGGAGGACATGGCTGTATTGTGCCCAATGGTGCACTGGCAAGGAGGGCATAAGGATGGAGATGCCTGGTCTAAGGCCTGCTCTGCCTGGACAGCTCCTCCCACAGGGAAGGTTTGGCTGCCCCCACCCCCAGCTTAGTGCTAAGAAGATCCAGCTTGAGGCCTAGCCTGGAGGGTTTGCACCATGCCTCCACTCTGCTCTCCTTAGCTTCCCTGAGCAGACACGCCAGGGAGAGGGGAGGCTGAGCATCCCTTCCGCCTCCTGGGGACCACAGAACATAGGGTATTTTAAAGGCAGCATCCAAGGATGGGGGAGTGCCTGCACCCTGATCAGGGCCTTCCTCTAGGATGGACTGGAAGATGTACGGGTGTTTGCACCATCTGGAAGATGTGCATCCCAGAAGGATTTTTCTAAGAATTTAATTTTCCTTCTGGACTTTCTTTTCTTATTATTTTTTGCCAGTCCTGAGCTTGAGCTCAGGGCCTGAGCACTGTCCTTGGACTTTCTCAAGGCTAGAGCTCTACCACTTGAGCCTCAGCACCACTTTCAGCTTTTTTTTCCTATGTGTGTGGTACCGAGGAATTGAACCCAGGTCTTCGTGCATGCTAGGCACGCACTCTACCACTAGGCCAAACTCCCGGCCTTCTTTTTTTTTTTTTTTTTTGCCAGTCCTGGGCCTGAAGTCAGGGACTGAGCACTGTCCTTGGGCTTTTCTACTACTTGAGCCACAGCACCACTTCTGGCTTTTCTATCTATGTGGTACAGAGAACTCAAATCTGGGTCTTTGTGCATACTAGACAAGTAGTAGGCCAAACTACCGCCCCCCACCTTTTTTTTTTGAGAGAGAGAGCATCTAAACACCCATTGACCTGGGGTTACCCAGAGGCCTGGGCCCCACCATTCCTCTGGGCTCTTGGTGGAGGTGGAGGTGGAGGTGGTGAAGCTGTAGTGGTGATGGCTGTGTTGGCAGGAAAGGTTCACTCCACTTCCCTGCCCAGCCCCCAGCCCATGGCCTTACTCTGGCTCTGGAATCAGTAATCACAGCTTCTCCTCTGCCTGTCCTTTGGCGGGGTGACTCACCAACTCCTCCCTGCGTCCCCCTGCCGCCCTCTGAGGTGTCATCTCACCCCAGACAACCATCCACCTCCTCTGTATACCCACTCCTGGGGCTCTTGTTACCATGGCAATGGCCGAACTAATTGCAGCCCTCATCCCTACTGAAGTTCAGCCTGCAATGCAAGCATCCCACCCTCTCCCTGGGCAGGAGGGGGAGGGGGCCACAGGGGTTGGGCTGGGGTCCTGGGGTCTCTGCTGCACTGCTGTCTCTAACATCCTCAGCTTCCCTACTCACACCCAGCCCCAGGACTTAACCTTCCCCTTTCCCCAGGGTTAGATGTTGGTCTCTGGATAGCAGGGGAGCTGGAGGCCCTGGTTGTGCCAAGTCACAGCCGACTGGACTGCTCGGAGCGGAAGGGCAGGCTGTGGTAGGACCTGACATTCCTAGTTCTAGACTCCCAGAGACCAACATGTCCACCCTGCGCCTCCGCCCCTGGCCTCTGTTGCAAGTGCCAGCACCTGAGTCCCGTCTGACACCTCACCTTCCTTGCCTCCTTCTCCCCCCTCCCCCCTCCCCTGCTCCCTTCCATGCCTGTGTGCCTGGGGGTTCTGGCCAGGCTGGAGTTGCGCTCCTGTCGCCCCCCTCCCCTGCTCTCCCCTCCCCTCCCCCCTCCCCTCCCCCTCCCCCTCCCCTCCCCGCGCCCCCTGCCGGCCCGGAGTTGAGGAGTGTGTGTTCTCTCTCCCCGTGCCCCGCCTCCCTCCCCTCCTCCCCTCCCCCGACCAGGAGAGGGCGGAGCTGGCCGCGGGACGCCGGCACCTGGAGGCCCGCCAGGCGCTCTACGCCGAGCTCCAGACGCAGCTCGATAACTGCCCCGAGTCAGTGCGGGAACAGTTACTGGAGCAGCTGAGAAGGGTCAGTGCCCCCCCTCCCCGCCCCGCCACCGCCCGGGCGAGGAGGAGCGCGCCGGGCCGCCCGGGCCCCGGCGCCCGCCGGACACAGGGTCGGTGGCAGAGGCCGAGCTGGGGGGTCGGCGCCCCGCGCGCACCGGGGCGGGAGGGGGCCCCCGCGTCCCGGGTCGGGGTCCCCGCCGCAGCCCAGCCCCCGGCCCTCACCCCGGCTCGCTGTCGTTGAAGGAGGCGGAGGCCCTGGAGACGGAGACCAAGCTCTTCGAGGACCTGGAGTTCCAGCAGCTGGAGCGGCAGAGCCGCGCCGAGGAGGAGCGCGAGCTGGCCGGCCAGGGGCTGCTGCGGAGCGAGGCCGAGCTGCTGCGCAGCATCGCCAAGCGCAAGGTGCGCTCCCCCCTGCCCCCAGTCCCCGTGGAACGGTCTGGAAGACCTGGGCCCCCCACACTGCAATCGGAGCGCTTGGGCTGGCCTAGCTCCCCAGGGTCCCCCCAGCGTCCCCCCAGCGTCCCCCCAGTGTCCCCCAGCCCGGGCGCTCGCTGGAGAGCTGATGCGCTGGTCATCCGCTGGGCCCAGCCAGACTCGCTTTGGGTTGGACAGGAGGAAGGGGCTCAAATGGTAGACTGCCTGCCTGGCAAGTGGTAAGGCCTTGAGTCTAAACCCTAGTGCCTCCGGGTGAACGGGGGACCCCTGGCCTGGGGGAGGTAAGGGGCCGCTGTGCAGCTGAGATCTGAGGACTGAGATTTGAAACCACCCTGGCCAGGAAGCCCATGAGACACACTCTAGTTGATCAGTACAGAGCTAAAGGTAGAGTTGTGGCTCAGTTGGTAGAGCGCTAACCTTGAGAAAACCCATCTGAAGGACAGTACCCAGGCTCCGAGTTCACGCCCCAGTACAGGCAGTCGGGCACATGTACAGTACACGCACAGTTGACTCAGAAGGAGGTCACTAGTGCCCACTCAGGATTTAAGGAGACTCGGGCAGGAAGACTGCTTGAGTCCATGAGTTCATAGCCATCCTCCCTCAAAACCAAACAGAATTTACTCAAGTAATGTGCTTTAGAAAGGTTATAAAATTCAGTGAAGCAAAACAACCCTAACCTAAGGCCATCTTAGGAAGATACTTTGTGGACCAGAAAATGGTGAACAAGAAGGCACTGGGCTGTGAGAAGCCAGCCAGGAGCAGGAGGTCAGGGTCTGGGTGATGGCAGTCAGAATTGTTTGGTGTTCCTAGGCTTTGGGACACCCTGTCCCCAAGTGGGGTAAGAAAGGGGGGATTGGGGTTGTGGCTAGCATGTCTAGTGGCACAGGGGTCACTAGTTGGAAGACTGAGAGACCCAATATTCCCTGGGGGAAGCTGAGGCCAGGCAGAAGAGCCTGCTGGTTCCCTTCACGTGGCCCAGGCTCTCCAGGTAGAGTCAGCCAAACCTCACCTTGGCGTAGCCCTGTGTCCCTAAGCAGCCACCACCCCCAATCTCCTCAGGAGCACCTGGCTGTCCTGGACAGTCAGGCTGGGCAGATCCGGGCTCAGGCAGTGCAGGAGTCGGAACGCCTGGCTCGAGACAAGAATGCCACCCTGCAGCTGCTGCAGAAGGTAGCCTCCCCCCCCCTCGGGCCCTATGGAAACTGGGCAGGGGGCGGGGGGGGGGGGGGGGAGAAGATACCTGGAACTCCTTTACAGATCCTTCTTCATTTCCCTCCCAATTCTAATTCCATCCCTCTGGGCTCCTAGGAGAAGGAGAAACTGACGGTCCTGGAAAGGAAGTACTACTCGCTCACTGGGGGCAGGCCTTTCCCGAAGACCACCTCAACCCTCAAAGAGGTAACATGGTTGAGTGAAACCCAGCTTTGGGTCCCAGGGGGAAGGGAAGGGCCTGGGAGGCTCTGGAGCAACACGTGCTTCGTCTGCAATGACTGAGATCGAGTACGGGGCTACCTTCTGAACTGGAGGTGTGACCCTCCCTGGCTACCAGCTGCTGCTTCTTAGCCACCCTTGGGCTCTCAGGTGCCCACTGGTCTCACCATTTTGGATGGCTGAATAGATACAAGGGTGGGGGTGGATGGAGAGCTCCGAGGTTTGGGAGAGGGCAGAGTTGAGCGGGCCCCTCTTGAGGAGCTTGGAGATATAAGGGCGTCCACCCTGGGGCTTCCTGGGCTACAGTCTGCAGTCAGGCTCCCAGCGTGCAAGTGAGCATTGGGTCCCAGTTCTGAGCAACTGGTGTGTGAGGTCCAGCTAGGTTTCCTGACTTCTCCCCTCCCTCCCTGTCTCACTGAAGGCAATTGAGGCCTGGGGAGGGTGGCTGGGCTGAATGTGAGGGGTAAGGCCACTCACCATGAACCCTTTCTGTAGGCTCAGCTGCTCACCTCCGAGTCCTCAGACAGGAGGCTGGGGACCAAGGCTCTGAGCCCATTCTCAGGGTCTTCTCAGGCTGGGGGCTCCTCTGTCCCTTTAACCCCACCTCCTTCTACTTCACTCTGCCCCAGAGCACAAGAGGTAATCACAGCTGACTGTGCTCTGCTTTGCCTAATGCCTGTCTGCCCCCCTGACCCGAACCTGCCTCAGCTCCTCCCCAGGACCCAGCCAAGGGGCCAGTGGCTGAGCAGAGTTTGGGAGTTGGTGTGAATGTGCCATTTTGTCATCTATAGAGTGCCTAGGCAGCCCAGGCAAAATGGGAAGGCTGATTTGCATATGATTTGCATGTGCTCTGCATGCCCCTCACCTGTTTGTGCAGTTCACTTGACTTTCTGGCTCATTTCCTTTTCAGTGGCCTGTGTGCTTACATCCTGAGCTTGGGTAAAGCACGCTGGATGCTGGTCCTGGCACCCAGATAAGCTCCAGATGTAAGGATATGTGACAGGAACAATGGTCCAGGTCCTTCCAGCCCATAAAATGATGGGCTGGCATCTTTCTACTGGACAGTGGACTGGTTTTCCAGCCAGGGCTTTTAGCTGTTCTCTGGAAAGGCTTCTTGCAGAGCTTCTCCAGCTTGGGCCGTAGGAATGTTTCCACCCCATGCCTGGTGCCAGCTCCTGCTTGGAGACTAGAGAGGGGGCCCTGCACAGTTCTGTGACTGGTGTTTGAGACTGCATGTGTGTGGCCACAGGAGATTTTTCAGGATTCTAGAGACAAAGAGTTTTTAGGAGCTGAGACCTGCTCCTCAGAGGACTCTTGGAAGCTTTCCCTGGGCCTGGGCAGGGATGGGTCTGCTCAGGACAATGGCTAAATGCCAAGAGGGCCCAAAGGGGAGATCAAGAGGCACCTGCAGTACTCACATCTGCCCACCCTTTGACCCCTCCAGTCACTGTGGGCAGCTGAGAGCTTCAGCTCTGCTCTGGCTCTTGTCTTGACATGGAGTGATGGCCCTGTGCTTGGCATGCAGTGTGGAGTGTGGGTTACTTGGTTGAACCCACTAACTTCTTCTCTGCCCTGGCTGTGGGTACCCTAGGAGTATGTGAGCCTGGCAGAGGCTCTCCAGCTGTGCGCCTGCTTGGACCCCTATGCTTCTGCCACCACCCCCAGCGTGCTCCCCCAGACCCTGCCTGAGAGCGAGGTACCAGTGCCAAGGGTGCCCAGGGGCCTCCATTGTCCCTCCGTCTGGGTGGAGGTGGGGGGACGGCAGGGTCTGTCTCCAGCAGCAGGGGGACAGGGCAGCTGGCCTAGGGAGTTGACAATGGTCTTCTTTCTTCCCTGGGGCCTTGGGAGCTGCCCTTAGCTTCTGATGGCTTGGGGAGGGGCAGACCTTGCCTTCATCTCTGGGAAGGACTGTGGCTCTCAACACCAGGGCTGCTTTCCCTCTGTGTCTCCTACCCTTCCCCTCCCACATGGGTAGGGTTACCCTTTGGGCTCCAGTCCCCTTAACTTCTTGTATTCCCTCCTACATCTGGCCTCCCCCAAGTACGTGACGCTTGAGCAGCTAAAGGTGATATGGGGTCCCTCGCCCATGCCCCCACCTCCCACGCCAGGTCTGTGTCCCTGGGCCTCTGCTTCCCAGGACCTGGTTCCCACCACCTGCCTTCCTCCTGTGCTGTCCTCCTCCTCCTCCTCCGCTTCCATCACGCCTTTACCCAAGGTTGGTGCCTGTGTGTTCTTGTCATCCCCACTCCACGGCTGATGTGCTCCATCTGGGTGTGTGTGGCCCTGCTCACGGCCTCTCGGCTCTAGGCCAATCTGAGGGGAGTATTTGGCACCTGCGGATCCTGGCTGGCTGGCTGGCTGGCTGGCATAGCATGTGTCTGCAGCTCTAGGAATTATACTCGGACTGTTTCTCTTTGCCTTTAGCACATTGAGGACAACTGTCATCTCACTGTTTTTCTTTTCCTTTTCTTTATGCGTTCCCTCCTTCCTTCCTTCCTTCCTCTCTTCCTTCTTCCTTCCTCTCTTCCTCCCTTCCTCCTTCCTTCTCTCCCTCCCTTCCTTCACCCCTATCTCCCTTCTGTCCTCCTTTCCTTTCTGTCTCCTTCCTGTCTTTTGTCCTCTCATCCTCCCCTTCCTTCTTCCTCTTCCTCCCCTTCCTGTCCTGGCCCTCCCTCTCCATCCCTGCCCCTCCAGATGGAGAAGCTGCTGCTCCCTGCCGTAGACTTAGAGCAGTGGTACCAGGAGCTGATGGCTGGGCTGAGGACCAGCCCGGCCGCTGCTGCCTCCCCTCGCTCTTCCCCCCCACCTCTGCCCGCCAAAGCATCCCGACAGCTTCAGGTAACCCTCACTGCTGGTCCTCCCCGTTCTCTCACCTTGCCTGCTCTGAGTATCTCCTGCAGATCCCTCAACCACACAGTGCGCCGTGGCTCATGGGTTCAGCCTACCAGAGCAAGTAAGGCCTCTCGGCTTAGGGAGGGCAGGTCTCTCCACAGGCCACCTCCTGAGCTCAGGGGTCAGCCACCAAGGGAAAGGAGTTCTCCCAGAGCTCCTCACCGAGTCTGGCCTGGACACAGTCTGGGGTCTGTTACCGCTGGAACCAATGTGTCCTCGGAGAACTGCCAATGTTTTATTCTCCTGATCTTCCCAGGGGTGGCACTTGGAGGCAGAAAAGAGATCAAGGAATCTGTAGACCTCCCTGCCTCCTGAGGTTTGCCCCAAGGAGGGACAAGTGTTCAGATGTCCTCTCCCTCTCCACTGACCACTCTACAGCCTAAGATTCCACCACTCAAGGTTCATTCTTGAACAAAGGTGTGGATCCCCGCTGAAACCCATGTCCTCCAAGAGGAGTCTGCGTCATGTGACACACCTGGCACCCCTACGGATGCCCAGCTGGCTGGAGGCTTTGCTATGCGTTGGTTCATTCAGTCATCACCACAGGCGTTTGGGGCAGATGGTGTTAGGGATCAGATGCGGGGGCATGGGGCAGGCCACACACAGCTGGGGCGTGGGGGGCTAGTGTAGTCAGGGCACTGGGCTTGGCTTTGCCGTGCTTGTCACACCTGCGCACTGGGTGGGAGAGTGTCACCGACTTAGTCTATTCCTGCCTCTTCCTCAGCAATCAAGGCAGCCAGGCTTGGTCACGTGGCCCAGTCACAGGGCTGGTTGATGGCAGAGCCAAAGGCAGAGGCACCCAGTCTTCTCCCTTGTCTGCCCAGCTCTGCCACAGACAGAGACCCCTGTGTGGGTCTCAGAGCCTGGGGTAGGCCACAGATTGGCCCAGGGAGCAAAGGCCTGGAAAGGAGGACTGGCAGGTGCTTCTGGCCTCTGCCCACTGGGCTGGTCCAGGAGGCCCAACCCCATTGTCAGCTGGAGCCAGCCAGCCTCAGAGGCCTAGTGCCAGGGTGTTCCCTCCCATCGCAGCTGGCCTAAGTGACATGGCAGTGTCAGCCAGCGGCGGAGCTGGGGCTCACTGGGCACTGTCTTCTCTCCAGGTTTACCGTTCCAAGACAGATGCTGAGCTCACCAGCCCCTTGCCTCGGACCCGAAGTGGCCCTCTGCCTTCTTCCTCTGGCTCCTCCTCTTCTTCCTCTCAGCTCAGCGTGGCCACTCTGGGCCGCAGCCCCTCTCCAAAGGTCTGAGGAAGTGTGTGGTGGTGCCTGGCCAGGGCCCTGGGGTGGGTCCTGTGCCCACCCCACGCCATGCTCTTGTTCTTTGCTCTGCAGAGTGCTCTGCTCACCCAGAACGGCACTGGCAGCCTCCCGCGCAACCTGGCGGCCACGCTGCAGGACATCGAGACCAAGCGCCAGCTGGCCTTGCAGCAGAAGGGTGAGTGGCCGCTGTGCCAGTCCACTCCCCGGGGGCCCCGCTGTCCTCATCTGCACCCACCCCTTCCATGGTTTTGTCTTTGGAGTTCTGCATAAGAGCAGGAAGCATCTAGTTTGAACAACTAAAGACGCACTTCCCTGGGGTCCGGGAGTTTGGCCTAGTGGTTAAAGTGCTTGCCTAGCACGCACAAAGACCCGGGTTCTATTCCTTGGTACCACATACATAGAGAAAAGCTGGAAGTGGCGCTGAGGCTCAAGTGGTGGAGCTCTAGCCTTGAGAAAGTCCACGGACAGTGCTCAGGCCCTGAGCTCAAGCCCAGGACTGGCAAAAAAAAAAAGAAGAAGAAGCACTTTCCTGGATGTCTTTTAGCAAAGCCTCCAGGCTGGGGTGAAGGTCTGGGAGGTCTTTAGGAGTGGGCCTGCCAGCCCCGTCTGTAGACAGGCGATGGGGCTGGTGGCTTCCAGACTTGGTCCTCTGAGACATTGGCTCCAGGGACCCAGTGTGTGTTTTGGGTGTTTTGAAAGCCCAAGCCTGTGCCTCTCTCTCCTCTTATTCCCTCTGTCTCTCTCCTGTACCCTCTGCCTGGGGTCCCCCACACCAGTCGAGTTGCTTCCTGCCGAGCCCCTCCCATCCGACGACCCAGCAGGTAGTGGTCACGAGGGCATGGCTTTGGCTAGGTAGCCCCTGCCCGGGTCGGCATGTGTCCTTCCCAGGCCCTGTGGACTACAGACAGGTCCCCAGGCTCACCGGGTTGGGGAGCTTGGCTGGCTTGCCCTCTCGTGCTCCCCCTCGTCTCCTGGCTCTTCTCCTCCGATCTTGCGCTCGCTTCTGCACTGTGGGGGACCTGTGGCTTCTGCCGGCTCCCCTGCTCCTCCTCCAGCAGGCAGGGTGCTGCATGTGCCCTGCTTACCTGTGCAAGCTTTGGTGTCCTCAGGGGCAGCTGGCCTTTGTGCTTCCTGGCACCAGCCAGGCTGGGCTGTGCTCTGTGCAGGCTCAGGGCATGGAGCCAGACCTCGGTGGAGCCCCCTGCTCAGGGCTGTGGGGGTCTCAGGGTCGCTGGTGCCGGAGGGCTGCTCTGGGTTAACCCTTGCCTTGCCTGTGCTGCTCCTGTGTCCCCTCTCCCAAGGCAGCAAACAGGCTGTGACACCCGCCTGTCTCTCCCCCAGGGCAGCAGGTGATCGAGGAGCAGCGCCGCCGGCTGGCCGAGCTGAAGCAGAAGGCAGCCGCGGAGGCGCAGTGCCAGTGGGACGCGCTGCACGGGGCAGTGCCCTTCCCCACAGGCCCCTCGGCCTTCCCCCCCATCATGCACCACTCCATCCTGCATCACCTGCCTGCCGGGCGGGAACGTGGTGAGGACGGCGAGCAGGCCTACGACACGCTGAGCCTGGAGAGCTCAGACAGCATGGACACCAGCATCTCCACGGGGGGCAACTCGGCCTGCTCCCCCGACAACGTGTCCAGGTGCCTCCCACCACCGGCCCTGCGCCCCTGCCACAGCTCCCCGTGGGCTCCTTGACACCTCTCCCTCCCCCTCTCCTTCCCAGCACCAGTGGTCTGGACTTGGGCAAGATCGAAGAGATGGAGAAGATGCTGAGAGAGGCCCATGCGGAGAAGAGCCGTCTCATGGAGTCCAGGGTGAGGCTGGCTCAGACCAAGACACGGGAGCGGTGGGGGCAGAGGGGGGCCAAGTGCCCCCATGGGCTGCACAGCATGCTCTTGGGGTAGAAAGTGCAGTGCAGGTTTGTGCTTCTTAACTGGGGCCTGGGAATCCCAGCAGGCTGTGTCCTGCCAGCGTGGCAGGACGGAAGGCCGGACAGCAACCTCTGTCCAGCCCAAAGTGCCTTGTATTGGAGCCTCTGTTCCTGGGCTTCTTTCTGAAGACCCTTTAAGAGCCGTGGGGTTTTTGACTCCTCACTGCGCCTCAGAGCATTCCTCTGGGGAATGGTTAAGAAACACAGGGCCTGGAGATTGCAGTGTGGAGCGGAGGAGGTGGCAGACAGCCAAGCCAGGGCAGGGCAGGTGCTGGCTGGGGAATCCTGAAGGAGGCCAGTCATGTCCCCTGCAAGCTGGGACTTGGCAAAAAAGGGCACAAACAGCCCACATGAACCTGTGCCTGGAGGACACAGGACACGTTGCAGATAATTTCTCCCCTGTCTCAGGCATTCTGCATCTTTTTGTTCTTTTTGGTGGGTCATGGGGCTTGAACTCAGAGCCTGGGTGTTGTCCTGCAGCTACTCTACTCCAGGCTAGCACTCTGCTAGCACTCTGCCACAGTTCTACTTCTGGCTTTTTGGTGCTTACTTGGAGATAAGAGTCTCATAGACATTTCTGCCTGGGCTGGCTTCAAAATGTTACCCTCAGATTTCAGTCTCCTGAGTAGCTAGGACTACAGGTGTGAGCCGCTGGTGCCTCGCCCAGAAGGAGGTATTCTAAGCCCCATTTTTTAGATGAGGCATTGGAGGTTTCAAGAGTTGAAATGATTTGGTTAGTCAAAGTCATAGTATTAGCAGAACAGGGATCTAAGGCAGAGTTGTGTGTGTGTGTGTGTGTGTGTGTGTGTGTGTGTGTGTGTGAGTGAGTGAGTCATGGGGCTTGAACTCGGCCTGGGCCCTGTCCCTGAGCTCTTCACGGCTATCACAGGGTGCTTATTCTTAGCTAGCAGAGCTCCTGAAGAGGGTGGGACTCTTCTGCCAAGTCGGCATCTGAGGTGTGTGCCTCTGGGGATCTGTTCCGGCCTGAAGAGAGCCAGTGGTGGGGGAGGGGAATCACTGGTTGGCTGTGGGCACTGATGGCTGGCTTTGTGCCAGGAGCGGGAGATGGAGCAGCGGCGGCAGGCCCTGGAGGAGGAGCGGCGGAGGCGGGAGCAGGTGGAGCGGAGGCTGCAGAGCGAGAGTGCCCGGAGGCAGCAGCTGGTGGAGAGAGAGGTCAAGCTGCGGGAGAAGCAGTTTTCCCAGGTTGGTGTTGGTGGGTGCAGCACACAGCAGTGGCTGGCCTGATACAGAGGGCTGTGGGGGGGGTAGGGATGTCCCAGGGTCACTGCTGGGCTCTCAAGCGTGTTTTCCAGAAACTTGCTATTGGCAGCTCATGCCTGTAATCCTAGCTATGCAGGAAGCCAAGATCTAATAAGGATCCCTGTTTGAAGCTTGCTGGACTTGAGCTCAGGGCCTGAGCACTGTCCTTGGACTTTCTCAAGGCTAGAGCTCTACCACTTGAGCCTTGGCACCATTTCCCACTCTTTTTTTTCTACATATGTGGTACTGAGGAATCGAACCTGGGTCTTCATGCATGCTAGGCAAGCACTCTACCACTAGGCCAAACTCCCGGCCCAGCCTAGGGCACTCCTCTCTCTAACTAACCACTACGAAGTTGGAAGTTTAGCTGTGGCTCAAGTTGTAGCCTGCCAGTCTTGAGTGAAACGCTAAGGGACAGTTCCTAGGTTCTGAATTCAAAGCTGGCATGCACACACACCTATCCATCACTATTTGCTGTACACAAGCAGACTTAGACCTGCGACTCATTGGCCCCCAGAAGCAGCCACTCAGGCTTGTTCTAGCTGAGGTGTGTGTGTGCCTGCCTATGTGCACACCTGGGGGTTCAGGACTACAGATGCGAGGCCAGGACAAAGGAATGATGGGACAAGACAGAAGACTGCTGACCTTACCCTTTGCCCTTTGCCCCCAGGCCCGACCCCTGACTCGCTACCTGCCAATCCGGAAGGAGGACTTTGACCTGAAGACCCATATCGAGTCGTCGGGCCATGGAGTGGACACGTGTCTGCATGTGGTGCTTGGCAGCAAGGTACCGACCGGGCTGTGCAGCCAGGCTGCTGGGCGGGGCCGGGGTGAGGGGCGCCTTTCCCGGCTGCCATACAGAGGCCTTGGCTCCCGTCCGGCCTAACCCAGTGTGAGGGGGTTGGATTGGAGTCTGCCTGTGTGCCGCTGGGGGCAGCCTGGAGTACTGGGACAGACGATGGAGAGATGCCTGGAAGCCCCCCATCCAGGCTCCTCCATCACCCTTCCCACCAGGTCTGCCGTGGCTACTTGGTGAAGATGGGCGGCAAGATCAAGTCATGGAAGAAGCGCTGGTTTGTGTTTGACCGGCTCAAGCGTACCCTCTCCTACTACGTGGGTGAGTGTCACCGGGCAGTCCTGGGCCAGAGCGGGGTTCCCTGCACTCCACATCCCTGACCGCTAATCTTCTAGAAAGCTCCAAGGAAGGGTCCGGAGGCTGTGGCTGGTGAAAGGGTAGTAGACTTGATTTATCTCCTGACTTGATGCATCCCTGTGTGCTCACTCTGTAGTACGACTGAGCATCTAGAAGTTTCTGTGCGGAGGTCTAAGCTGTGGGACAAGCAAGATGGTCACAGCTCACGCTCTTCGAGCTCCTTCTTGGGAGGAGTTGAATCCCAGTTAAGTCCTACATCAGGGGCTGGTGCCTGCGCGTGGCTGCAGAGGCTCAGAGCTGAGGATCACGCCCACGCAGGAACGTCCATGAGACGATTATATCCAGTCACTCACCAAAACGCCGGAAGTCGGGGGGTGGCTCAAACAGTGGAGCGCCAGCCTCGAGTGAAAAGGTGCTAAGACAGCTCCCAGGCCCCAAGTTCAAGCCCCAGCACTGGCACCAAAATATCATCATCACCACCACCACCACAACAATAATAATACAGTCACAGCAAGTTTGCTGATGGATGACTTTCGGGAGAGGGAGAAGCAGGTGTGGGGAAGCTTGTGAAGGTCGGGGTGAGAGGCAGAGTAACCGTTGTGTCTGTGGTAATAACACAATCCCACAACGGCACACATTTATGCCATCAGCCTAGCGCCTGTGAGCAAGTGCTGCACTCAGCGTTCTCAGGCTTGCACTCCTATGAGCAAAAGCTAAATTAGAACTAAATAGGTAACACCCGTGTTAAAGATCAGGCAAACAAGGCTGGGAGGGGTGAATTGCTCAGTTTCCTAAGCTCTAAGAGGCAGAGCGGAAGTGGAGAGAGATCCAGTTCCGGGCACCGCTTCCTGTGTGAGGAAGGAGCAGGGGAGACTGGCACAGGCAGGAAGCCAGCACTGACCCTGTGCCAGGTGCTGGGCTGGTGTTTGCCAGTTGTGACCGTCCTTCTCATCTATGACACAAAAGGAGACCAAGTTCTGGCAGGTGGTGGAAACAAAAGGAAGCCAGGCAAGGAAGCAGACATTTGCCAGCCAGAGGTATTACCAAAGACGATGGGTGTCACAGAAAGGCCAAGGGTGGCATGGCCCAGAGGCTGTGAATTCCACAATTAGAGCTGATGGAGAGGATGAGCCGAAGCCAGGCTGCATCTGGCTAAAATAGAGGGGTGTGGAGGGGAGGTCGCTTTTTCCAGTGAAGGAAGACAGCAGCAGGGGCCGGAGGGGTGGCCAGGCCTGGAGCTAAGGTCAAGGAGATGGGACAAGGAGCAGGAGTCAGTTGTGCCTTGCCTCGTGGGCTGGTGCCCAGGCACAGGCTGTGATCGGTGACACCTTGGGAGAGTCCTGCCCGAACCCCTCCCCCTCCTTTGAGCAGTTCTCTGGGGTCTGTGTCAGGGGACAGCATCCCAGCTCAGTGACAGATGATGCCACACTGCCAGATGCTTTGAATGTGCTCTTTGCATTTCACACTTGCTGACAAGCTGCAGGCCTGGAGACCCTACCCACCCCCCTCCTGCCCCCCTGCCCCCCAGCTCCTTCCTACTCGAGGAGAGGGATGTGCTTTGGTTTTGTGGCGCTGGGGATAAAACTCGGAGCTTGTTGATATGAGGCAAGTGGTCTGCTGAGCCCCACCCCTGCTACTTAAGAGGAGGATTTCCGGCTTCTCTGTGGGTCCCAGTGCCCAGGGCTTACCCACTCCACTGCTCTAGTGCTGTGACGTGCCTGTGGCGCTGGCAGAGATCAAGTTACGAATGGATCAGGGGGCTCGGATTCAGCATGGTGAGTTCTGGATAGGATTCACCATGTTGTAGTGATGATCTCTACAGTGGCTCTTGACGATTGCTTACGAGTTTGCCTCGGGAACGAGCAGGAGGAGATGAGGCCAGCGCATGAATCGTGGACCGGTTGGGGACAGGGAGAAGCTCAGCCAGCTCCCTAGCCCTTGGCATTCGGGCTGGGGAGCCTGTGAGACAAGATGGGGGGACAGGAGGGCACCAGTCTGGAAGTGGCCAAGGGCTGGCAGCTGTTTCCCCAAAGAGGAGCCAGCATGGGAGGTGTGGCTGAAGTTGCAGGCTCAGGTTTGCTTCTGGAAGCTTCTCCCTCTGCATGGTGGAGGAGTGGAGGGCGGGCTGGGGCCCTTGGCAGGCTGGACCAGCAGTGCAGGCCCCCCAGGACTTGCTGGAAATAATACTGGGTGGCAGAGTGGGGGGGGGTGGAGTGGAATTTACTGCCAGCTGTCACCTCTGACCTTAGTGACCAGTTTGGCCTCTCCCATGGGACTCAAGCTCATGGTCAAGGGTATTGGCCGTAGCCTGTGAGAGTGTGTTTACCACAGATGAGGGCACAGGCTCAGCTTTCCTCGGTGCACCATACCACGTGTCACCTCCGCTTTGCCCGTCTGCCCTCCTTCCTCCAGCCACCCCCAATCTCAGTTACGCTGTGTGTATGGGTGGCCATGCTGTTCACGGAGTGAGGAACAGCTTGTGTGGCTCTACTGTGCCCTTTTCTTCTTTTTTTTTTTATTTTTTTATTTTTTGCCAGTCCTGGGCTTGAGCTCAGGGCCTGAGCACTGTCCTTGGACTTTCTCAAGGCTAGAGCTCTACCACTTGAGCCTCAGCACCACTTCCACCTTTTTTTCTATGTATGTGGTACCGAGGAATCGAACCCGGGTCTTCCTGCATGCTAGGCAAGCACTTTAACCACTAGGCCAAACTCCCGGCCCCGTGCCCTTTTCTTTTTAACATGACCTCAGTGTGTCCATATGGTTCACTAGTGGAGATGTCTGAAAAAATATGAGAAATTTGCCCCTACTTGCTACGACGACTCATTCTCTTTTTTAAAATATCAAAAGTAGCAAATAATAGTGAACATTCCTTTTCTACCGCACGTGTCTTAGTGGTCTTTCTGTACCAAATAGATCTGTAGGTGTTTATAACACGGTGACTTTTCCCCCCTCTGGTTCTGTAGCTTGCACTTGAGGCATGGGCACAAAACTTGATGCCTAGGCGCTGTCATGAGCCTCTCGTGATCAAGGGTAGCCCTCTACCACTTGAGCCTCAGGCCTGCTTTTCGCTTTTTCTGAGTCGTTTATTGGAGATGAGAGTCTCATGGACTTTGCTATCTAAGCTGGCTTCGGACCCCAGTCCACAGATCCGAGCTACTCCTGAGTAGGCAGGACGACAGGCCTGGCAGCTAGAGGTGATTCACAGAGTATTTCTCAGTCCACGCCTAGCGATAGATCGCTCCGTCCATATCTTATATTTCTACATCACTGTTTATCGGTCGTGTGATATTCTGTCATAGAACTAGGGGTAGGGCTCAAGTGGTCGGGTCCCAACCTAGCAATTCAAACTCCAGTGGTTCTCAAAACAACAACAACAACAACAACAAAAATGGTGCCAAAAGCCCACTGATGGTCGTGTGGTCCACCGTAATTGATTACAGCATCTCTCCTGGCTGGATACTTGTGTGCTCTCATCTGTTTGAGCCTGAACTCTTCATTCTTCTGCCCCAGGCATTGCAGTGGTATACCACTAAGCCTGGCACAGTTCCAGTTTGCTGTTGTTCCGGTACTGGGGCCTGAACTCAGGGCCTGGGTGCTGTTCCTGAGCTTTTTGCTCAACACTGGCACTCGACCACTTGAACTATAACTCCGCTCCCCCTTTTTGGTGGTGAGTTGGACTTTGCTAGTTCTCCCTGGTTTTCCTGCTCTGGCTGATGTTGAACCACGATCCTCAGATTCGAGACTCCTAAGTAGCTAGGATTGTAGGTGTGCACCTTTGGCGTACTTTTCTAATGTTGACCAAATGTCCCATGAGAGTTTCGCCACGTTACTCTCCACCTGCCCTCTGCTGGACTGCGTGTTTCTCCAGGGCTTGCCCAGGCCTGGTGTGTGTCCTCGCTGCTCGGGCGGGTGAGCAGGCGCCGCTCAGTGTGGTTGTCGTTTGCATTCTGTCACGTGGCTCGAGGCGGAATGTCGTGTGCGCTGGCTTCAGTGCTGGAAGCCTGGGAGGCCAGGAGCATCACCCGTTTGCCAGAGAGGGATGCTTGGGACACGCAAGCGCGCCTTAGCCTCATCCTGGGCTCATCTATTTGCAGACAAGCACGAGACGAAGCTGAAGGGGGTCATCTACTTCCAGGCCATCGAGGAGGTGTACTACGACCACCTGCGCAGCGCAGCCAAGGTGAGAACCGAGCAGCCACGGGCCCGTGGGGGCTGCGTGGGAAGGACGGGTCCTCGGGGCTCTGGGAGTAAAGGCTCTGGCCTGCCCTCTGCAGGGACTCCCACCACGTCCTTCTCCTCTTAGTCAACTTTCTCTTCCTTTCTCCCTCTCCCCGCCCAGAAGAGGCTTTTTCGCTTCACTGTGGTGACCGAGGTACCCTGTCCTCCTGCCTCTAACCACAGCTGCGCCATTAACGCCTCCTTCACCCACCGGCCCCTGACTCCTCTCCCATCCTCTAACTCACCCCAGGCCCCAGGGAGGAGTGGAAGCGGGAGCCCCAGTGGGTGGCCTGCTTCTGGTCTCCTGCAGCTGTGTGCTGTGGGAGCAGGAGACATGGGAAGGCAGCTGAAGCGCTGGAGGCAGCTCAGGGCTCCACAGGGAAACTGAGGAAGGTGCACTTCAGTATGCGCCAGCCTTCCTCCTGTCAGCACCCCAGTGCCCGCTGGCCCTGACCTCTGCTCCTCTGGGGTCCTGGCCCAGCACCTTGTGTCCCGCCTTCTTCCTGCCTGTGTTTTGCTGAGATCCTCTCCGGCCTTTTGGGACTGATTTTCTTGTAGTCACTTTTGAACCTGGCCATGGCAAGAACCAGTGTGCCGAGCAGGGCGGGCATGGCCCTGCCAGGAGTGCCACCATGGGACTGGTAGGGTGGGGCTGGCCCACCTGGCCCCCTGGGGGCCAGGAGGAGAAAGGCAGACAGGAGGCCGGGAAGGAGAGAGTTCTGTGAGCCGCCCCGTCTTAAGACTGCCCTCTCTCCCCTCGGCAGAGCCCGAACCCAGCCCTGACCTTCTGCGTGAAGACCCATGACCGGCTCTACTACATGGTGGCCCCCTCTGCCGAGGCCATGCGCATCTGGATGGACGTCATTGTCACCGGGGCGGAGGGTTACACTCAGTTCATGAACTGACCTGTGGTGGGCCTTCTGGACCCCCCCCTTGGCAGCCCCAGGACTCATGCCCAGCTCCTGGCTGTTCTGCTCCCCTGGAGATACCTGCCCCACCGAGGGGTGCAGCTGGCGCCCTGCCAGTATGTCTGCAGCTCGGTGCTGCAAGGTTCTGGGTTCAGTCACTGGAGAACCAATGGGAGAGGAAAGGTGGGGAGGGGCTCTGCTGCCTCTCAGGGGCCCAGAAGTTGAAGGCCCCTCCTGTGCTTGGAGGTCTGGGTCACTGACAACCTCTCAACCTGTTCTCTTTGATGAATTATGGTACCAGAATCTGCCAAAGATTCCCTCCCAGCTCGGCTCCTCTTCAGGGGCCCTGGGGTCCAAGCAGAGCCATGTCCCGTGCGGGGTAGGCCTGCTCCACCACACCCTTCTCCATTTACACTCTCCATTACTTTGCTCAAGGCCAGACACCTCAAGTGTCACCTCACCCTTGAGGTCCCAGCCCCAGCGCCCCGCTGCAGGCCCATCACTCAGGTCTCCATGGAGACCATTGCCATGGACACACTGCTCCAGCCGTGGGCATGTGAGGGTACCAGCCATCATCTCTCCAGCCCTCTGGGCATCTCCGTGGGGGAGGGGACTGAACACCTCCCTAGCCCCCCTTCCTGTGTCTCTGGTCCCCCGGCCCAACCCTCTCCCTTCCACTCGTGCCTTTGCTTAGAGCCAGAAGGGATGGCACCGGGGGATCCAGCCCAGAGGGGCACCATTGCAAACAGGAGAGGAACCCAAGAGGCCTTCCTCTCCTCACAGGGTGGATGGATGCCTGACAGGGCAGGGGTGCTCAGGGCACACAGCAGAAACCTGAGCAGAGGGGATGGCAGAAGGGGCGGTCCCTGGCTGGGGCCAGCCTCCAGAGGGTGCTGGAAAGAGAGGACCAGGCCTCCAGCTATCTGAGCTCTGCCCTTCACGCCTTAACACTAAGCCCTCCTTCCTCACTCTCCTACCCAGCACTGGGCCCTCGGGTGCCTGGACCTGAGCTGGGGCGTTTGCAGTATTTGTAAGCATTTCAGCAGAACAATAAAGCATTTGGACTATGGAAGCACGTGGCAGGCCAGTGTGTGGGGGCAGCTGCAGGCTTCCCACTCTAGGAAAAGTGGCAAAAGAGACACGGGCCCTGGCCACTGATCAGGTCACTGCATGCCCCCGAGTCCAGACCAGAAGACAGGACAGGAGAGCCTGAAGAAGGGAGGGTGGAGAAGTTTAATGATGCAGGAGCTGAGGCCAGGCAGGAAGATGCTGGGAGAAGAGGTGGGCAAGAAGGCGGTCCCTGTCCTCATCCTCAGAGCCACTGGGGCAGGAAGCTGAGTAGAAGGGTGGCCAGCAGATAGTGGGGCACCTGCAGAGCCAGCAGGGCCCCCGAGGTCAGCCGGTCCCCATACTGGTCCAGGAGCATCAGGGCCACAGCATTGGTCCAGCCAAACCCCTCCTAGAGAGAGGCAGTGCAGTGGGGTCACAGGAAGGGCGCCCAAGCCCTGTTTGGGGGCTGCCAGGTCTCCTCCCCAGGCTCTGGCACCACCTGTGCTGCAGAGGCAGCCAGCGGTCAGCTCGGCCCCAGGCAGGTGGGCTCCCGGGCAGTCAGCACAACATGGCCTGGAGGGGCTCTGCAGGGTGGGGACAGCCACCCCCGCCCCACTCACCTGGACATCATACTCCCCTCCACTGCCCGGCTGCTCACCGCTGCTGATGTCATACTGGGGACAAAAGGCCAGAGGCCGCTTGTAGGTTCCCAGCCCAGTAGGACAGGACAGTGCCTGTGGCCTGCAGCTCTGACCCCTGCAGTTCCCAGGAATGTCCACTGGGTGGCACCAGTGCCCTGGCTGGGCTGCCCTGATTCAGGAAAAGCCTCCCTGTAATGGAGGAGGTCCCCAGGGGACAGAGGGACACCCACCGCTTGCTCACCTTCTCATACATGGCAGACTTTTGGGAGTAGACGGCAAAGTTGGTTCTGATCCAGTTCTGGGCCAGCTGGAAAGCCACTTCTTGGGCCTTAGGGGACCCAGCCTTGGCCAAACCTAGTGCCCCATCCAAGGCAGGGTCTGAGTCTCCAGAGCCTCCATCTCAGGCAGCACAGAGGCCAGGGGACTTGTTTACCCAAGGTAGGAAGAAGAGACCTTGGCCCCCAGGCCTCCTTTCTAGAGCCTCAGGCCAAGCTGCTCTTCACCTCGTGCCTCAGGGTAGAGGGAAGAAGGGGCAGGGGTAGACATGTCTGCTGAGTGAGTGGGGCCAGAGGAGCAGAGGAGGCAGGGAAAGGACCAGGCCCTGCATGCTTCCTTCACACCTCCCAGAAGGCCAGCTTGCTCTCCTCCCTGGGGCCAGAACCTGGCAGATGCCCAGGCCTGCCTCCCTACCTCTGATGACCAGGTCCTGCAGGGGGGCCCAGCCATTGGGGAAGTCCCACTGCTGGCCCGTGTTGAGCAGAGAGGTGGGGATGCCATGCTGGTAGGTCAGGATCTGGCTGTCCTAGAAGGTTCCAGACAGTTAATAGAGCGTGGTGAGTCAGGATGCTGGGCCCTGGGGACGACAATGTGCCCTTTCTGGCCCTCTCTTCTTGGTCCCCATCTGGTCCCAGTGGGACGTACAGGCTAAGACAGGGCCAGAAAGCAGGGAATGGCTGCCCTTTCCAGGTAGGTCCCTCCACTGTCAGCAGAGTCAGTGCTGCCTCAGGGCCCCAGGCCTGCCCCGCCCTTCTCCACCCTGCCTAATCCTCACCTCCAGGTATTTCAGAGCCTTGTCTGGGATGCTGGAGTCAGAGAAGCAGCCGGCCCAGAGCGGGGTGAGGTTGGATGCGTAAAACTCCAAGTTGTTCTTTCCATTTTCTAAGTCATAGTCGAACCAGGCTCCTTTCTGTTCATCCCAGAGGATAGCGTCCATGGCGGCCAGCCGCTGGGCCCGCAAGTTACTGTACTTGGTGGCCTGGGAGTTGTTCCCTGGAGGACATTGCCTTGGTGTCAGTAGGTAGGGCTCTGGCTCGACTGCAGGCCTTAAGTGGCTCTATTTTGTTCTTCATTTGTGCTCCTCCCCAAGAGTGAGAAGTTCTGACGTGGAGGGTCGGCTACTCTGGGTGCCCAGGCCACTTCATTTCTCCAGGTCCTCGAGTTCTCGGGCAGATAACTCTGCCCTCTCTACCCAGGGCTTCAGGACTCTGTGCCCTGGTCCTGGCTAGGAATTTCTCTGACTCGAAAGGGTAGGTGTCATGGGGTAGCGTCGGGGGCCTGAGTGGGCAGAGGGACTAGGGTATTTCCTCCCAGGCCTGGGGGCCTGGCAGTCCTAAAGGTGGGTGGTGAGTGAGAATAAAGGGCATTATAGAGGTGAGCCACACCTGTAATCTTACTACTTGGGATGCTGAGATTCTAGGATCAGTTTGAAGCCAGTCCAGGCAGGAAAGCCCGAGAGGCTCTTATCTCCAATAAGTGGAGCTGTGGCCTTGAGCAAAAGAGCTCAGGGACAGTGCCCAAGCCCTGACCGACAAAAAAGAAAAAGAAAAGCAGAAATGGAGTCACATGGCAGCACGTTTGAGGGAAGAGCAGGAGCAGAAGGGCGGAAGTCGAGCCACACTCTCCGCACAAAAGCAAAGTTTCTCTGGGTTGTTTATGCTTTCCTTTTCAGTGCAGGGTGGACATGGGAGCCCATCTTGCCCGCCCCCTCCCTGGGGCTCACCAAGCAGAGAGTAGAATTTTCCCATGAGCTCCTCTGCCTGGCACAGGAAGGCATTCAGGTCCACAGGCACCAGTTTGCTGGTTCGGATGCTGCTGAGCAAGTGAGGCTTAGGGCTTCCCACAAGCCAGCGTGAAGAGAAGTCCCAGCCAGACTCGGCCCCCGCCTTCAGCTCAGCCCACAGGGCCTCTCGGCTCCCTGCAAGGGTAGAGCCGGGGTCTGGCCAGCCTGACTGAGGGAAAGGCAGCCACAGACCAAGATCTGATACCATGCACCGAGGCCCAGGGTCCTGGCCTGCCCGGCTTGCTGCTCACCTTCTGGCACTGTGTCTGCCAACTCCACATCTTTGCTGTAGGACTCCGGCCTAAGAAAGGGAGAGGAAATAGCTTGACTAGTGGATGTTAAGCCCCTCTTCTCAAGCTTCCTCTGTGTGTGTGCATGTGTGTGCGTGTGTGTGCCAGTCCCAGGGCTTGAACTCAGGGCCTCGGTGCTATTCCACACCTTCTTTCCACTCCAGGCTAACATTCTACCACCTGAGCCATGGCTCCACTTCTGGCTTTTTGATAGTTAAGTGGAGGTCACAGTCTCGCAGATTTTCCTGCCCAGGCTGTCTTTGAACTGTCATCCTCAAATCTCTGCCTTGTGAGTAGCTAGGATTCCAGGCGTGTACCACTGGCACCCAGCTCAAGTTTTGCCTTCTGAACAGACCAGAGCACGGTCCCCAGACCGGTCCTTACCTGGGTCCGCCATAAGGGACGTAGTAGTGGTTCAGGTTGTAACTCTTTCCCCCCACGCTCACAGAGACGGTCTTGTTGACAGCCCAGAAGTCTAGTTCCGAGGCCAGGATCTCTAGGTTCTCCCTGGGGTGAGGGCAGACAGCACTCAGCCCGGGGCGCTGCCCTTGCCCCCAGCCTGCGTGGTGTCCAGTGCCGGCCAGCCGCTCACCGCAGGAAGGTGACGTTGTTGGTGTAGCTCATGTACCGGTCCATCATGAGAGTCAGGAGTGGGGGCTGGCTCCTTTGAAGGTAGTACACGCGCCCGCCATTGGGGATGTGCCCATAGCTGCCAACAGAGACTGGCTCAGATGCCTCTGCCAGAGGCGGGGCCAAGGCAGGCCTAGAAGCAAGCCTATGGCACACGTGCCCCGGACACACCCAGCCCGCTCTTACGTCTTCACCAGGTTCAGGAAGTTGAGCAGCATGCCCTCCACTGTCTTGGTCATCTCAGAGAGGAGCAGACCTTCCATGACCCAGTACGAGTCCCTGGGGGAGGGGCCACCAGCGGTCACGCCATGCAGGGCCCCGCCTGGTTCCCCCTCGCCCCCCCCCCCCCCCGCCCCACCTGGGGCTCACCAGTAGTAGAATTCAACAAAGCGGCCTCCAGGCACAATGAAGGGGTGCTGGGAGTAGATGAGGGAGAACCGCTCGGGATGGCTCAGGACCTCTGGCTTTATCTATAGTGGGGCAGGAGGTGCGGGTGGGGGTCATGGCTGAGGGGCTGCCAGGGTGGCCGCAGGGGCCTTTGGGTCCCCCACTACCCACTCCCTGAGCTTAGGAGTCTGTGGTTGGGGGGTGAGCCCTGGGGGTCAAGCGGGAGGGCTGCCCGGCCTCCTCGGAGAAGGGCAGCGCTGCCACAGTTCCTGAAGGGAGCAGCGGGAGGAGGCCGAGCTGGGTGAGGGGGTGAGGACTTCTAGCGGGGCTCTCCCCCGACCTCCATTCTTAGCACGGGGCTGGGGCTGTGCTCCCGGAAGTGCATGCCCCCTAGGCCCCCCAGCCTTCTCTCCCCGGGGGGCCGGTACCTTCTTCCCCAGCTTCCTCCAGATCTGGTGCAGCTGGCCTGCCCACATGCGGAGCCTGGCGTCACAGATCCTCTGCAGGAAGCGGGGGCTGGAAGAGCACGGGTGCTCAAGGCGTGGGGAGGCAGGCCGGCCCCTCGGCCAGCTCCTTCCCCGGCTCAGAGCTGTACCTGTCCTGCCAGTCCTCAGGGGCCCACGACTCCAACTCCTTCCCCACCGCCTGGAAGTGCTGCTGGACAAACTCGCGCAGCCGCGGTCCGGGGACGCTCTGGTTGTGGGCCTCGGCCAGCTCCCTGAAGCTCCGGAGCACCTGGTCTGGGCCACAGGCCGCAAGCAGGGGTCAGTGACCCTTCCCTCACTTAGAAGGGCCTCCCTTAGCCCTTGCCGCTGTTTCTCTGGGGGGGTGTGAGGGCCTCACCTGGAGCCGTGGACAGTGACATGTCCACAAACTGCTTGTCATCCGGGTAGAGTTTGGCCATCTGCACTTGGTGCAGGAGTTCCCCGTGACAGTAAATCTGGCTGCAGACACAGGCAGAGGTAGACATGGTCAGGAGCCCCGGCTGCAGCAGGGGTGGGCTGCTCAGAGTGCTCCCCGGGGCTGGTGTGTGAGCTGTGTGCACATGTGTGTGCGTAAATGTGTATGTGCATATGTGTGTGCACGGGTGTATGTATGAGCTGTGTGTGCACGGGTGTATGTATGAGCTGTGTGTGCACGTGTGCATATATGCATATGTGAGATGTATGCATGCACGTGTGTTTATATGAGATGTGTGCATGCACATGTGCAAGCTGTGTGAGTGCATGAGCTCTACGTGTATGTATGTGCATATACGCATGTATGAGCAGTCTGCATATGTATGTGCATAGATCTATGTGTGCACACGTGTGCGTGTGTATGTGTGTGTGTGAGCTGGTGGCAGCTTGTATGTGGTGACATACACATTCAGGAGACTTTGTGCAACACAGGAATTATACCCCTGGCTGGCTCCCCTGGCTGCCAGCTGACACAGTCTACAAGGCCGGGTGGAGGAAAGGCACGGAGTACTTTAGTAATGACACATTCAGAACTCAGCACCAGTAAGTGGCTCTCGCCTGCAATCCTAGTTACTCAAGAGGCTGAGATCTGAGGATCATGGTTCAAAGCCAGTGCAGGCACCAAAGTCCATGAAACTCTGATCTCAATAAACTACCAAAAAGCCAGAAGTGAAGTTCAATTGGTAGAGTCCCAGCTTAGGGCACAAAAAGCTAAGGAATAGGGCCCAGATCTTAAGCTCTAGTCCCAGTACTGGTACCTACAAAAAACCCGGTAGCAAATGTGGGGTGTGGTGGCTCACGCCTGTCATCCTAGGTACTCCGGAGGCTGAGATCTGAGGATCAAAGTTCAAAGCTGCCCGGACACTAAAGTCCATGAGATTCTTATCTCCGATAACCACCAGAAAACCAGAAGTGGGGCTGTGGCTCAAGGGGTAAGGGGGTAGCCTTGAGCTGAAGAGCTCAGGGATGGCACCCAGGCCCAGAGTTCAAGTCCCATGACTGACCAAAACAAAAAGGATAGCAAATGGACAGGGGACATTGTAGCCGAGAACACAGAAATAAGCAGATGGACACATGGGTTGCACAGTCAGGGAAACGCAGCAGTGCTGGGCGTCTCAGCGCAGGAGAGTCGTGCGCGCTCCTAACGTGATTTTGCCGGATGTCTGGAGCAGGGCAGCCAGCGTGGCCAGCAGCGCTTCTGCTTTGGGATCTGACAAGGCAGGGCAGCAGTGTGCGGTTGGGATCA
This sequence comes from Megascapheus bottae, assembly GCF_031878675.1. Classification (NCBI taxonomy): domain Eukaryota; kingdom Metazoa; phylum Chordata; class Mammalia; order Rodentia; family Geomyidae; genus Megascapheus; species Megascapheus bottae. The sequence goes on along the minus strand of NC_143535.1, from coordinate 5,134,895 downwards.
CGTCTGCCAGCTGTGGAGGAGTGGGAGCTGGGTCTTGGGAGACCCAGGGTTCAGTGACTTGCTCCAGAGGAGCGGGGGTCGGGGAGGGAACATCCGGGAATGACTCACCACTGAGCCTTTGGACTGGGTTATTTGTTGAGTGGCAGACTCATTACTGAGTAACTGTAAACCTAGATAATGAAACGCTTAGAGAGGAAGTTTCTGCTTATGGGTTCAGTGGTAGAGGCCATGCTTACTGTACATGAGGCCCTACCTCTATCCCCTGCACCACTCACTCACACACACACACACACACACTCATACACGCACATGTGCACACACACACACACACACACAGCTGCCGATTTTAACAGACAAAAGCAGTAGGCGTGGCTACCTGTGCCGCTCTGTGCCCTGAATGTTGGTGGAAAGGGGGGCTCAGGTCTGGAAGGACAGAGTGCGTGTTAGCCCAGGGCTGAACCAGGAGCTCCTGACAGGCTTGGGGCACTGAGCAGAGTGACTTAGGGACACTGTAGAGAACGCATTTCATCTTCTATGCTAATGATGGTTCTCCCCATCCCTGCTTCAGTCCTGGGGTTTGAACTCTGGGCTTGGGAGCTGCCCCTGAGCCTCTTTGTGCTCAAGACTAGCATTCTATCGCTGGAGCCAGAGCACTACTTCTAGCTTTTGCTGAGTGGTTTATTGGAGATAAGAGTCTCACAGAGGGCCAGGAATTTGGCCTAGTGGTAGAGTGCTTGCCTAGTATGCATGAAGATCCGAGTTTAATTCCTCGGTACCACATACATAGAAAAAGCCAGAAATGGTGCTGTGGCTCAAGTGGTAGAGCTCTAGCTTTGAGAAAGCCCAAGGACTGTGCTCAGACTCTGAGATCGAACCCTAGGACTTGGGAGAAAAAAAAAAGAGTCACACAGAGCTTCCAGCCCAGGCTGGCTTTGAACCATGATCCTCAGACCTCAGCCTCCCGAGTAGCTAGGCTACATTCTCGATGTGGTGGGTCAGTTTGACTCTGGCTAGCAGGCCTCATCCCAGGACTGGAGGCTCAGTGCCTGGCCAGTGCCTGCTGCACCAGGAGACCTGCCTTTCTTGCCTTCGCTCTGAGGATGGCTTCCAGCCCTCCCCCTCCCCCATGCCTACCTCTCACAGGGTGGGGGCAGGGCCCCCTGGGCCTTCAGCCCCAGCCCCAGCAGAAGCAGCAGGTGCAGCTCCCAGGACCTCCTAGGCATGGTGGCAGTGGCTGTGAGTCTCAGCACCCTTCACTGGCTGGGCAAGGACTGGGTGCCTTGCCTTGCCAAATCAAAGTTCAGACTTGAGGTGTGGCTACTACAGGGCCTGCGTTTGGTCTATGTGGCCTCCTCACTTCTACTCTGGGGACGTTGTGCTCACCCTCCACTGGACTTTTTTCTTTTTTTGGCCTCTTCTGTTTCTTCGTCTCAGCTGATGCCCAGCTCATGCCCCTCCCTCAGAGGTATCTGGGGGGCATGAGAGAGCCAAGGACACAGTTATGGTCACAGATCCATTTAGCTCATATGTGGCCACCATCCACAATCCAGATGTCAGTTTCAGGGCACAGCCTCGCCTCTCTATGAAGAAAGAGACCAGCAAGGCTCTTCCCCTGTGCTCATTTTTGCAATGGGTCTTGAAGATTGCTTAGGAGTTTGCCTCGGGAATGAGCAGGAGGAGATGAGGCCAGCGCATGAATCGTGGACCGGTTGGGGACAGGGAGAAGCTCAGCCAGCTCCCTAGCCCTTGGCATTCGGGCTGGGGAGCCTGTGAGATAAGATGGGGGGACAGGAGGGCACCAGTCTGGAAGTGGCCAAGGGCTGGCTGCTGTTTCCCCAAAGAGGAGCCAGCATGGGAGGTGTGGCTGAAGTTGCAGGCTCAGGTTTGCTTCTGGAAGCTTCTCCCTCTGCATGGTGGAGGAGTGGAGGGCAGGCTGGGGCCCTTGGCAGGCTGGACCAGCAGTGCAGGGCCCCAGGACTTGCTGGAAATAATACTGGGTGGCAGAGTGGGGGGGGGGGTGGAGTGGAATTTACTGCCAGCTGTCACCTCTGACCTTAGTGACTGGCTTGGCCTCTCCTGTCACCTCAGGTTGACACTTAAGGGTGTCACCTGCACATCCCAGCCATATTTGTCATGATTGAAGGAAAAACCTTCAGACAGATTAAATTAGCAACATCTATTTGAGTAAAGAAACGAATCAAGAATCTGACAGCCCCCAGCCAAAGGCAGTTATTTCTAGACAGCAAGAGGAAGTAATGTCAGAAGCATACTGATTGGCTGCCCCTCTGTATTTCCCTCATTGTGGACATGTCTGAACCTTTGAAGCCAGCGATTGGCTGATACTTGACCCCTTGTCAGGAAAATAAACTCTTGTGTTAGGCTGCATCCATTTACACATCAAGTTTGGTGACAGTTTGCAATGGTGTAGAGGCAGCTCTAGGCCTCAGTTTCAAGAGACTGACCTAAGCTACTGTACTACATTGTTCAGTCTTGGTGTAAAACTCACAAGTCACACTGTTATATGGAAATTCAGTTGTGAGATATAGAGAAGCCACTTTTTCTTTTCTTTCTTTCTTTTTGTCAGTCCTGGGCTGAACGCTGGGCCTGGGCACTGTCCTTGAGCTCTTCATCTCAAGGCTACCACCCTACCTCTTGAGCCACAGTGCCACTTCCAGATTTCCAGTAGATAATGGGAGATAAGAGTTTCATGTCCTTTTTCATGCCTTAGCTGGCTTTGAACTGCGATCCTCAGATCTCAGCCTCCTGAGTAGCTAGGATTACAGGCATGAGACACCATGCTGGGCTCTCATGGACTTTCCTGCCCTGGCCAGTTTTGAATGTTGGTCTGATTCAGATCTTAGCCTCCTGAATAGCTAGGATTACCAGTTTGAGCCACCAGTGCCTGGCTGAAGTACATTTGTTAATAGTATTCTCTGTGAACCTAACTAATCACAGTAAAAAAACAAATTCAAAGTTCAGATAATAAAGATAGTTCAACAGTATTCAAGTACAAATTGGTCATAGGTTTGGTTTATGAAGTGGCTGTGATTAAGGGCTATGGCTCAGTATAGGATTTAAATAGATAACATTTTTTTTTTTTTGGCCCCTTTCTCTTTCTGACCCCGCTCGCTCCGGCCCCGCTCGCTCCGGCCCGGCCCTGCTCCTGGCTTGCTCTGGCCCCGCTCGCTCCGGCCCGGCCAGCTCTCGCTTGCTCCTGGCTCTGCTCGCTCCGGCCCCTTCTCGCTCCGGCCCCGCTCGCTCCGGCCCCGCTCGCTCCGGCCACCACTCGGTTGGGCTCTGTTCACTTCAGCTCAGCTCGCTTCTTTCGCTCTCTGTCGCCGTCGCGTCTCTGCCACTTCCGGCTTGGTTGTGTATGTGGGATACCGAGGAATCGAACCCGGGTCTTTGTGCATGCTAGGCAAGCACTTTAACCGCTAGGCCAAACTCCCGGGCCCTAGATAACATTTTTTTTAAGTGCCAGCCCTGGGGCTTGAATTCAGGGCCTGGGCACTCTCCCTTAGCTTTTTCATTCAAGATTGGCACTCTACCACTTGATCCACAGCTTCACTTCTGCCTTTTTGTGGTTAATTGGAGGTAAAAGTCTCATAGACTTGCCTGCCCAGGCTAGCTTCAAACAGTCTTCAGATGTCTTTCCCTGAGCAACTAGGATTACAGGCATGAGCCACAGTGCTCGGCGTTATGGTGGCTTCTTATGAGCTCGTTGTAGGGCACACAGGCACACTAACTGGGAAAGAACGTTCACTGGATTTAATACAGTGATGTTCTACCAGCAATTATTCAGGCTATTGAGCTTTTCATTTCCAAGATTTCAGTTGGACTGTCTCAAGATGCCTTTACTGAATTCCTCTTTCCCATGCTGCAGGGCCTTCATTTCATTCAGGTGTTCGGGTTCTCCTTGAGCTCACTTGGTTGTTTGTGTGGTCTTTAACTTTGTTCAGCTGCTTAGCCAGGGCCTTCATTTCATGGATGACTGGTCATGTTTTGAATTGGTTGACTGAAGTTTCTTCCTTTTCACTCTCACTTTAGTTCTTTGTTTTGGAGTTGTTGGCTTTTGAAGGTGGAGACGGGTTACCTGGTATTGCTGGGACTTACAGATTGGGATCCTTATTTTTGCTGGAGCACTGGCTCTTCTACGTCCCTTTCAGTGGGGAGCTTCCCTGAGATTATGTGAAACCGGGTTGGTGATTGGGGTTGCACGATTTTTTCCTTTTACTGGATTGGAGTGGGTACGGCTCACTGGTCACACACACAATGCTCCAACACTGTTTGCAGAATCCTTCTTACACGGGGTGAGGGGCTAGTAAAGTTATTGCAGTTGATAAACCACGACCTTGCCCTTGAGACAATCCTTATGGAAGACCAGTCACGTGACTTCTACTTGTGGATATATATGTACAATATATGAGTATCACATATGTGTAACCTATTTTATATATTTATAAGTATATATAAATATAGGCACATAATATATAAATAGTATTCACAGGCAATATATACAATATACAGATATACTTATGTTCTAGTTCTATATTATATTTCTATAAACAGGTAAATATATAAGCCTATTTACAATGATAGATAACTATATATTATAATATATATACAGTGATATACATATCTCTCCCCTGTGAGGGATGCAAGAGCTGTCCTGTGGCGTGGGGAGTCTGGGTGAGAAGGCTCTGCTCACCAAAGAATCTACACAGGTAGCCAGCAAAGGCCTCTGCATTCCCAGCAAGCCCGGGGCCCACAGCTTTCTGGCTGCCCTGGCTCAGGTGTTAGGACTCATTCCATATCCGGGAGGGTGGGGCGCCACCCCCCAGGACCCAGCTGCCTCTTGTGGAGCCTCTGCTGGGCATTTTGAGCCCAGCTCCTCTCCTCTGTGGACAGCTGGAGAGGCTGCCCATCCGAGGCCCTGGTCTCCATCGCCCACCTCGGGCCCCGACCTCTGGCATTTGGGCTGCCAGGGCAGCTGTCAGCTTCACGTCTCCGGGGGGCCTGCTGGACAATCTTCAGCACCTCAAGTGCTGAGTGTGACTGAGGCCCCGAGGTCGATTCAGTCTCCAGCAATTGGCCTCTCACGATGGCGTCACCGTCCTTGGAGGTGAGGGAAATAACGAGGACCAGCTCCTCTCCACATAGCTGGCCTTGCGCTGGAGCAGCTCCCATCTCCCAAATCTCTGAACTGGGACTAAAGACTTTCAGGGTGTGCAGGCTTTCCCTGCACCTAGAATTGCTGTCGCCAGGACTGTCTAGTTTACCTTCAAGTGGAGTCTGGGGAGCCAGGCACTGGCGTGGATTTCTGCATGCTGTTGTGATTATTATTATATTTCCTTTTCTTTTCTTTTGCCAGTCCTGGCCTTGGGCTCAGGGCCTGAGCACTGTCCTTGGGTTTTTCCTCAAGGCTAGCACTCTGCCACTTGAGCCACAGCACCACTTCTGGCTTTTTTCTTCTTCTTTTTTTTTTTTTTTTTTTGCCAGTCCCGGGGACTGAACTCAGGCTCTGAGCACTGTCCTTGGGCTTTCCTCAAAGTTAGTGGTCTGCCACTTGAGCCACAGCACCAGTTCTGGCTTTTCTTTATATGTGGTACTGAGGAATTGAACCCAGGTCTTTGTGCATGCTAGGCAAGCACTCTACCACTAGGCCAAACTCCTGGCTCCTATCACCGTATTTTGTGTTGATTTCTCTGTGGATTTCTGCCTTCTTGTGGTCTCCTTCATGATTCTCTCTTCATGACTCTCTTCTTCTCTCTCTTCAGAATCTACTTTCCTCCACGGGGCGGATGTCTTCCTGTGGACTGCAAGTTGAAGACAGTTCCGATCCACCGTCTTGCCTCACCTCGTCAAGTCTTGGGCAGCAGCAGGTGGCAGGGACATGTCCAGACGGTCAAGGTGAGCGTCTCTTCACTGGGGGAACGGCCTTCTGTTTTGGCAAAGAGTTCACAAACCAACAGTTGCTCCAGTGTATTTCTAGAACCATCTCTACAGTGTGCCACCAGGGAGTTTCTTGTGATAAAGAGAAGGGACTAAGATGGCTGGAGTTAGGGAGGAGAAGGGGAGCACGTGAGGCTTTCATGATGACGGAGAAGACTTGGTCCGCCATCTTGGGAGAGCTGTGGGCACCCGGTCCATCTGTGCACCCGAGGGAAAATATCCCTGGTAGAGTTAGCTGAAGGTCCCACCAAGTTGTGGGGTTCCAGGACATTCGACAGGATGGATCTAGATCTCTGAAGTTTTGGGGTGGTCCCTTCTGACCTTCAAGGGCCAGTGTTTCTCGCGTGTCATTTCCCAAAGTCCAGTTTCTGGGTCCTGGGTCAGAGAGGTCTGGTCTCGCAGGAGCTTCTCTCCCAAGGGTGGCACCCTTCAGCACAGGGCATCAAAGCCCTGCTCCGCCGTGACACAGGAGGCGTCTGAGTGAGAGCCATAAGTCTTCCAGTGGCTGTTAATTAGAAATACTTTTTTTCTTCTCTGTTTGTGGTACTGAGGAATTGAACCCGGGTCTTCATGCATGCTAGGCAGGCACTCTACCACTAGGCCACACTCCCGGCCCCTAGAACTGCCTTTGATTGAGATAATCCAAGTGGTTTTGGCAGATACCACAGTGCACTGTTGTACAACACATCTTGTTCAATAAACCTGTGTCAGGGAGAAACTGACCAGTCAGGCGCCGGGGAGACGCGGTCTCATTACCATTGTAGCACCAGAAAGAAGCACCACGCTGAATGTGTGGTCACATCTGACCCTACCTGCAAGCGGAGGTGCAGCTGTCACCCAAGGCTTTGTCCGCAGCAGAACTGCAGGTTTAACAAAGTAAGCACTGGTGGGAAACCATCTCAGGGCGTTTAGAACTGTCACTCCACATGCTGCTTCTCTTGTTTTGCATCTTTTTCTCTCTCTGTGGCCGAAGTGCAGAGTGCACAGCTTCCCTGAATGAAACCATTAGGACGGCAGGCGTGGGACAATGGCCTCCCTTTTCCTTTTCTATTGTTGTCGGTCATGGGGCTTGAACTCTGGGCCTGGGTGCTGACCCTGAGCTCTTCAGTTCCAGGCTACTGCCCTACCCTTGGGCCACAGCGCCACTTCTGGTGGTTAATTGGAAGTAAGAGTCTCAGAGACTCTAGTATTGTTAGTATTGCTTTTGAACCTCCATCGTCAGATCTCAGCCTCCTGAGTGGCTACGATTACAGGCGTGAGCCACTGACGCCAGGCTGCCCAGCCTTTCACAAGCCCTTGTTTAATGAAGTCTTTCTGACCTATCCCATCCCATCCCTGCACTCATCCCCTGCCTCTGGTTCAGTGGCCCAGAACCATTTATTAAGAAGGTTAACATAGGGACTTTAACTTGGACAACCCATTCCAACAATGTATTTTTTTTCCTGCCAGTCTTGGGGCTTGAACTCAGACCTGGGCACTATCTCTGAGCTGCTTTTGCTCAAGATAGCACTCTAACTATTCAGCCACAGGGCCACTTCTGGCTTTTTCTATGTATGTGGGCTTCATGCATGGTAGGCAAGCACTCTACTACTAAGCCACATTCCCAGGCCTCCAATTACCTATCTTAATTCCAGTATTGTCTGATTTAGCAAGAAAACCTGCCAAGTCATTACGTTGGTATGTAGTTAATTCTTGTTTGGTGTGCTATTGGATTCCTCATATGATGCAAGAGTCTGTGCGGAGCTGGGGGAGGAACTTAAATGAGCTAAGAGATAATGGCTTATCAGAGTCCTGTTCGCAAATCTCTGCATCTGAAGTACTTTAAGTAGGCCTGTAATTGGCCGAAAAAATAGTTGACTTTTGTATATTAACTTTGTGTCCTGTACCCTAGCTGTAACTGTGTTAGTTCAAAAACGTTCATTTGTTGATTTATGAGAGACGTTGGTCTGTTGTTTTCTTGTAAATTTTTGTCTGGTTTTGGCGTTAGAGTCATGTTGACTTCTTTTTTTTTTTTTTTTTTTGCCAGTCCTGGGCTTGAGCTCAGGGGCTGAACACTGTCCTTGGACTTTCTCAAAGCTAGAGTTCTACCACTTGAGCCTCAGCACCACTTCCGGCTTTTTTCTATGTATGTGGTACCAAGGAATCGAACCCGGGTCTTCATGCATGCTAGGCAAGCACTTTAACCACTAGGCCAAACTCCCGGCCCCTCATGCTGACTTCTTAATAAGGATGTCTACCTCTTCTGGCTAAGATAAGATAGACTTGGCATAATATCTTCTTTAAAAGTTTGGAAGAATTTACCAGTAAACCAATATGGGCCTGCTTCCTGTTATTTAATTACTGATTCAATTTCTTTAATATAAATAATCCTCTGCACGTAAATGCTAGTGGGTTATACCTGAAATACTTTGTTTGCTCTTTTTTCCTAAGATGGACTCTTAAATTACAGATTTTGGATCTTTCTTTTTTCATATATACCTTTCAATGCTATGAATTTCCCTCAAAGTACTACTTTTACATCATCTGAAAAATGTGGACACAGGCTGTGATTTCACCTTCTTTTTTTTTTTTTTTGGTGTTGTTGTTGTTGGTTGTGGGGCTTGAACTCTGGGCGTGGGCACTGTCCCGAGCTCTTCAGCTCAAAGCTACCTTGAGCCACAGTGCCACTTCCAGTTTTCTGGTGGTTAATTGGAGATAAGAGTTTCATGGGCTTTAGTTCCGGGTTGGTTTTGAACCACGATCCTCAGATCTCAGCCTCCTGAGTAGGTAGGATTACAGGCGTGAGCCGGTGTGCCTGGCTTCACTTTCATTTAAAAGTATTATTATTATTATTTTTGCCAGACCTGGGGCTTGAACTCAGGGCCTGTGCACTGTCCTTGGGCTTTCCTCAAGGCTAGTGCTCTACCACTTGAGCCATAGCACCACTTCTGGGTTTTCTATGTATGTGGTACCAAGGAATCAAACCTGGTTTAATCCTATTGTGGTTGGAGTACATAAATATGATTTCTAGTGTTTTATTTATTTGCTTACTTTTTATTTATGTATTTTTTGTTGGTCATGGGGCTTGAACACAGGGCCTGGACGCTGACCCTGAGTCTTTCTACTTAAGGCTAATACTCTACCAGTTTGAGCCATAGCTCCACTCCTGATTTTCTAGTGGTTAATTGGAGATAAGAGTCTCATAGGAGCTGGGGTTTTGGCCCAGTGGTAGAGTGCTTTCCTAGCATGCATGAGGACCAGGGTTTGATTCCTCAGTACCACATACATAGAAAAAGCTGGAAGCAGTGCGGTGGCTCAAGTGGCAGAGTGCTAGCCTTGAGAAAAAGCCCAAGGACAGTGCTAAGGCCCTGAGTTCAAGCCCCATGACTAGCCAAAAAAAAAAAAAAATTGTCTCACAGACAATTCAAAGCCTGCTTGAGCTGGCTTTGAACCACAATCCTCAGAGTAAAATTGATACTCTTGAGTAGCTAGGATTACAGGCATGAGCCACCAGCACCCAATGTGGACTTGGCGTTTAAAGGTGGTTTGGGCTTGGGGGTGTTGAGCTTTCGTAATGTGAGGCCCAAATTTCAAACCCTTGTGTGGCCAGAAAGAAAAGGTACATTTTGTGGCCTACCTGTTGTCTTGGTGAATATTCCATATAAAATTGTGCATAATCTATTCTCGTGGGAAGGAAATAGCTGTCGATGTAACTGCGTCCAGGCGATTGTAGATCACACCAGGTTCTCTCTGATTTTCTGCCTGTTGGTTTGGTCATTATTGATAAATTGTTATGGAAGTCTCAAATTATAATATGAATGTCCATTTTTTACCTGTAGTAAAAATGGTTTTTAACTTACACATTTTGACATATACATATGAGTTGGATATGCATATATATACATAAATTCATATAAATATATATACATGCATATAAGTCAAGACTGATGTATCTTTTTTTTGCCAGTCCTGGGCTTGAACTCAGGGCCTGGGCACAGTCCTTGGACACTTTTTCCTCAAGGCTAGTGCTCTGCCACTTGAGCCACAGCACCACTTCCAGCTTTTTCCTGTGTATGTGGTACCAAGGAGTTGAATCCAGGTCTTTGTGCATGTGAGGCCAGCACTCTACCACCAGGCCATGCTCCCGACCAAGACTGATACATCTTCTTAGAGAATTTCACCCTTTCTATTTTTTTTTTTTGCCAGTCCTGGGCTTGGGCTCAGGGCTTGAGCACTGTCCTTGGACTTTCTCAGGGCTAGAGCTCTACCACTTGAGCCTCAGCACCACTTCCAGCTTTTTGCTACATATGTGGTACCGAGGAATCTAACCTGGGTCTTCGTGCATGTGAGGCAAGCACTCTACCACTAGGCCAAACTCCCGGCTCACCCTTTCTAAATTATGTAATATCCCTCCACCCATATGGTCCAGGGGCATCAGGGCCTCACCATTGGTCCAGCCAAACCCCTCCTAGAGAGAGGCAGTGCAGTGGGGTCACAGGCAGGGCGCCCAAGCCCTGTTTGGGGGCTGCCGGGTCTCCTCCCCAGGCTCTGGCACCACCTGTGCTGCAGAGGCAGCCAGCGGTCAGCTCGGCCCCAGGCAGGTGGGCTCCCGGGCAGTCAGCACAACATGGCCTGGAGGGGCTCTGCAGGGTGGGGACAGCCACCCCCGCCCCACTCACCTGGACATCATACTCCCCTCCACTGCCCGGCTGCTCACCGCTGCTGATGTCATACTGGGGACAAAAGGCCAGAGGCCGCTTGTAGGTTCCCAGCCCAGTAGGACAGGACAGTGCCTGTGGCCTGCAGCTCTGACCCCTGCAGTTCCCAGGAATGTCCACTGGGTGGCACCAGTGCCCTGGCTGGGCTGCCCTGATTCAGGAAAAGCCTCCCTGTAATGGAGGAGGTCCCCAGGGGACAGAGGGACACCCACCACTTGCTCACCTTCTCATACATGGCAGACTTTTGGGAGTAGACGGCAAAGTTGGTTCTGATCCAGTTCTGGGCCAGCTGGAAAGCCACTTCTTGGGCCTTAGGGGACCCAGCCTTGGCCAAACCTAGTGCCCCATCCAAGGCAGGGCCTGAGTCTCCAGAGCCTCCATCTCAGGCAGCACAGAGGCCAGGGGACTTGTTTACCCAAGGTAGGAAGAAGAGGCCTCAGGCCAAGCTGCTCTTCACCTCGTGCCTCAGGGTAGAGGGAAGAAGGGGCAGGGGTAGACATGTCTGCTGAGTGAGTGGGGCCAGAGGAGCAGAGGAGGCAGGGAAAGGACCAGGCCCTGCATGCTTCCTTCACACCTCCCAGAAGGCCAGCTTGCCCTCCTCCCTGGGGCCAGATCCCGGCAGATGCCCAGGCCTGCCTCCCTACCTCTGATGACCAGGTCCTGCAGGGGGGCCCAGCCATTGGGGAAGTCCCACTGCTGGCCCGTGTTGAGCAGAGAGGTGGGGATGCCATGCTGGTAGGTCAGGATCTGGCTGTCCTAGAAGGTTCCAGACAGTTAATAGAGCGTGGTGAGCCAGGATGCTGGGCCCTGGGGACGACAATGTGCCCTTTCTGGCCCTCTCTTCTTGGTCCCCATCTGGTCCCAGTGGGACGTACAGGCTAAGACGGGCCAGAAAGCAGGGAATGGCTGCCCTTTCCAGGTAGGTCCCTCCACTGTCAGCAGAGCCAGTGCTGCCTCAGGGCCCCAGGCCTGCCCCACCCTTCTCCACTCTGCCTAATCCTCACCTCCAGGTATTTCAGAGCCTTGTCTGGGATGCTGGAGTTGTTACATGGGGAGCTCAATCAGCTCTGTATCTTATACAGAGAAAAGCCTGTGACTGCAGGCAGAGTCTTGCCCCCAAAATCCTGCAGCCCCAATGCAGTAATTACAGAGCTTATAAAGGCAAAGCCACATCAAGGCCGATGTCACTGCTGTGGGAATGAGCAAAGCCTGTTCTCCTGGAGCAGGCTACCTGGGGGAGCAGTGAAGGACAACGCATGCAGAACTGTGCAAAACTCTCCTGGTCCCATGCAGCTTGTGACATGTCTGCAATTCAAAGAATATCCCCTGTGTACTGCCAGACAACCCGAGAACGTCCTGTTCACCTCCCGTTGTTCTCGCCATTTTCTAAGTCATAGTTGAACCAGTCTCCTTTTTGCCCAGCTCTGGGCCTGCTAGCTCCTGTATTTGGAGGCCTGGGGTACGTTACCTTCGGTGTCAGTGGGCAAGTTTCTGCCCTTGAGTCCTAAAGTACCCTTCTAGAAAGAATTTGCAGAGCTTCTGCTTCCTTTTCTTTTTTCCAGTGTGGAGGCTTGAACTCAGGGCCTGAGTGCTGCCCTTGGGCTTTCTCAAGGCTAGAGCTCTACCACTTGAGTCACAGCACCTCTTTCTGGCTTTTTCTGCATATGTGTGTGGTACCGAGGAATTGAACCAGATCTTAGTACATGCTTAGCAGGCACTCTACCACTAGGCCAAACTCTTGGCCCTGAGCTTCTGCTTCTAAGAGCTCACCTCCTCCAGGCAGCCACCTAGCTCATAAGCAGATTGGCCGCTGCCCTCCCTCACAATGACATAGCTGCGTGCTCTGCTCTGAGCCAGAATCTGTCCTCCTCCTGCGCTCTCAGGTCCCCAGCTCCAGCCTCTGTCTCAGGTCAGTGACTGTGTCAAAGGTGGCGCGTCCAGCTGGGCACAGTCAGGAGGGCTTGCTGCAACAGGCTTCCTCACCCGCCCTCCGGGCCTGGCAGGCTGAGCCGAGCTCATCCAAGCCCCTCCTGCTGCTCCCTGGCAGAAACCGAGGCAAGCCCAGCAGCCCTCGAGGACCAGGCACCCCTACCACCTTGAGGTAGAGGAGGAATCCAGGGAGGCTGTGGGTGCAGGGCCCTTCCCCTCCCTCAGCCGCATCCCTACATAGCCGCCAGTTCTGGGGCTCGATGGGGCCACCTTCTGAAGGAAATGTGGTCTCAGGCTCGTGGAGGCTGAATCTTTCAGGGATGACACTGATGGTGGCAGAAGCAGCTGGGCTACTAGGCAGATCCCCCTGGAGGGGTTGGGCAGGAGAGACCCCAGAGGGCTATGGGGAGGGAGGTGTAGGAGGGGTCTCCCTGGACTACAGGGGAGAGGAAGCCCAGGAGAGCCACCGGTGTGGGCAGTCCCCAGGGATGATTTCTAATCCCCCCAGGGCAGGGCCTTGCACTGGGCCAACATCTGGAGCAAGGCCCACATCAGCCCCCACTCCCACGCATCTCTACAAATCACACAGCCACCTGGGGATCAAGGGAAAACAGCAACCCCCCAACTGAGAGATGCAAAAGTTGGGGCTGAGTTGGCAATGCATGCTCACACACACACACACACACACACACACAGAAGGCTCAGGAGTGCTCACACTCAGTATGTGCCCGTCTGCATTTCTGCACAGAACAGCAGTTTTTGCAGAGTGCACGTGCAGGGTGCAGCTGGGCCTGGCTTTGACCTGCTGTCACAGCTTCTGCTTCTGCCACCTAAGCTTGGTTCGTTCTCACCCCAACCACTGTGGCTTCCTGTCTCCCCATGGGAAGAGGGCACAGGGCCACTGAAGCCATTAGGCCACACTCGTGACCCTCTCCTTGCTGCAACCTTTTACCCCCTCTCCACTCTTCCTGCTTGGAGCACACATGAAATCCTTGGAGCTGCGGAAACCACTTTGAAACCAGGAGGCCATGAATGGGAAATCTGAGAACCAGATGCTTCCCATGGCAGGGAGGGAAAATAGGAAGCTACTGGCTGGGCCTTTTGTGGCTTCTTGGAGTCACTGCAGCCCTGGACTGAGAAACCATATGGTTGTTTAAGTGACTGTTTTACAAATGTCTGTCATAGTCACAGCTGAAGGACATTTTTATTTAGCAGCTCCGTCTCATGAGCAGCTACGCTTCCCTTCAGGTTCCTATGTCCTGGTCCTGTTTAGCATTCCTGCTGGCCTGGTTTAGCTTTAGCCCAGCTCAGGGTCGAGGAAGAGGGTGGAAGAGGACGCGGCCAGCACACAGACAATGAGGAACTCATCTCCCCATACTGGAATCAATCCAAGCATCCATCAGCAGGGGCTGCAGACCAGGCGGCCCTGCATGGCAGCGGCCGGGGGTCCCCCACAGCGGCGGCGGGGCCATGATGGCAGGGCTGTGCACACCTGGCCTGGGAAGCTGGGCATCCGTTCAGGTTCATGACCTGTCACAGGAGCCTGCACACAGTGCCCAGACATGGGGGAGAGACCGCCCACGATGCTGCATGTCACTGGACATAATGTCATTTGAAAACTTAAGAAAACACCAGTCCTTCAGACAGTGTGGCTGGGTCCCTTTGGCCAGGAAAGGGGCCCAGGTGGTGGCAGACTTGGTTTGGGTTGGGCGCTGGCAGGTGCGGGATGGGCGGGTGGTGACTGCTCCTCTGAGCTCAGAAGGGAGCCACACACGTTCACTATCGAATAGCTGCACACCTGCATGGTGAGAAAATCAATAGGAAGGCAGGTGGCTTCTGCTGTGGTGAAACTGCGGGTCCCACCTGCTCCCCCACAACCCACCCACTCAATCAGTGCTGCCTGCAGGGCCAGTGCTCGGCCACTTGGCCTGCTCCTGTACCCCTCGCCTTGAACCGCTGAAACCAAAACAGCCCTCAGTGAGAAGTTCAGGAACATAGGCTCTCTGAGCCTCAGTAAGGAAAGACACAGCCCTTCAAAGGCTATCATGGGTAGTCAGTGGCATATCTTAGGCAGATGGTCTGTCAGTCAAGGACAGTGGCTGCTTTATTCAGGAGAGATGTCCCTATTGGTTTATTTTTTGTACCATCCCTGGGGTTTGAACTCAGGGCCAGGGCACTATTTTTTATTTTTGTCAGTTGTGGGTCTTGAACTCAGGGCCTGGATGCTGTCCCTGAGCCTCTGTGGTCAAGGCTAGCACTCTACCTCTTGAAGATAAGAGTGTGGGGTCCAATCCCCCAATATTAGGGTCCGTAGGAACAAGTCTGACACAAAAGCAGAAGTTAAACAGTTTTATTCCACACCGAGCATGGAGAATCATGAGAAAGTGACCCCGTGTAATCTCACAGGCTCCTTTTATAGGCCACCAGCCATGTGGTTGGGCTTGGCCATACACAGTTGGCCAATGGAATCTCAACACGCTTGACACCTTTGCTGTTTGAACTGACCTATCATCTAGGTGGGCTTCTGGCGCAGTACTCTGACAACAAAGGAAAGGGAGGGAGTTTCCTGGCAGGCCAAGGGGGTAGGGTGGGGGAGGAATTCTGGTAACTCCACCTGGTGAAGCTGCTCTTGTATTCTGAGCTGTTTCAGGGAATTTACAGCCCCCAGCTTGAGTCAAGGAAGAGGGGAAATGCCTATAGGGGTTGATTTTAGGGGAAGTCAAGAAAGGAGTCCCTTCAACGAGTTTCATGGGGAATTTTCTGCCTGGGCTGGCTTTGAACCAGGATCTTCAGATCTCCTCTCTTGAGCAGCTAGGATGACAGGTGTGAGCCACCACACCTGCCAGCTTTTTTCCTTACATCCTGTCCCTGGTTTTCCCACCCATCCATTTTCTTTTTCCTTTTTTTTTTTTGTAATTTTTTCTTTTATGGTATGGGAGTTTAAATTCAGGACCTGGGGCTGGGAACATGGCTTACTGGTAGGTGCTTGCCTAGCATGCATGAACCCCTAGCTTCGACTCCTCAGTACCACATACACAGAAAAAGCTGGAAGTAGCACTGTGGCTCAAGTGATCGAGTGCTATTTGGAGTAAAAGAAGCTCAGGGAACGTGCCCAGACCCTGAGTTCAAGCCCCTGGACTGGCAAAAACTTAAAAAACAAAACACTCAGGGCCTGCACTTGTTAAACAAGCACTCTTCCATTTGAGCCACAACTCCAGTTCTGTTTTATGGTTTTGGCTGATTATTTTGGAGATGGCCTGGAACAATCCTCAGCCTTCCATGTAGCATACCAAGTCACTGTTTCAGGCTCATTTGTTATTTTTCTACTGCTGAACAATGAGTTTTAGCAGAGTTGGCACACACTTCACCTTTCTGTAGGTTAGAAATTCTGGCACAACTCACCTGGGTTCCCTGTTTCAGGCTGAAGGAGGCAGTTGATACCAGCAGGGGCTGTGGTTTCATGAGAAGCCTGACTGGAGAAACTTATTCCCAAACCCCCTCAGACCATGGACAGAATGGCCTCCTATGGCCACAGGATTAGGGCCAGTTTCTGCGGGCTGGCCGACAGCTAGGGCTTTCATGACAAGTTCCTTGCCAGGTGACCCTCTACCAGCAGAAACTTCTGGACAGCCAGCAATAGTACAGGAAGCATTTCTGACACTGAGAACACTCTTGGAGGTAAATGGTGGGCACTGTCTCTAGCCTCTAAGTGAATTAAGCAAAGCAGGATCCAGGCACCTGTATCCTGTTTCCATCTTCATTTGCTAAGGGTGATTCCTTGCAGGCACAAGACCTCCGAGGGAGTGGATTGTAGTCAACTGAATTTGGAGGCAGGTTTTCTGTAAATCTTCAACAATCTCCTTAAATTCTGAACTTAGTGGAACAGAATTGTTATCCTAAGGCAGGTCTCAATTCTCGACAAAAGTTTAATTGCTCAGCATTGTCCACACAGCACATTCAGGCTTCAGCAGGCTTCATTGTCACAGATTACTTTTTCTCTAGGTGTGTTCAAATTCCTCGGTCAAGGGACCCTCCCGCTTCAGCCTCCACGGATGCTGGACTACATGCACAGCAGGTTTTCCAGCTTGGAGTTCACAAATTAACAAAAAATGTGTGGGGTTGGGATGGAGTCCAGGACTTGTATGTTACATTCAAGGCACCCTACCACATAGCCACACACACTGCCACCCAGCCCAAAAATTGTTCGGACAATGTGGATATCTATATGGTTAATAGTCCAAAATGTGTTGGACTATTCTTTCTCCAATTACCTTTACATTATGACAAATGAGTTATGAGCTGAGTACGGGTGGCTCACAGCTATATCCCTAGTTACCAATGAGGCTGAGATCTGAAGATTGCAGTTCAAAGCGGTTTCAGCAGGAAACCAGGGGAGACAATCTCAGGAAAGCTTAAGACAAATCACTTGAGGGCCGGGAGTTTGGCCTAGTGGTAGAGTGCCTGCCTAGCATGCAGGAAGATCGAGGTTCGATTCCTCGGTACCACATACATAGAAAAAGCCAGAAGTGGTGTGGTGGCTTAGGGTAGAACACTAGCCTTGAGAAAAGTCCAAGGACAGTGCTCAGGCCCTGAACTCAAGCCCAGGCCTGGCAAAAAAAAAAAAAAAAAAAAGACAAATCACTTGAGCCACAAGCTCAAGTGATATAACACCAGACTTGAACAGGGGAGAAAAAAAAAAAAGTCAACAGGTTGGCCCTGAGTTCAAGCCCCCCACGTTAAAACCAAATGAGCTAGGCAAGGTGGCTCAGCTACTCAGGAGGCTGCGATCTGAGGATCAAGGTTCAAAGCCAGCCTGGGCACAAAAGGATCTGAGACTCATCTCTAACCCCTAGGAAACAGGAAGTGGGGCTTGGATGGGTAGGGTGGTAGCCTTGAGCTGAAGAGCTCAGGGACAATGCCCAGGCCAAGTTCAAGTTCCATGACACACTTACAGAAAAACAAATGACTGGAGGCTGGGTGTGCGGGCTCATGTGTGCAGTCCTGGTATTTGGAAGGCTGAGTCAGGGCAGTGAGTTGAAGCCAGTCTGAGCTGCACAGCAAGACCCTGCCTTTCTCTAACCAAGTAAGAAAATCTATTTTGACACTGTTCTGCTCGTCATCTATTCTTTCACCATTGTACCTCAGTGTCCTCCAACTAGGTACTGGATCCTCATAGCTTAATTTCCTGTCCCGTTCAAGGTTTAGAATCAACTTTTAGCTATGAACAAAAAGGGCTAGAGGGGATTGTTGGAAATGTGTTAAAACTGAATCAAATGTATGCAACACCCCTCTTAAACATTATCTAGACTCCTATCAACATGGCGTCTGACTTCTCACATCAGTGAACCTATTTTAAATATTTCCTTCGAAAGATTAGAGTCAGGGTGGCACCTAGAGCTTTAAGCATCAAAATTCTTAAGTGTTGATGTTTTGGTAGCAGTGGAGATTGAATTGTGGGCCTACTGCTTGCTAGGTAAGCACTGTCACTGAACCCCAACCCCGCCTCTAGCCTGAGGTCTGTTTCTTTCATGTTTCTTCTGATACACGAAGCAGTTTGGGGGAGTTTACTAGCTTTGCACTGTCTTTCCTTCTTGACAATCTTGCTAGGGTAGGAGCACAATAGATAAGGAGCCCTGTGCCCAGAGTATGGCTGAAAAAGGTCTAACTTCACCATATGATTTTTTTTTTGGCTAGTTCTAGGGCTTGGACGCAGGGCTGAACACTGACCTTGGGCTTTCTTAAGGCTAGTTCTAGTGGTCTGCCAATTGAGCCACAGCACCACTTGCAGTGTTTTCTATGTATGTAGTACCAAGGAATCACACCCAGGTCTTTATGCATGCTAAGTAAGCACTCTACCACTAGGCCAAACTCCCAGCCCATCCTATGAATTCTTATAGTAAAACCACCTCAATCATGGACTCCATATACAACCTGCTGTAAGGACATACAACACACACATTGTGGAGTTCCAGTGGGTTTTTATTGAGATAGAAAAAAAAAAAATCAAGATTTTACCATCTTTTTTGAACCTTTTAGACCCTGGTCCATATATGTGTACATAAAACAAAACACATCCCAATGAAAACAGAGCCCCACTGGAACATTTGCCAATTAACACAAAGCCAATTTTTTCTTTCCCCGAAATAGATTCGAAATTTTGAGTTCCCACTGCTCCCTCCCAGTGGAACTGGTCCCTTGTGGCTAGGGACATTATAATTTTCTCCCATTTTGCTAAACAAAAATTACATTTTTAAAGTTTATTCCAAAAACGGGAAGTAATTTTGTTTTATCCAAACACCCCTCCCCAACAACCACTGGTTAAAATACAGCAGAGTGTATCTCAGTTGCTCAGCCCTACCCCCGCCCCTGCCCTGCCCTGCCCAGCACTGTCTACTGGAGAATTTAAATACACTTCTGTTGGAATTTGTCAGCTGCGGAGGGCGGAGTCCGGGCGCCAGGCTAGCTTCCCCTGACCTCATGAACTGTTACAACTACAACCTTTGGACACTTTTAACTCTTTCCCCCGAAGATGAGTTTCTACAGCAGAGAGAAGTTGATTTTCTTTGGGAGTTTTAAAAAACTATCTTTATGCATATAAAGCAGAACTATAAACTCACCAAAGTCCACTTAAGTTCACCAAAAAGCTGATTTACCTCAGCTCCTATGAGGCCAGTAATTTTGCATAACAAGGTATTTTGGCAAGAAAAATGATTCCACAATAACAAAGTTCCATGAAAAGGTGAAAAATGTAGCAAATTAAAATAACATGGCTTAATTCCCAATAACTCATTTAAGCATTCTGTTACTCATCTAGAAGGTCAGGAGTGTGGCTAAAGGCAGTTTTCTGATGAGGTTACGAGCTTCCAAAGTGTCTCTAAATCCTTAGTGCAGACACCCTCCCTTTGGGTTGTCGTACCCTCCCTCCCACCCTTATTAAAAAAAAAAAAAAAAAAGAAATTAAACCAAGTATTCAGAATGAGATGTTTTGGTTTCAAAGCTTTGTGCCAAGTTGTCTTGCTCTAACCCAGCATAATGGTATTAAGCACAAAGCCAGTGGCAGAGGAAAGATGCTCCCATCTCATTCTAAAACCAAGTACGATGCCACCCCCACCCCCCACCTTGGTCAACCCAATGTTAGGATGATGGACCCTCTGGAAAAAAATAAACTTAGGTTTTCCTTTCCCATACTTCCTTCTATGAAAGGCCATGGTAAAATGAACTAATCCCACTCCTAAGGGAAAGGCCATGGAAGTTTCACCTTCAGACTTAGGGGAAGAAAAAACAACAACAAAAAAACCAGGCCTAGAAGCAGATGGTGTGTAACAGTACATAACCCATCACACAGCTGCACGACCAGAGGTGAAGCCATGGGCTGGATGCAGTTTTAAGAACAGAACATAGTTCCCATCCAAATAAACCACTGCAACCTATAAAACCATCACTTAAACAAAAACCCAATACTGTAAAGAATCTGAGGACCATTGCCAATAGTAATAATGTTCTCCTTATTGTAAGGGATAAAAAGGAAAAAAAAAAAAAAAAAAAAGACCAGGCTTGGTCCCGGTCTTCAGAGCATCTTTCCATTTAGCGGTTCCTATTCGACTCAAGTACCAAACTGGGCAGTTAGTTGCCTCCAAACGTGGTGTCCAGATAGCTGAGAGCCTCTACTCCTAAGAGGCTGTACTTCAGTAATACTTTCAATTCAAGTCTGTGCTTTAGAAGGGACCACAGGTGTGTGGTACCAGGCAGAGCAGTCTAAGGTTGGCAAAAGAGACTGCGCTATTTGTTTTGTCACCCCACACTCCCAGGCGAGACACAAAATGGATTTATACTCCTTTGTGTTCTACATAAATGATCCCTCTTATCTCGCCTGGGGGAGGGGGGCACAGAGAGCTGCATCAGTACAAGGTAAGATTGTTGGTCAAAAGGTGACACCGCAACACCCCCCTCCCCCAAGGAACTTCTTCAGTTAGGTTTGCATTTAGTAACCAACACTGACCTGATAGAGCATCTATGACTTGGGATTCCAAATAAAGGAACTTGCTCTTGTGGGGATCGGTACTGTGCAGCTCTTGCTACAGTTAAGGAGACAGGGCTAGTCTGATCAGGAGGCATCTCAGGATTTTGATCCTCAAGGAATTTTGGGTGCATCACAAAGTTTTGCTTACAACTAGGCAGAGTCAAAAAAGCAACTTTGAATAACTGATTTGTTTATCCAGATGAGTTAAGCACAAAGCATATGCAGGAATTTTCTTGTAATAAGGTTCTGAATATAACAGGAATATGGAAATCAACTTTTTAAATTTATTTTTTGCTTTTTTTGTTCTCTAGATGCCTCCTGATTGACCCAGTACATTGGGTTAAAAGGGAATTAAAAACATTTTTTTTTTAAAAAAAGTTCACTGGTTTTGATTCATCTCACTCCTTTTGCCTGGAGATCAGGCCAAACATCAAGCATGTTGGGAGGGGCACAATTTAAAGCAACACTATTGACTGTAAAGTATCTGCCAGCAATTTACAACGCAAAATGACAGGCAACAGTTCTTGTCAAAATGTAAGAGGATGCAAGCAGCTTTCTGTAGCATGAGTTAACAGTTCTCAGGGGTTGCCCATTCCTGCAAGTCTTTCTATCAAGATGGGCAGAGGGCAACACATGTTTATGCTACAGGAGATGATCCACAGAAAACTAAGCTCCAATCTGCTATCCGAAGCCAATACTGGCTAGTAAGCTCACACTCGAACCCATGTTTTCTAGTACTCTGTTCATACACACTGCCACTCAACAGAATCCTCACACTCTAAGGAAGATTAGCCTTTGGCAGAGTTTGTAAAGTTCCTTTAACAGAAAAGGAGAAGCCAAATCAGAGACCTTTGTAAAAAAAAAAAAAAAAATCATCTTGAATCATAGATATTCGAAGCTTCCTTGCTTTCTGGTAAGACTTGTTTTAAATGTACGGAGACAGTGTGACAGCAAGCAAATAGTGCATCCCAGACATCTGGGCCCCTTTCTAGCATAGGGTCACAACGGATGTCCACTCTATAGCAAGAGGCCAAAGTACTTTTTAGATTTTAGTGTTGCAGAAAACTGAGCCCCTCTCATCTTTAGCTGCTCCCATAATCACTCTAATCCCCTTAATCCCAGCAACCTTCATCCAAAAAAAAATAATATATATATATGTATATATATATATATATGAACCCAGAAAAAAACTTATTTACAAAGTTTATACAAGTATACACACCCAATTTTCTATGGGACACGCTTTGCCACAGAGGAAAGAGAGTCAAGGCTCTGACCTGTCTACACATCCAGTGCCATCCTGCTAATGGAGACGTCTTTAGTGTTCTGCTCTAGAGCACAAAGGCCTGTCATATGGTCCTGCAATGATAGACTGCTCTTTCCTTTGGGAGCAATGATGTTGTATCTACTCAGCCCAGAAGAAATCGTTACTTGGGATTTTGTTTTAAATACATGTATTTACAGTGCGGATGAACTGCAGTTGCATATCAACTCCTCCACATAGAAAAAAGAAAATGATGCTAACATTACTGGTAAGGTTCATCTTCCAGCCCTGGGCTTGAGTACAACAGGAAGAGAGACACTGAAATAACTTGAAACCAAATGAACAGACAAAACTTTAAAAAGAAAGAGAAAAAAGAAATTACTTTGATTCCTTGGGCTGTGTCTAAAAGATGATATTCTGAATGGTCTCATAGCATAAGGCACTTCGCACAAATAAGTAATAAGCTCTTCAGGCTTAAAAACGGATGACTAATCAGGGAGAAGTTGAAATGCACTCAAGAGACAGCTGTTGGAGAATTCTGAAGATGCAGACAAGCTTGTGTATTCATCAACATTCTTCTCTTTTTAGGGTTTCTCCCTCTCGCTTCTTTCCTCCTTTCTTGTCCCCGTTCTCCAGGAAACATTTTAAAAACCAGCAGTTAGTGCAACTAATGTTCAGTCAGCACAGTGCAAACAAGTGGAACAAAAAGGTAGAGTTCTTCTTTTCAGTTTCTTTCTCTTCACCAGTTTTTTAAAAAAAGAAAAACGTCTGTTTTAAGTCTTCATAGTTCCAAAATAAAAGATGAAAACCCACAAGAGAAGAGCATCCCACCCAAAAAGCATTAAGTCGCAGATCCAAAGGAGCTTTCTGTTGTCAATGCCTACAGAAAGTGAAGAAATCCGAAATCAGCAATATAAAGCTGCTGTGCACAAAGCCTGTGTGAAGTGGTTTTCAATTCTCCTCAGTTATTTTTACCAGCCCCTGTCCCTAGGAGAATCCACTGTTGATAAGGACGCAATTTCTTCTAGGCATCCCTGAGGGAAAACTTGGAATACTGGTGATAGGTGGCCCTCCCTCAAATCTGACTCAGTTTGCTTGTTCAGAAGTTTGTGTTTGCTATTTAACATAGAAAAAAATAATCTGAAAATTCTGGTGGTACTAGTGTTTAAACATACTGCCTCATACTTGCCCGAAGGGTAGTTTCATCAGGTAATGGCTTTTTTTGTTTTATTTTGCTCCTATTTACTCCTCCTGGGAGGCTGAGTTGACACAGGCATCTCCCCACATCTGGTATGGTCTCACTAATATTTTGGCAGGATTGGTCTTGAATCCTGATCCTCAAAATCTCTGTCTCCTAAGTAGCGGGAATTGGAGGCCATGTGTCACCATGACCCACTCTATTAATTTAAAAAGATTTTGAGAGCTGGGTGCCAGTGGCTGATGCCTGTAATTCTAGCTACTCAGGAGGCCAAGATCCGAGGATCAAAATTCAAAGCCAGGCAGGGTAGGAAAGTTTGTGGGACTTCTATCCCCAACGAAGCTCCAGAAAACAGGAAGTAGTGCTGTGGCTCAAAGTGATACTGTGCTAACAATGAGCAAAAAAGCTCAGGCCCTGAGTTCAAGCCCCATGACTAACCAATAATTACATATAAAATATCTAGATAGGATCTTGCCATCATACCAGGATGGACTCCTTTAAACTCCAGCATACAGAAACTCACAGACACATGCCATTAGGTTCACCCTGAAAATTCTTTTTTAGTGGTACCGGGGTTTGAATTCAGGGCCCTGCACTTTGCTAGGTAAGTATTCTACTGCTGAGCATACCTCTAGCTCTTTTATATATGGTTATTTTTGAGACAGAGTCTCCTTCTTCTGCCTGGACCAAGATCTATCTACGTAAGACTTCTCATCATAGCTAGCCAGATTGTCTTTAAACTGTGACCCTGTCAACTTCAGCATTCCAAGTATCAAGGATTGATACTAATATAGCTTTACTTTTCTTCCTGCTTAATGCAATAGGTAAGCATTACTTAAATAAAGACTATTCGGGGGAGCAATTTTCAATATGATGTTTTTTCTCTTCTAAAACTCAATCACTTGTGTTTAAAAAGGCAATCTTTTTTCTTTGTGGGTCATGGGGCTTGAACTTGGCCTGGGCACTGTCCCTGAGCTCTTCACCTCAAGGCCATCACCCTATCCTTGAGCCAAGCCCCACTTCTCATTTTCTAGAGGTTAATTGGAGATAAGAGTCTCAGGTCCTTTTGTGCCTGGGTTGGCTTTGAACCTCGATCCTCAGATCTCAGCCTCCTGAGTAGCTAGGATTACAGGCATGAGCCACTACCCCCAGGTAAAAAGGCAATCTTAACTCCAAATAACACAATCACAATTCTGAGGATGTCCTCATTTATGTCTGTTACATTCCAATTTTTTTGTTTTTGCTGGGAATTGAACTCAGGCCTTTGAACACACTACACAAGTGCTTTAACATTAGGCAACAAACACACTCAGTCCTTGTTTTTTGAGAAAAGGAGGTGTAATGTGGCTTAGGCCAGCTATGACGTTTTTTTTCTTTTTTTGCCAGTCCTGGGCTTGAACTCAGGGCCTGAGCACTGTCCTTGGGCTTTCTCAAGGCTAGAGTTCTACCACTTGAGCCACAGCACCATTTCTGGTGTTTTCTATGTATGTAGTTCCAAGGAAGGGAACCCAGGTTTTTGTGCATGCTGGGCAAGCACTCAACCACTAGGCCAAACTCCCGGCCCCTCAGGTATGAAGTTTTAATTCTACTGCCTCTGGCTTAGGAGTACTTCACCTTTGAGGACACTTTGGCTGTTGTTAGAATGTAATTAACAAATCTCAACTTTAAGCAATCTAGGGTGTTTCAGAGTTTAGGCTATTTCAAATGTCATCCTAGCAAAAAGAAAAAAAAATGGGGAAGGGCCTGATTGGGGGGCCTGGGTACTCTCTTTGCTAAGGGTTAGCCGTCTACCACTTTCAGCCATAGTGCCACTTCTGGTGGTTAACTGGAGAAGAGAGTCGTGTGGAATTTCTTGCCTAGGCCAGCTCTGAGCTGAGATACTCAGATCTCTAGATCCTGAGTAGTTAGGATTACAGGTATGAGCCGCTGGTGCCTGGCTGCATTGGACAGATGATAGTTTTCAAATTACACCAACTACCTGACCTACTATCGCAGAAGTTTTCAAGTTTGGTTGAGTAGCTTAATATACACACACACTCTAATGATACTACTGTCTCATTCAAGAGATGTTTGCTACTTAAATTTATTTGTGCCAATTTGTGTTCTTCCCTATATTACTTATTGTGCATGGTGGGACAGACATCAGAAAAGAGGATCTTAATTACTTAACTTGAAGGTTCAGCTCCCTTCAGACATATACGTACATGCTTGTTAAGGTTTTTCATCTTCTACAGGCTCACTGTGGTATTCTGCCACATACAAGCTCTTGTCAATGTTGCTTGGGATGGGTTTAATTTCGGTTCCCAGCTGCTCCTCAATACTTTTCAGGTTGAAGCGATCATCATATGTGATCAAGTTGATGGCTAAGCCAAGATGACCAAAGCGACCTAAAATGTGTTTAAATTAAGCATGAAAATCAAACACAGATGCACAAGTCTCCAACTGGAGAATACAGAGGATTAATATTTCCGCTTAGTGCCATTCTGAGCAGAAGAAAACACTTCTCATGGTCTTTCTGGATACTTTAGACTATTCTACAACTTACGGTTTCATACTCCACAACAGAATAGGTGGCTGAAACAATTCTTTCTTTAAGGATTTAATCTCAGATGGAAAACACTTCAGGGGAAGAAAAGCAACTACTACACTGAACACAGTCTTTTTTTCAGTCATTAATCTTTATGTTGTAGTAAAGCATGTTAGAGACGATTGGTTACAAACATCCAGATTGATTCCTGGACCATGTGCACAAAAGATATTTACTACCCGAGTAGCCTAGTAAGTCCTAGGGACAACTGGACTTTTCTTCTTCAAATGACAAAACAGATGCTCATTTATGTCAAAAGTTAACAGAATACTGAACAGTCCTAGCTAATGAAAAGCTTTCATGTATTAATTTCATCTCAAATTAAGTATTAACTTTATTCCAGATTAGCTTTAAACTTAAGGACTCAGTTAACTCCTTCTGCCCCCGGGGTCATGGGGTTAGAACTCTAAGCTCGGGTGCTGTTCCTGAGTTCTTCACCCTACCACCGGTGCCATAACCCCACTTCCCATTTTCTAGTGATTATTTGCAGATAAGAATCTCATTGTCTTTAATGCCCTGGCTGGCTTTGAACTGTGATCCTCAGATCTCAGCCTCCTGAGTAGCTAGGATTTACAGGTATGAGCCACCACCCAGCCCAGTTAACTTTTTAAATTTTTTTTTATTTTTGCCAATCCTGGACTTTAGGTTAGTGCCTGAGCACTGTCATTGGGTTTTCTCTAGGTTAGAGCTCCACTTCTGGCTTTTTTTAAAAAAATGTATATGGGGGGCCAGGAGTTTGGCCTAGTGGTTCAAGTGCTTGCCTAGCATGCACGAAGACCCGGGTTCGATTCCTTGGTACCACATACATAGAAAAAAGCCGGAAGTGGTGCTGAGGCTCAAGTGGTAGAGCTCTAGCCCAGGACTGGCAAAAAAAAAAAAAAAAAAATGTATATGGTACTAAAGAATTGAATCCGGGTCTTCATGCATACTAAGGCAAGCACTCTACTACTAGGCCAAACTCCTGCCCCCCAGTTAACTTTTTAATAATACAGAAGCATAATATTATACCTACATAACAAACTGAGTTAGTATTAACTGTTTCTCATACCTACACTTCATTCTACTATACAAAGAATCAAAATTTGATGTCTCAAATTCTCAGAAACCATTTTCACCAACATCATCCCTTTTTCCTTACCTGACCTTCCAATACGATGAAGATAGGTCTCTGCCAGCTTCGGGAAGTCAAAGTTTATTACCACATTCACAGCTTGTATATCAATACCTCGGGTAAACAGATCTAAAAAGAAATTGTTTTATAGGTACCAGTCAATTTAGCCATACCTCTAAGATAATTGTGCAAATCCAGGGGGAAGATTGTAATTACTGTTAAAACTATAAATTAATAAATTCCAGGGGTAACCAGTAATTTCCTATCACCTACTTTCTAGTATTTAAACCAAATTTTATAAACTCCGAATTGCTCAGAAAGAAGTAAATTCACTAATCATTTATACCTTCAGAATTCATTCATCAGATTTGTAAGAGATTATGAAGTAAGCTATTATGTAAAACCTCCTGTTCCTTTCTAGTCCCACAATTTATATGCAAATTCAAACACTGAAAAACCTACAACAGGATAACTAGGTTTCCTTGTTCCTTCTCCCCCCGCCCTCGTTTTTGCCAGTCCCGGAGCTTGAACTCAGGGCCTGGGCACTGTTCTTGAGCTTCTCAAGGCCAAAGCTCTACCATAAGCAAGACTTCCGGCCTTTTCTATGTATGTGGTACTGAGGAATCGGACCTGGGTTTTCGTGCATGCTAGGCAAGTGCTCTATCACTGGGCCAAACTCCCAGCCCTATTTTTTTTTTTTTGCCAGTCCTGATACTTGAGCTCAGCGACAGTACCTAGGCCCTAAGTTACTTTTACTCAAGAACAGCATTCTCAGTCAGGTGTGTGGTGGCTCACGCCTGTAATCCTAGCTACTCAAGAGGCTGAAACTGAGTATCGCAGTTCAAACCCAGCCCAGGAACTGAAGTTCGTGGGATTATCTCTAATTAACCACCAAAAAACTGGAAGTGGCCCTGTGGCTCAAAGGGTAGGACGGTAGCCTTGAGCTGAAGAGCTCAGGGATAGCTGAGCTCAGAGTTCAGTTCCAGGCCCAGAGTTCAAGTCCCATGACAAGGAAAAAAAAAAAAAAAAAAAAAAAAAGCATTCTAGCACTTGAGCCACAGCACCACTTCTGGCTTTTTCTGTTTACGTGGTCCTGAGGAATCAAAGCAGGGCTTCATGTAGGCTAGGCCACATTCCCAGCTCCTGAGATTAGAATTCTAATACATACTCATATAGTTCAGACAATTCTAGGTGTTACTCAAAAGCTTAGAATAACATGTTAATGTCATACCAACAGGAAGACTAGATTCCAATTGCAGAAAAGGGAGTATAATAAATCTACTTACTTTGTCTGATTTGATAAACTACCTACCCCCTCCCTCCACCACACACATTTTTTTGGTAGGTCATAGGGATTCAACTCAGGGTCTGGTCTCTGTCTCTGAGGTTTTTTGCTCAAGGTTAGTGGCTCTACCACTTTGAGCCACAAGAACCACGTCTGGTTTTCTTGGGAGTTAACTGGAAATAAAGAGTCTCTGTACATTCTTGCCAAGGCTAGCTTGGAACACGATCCTCAGATGTCAGCCTCCTGAGTAGCTAGGGTTATAAGCATGAGCAACTAGGACCTGGCCCCATTTTTTCTTTAAATAGTAAGATAATACAAAATAGTTTCTAAAACATAGTTTCTTGGCTGGGAGTTTGGCCTACTGGTAGAATGCTTGCCTAGCATGCATGCATGCATGGAAGACTAGATTTTGATTCCTTAGTACCAGAAATGGTGCTATGGTAGAGCACTAGCCTTGAGAAAGCCCAACGACAGTGCTCAGGCCCTGAGTTTAAGCCCTAAGACAGGCAAAAAATAAAGTTCTAGGGGCCAGGAGTTTGGCCTAGTGGTAGAGTGGTTGCCTAGCATGCAGAAGGCCCGGGTTCGATTCCTCGGTACCACATATACACAAAAAAGCCGGAGTGGTACTGAGGCTCAAGTGGTAGAGCTCTAGCCTTGTGAAAGTCCAAGGACGGTGCTCAGGCCCTGAGCTCAAGCCCAGGACTGGCAAAAATAAATAAATAAATAAAGTTCTAATTCCTTTTCTGTTATCTTATTCTTATATGCTTAAACCATTCAGAAAATACCAAATCCCCAAACTAATTCAGAACCCCAAGATGAGATATGAATGCCAGAACAAATCTGAAGATTCAGATAAATGGCCCAATTTCAGCAGCAAATAGAGTTCCCCAATTCAGAAATTGTTAAAGTAGCAAGGTATGCCAGACTATCACAGGATATATTGTTTGAAATGGAAAAAAAGTAAATCCGGAAGCAGGAAGGAAACAGTGAGAATAAACAAACTACTTACCAGTGCAAACAAGATTGCGGCATAAGCCATTTCGGAAATCATGAAATACACGATTTCGATGCTCCTTGAGGGAATGGGGGGAAAGAATGCACTCCATTAATGAACACTTTTCTCCTATCCCAATTAATAACTCATAACCTGACAAAATAGTCTATGACCTTAAGCATTTTTTTTTGGGGGGGGTGTCAGTCATGGGGCTTTAACTCAGGGACTTATATTCTGTCTCTGGAGCTTTTGTGCTTAAGGCTGATGTTCTACTGGAGTCCAGCTCCACTTGGAGCTTTGTGGTGGTTAATTGGAGATTAGAGTTTCACAAACTTTCCTGCCCAGACTGAGTTTGAACCATAATTCTCAGATCTCAACTAGGATTACAGGTGTTCCACCAGTAACCAACTTCAAGAGCTTTATACAGTAAAGTAAATGTTCTGTATGTATACTCTCCACAGTTATCTAACTGGACACCTGAAATGTAGTTAGCTGAACTAAGGAACTAATAAGCCTTATATTATCTGAACTAATTTATATTGCCACACGTGACTACTGGTTATTGTAATTAGCAGTACAGATCTAAAGATTACCTAAGGGGAGAAAAAAATCAAGTTTTACTTTTGTATCATGTTAGATATCTTACAAATATTAATTTGTAAACTAACCACCTTAGAAGATATGAATATGTATTATAAACTCATTTTTATTTTTTTGTGAATTCAACTCGAAGAAGTTTGTCTTTTTTGCCAGTCCTGGGCTTCAGCTTAGGGCCTGAGCACTGTCCTTGGGTTTTCTCAAGGCTAGAGCTGTATCACTTGAGCCATAGCACCCCTTCTGACTTTAAAAAAAAAATACGCATGTGGTACTAAGGAATTGAATCCAGGTCATCATACATGCCAGGCAAGCACTCTACCACTAGGCCAAACTCCCGGCCAAGAAGAATCTTCTAGTTACTAAAAATAGTACAATAGAAGTATATTCTCCACACCTCTCTTGTTGGAAACCAGAGGTTGAACTCAAAGCCATCTCTACCTCTGAGCTGCACCTGCAGCCCAAAGTAATTTTACTTTTACATATAGACATTTGAAGGAGCACTAAAAGCAAACAAAATCCAAATCATACTTAAGGAAACATTTCTTTTGTCAAATCTGTGCAAGCTCTAGTTTTATACTCACCTGCCTCATTTTAGCATGGATATAGAAGCAAGAATAACCCAGCTGAGAAATCTTCTTGGCTAGCAATTCAACTCGCTGAGAGGAGTTGCAGAAAATGATCGACTGGTTTATCTGAAGCTAAGCACAGGAAAAAATACACTTGAGAAAGAAAAATAATGCCTTCATTTGTTTTGTCAAATCTTACAGATAGTAGTTGGCAAATAGCAATTGTTAAAATTCAGTCTTATGATGTAAGAGAGATGGAGAGTTGTAAAAACTACACGTTATGTTTACCAATTGTTGCTGATAATAGTGTGAGTCTTTGGTCACTGCTTTTTCATCAATAGAT
Source organism: Megascapheus bottae (assembly GCF_031878675.1). Taxonomy (NCBI): domain Eukaryota; kingdom Metazoa; phylum Chordata; class Mammalia; order Rodentia; family Geomyidae; genus Megascapheus; species Megascapheus bottae. Next base: position 5,104,352 of record NC_143535.1, on the reverse strand, counting down.
CAATACAAACCCCTGGGCTTTACATAGTTCCAAGAACCTCTTATTTAATACATCCATAGCCATCCTTGTCAAAGGCTTATCAACACATTTTCTCTGTAAGGCAGTCTTAGGACCACCAGATAACATTTAGTACCAGTGTAGGGATCTCTCCACAATAAAATAACAAAAGCACAAAAAAGGGAAAACAAACAAACAAATACGGTAGTAAGACTATGAAAAAAGGACAAGAGCTAAAAAATGAAAGTTAGAATGTCAGCTTGTTCTCAAGTAGGAATGTGTCCCTCACTTGAGTCAATTCCCACACCCCCAATACTCTACAAAATAATTGTCAAAGTGTATGGAGTACTGATTTGGGAGTTACAAGTAAATTTTAACAAATGAACAAATCCAATAGCAAGAATCAAATTTTCTAGAATTAAAGTATGGCCATCAATCAGAAAGTTTCAGCTTTCACATCAATCGCAACTGCCTTTTAGCAATTTTTTTTCCTTTTCTTTTTCTGCTAGGTCTAGGTGCTATTCCTGAACTGCCTTTTTCTTTGTCTGTCCTGGAATTTGAACTCAGGGCCTGGGCACTGTTCCTAAGCTTCTTTCTGGTACTACACCACATAAGCCACAGCGACATTTCTGGCTTTTTTGAGCAGTTTATTGTAGAGTCTCACAGGGGTAGGTTACAGCTCAGTGGCAAAGCAAGTGCAACCTCCTGGGTTCAATCCCCAGTACCAAAAATTAAAAAAAGACCAAAAAAAAAAAATATATATATATATATATGGGGCCGGGAGTTTAGCCTAGTGGTAGAGTGCTCACCTAGCATGCACGAAGACCTGGGTTCAATTCCTCAGTACCACATACATATAAAAAAGCCAGAAGTGGTGCTCAAGTGGTAGAATGCTAGCCTTGAGAAAGTCCAAGGACAGTGCTCAGGCCCTGAGTTCAAGGCCCAGGACTGGCCAAAAAAAAAAAAAAGTTGTAAAAGTCTCACAGACTTTTCTGCCCAGGTTGGATTCTCTGAGCTTCTTTTGTTCAGGCTAAAGCTAAAGCTCTAATACTTGAGCCACAGTTTCACTTTTGACGTTTTCTGTGACTAATTGTAGAAATTGTCTCCCAAGTAGCTAGGATTATAATAGAAAGGAGACATCAGTGCCCAGCAAGGACTTTTTTTCTTAACAATGAAAAAGAAAAGTTGATGATGTCTTGCTTTACTGGGATTGCATGATGGATAATATTTGCAGCAGAAGTCTCCTCCTTACCCTGGAGAAGAGTGTGTTGAGGCAGTGTACTTTTTGGCGCTCAGTTACATAAGCGTAGTACTGGGTTACTCCCTTCAGAGTCAGTTCCTCCATCAGGTTAATCTCATAGGGTTTCTGCAAATGGGAATTCTGCAAAACAAAAACAAAAACAAGCAAACAAAAAGTCATAAACAATATCAGTTCTTTTCTTAAAATTCAAAATACATATATTTCTGTCTTTTGCTCTAAGGAATGTGCCTTTCTTCAAACCAAGTCACACAAAAGAAATGAAGTATCATAAAATGGAAGGCCTCAGATTAATAAATGTATATGTTAATATTTTGTGTTCTGTATGTAAAATAAAATTGTGACCAATTTAACCACCATTGATAAGACATCTCAAACTTAAATATTATAACCCAGGCACCAGTGGCTCCTGCCTGTAATCCCAGCTACTCAGGAGGCTGAGCTCTGAGGATTGAGATTCAAAGCCAGCCCGGCACAAAAGTCCATGAGATTCTCAAATTAACCCCTGAAAACTGAAGTGGCATGGTGGCTCAAGTGGTAGAGAGCTGCTAGCCTTGAGCTGAAAAGCTCAGGAACACAGCCCAGGCCCAGAGTTCAAGCCCCACTACAAAAAACAACAAAACAACAACAACAAAAAACAACACACACAAATAAATAAATATTATAGCTTAAGAGGAATCTGCAAGCCTGGCACTGGTGGCTCACATCTGTAATCCTAGCTACTTAGGAGGCTGAGATCTTAGGAGGCTGAGAAGTGGCACTGTGGCTCACGATGATCAAGTGTTAGCCTTGAGTGAAAAGCTCAGGAATAGAGTTCAGACCCTGAGCACACAAATTTTAACTTGTCATTAAAAAAAAAAAACGAACATATAACATACATTCTGAAATGTTGAAATTAGAGGCAAAAGCTTAAAACAACAGAATGGTACCAATTCCAAGTACAGATTTATACTCACCATAAACTTTTGTACACTAAGAGGGAAAGTAGCGGAATAGAGTAAAATCTGCCTATTTTTAGGTAGCGTGAGAATAATATCCTCCATTATCTGCACAAAATCCTGTGACAGCAATTTATCTGCCTGTAGTACAGAAAACACAATTTTTAAAATTATGAAAAAAACCCAAGTCTTTGGCTAATATATAAAGGCCAGTGCATAATCTAATAAAAACACCTTTGGCTGGGAATGTGGCTTTGTGGTAGAGTGCTTGCCTAAAATTCATGAAGCCCAAGGTTCAATTGCTCAGTACCACATAAACAGAAAAAGCTGGAAGTGATGCTGTGGCAAGTGGTAGAGTACTATTCTTGAATAAAACCTCAGGGAAAGTGCCCAGGCCCTGAGTTCAAGCCCCAGGACTGGCAACAAACAAGCACATGGAGATAAAACTCCTAAAGTTAAAAAAACACTCTCTACCTACCCTCGTATATACAGATATATATCAAGCAAACACTCAGTGACTCAGGTATGTAATCTTCACTACCAAGGAGGCTGAAATCTAAGAATCAAAGTTCGAAGCAGGCCATGGCAGAAAAAATCTATGAAACACTTCTCTTAAATTAACTACTAACAAGTCAGAAATAGAGCAGTGGTAAAGCACCGCCCTTGAGCAAAAAAACTAAGGACTGAGATCTAAGGACTGTGGTTCAAAACTGGTAGTAAAGTCAGTAAGACTCTTATCTCTAATTAACCACCAGAAAACTGGAAGTGGCACTGTGGCTCAAAGTGGTAAAGTGCTAGCCTTGATTGAAAAAAGCTCAGGGACAGAGTCCAGGCCCTAAAGCCAAGCAAGCTTCAGCCCTGAGTCCAAAAGCAGGTGCTGAAGTTTAAGCACCAATATTGGTACCAAAAACCAAACCAAAAAACCCTAGTATGACAAAATCTTTACCCTGTAAAAGAATTTAAATGGTTCTTACTCAAGAGGTAGGTAGTACAGTGTAGTAGGTAAAAATTAACAGGCTCCAGAGTCAAACTATCTGATTAAAATAGTCATGCTTATTCATTAACTGCAAAACCAAGTTACTTATACAACACAGTATGTACTGCCCCCTGGCCCCCAGGCCTGGGCTTGAGCTCAGATCCTGAGCACTATCCTTGTTTTATTCTCAAGGCTAGAACCCTATTACTTGAGTCACAGCACCACTTCTGGGTTTATCTGTGTACATGGTACGGAGGAATTGAACCCAGGTCTTGATCCATACTAGGCAAGCACTCTATCACTAAGCCACACTCCCAGCCAAACATAATAACTACTTAAAGATACTCACACCTCAGGTTGTTCGTAAAAATAAAATAATGAAGCATGTTAATATTACCTTTCCTGAGGTAGATCGTTTTAAAGATCAACAAATAAAGATCTCAGAGATATATAGATGGGTAAAACAGACTAAAAGACGAGTACTCTACCACTTGAGCCACAGCACCACTCTTGGCTTTATCTATTTATAGGGTACTATGGACTTGAACCCAGGGCTTCATGCATGCCAAGCAAGCACTCTACCACTACTAAGCCACGCTCCCAGCCTCGGTAACTCCTTTTGAAAAAGTAAAATCTAGGGGCCAGGGTTTGGACTAGTGGTAGAGTGCTTGCCTAGCATGCACCAAGACCTGGGTTCAATTAGGTTATAAACAGGAACTACTTTTGCTTTCATCACTGAAAATAGTAAACACAAAAACAACAACAACAAAAAAAACAAGCATACAAGTGTACAATATTAACTTTCCAAATAAAGAGACATTACCTCATCCAACACTATCATCTGGACATGATCAACCTTCGCTACTCCTTTCTTGATAAGATCCAGAATTCTGCCAGGGGTAGCAATCACCACATGCACTATACAAGATTTAGACAACATTCTGGTTAATTTTTGTTTGGACAAAAAAGATACTGTAAAGGCTTATGTTTCTTTTATTGTAAATACTATTGTAGAGATAGAAACGATACTACAAAAGATATGAAGTGTTTTGGGCTATGTATTTCCATTTCACATTTAATAGCCAGAATTCCTGTTTCACCTCCACATACTCATCTTTGGACAATATGCAAAAAACATCCAAGGGCACCCTGGACTCCTGACAACAGGAGGAATGCCTTCAGCTAATGCCAATAGTGTTCAGTAGTAGATTGTTGCAAGGATAAAACAAAGTATTAATAACAAAAAAAACCCTATGTATAAAATATATCAATTAAGGTAACCACATGACAATTTTATGTAAGATTCTGAGTAAAACTTTAAAACCATGCTAAAGGGACTTTTTTTGTTTTACCAAATTACTTTTTGAACAAGATTCTTGAAAAAAAAAAATTGCCCAAATGCCCACAACAGAGATTAATGTTATAAGACAGCCTATTTTTCAGTCATATGTTGACAACTAAATTTTTGACTTGAGAATTAAATTTGCTTTCAGTATGAGCTTTAACAGACTAATTTTTTCTCCCTTCTTTTACTGAAATGACCATTCACATTCTTTACTTTTCTACTAGAGTTTTTTTTTTTTTTTTTTTTTATGGGTCAGGGGCTTCAACTCAGCCTGGGTGCTGTCCTTGAGCTCTTTAGCTCAAGGCTGCAACCCCCACTTCCTGTTTTCTAGAGGTTAACTGGAGAGAAGAGTCTCAGGTCCTTTTGTACCCAGGCTGGCTTTGAACCTCTATCCTCAGATCTCAGCCTCCCGAGTAGCTAGGATTACAGGCATGAGCCACCAAGCCCGGCTTCTATTACAGTTCTCAATTCTTTTTTTTTTTTGGTAAGGGGGACTGGTGCTAGGTTTAAACACTGGGCTTCATACTTGCACTTGCTAGGAAAGCATTCTATTGCTAAGCCATAGTATTCTGTCTCTTTCTCTGTCTCTGTCATGGGACTTGAACTCTGGGCCTGGGCACTGTCCCTGAGCAATTCAGCTCAAGGCTACAGCCCTACCCCTTGAGTCACAGAGACACTTCCTGTTTTTTGTTGATTAATTGGAGATAAAAGTCTCACTGACTTTTTAGTGCCCTGGCAGGCTTTCAGTCACGATCCTCTGATCTCAAGTCTCCTGAGCAGCTGCGATTGTGCCTGGCTGGCTACAGTAGTTTTCATTTTTACGTTTTTTTTCTCTTGTTCTGATACCAGAACTTGAACTCAGTGACTACGCACTGTCCCTGAGCTCTTTTGCTCAAGGCTAGTGCTCTACTACCTGAGCTACACCTGATTTCAGGCTTGTTTTTCGGTGGTCAACTGGAGGTAAGAGTCTCATCAATTTTTCTGTTGGCTGGCTCTTAACCTCAGTTCTCTGATCTCAGCCTCCGGAGGGCTAGAACTTGAGGTGGGCCAATACCACTGGCTCACTTTGAGCTACAGTCTCTATTTCTGATAGAGGCCGCCTCGACGGCACTGATCCATCTGACTGTTTCTGATGTAGCCACAGTAAGTTGGGCCTTGCCAGGCCCAGTATGCATGCCATGCATATGGTTCTTTTGTTTCGTCTTTTTTTAATATTGTCTTGGTAACTTTTTTGCTTGGACTGCACTTGAATAGATTCTCTTAATATATGCCCTCCTGAATGACTACAATTGCAGACACAAACCTATATTTCTTAATTCTTTTGGAGCCGGGGTAGGGGGGAATAAATCATGGAACTTGAACTCAAGCCAGAGCACTGTCTGAGTTTTTTCTTCTTTGGAGTTTGTTTGGTTTTGGTTTATGCCAGTCCTGTGGCTTGAACTCGGGGCCTGAGCATAGTCCTTGTTTTTCCTCAAAGCTTTGGTTCTACCACTTGAGCCACAGCACCACTTCTGGCCTTTTCCTACGTATATGGTACTGAGGAATCGAACCAGGTTTTTGAGCATGCTAGGCAAGCACTCTACTACTAGGCCAAACTCCTGGCCCTCATCTGAGCTTTTTTTTCCTCACAAGACTAGTACTCTACCACTTTGTGCCACAGCTCCACTTCTGGTTTCCTGGAGCCTGCCTGGGCTGGCTTCAAATTGCAATCTGAAGAGCTCAGTGTTCTGAATTGCTAGGATTAAAGGCATAAACTAACAGCATCAGTGTGTGTGTATATACGTGCAAGTGCATATAGTTCTGGGTTTATATTCAAGGCTTCTCAGTTGCTTCACAAATGCCCTACCATATAAACCACCCACTCAGACCTATTCCATAATTCTTAAACCAAAAAACAATTTTTACAATTTACAGAAGGAAGAACATATGAATTACAGAGACCAATGATACTTTAATCATTTCCTACCTGTATCATCAAGCCTCATTATATCATCTCGTAAATTGGTTCCTCCAGTGGTTGCCATCACTTTAGCCCCTCCCATGTGTTTGCTGACCTGGATGCAAATTTGACTGACCTGTAGAGCAAGTTCTCTAGTAGGAACAATCACCATTGCTGGAAAATAGCAAGAAATTCAGAAAATCGAAGGAGAAAACAGAGAATACATCTTAAAAAGAGGCTATCAAAACACTTTTCCTTATATAAGCTACACATTAAGATAAATTGAGAGGTCCACCTACCATAGACACATTAACAATTTTAAGGAGTCTTAAAGTACATTTAACAGTGAAAGATTCACTAATTAATCAAATATGAGAACACCTACTGCCTAGATTCTATACATATAAAAAGGAACATTAGGGGCCGGGAGTTTGGCCTAGTGGTTAAAGTGCTTGCCTAGCATGCACGAGGACCCGGGTTCGATTCCTTGGTACCACATACATAGAAAAAAAAAAAAAAAAAAAGCCAGAAGTGGTGCTGAGGCTCAAGTGGAAGAGCTCTAGCCTTGAGAAAGTCCAAGGACAATGCTCAGGCCCTGAGTTCAAGCCCAGGACTGGCAAAAAAAAAAAAAAGGAACATTAACTAAAGACTACGTTAAAACCTCAAGAAAAGCCTTAAAAGTGAAATTTTAATTCTACTAGTTTAGGGTCAATACAGAATAATTTCAGATTGACTGGAAGGGAGGGAAAAAAGGCAACTTGGCTCCAACTTTTTGGGGCCAGTTCTGACCTTGAATTCTGGGTCTAGGTGCTAGCTGTCCTTGAGCCTCTTTGTGCTCAAGGACAGCACTCTACTAATTATGCCACAGTGTCACTTCTGGCCTTTTCTGATTAGTTTATTAGAGATAAGAGTCTCATAGACTTTCCTGCCTGGGCTGGCTTCCAACCATGATCCTCAGATCTCAAACTCCAGAGTAGGTAGGATTACAGGAATGAGCCACTAATGCCCACCACCTATGGCCCCAACTTATTGGGGGGAGGGGCCAGTCCTGGGGCTTGGGCTCAGGGCCTGAGCATTGTCCTTGGGTTTTCCTCAAGGCCAGTGCTCTACCACTTGAGCTACAGCACCACTTCCGGCTTCTTCTGTATATGTAGTACCAAGAAATCATGCATGCTAGGCAAGCACTCTCTTACTAGGCCAAGCTACTGGCCCTTATTTTTTTTTTATTTTAATTTTTTTTTTGGTGGGTCATGGGGCTTGAACTAGGCCTAGGGGCTGTCCCTGAGCTCTTCAGCTCAAGGCTACCGCCCTACCCTTGACCCTTGAGCCAAGCCCCATTTCTCATTTTCTAGAGGTTAACTGGAAATAAGAGTCTCAGGTCCTTTTGTGCCCAGGTAGGCTTTGAACCGTGATTCTCAGATTTCAACCTCCTAAGTAGCTAGGAATACATGAGACAACTGTGCCTGGCTTTAATTTTTTTTTTTTTGCCAGTCATGGGCTGTGAGCTCAGGGCCTGAGCACTGTTCTTGGGCTTTCTCAAGGCTAGAGCTCTACCACTTGAACCACAGCACTACTTCTGGCTTTTTTTCTATGTATCTGGTACTGAGGAATTGAACTCAGGTCTTTGTGCATGCGAGGCAAGCACTCTACCACCAGGCCAAACTCCTGGCCCCGGCTTTTTTTCTTTTCTTTTTTTTTTTTTTTTTGCCAGTCTTGGAGATTGAACGCCCTGGGCACTGCCCTTGAGCACTTTTGCACAAGGCTAGCACTCTGCCACTTGAGCCATGGCACCACTTCCGGCCTTTTCTGTGTATGTGATACAGAGGAATTGACGAACCCAGTGCTTCATGTTTGCCAGGCCAACACTGTACCACTAGGCCATACTCCCAGCCCCAGTAGTTCCAACTCTTAAACCACCCTTTTTACTTGAAACAAAAAACAAGAACTTTCCCTCCAACTAACCTTGTATATTGTCCTTCTTCAGGTCTAGACGTTCAAGTAAGGGAATGAGGTAGGCACCGCTCTTGCCTGTTCCATTTTTTGCTCTAGCTAAGATATCCCTACCAGATAAAGCAATGGGAATGCTCTCCTCCTAAGAGATAAGACAATGAATACTTGTGAATACAAGAGTAGCATACCTGCAAATTCTTCCCTAAAATACAATGAAGGACATATCCTTCTATTTGCATTTACATAAATAGGAAAGACTCATATACAACACCACTGTCAACCATGTTTAACTGAATTGATCAAATGCATCTTTTTGGGTGTGGTCCTAGGGCCTGAACACTGTCCAGGGTGTTTTTTGCTCCAGATTATTGCTCTACTGCTTGAGCCACAGCTTCACATTCAGATTTTTGCTGGTTAATTGGAAATAAGAGTCTCAGTCTCCAGCATCTATCATCTGAGGCTAACATTGCGTGTGTGAGCCATGAACACCAAACTTTGACATATTTTTAAGTTCTTCAGCATAATAAAAGTTGTGTATGTTAGTGTATGGAAATGACAACACAGAAGGCCAGGTGCAGGTGATTCACACCTGTAATCCTAGCTACTCAGGAGGCTGAGATCAGAGGATCATGGTTCAAAGTCAATGGGGGCAAAGAAGTCCCTGAGACTCTTTAATTAACCACCAGAAATACTGGAAGTGGTGCTGTGGCTCAAGTGGGAGAGTAGCAGCCTTGAGTGGAAGAGCTCAGGGACGGTATCCAGGCTCAGAGTTCAAACCCCATAACTGACAAAACAAAACAAACACAGATGCATCCTCTTTAAAGGGCCATAAGTTAGGATTTGAATATACAGACTGAAAACAAAACAGAACATTTTCATCAAAAATGGAAAAAACAGCAGAAAAAGGTATATGGGTACATATATTCTTCCAGACTAGCAGGTCAATTTGATCACAGTAAACGTTTATAGACTGGGCCAAAACTACACAGTACTAGAGCATAATCTCATTAACAACCATGTAAAAATCATAGCTTGAACAATTTGCACTCTGCACACAACAGAAACCTGTCATGCACTTATACATTATAGAAACCTTCCATGCCTGTATCTTCCAGTAAATTTCTGTCCTGAACTGTTCAGTGGGGAACTTCAATCCCCTCAAGTTTTCTCAACCTATGGTCATATCACTGAAAGTGACTTCTCACTTTCTTAGTTTACTTTGTTGTACATGTTTTAAACAAGATTACCATACTTCCTTTTAGCTTTCGACACAGTAAACCATTCCTAACAATTACTGAACATATATAAATATATAGAGACAGAAATTAAAGGGAGATTATAGGTTCATCTGAAAGAACACAATATTACTATGTTAAATTTTTCCTTTTACAAATAGCACAACCTTTTCCTTATTTGTATTAGTTAGATTTTTGGGGGAATTTTGATTCTTGGTATTCAAAGAATAATCTTTTGATTTTTTTTTTTTCTGTTCGTCACCACCACATGGACAGTGACTTTTCTTTCATCGTGCCATCGTTGCCAAAATATGTAGTATTTGCTTTTTAGGAAAAACAAAGTACCAAAAAAAAAAAAAAAAAATCACAAGACGAACTCCATACATAAACTCTTTTCCAAAACACTGTGATGGTATATATAAGTTTTTATTTCCTGGTGCCCAAATTTCTCAGAGCACAATGAGAGATACTTTTACCACCTGGGAGATTGCTTGTGTCTAGTCCAGCTCTGGTTCTCAGGTTCTGCCACACATTGACGGCTTAACCACCCCACCCCTGCCATGCCACATGAGTTTCATTTTTGGCAATAATAAATGGCTAACAGAAGTTAAAAACAGGCAAAAAAAAAAAAGAAGTTAAAAACAAACAAACAAACAAATAGCACAACCTGGTTCTATAAAGACATGAGTCACTCATGGTCTCTTAGCCCAACAAGAGACATACATATACTTTTCATGTTGGAGTGTGTGTGTTGACCATGGGTCTTATATTCAAAGCCTGAGTATGTCTCTGAGGTTCTGTGCTCAAGGCTAGCACTCTACAGACACTTGTGACACAGCTCCACTTCTGGCTTTCTGGTGGTCAACTAAAGAGTCTTACAGGTTTACCTGTTTGGGTTGACCTTGAACCTCAGTCCTCAGATCTCATCCTCCTAAGCAGCTAGCAAAATAGGCATGAGTCACAAGTAACTGGCTAAGAACTAAAGTTTTAAAATTTCTTAAAGAGAGTGTGTATGTATGTCTATTTTATAAGTTTTGAATTCTCTTACCTTAAGACAAACATCAAGTCAAAATATACCTTTCCACACAAAATTATGTCACCTAGGCCTTCTCACTTCAGTTTAAATGATGGTGTTACCCTTCAAAGGCAAAGAACTCATGTGACTCAGGTTTCATTAAGTGGCTCCAAATTTAAAAAAAAAAAAAAAAAGAATGGTAGGGGACCAGGAGCAGGAGCATGGCCTTGTGGTAGAGTGCTTGCCCTAGCATGCATGAAGACCCAGGATGATTTTTTGGTACCACATATACAGGAAAAGCCAGAAGTGGTGCTATGGCTCAAGTGGTAGGGCTCTAGCCTTGAGAAAGTCCAAGAACAGTGTTGAGGTCTTGAGTTCAAGCCCCAGGACTGGAGAAACAAACAAACAAACAAACAAATAAAAAAAAAAAAAAACCCAAGAATGGTAGGAACACACAAATGCAAGCCAGGTATGGTGGCTCACATTTCAGGTACAAGGAAGATCAAAGGCAGGAGGAACACCACGCCCAGCTTGCTGTAACTTTGGAATGAAGTGAAATGGGTACAGAATTACATTGAGTGTCTAAGTCCTTATTGCCAACTTAAAGTCACTGAATTTGATTCCTCCCCCATCTTTAAAGATACAGCTTTATGGGGGCTGGGAAGGTGGGCTAGTGGTGGAGTGTTTGCCTGGCATGCACAAAGCACTGGGTAAGAGTCCTTGGTAACTTCGGGCAGCATGGGTCACACATGTAATCCTAGCTACTCAGGAGCCTTAGATCTGAGGATTCTGATTCAAGGCCAGCCCATGCACTAAAAACTCTTCATCTCCAATTAACCACAAGAAAACTGGATGTGGTACTGTGGCTCAAGGGGTAAGGCCCTAGCCTTGAGCTGAAAGAACTCAGGGACAGTGCCCAGGCCCAGAGTTCAAGTCCCCATGACTGACCAAAAAAATAAAAATAAAAAGAGTCCTTGGTACTATGTACAAAGACAAGGCCAGAAGTGGTACTGTGGCTCAAGTGGTGGACCACGAGCCTTCAGAAAGCTCAAGGACAGTGTTCTGGCTCTGAGTTCAAGCCCCAGGACTGGCCAAATAAATAATACAGCCTTATGGAAACACCAGGTCAAGCTTTCACACAGTATATGTGATAAAGTTTTCACACAGTATATGTGATAATCTTTAAGATGCACTGGTATTTTGTACAGCACGATGAACATTCATTTTGGCAGATAATTGAGCACATCCATACTAGTCTCCTAAAAGATTAGGTAGAATGAAGCAAGAAAATTCATGTCAGATTAAGACAGCTATGAAGCCTAATAGGAAATCATGGGGTTGCCAGAGAGGAAGGAAAAGAGGATGAAAACTAAAAATTGTTTTACAACATACTATGTATTGCGCACAATACTACATACTTACATACTTGTTTGTGCTTGCCCTGGGACTTGGAACTCAGAGTCTGGTACTATTCCTGAGCTTTTTTGTTCAAGGTTAGCACTTTACACTCTACTTCCAGCTTTTCAATTAATTGGAGATAAGAATCTCATGCACTTGACTGGGAGTTTGGCCTGGGGTAGAAGAGTACTAGCCATGAGAATGCCCAAGGACAGTGCTCAGGCCCTCAGTTAAAGCCCCATGACTAGGGAAAAAAAAAAAAAAAAAAAAAAAACAACTCTTGGACTTTCCTGCCTGGACTGGCTTCAAACCATAATCTTCAGATCTCAGCCTCCTCAGTAGCTACTGAGTTTAAGCCCCAGGACAAGCAAAAAGGGGGGGGGGGGAGTGAAAAACAAGTTGGATGCATGGCTCAATTGGTATGTTAGCTGAGGAGTGAAAAGCAGCAGGTACAAAGTCCAGGACCGCCCCCCCCCACCCCCAAAAAAGAAAAGAAAAGTAAAAAATTTAAGTCACAAAGTTTTCATTAAGAATTAGGTATTCCAGGGGCCGGAAATTTGGCCTAGTGGTAGAGTGCTTGCCTAGCATGCACAAAAACCCGGGTTCAATTCCGCGGTACCACATACATAGAAAAAAGCCAAAAGTGGTGCTGAGGCTCAAGTGGTAGAGCCCAAGGACAGTGCTCAGGCCCTGAGTTCAAGCCCAGGACTGACACAAAAAATGAAAAAAAAGAATTAGGCATTCCAGTGATTCCTAAGTATAATGTTAGCTCTCAGGAGGCTGAGGATTGAGGATTGACAGCTTAAGCAGAGAAATTCAAATCTCTTTTCTCCTACTAATCCACAAAAAAACTGGAAGTGGAGGCATAGCTCAAGTAATAGTACCAGCCATGAGTGGAAATAGTTGAACAATCGTTTGAAGACCCGAGTTCAAGTCCCAGTACTGACTGGCACATACTCTGATGTCTAATCCTAATTAGTTGAGAGTCAAAGAAAAACTGAGAATTTGAAGCTGAAAGCCAGTCTAGGCAGAAAAGTCCAAGAGATTCCATCACAATGGAACAAGGTAAGCAAGCTGGCATGCATAAAATAGAAAGATCACACACAGTGCACATATATAGAAAAAGCCAGAAGTGGTGCTGTGGCTCAATGTAGAGCACTAGCCTTGAGCTGAAGAGCTCTGGTACAGGGCCCAAGACCCCAGAGCTCAAGCCCCACTACCAACAACAACAAAAAAAGAACTTTCAGAGTCCAGTGAGGTAGCTCACGCCTGTAATCCTAGCTACTCAAGAGGCTGACATCTGAGGATCAAGGTTCAAAGCCAGCCCAGGCACAAAAGGACCTGAGACTCATCTCCAATTAACCTCTAGAAAATGGGAAGTGGGGCTTGGCTCAAGGTTAGGGCACTAGCCTTGAGCTGAAGAGCTCAGGGACAGAGCCAAGGCTGAATTCAAGCCCCGTGATACACACACACACACACACACACACACACACACACACACACACACACACACACGAACTTTCATAGTTCATTAAAAGAACTTTCATAGTTCAATTCCTCAGTATGCAGAAAAAGCCAGAAGGGTGCTGTGACTGGAGTAGTAGACCGTGAGAAAGCCCAGGTCCCCAGTTCAAGCTCAAGACTGGTGTCCCCAAAAACAAAAAAACAAAAACAACGAACTCTTTTCATTCCTGTAGATAAAATGAGTTGACATGAACTGCATTCCTGTAATCTAAATCTTGTCTCTGGGCAATCACTACCTGAAACAGGATCTTTACTGTGAGCTCATTTCTCTAATATATCTACTTACACACCCAACTGCAAGTAGAAAGGTATCATCATATTATGTTGAAATTATGTGTATAATTAAATTGCCTTTTCTACCAGACACACGAACTCTACTTGTCTTGATTATCACAGAATCTCCAGTAGCTAACACTTTCTAAAACAGTCAACGTTCATTCAATAAAAATTTATTCAGGAATCTCATAGACTTGTATATGTATAATACATTTATCTATGTACAAACCTATGTATTTCTATTCATCAAAAAATGAAGTACTCGGCCGGGAGTTTGGCCTAGTGGTAGAGTGTTTGTCTGGCATGCATGAAGACCCGGGTTCCATTCCTTGGTACCACATACACAGAAAAAAAAAAGCCAGAAGTGGTGCTGAGGCTCAAGTGGTAGAGCTCCAGCCTTGAGAAAGTCCAAGGACAGTGCTCAGGACCTGAACTCAAGCCCAGGACTGGCCAAAAAAAAAAAAGGGGGGGGGGGGCGGGACTTTGGCCTAGTGGTTAAAGTGCTTGCCTAGCATGCACGAAGACCCGGGTTCGATTCCTCGTACCACATACATAGAAAAAAGCCAGAAGTGGTGCTGAGGCTCAAGCGGTAGAGCTCTAGCCTTGAGAAAGTCCAAGGACAGTGCTCAGGCCCTGAGCTCAAGCCCAGGACTAGCAAAAAAAAAAAAAAAAAAAAAAGCATAAAGCACCATGTATTAAAATTAATAAACTTAAAAAAAATATCAAGTACTAGCTAGGCGTGGTAGCTCATGCCTATAACCATAGCTACTCAAAGATCTGAGGATCTGAGTTCAAAGCCAGCCTGGGCACTAAAAAGTCCGCAAGACTATTTCCAATTAATCACCAGAAAACCAGAAGTGGCACTGTGGCTCAAGGGGTAGGGCAGTAGCTGAAGAGCTCAGGGATAATGGTTAGGGCCAGAGTTCAAGTCCCAAGACTGACTCCCCTCCCCCCCCCCAAAAAATACTGGCTTCCAGCTTGGTTATGCTGAGTGTCTGTGCAGCAACTGCAAGGTTTGAGTTTAAACTCTAGTACAGCCAAAATAAAAATAAAGCACTCAAGGAGCCTGGAGTTTGGCCCAGTAGTGGAGTGCTTGCCTAGCATGCATGAATTAAAAAGCCAGACGTGGTACTGAGCCTCAATTGGTAGAGCTCTAGCCTTAACAAAGTCCAAGGACAGTGTTCAGACCCTGAGCTCAAGCCCAGGACTGGCAATCAATCAATCAAGCACTCAAGAAAGGGAATATATCACAACAGAGCAACTAACTTGAAGGAGACTAAAGTAGCCAAATCTGAACTAATCTGAGTACCAACGTACCACCAAAAATAGAAATACGTGGGGCTGGGGATGTGGCTTAGTGGTAGAGTGCTTGCCTCGCACACATGAAATCCTATGTTTGATTCCTCAGTACCACATAAACAGAAAAAGCTGAAGTGGTGCTCTGGGTCAAGTGGTAGAGAGCTAGACTTGAGAAAAGCAACTCACTGACAGTGCCCAGGCCCTGAGTTTATGTCTCAGGACTGATTTAAAAAAAAAAAAAAAATCCTGAGCTCATATTGACAATAGGTAAGGAAGTATGTAAGAGGTGGCACCTCTGCTTTTTTTTGGGGGGGAAGAAGGTGTTGGGCATGGGGCATGAATTCTGGGCCTGGGCACTACCCTGAGCTCTTCAGCTCAAAGCTAGTGCTCTGAGCCACAGCGTCACTTCTGGTTTTCTGGAGATTAACTGGAGGTAAGAATCTCATGGACTTTCTGCCTGGGCTGGCTCTGAACTGCAATCCTCAGATCTCAGATTCCTGAGTAGTTAAGATTACAGGTGTGAGCTACTGCCACCGTCAAGGGATCTTCTTTATAGGCATCAAAAATGGAAGTAATGGAAGTATGTCACAGTAGTAAACTTATATATAACCTACCAGAGCAGATAAGACAAATAAGAATCATCAAAGGAGAAAAGATGGTTAATATGAATAGGTTATTTTCATTATTTTAAACTGTTCCCAAGACTGGTTGTTAGTTTCTAGGAAGGGGAGACACACACACGCATGCACTTGAGATAGGCACTCAGATAACACACTCAGATAACATCTTGCAAGGTAATCAGAATTAACATAGCCAATCAACACACCCTCAAATCTTAAGCAGGTCATAACATGACTACTGCAGTATTCTGGCTGAGAAACTGTAATTTGATTCTAATTACATGGAAACATCAAGAAAATCTCACAATAAATGGTCTATAAAAGAGGGGAAGTTATATGTTAATGTAATCAAAGCCAAAATAAGTTAACAAAACATAGTAACTGTTCCCAGACTAGCTCCTATACAAGAATCTCTATATAAATGGGAAACTACTACTACAAAGGAGTCAATTAAAAACTAGATAATATAGCCGGATACGGTGGCTCATGCCTATCATTCTTACTACTCAGGAGGCTGAGATCTGAGAATCGCATTTCAAAGCCAGCCTGGGCACTAATTATCCCTAATTAATCACTAAAAAATGGGAAGTGGGGCTGTGACTCAAGGGTAGCACTGTGGCCTTTAGCTGAAGAGCTCAGGGACAGTTACCAGTTCAAGCCCCAAGACCCACCAAATAAATAAATAAAAATTAGATAATTGGCTTAGTAAAAGAATAAATCTCAGGTCTCAAGGTTACTGACACTGTCTTGGAGATATAACTTTATAGACATAAATATCTATGATGGGGGGCCAAGAGCATGGACTAGTGGTAGTGCTTGCCTAGCATGCACAAAGACGTGGGTTCAATTCCTCAGTACCACATACACAAAAAAAGCCAGAAGTGGTGCTGTGGCTCAAGTGGTAGAGCGCCAGCCATGAGGAATGCCCAAGGACAGGGCATGCTCAGGCCCTGAGTTCAAGCCCAAAAACTGGCATGAAAAAAAATATAATTTATGATGGGATATACTCTATAGACATAATATTGTATTATATAGATCTTTGACATACAAAGCCTTAACTTAATTTTAATTATGTTCTAAAATTTATGTGCCAGTGATTGCATATAGAGATTCCCTTCTTGAATACTTGTTAAACATGACATCTGAAAGGTGTCAAAATCTTTTAATAAAAAAATACTCTAGCCCAAGGGAAAAAAAGAATAAATCTATTCGTAGGAAATGCACATTGAGACAAGTAAATTGAAGACAAATTCTGTAACTTAACCTTTAAAAATTCAGAAAAGGCACGCATACAGGCATGTTTAGGACACTGAAACATGTGGTAGTCTCCCACCAACAAGAAGTTTGTGATATATGAAACATAACCTTATATAAGCAATAAAAAGAGGTAACATACCTGAATGGGAGATGGCTTTTCCCAACCCATTTCAAAAATTCCCATCAGTAACTCCCGTTTTAAACAGTAATCTTCAAACTCATTTCCTTTTGTGGATGTCACATCCTAATAAACCAATAAAGGAGAACATAACCAAGTGTTTTTACAGTTAGCATGCTTAAGAAAATTTGTCTAGGATAAACCTGGTATTGATGGCTCACACCTGTAATCCCAGCTACTTAGGAGGCTGAGCAGACCATGGTTCAGAACCATCCAGGGCAGGAGTCCTTATGACTTTTTTTTTGTAATTAATACAAGGGTTACATTACAATCGCCAGATAGAAGGTGTATTACTTAACAATCATTGCTACCCCCTTCTCATGTTTTTGTCCCCCTGACTCTTATCTACAATTAACTACTTAGAAGCCAGAAGTGGCACTGGGGCTTAAGTAGTAGAGCTTTTAGCCTTGAGCACAAAGAAGTACCCAGGCCGTGAATTCAAGGCCCAGGGCTGACAAAAGAAAAAACAGAGCTAGGCTTGATGGCTTACACCTGTAATCCTAGCTACTCAACTCAGGAGGCTGAGATCTGAGGATCACAGTTCAAAGCAAACCCGGACATCACTAAAAGTCTGCAGACTCATCTCCAATTAATCACCAGAAAATCAGAAGTGGCGCTATGGCTCAAGGGGCAGGGAGGTAGCCTTGAGCTGAAGAGCTCAGGGACAGTGCCAAGGCCCAGAGTCCAAGCCCCATTATTCACCCCTCCCCCCCAAAAAAAGTTATGCATTGGGGAAAAAACCTCCTACAGCCAGTTTTCTAAGGATTGGTGGAATATTATTTCTTAGGGGAGGGTTGTGGGGGGGGGTTGGTCCTGAGGCTGAAGGCCTAGTTATCCTTTAACTTTTTTTTACTTAAAGCTGTCATTTTGTATCTGGAACCACAGCTCTACTTCTGAATGTTTTTGACAAGATTAACTGGGTGGCAGATCCTTATATCTATGCCTCCTGAGTAGTGAGTATTACAGGTGTAAGCTACCACTAATGCTATATCTGGGATCTGTTGTGTTTAAAAAAAAAAAAAACAACACAAGTATGTTATGAATTGTTTTTTTAAATTTTTCCAGTCCTGGGTCTTGAACTCAGGGCCTAAGCACTGTCCTTGGGCTTTCTCAAGGCTAGAGCTCTACCACTTGAGCTACAGCACCATTTCTGGCTTTTTCTATGTATATGTATGGTGCTGAGGACCCGAACCCAGGTCTTTATGCATGCTAGGCAAGCACTCTACCACTGGGCCAAACCCCTGGCCCACGAATTGCTTTCAAGATATAAAACCAAACCAGGTGAGGTGCTTCACGCCTGCAATCCTAGGTAATCAGGAGGCTGAGATCTAAGGATCATGGTTCAAAGCCAGCCTGGGCACTAAAATCCATGAGATTCTTATCTCCAATTAGCCACCAGAAAACTAGAAGTGGCCCTGTGGCCTTGAGCTGAAGAGCTCAGGGTCAGCACCCAGGCCCAGAGTTCAGGTCCCATGACAGACTGAAAAAAAAAAAAAAAAAAAAAAAAAAAAGATATAAAACCAAACCCTGACTAATCTGGATTTCTTAGGTTCATCATACCATATAAGTTAAGGGCCAGAAAGTTCTGTTTTAAGGGGCTATCACTGTATAGCGTCCACCCAGA
Organism: Megascapheus bottae; assembly: GCF_031878675.1. Lineage (NCBI taxonomy): Eukaryota > Metazoa > Chordata > Mammalia > Rodentia > Geomyidae > Megascapheus > Megascapheus bottae. The sequence continues at coordinate 5,085,523 of NC_143535.1, read as the reverse complement.
GATGACTAAGAAATATGTCTATAGTTATTAAATATACTCTGGGAGATAAAACTACCCTAGGTTGAGAATATTGGTTTATCTCCTCTATTATGTGTACATTATATAATACCTAATCTAAGTATGTCACCAGGTTGCTGGGAACAACAAATTTAAGAAAACACAATGTGCACACATTTAAACACACTTAATATATACATTTCATTACTATATAATTCCACAAAAGGATAGTTTAGCAATCTAACATACAATTTTTTTTTTTTGCCAGTCCTGGGGCTTGAACTCAGGACCTGAGCACTGTGCTTAGGCTTTCTTAAGGCTAGAGCTCTACCACCTGAGACACAGCACCACTTCCATCTTTCCCCCCCCAACCCTGCCATGTACCCAGAAATCGAACCGGGTCTTTGTGCATGCTAGGCAAGCACTCTACCACTCGGCCAAACTCCCAGCCATTTTTCTTTTTGGCCAGTCTTGGGGCTTGAACTCAGGACCTAAGCACTGTCCTTGGGCTTTCTCGAGGCTAGAGCTCTACCACTTGAGCCATTTCCGGCTATTTTCTATGTATGCGATAAAGGAATAAAACCTGGGCCTTCATGCATGCTAGATAAGCACTCTACCACCAGGCCAAATTCCCAGCCCCAACATACTATTTTTAACACACTTCAGGTATGTTGAACTAAAAGTCCTCTGTACAACTACTTTAAAGAAAAACGTTAAAGATTAAGACACATAGAGCTTGGGAAGGAGATTAGCTACAAATGAAGATGTTCTCCAAAAGCAACAAGCAAACAAGCAAAAAAGTGGAAGTGTCTATCATTACTACAATTACAGATTACTACAAATTACTCTATTTCCCATTTTCTACTTGAATTCTAGAACCAACTTACCGAAGTTTTGATTCTTAGATCCTTTGGAGGGAGTTTTAAAGTCTTTTTCCAGTCATCACCAGGTCTAGAGAATACAGTAAATATAAAAAAATATATTTTTTTAAAAGCATAGTAGATTTCTGTGTTTTTTTATACTTAAGAATACAGTTAACCAGCTGGGCGCTGGTGGCTCATGCCTATCATCCTATTTAGGAAGCTAAGATGTGAGGATCACAATTCGAAGCCAGCCCAAACCTTGACACTCTTATCTTAAAACTACTTAGAAAAGTCAGAAGTGGATGTCTGTGTGTGGCTCAAGTGGTAACACTAACTAACCTTGAACAAAAAATGCCAATCAAGCTGGGCACTGGTAGCTCATGCCTGTAATCCTAGCTACTCAGGAGGCTGAGATCTGAGGATTGTGGTTCAAAACCAGCCTGGGCACTGAAGTCCATGAGATTCTTATCTTCAATTAACCACCAGGAAACAGGAAGTGGTGCTGTGGCTCAAGTGGTAGAACACTAGCCTTGAGCAGAAGAGCTCAGGGACAGCTCCCAGGACCAGAGTTCAAGCCCCAGGAAAAAAAAAGAAAAATATAGTAAATCAGAGCAACTAAATTAGGGAATGTGTTCATAGAAAAAGTCTAGATAGGATTCTTAGGGTCTTTATTGTCTTAGTAACAACAGTATAGCACAAATGTAAATGAAAATATGGTTTGACTTAGGTAGCATACTTTAAGTAGCAGCCAAAATTTTTCTCTAAAAAATTAAGATTTCATGTAAAACTAGATTATGGACTTTCTTGAAAAACTGGAAACAATCCTAGGTTCAACTACAGTATTATCCTTATTCTTTAAAAAAAAAAAAGGGGGGGGGGGAGGGGGTCCAGGAGTTTGGCTTAGTGGTAGAGTGTTTGCCTAGCATGCATGAAGACCTGGGTTCCACTCCCCGGTAGTGGTAGAGTGTTTGCCTAGCATGCATGAAGACCTGGGTTCCACTCCCTGGTACCACATACATAGAAAAAAAAAGCCAGAAGTGGTGCTTTGGTTCAAGTGGTAAAGTTCTAGCCTTGAGAAAGTCCAAGGACAGTGCTTAGGCCCTGAGCTCAGGCCCAGGACTGGGGGGTTGAGGGGAAAGGGGTAGGGAAAGGAAACATTTGCAACAGTGTTCCAAATTTTTGAATGGTAACACTTGGTAGAAATTAGTAACTAGATTTAACTCCTCTTTCCCACTTTGTGGTGGTATATGGAGATTATACTCAGGGTTCTCTCCATACATATTGGGCAAGTACTGTAGTATTAAACTACTTTTAGTCAGAGGGTTTACATCAAACAATGACCTCCTTTAAATATTAAGGGTAAGTAGCTTTCAGTCTAGCTGTTCTCGAAGCATCTTTATCATTTCTGGTGACTAATTAAAACTAAGTTTGACTGCATATAGTCCCAAATACTTGGGAAGCCCAAGTAGAAGGATGATTTGAACCCAGGAGTTTGGAGTACAGCTTGTCAACAGAGTCAAACCCCCAACAAAAACACAAACAGCAAACAGCTGGGCGTAGTTGGCTCATGCCTATTCCTAGCTACTCAGGAAGCAGAAATCTGAGGATCATGGCTCACAGTCAGCCAGGATAGAAAACGCTGCGAAGACTTAGCTCCAATTAACCACCAAAAAAACAGAAGCAGAGCTCAATGTAGGAGAGTGGTAGCATAGACAGAAAAGTACAAAAAACTTCTGGAACAGCAGCCAGGCCCCACAACAACAACAAAAAAGAAAACAGAACATCTAGTGTTGTTTGTTTTTTTTTTTTTATTAAAATAATAATACTGGTTGGAGTTTGGCCTAGTGTTAGTGTGTTTGTGTAGCACTGATGAAGACCGGGGTTCAAATCCTTGGTACCACACACACAGAAAAAAAGCCAGAAGTAGTACTGTGGCTCAAGTGGTAGAGCTCTAACCTTGAGAAAACCCAGGGACAGTGTTCAAGCCCCGAGCACAAGCCTAGGACTAGCACAAAAAAAAAAAAAAAAAAAAGAAAAAGAAAGAAAAAGAAAAAAAAAAACTGCCAGGAAATATTTCCAATTATTTCAACTGTATCATCTTTAAAACAATTTCCATTTATTTCATGGTTGCCATTTACATGACCAGAATGCCCAGAAGATCTAAGACCTAGATTTGTTTTGCTTATTTCTAAAACTTACATAATGTTAATACTCTAGCACAAGGACCTCTCTTCCCTTTTCCTTTTTGATTCATGCTGTGTGAATCCAAGCTGGTCTTGAACATAAAATCCTCCTGCATTAGCCATAACATACTGGGATTAGAGATATGTAACCTCAAGCCCCACTAATAGGGTAACTCTTTGCTACCAATTCCAGGATCTGTGTTTGCCTCAGGCTTCATCATCCAAAAACTTCCAGTTTTCTGTAGGATCACTGGTGATAAGAGTCCCAAGGACTTTTCCGCTTGCGCTGGCTTTGAAACTCAGACTTTAGCCTCCTGAGTAGCTAGGATTACAGGCATGAGCCACTGGCACCCAGCCCATCATCCAACTTTCTAAGTGAAAATGTCTACTCTATCCTAGCAGGGCAACTTGCCACTCTGTCAAATTCAACGGTTAATAAAAATATGTATGAAACAAAACCAAAACCTGTCTACATGGGTTTTATAATCCTTCCCCCGCCCCTTTTTTGGTAGGTTGTAGGGGTTTGAACTCTGAGCCTGAACTCAAGTTTGAACTCCCTGGGCTCATTCACTCAAGGCTAGGGCTCTAGCACTTGGAAGCACAGTGCCACTTCTGATTTTCCGGTGGTTACTTGGAGAGGAAACTCTCTCAGATGTTCCTGCCCAGGCTGGTCTTGAACCATGATCCTCAGAATTCAGCCCGAGTATCTAGAATTACAGCTGTGAGCCACCAGTGCCTGCCAAGATTTATAATCTTAAAAGGTGGTAAGTCGATGTTAAATGAGAAGTGGTTAACTATTACAAGTTCTGAGACAGTTGACAGAGCCTAGAAGGCAGAGGTAGCCTATAACTTAAGATCTGAAGAACTGGGGGGGGAGGGGGGGAATCAATCACAGGAAAAGGAACAAAGAAGAAACAAATCAGAACTTGTTCTTTTTTTGGCAAGACTGGGCTTTGAACTCAAGGCCTCAGGCCCTCCCAATTTATTTCTACTTTATTTCATTTTTTTTTGCCAGTCCTGGTGCTTAAACTCAAGGCCTGGGTGTTGTCCCTGAGCCTGTGCCCAAGGCTAGCACTCTACCACTTAAGCCCCAATGCCACTTCTGATCTTTTTTTTTTTGTTTATGTGGTACTGAGAAATCGAACCCAGGGCTTCATGCATGCTAGGCAAGGACTCTACCACTAAGCCACATTTCCAGCCCACTATTATTTTTTAATAGAAGATATTTTCATAATAATGTAACAACTTTAGTTTATGTCCTTAAGAACTGAAAATAGCCTAAATTATTTTAGCCTGTTCATACTCTGCAAAGATTCTTAACAAAAATTAATCCTCAACTGGGGTTAAGAAACTTAAAGCTTCAACTTTGAAAAATATTCCATGAGTCTTATAATGTCATCCATTTATAACAAATTTAAGTAATAACTTCTACAATGAGGTATAAAAGCCAGCATTGTTTCTAAACATAATCTAGAGAAAGTTAATATATCACCTGTGCCTATGGTTCATTGTTGATTGAATTATGACAGAAATGCCATTATTTTATTACAAATACTGACTTCCTACGATCAGAATGATTAATGTGTAGTTAACAAAAATTAAACCTTAGAGACAATAGTTTTGCTTTCCATTACAGACAAAACAACAATAAAAAAAAATCTTATTAGTTCCTCAAATGTGTCTAGCACTTACTTAATAGTGGTGGTCATACTCTGTGCTTGCTGTTGCGTGCCATTATTGATTGTGTTGGTGTTTTTCAACTGGTTCATCTGTTGCTGTGCTGGTGTGCCCCCTCCTCCAGGGCCACCACTGGGCTTCACAGGGCCCCTCAGCTGACCATTCTGACTGGACAGACCCATTATAACAGGGTTCTCTGTTCTGGCCGTGCTCATGCTGTGTTAACTGCAAAGGTGTCTCTTTCAAACTTCAAAACTTTGAAAGTCAGTAGAGAAACTGTAGTAACAGTTTATTAGGCTCTCCAAAACGAAGAGATAAATAGAAGTCTTGCTCAATAGATGAGTCCTTTATTGCAATGCAGGCAAGCACCTGTAAGTCTCTGGACGGTGGTAAGCAGCAGTAACTTGCTCTCATGCACCGAATCAACCTTTTTTTTTTTTTCCTCAAAAGCCCTCTAACAAGCTTGAGTTATATCTGAGTTCTCTCACTTCAATCTGAAACAAAGAAAAAATTAAATTTAAAAACACAGAAAAGTTAGAGGGAAGTTATGTCTTTCTCTAAAGAACTCTTTGAACTCTCATTTTTAAATTAAAAATACAGACACATTTACATTCTGATAAACACTAGCCAAGTTAAGAAAGATGTAATGAGGCAATGTCTCCAAAACCAAATCTACAATAAAACCAATTCCAAATATGTAGACTTGTGAGATGAAAGCAACATAGAAACAATTTAGTAGAAAGATTAATTAAATTAACATTTTTGTCAAATAACAATCTGCTCCTTTCTGTCTCCTCCCTGGTGAATCCTCTAATTTCTACTATACTTTAATTGTATTACAACTCAGTGAAATATCACTCAACTTACTAATGTAAATCAAAATGTGGACAAAGTGGGACAAACTCATTAGTGTTCTTCTACTTCTGACAGAAACCGAGAATGGTTGGAAGTTAAATGAGCTTTTGACTTGAAAACATTGTACTTTCTTAAAAAAAAACAAAGAAAGAAACCTATTTCCTTATCTGACTTCAGCTAAAGTTTATGAAAAGGTGTATTTTTGTTTCCTCCCTTACACTGTACTGTCGTCCATGAAAACGACGACCGCTCCCCTAGCCCTGGCTGCCCACAAACTCGAAGGCCGCGGCTAGTTGAGACCCCTTTAAAAACACACACAGCTCGAAAACTGCCGGAAAATACCCCTTGACCACACCTTCCTCAGGGGAAGGAAAAACAAGAAGTGAGCACCGATCTTCTCCCGGCTCCGGGTCACCGCTGGGCTGTCCCCTCCGGAGCGGGCCTGCCCCACGGCCGGCGGCCCTGCCCGGGGCCTGCGGGGCTCCGCGCTCCCCGCCGGAGGGCCTGGCGGCGGCGGCGACACCCGGCGGGTTCTCCCCGGGGCGGGTCCTCCCGGCCCCCCGCCCCTCCCCACCGCGGACCCGCCGGGCCGGCCGGGACGGCCCCTTCCCACACCGCGTCAGCTTGACAGCCTCGTCCTCTCCCGCCACTGCTTTTGTTCGCAAACGCCGAGCCGCGTCTCCAAGCTTTGGAGCGAAAGGATGAAAGGGGGGGTTCAGGGAAGAGGAGGAGGACGGCGCCGAGGCCCGGGCCGCCCCTCCATGACACCGCCCGCCCCGTCACCGGGTCGGCCCCGGGCACCGTCCACACAGCCGGGGCTGGGGCTCTGCAATCCTATCTGCGCCACAACAGCCGGAGCCTGCGCTTCCCGGGGCCAACAAAGGGGCTCCCCGCCCGGGGCCCCGGGGAGCGCCCCCCAACCCGCGGAGCCCGCTGCCTGCCCCCCGGAACCCGGGGGCTGCGCCAACCCCCTCCCCGGCCCACGAGGCCTACCGCAGCCCGCCGGCCGCCGCCGCGAGCAGGGCCCGGCCGCCTCCGAGGCGCCGCCGCGCAGCCCGCCACCTCCTCCCCCGCCGCCCGGCCGCCGCCGCCCGGGCCCTCCGAGCGCCCGGCCGGACCCCGCGGCGCCCCACCCGCCCGCCTCAGGCGCCGCCACCCCAACTGCGGCTGCCCGCCCTCCTCCCCGGGCCCGGCCAGGCCGCGGGGCCTCCGCCCCGGAACGCCCCCCACAGCGGCCCGGGCGGGGGGCTCCCCGCCACCCCCGGGGCCCCGCCGACCTCGGCCCCGCCGCCTCGGCCCACGCCCCGCGCCGCCGGCCCGAGTCCTACCGCCGAGGCCACTCCCGCACGGCGCCCTCGGTCCTTTATTGTTGACTCGAAGCTCCCAAAATGGCGGCCGCTCCTTCCTCCTCGGAAACCTCCGCCCCCCTCCCCCGGTCCTCGCCGCGGCCTCCGCCCGCCCCCGCCCCGCCCCCGGCCGGCCGGCCGCTCCGGGCGCCGCTCCCGCCCGCCTGCCCGCAGGCCGCGCACCGGCTCCCGCCTCTACCTCCGGCCGCCGCCGCCGCCCGCTCCCTCGGAGCCGCCGAAGTCGCGGCCCGGCTGCGCTGCCTGCGCGCCGCGCCCGCCGCCGCCGCCGCTCCCGTCCCCTCCCCCTCCCGCATGGCGGCGGCCGCGGCTCCTCCTCCGCGCAAGATGGCGAGCGCTCGGCCGCCGCCGCTACACCGCGACGCCCGCGCCGGCGCCCGGGCCGCGGCACCCGGGCGGGAAGAGGCCCGGGGAGGACGCACGGGCCCCGCTCGGCAGGACGGCGGCCGGAGGCGCGGCGGGGGCTGCCAGGAGTCGCCTCGCCCACCCCTCCCGAAGGGAGCCCGGGCGGCGGCGGCCCGGGGAGGGTCGGGCCGGCGCCGGGACCCGTTCCGAGACGGATCCGGTGGGGGCTCGGGGCCCGGCGGCTGACCTGACAGCTCCCGCGGGGCCGGGGACGCGTCCGGGCGCGCCGCCATCCATCCAGGGACGCGCGGAACTAGCGGCCCCGAGGCGCCGGCGCGCTGCCGCGGGGCCGGAAGGGAGGTCGGGAGGGCACCGGGGGTGGGAGGGCCCGGGAGCGCGCGGAGCGCGGTGGAAGCCGGAGGGTGCCCCTGACGGGGCGGGTGCGGAGCCGGGGCGCCCCTCAGGGGGGCCGCCGTGAGGAAGGGGGAGCGGAGGCCGGGGCGAGCGGCGCTGCCCCCGCCGGACCCCGCCACGCACACGCTCGGGCATTTGTGCCCCCGGCTCTCAGATCTAACGTCTCTGCGGGTGCTCAAGTGACATGCTGTCTTGTTCCACGTCAGACAGGAAGGGGGAGGAAAAAGCCGGCTGGCTCAGGGGGAAGTCGGAACCCGGTCTCACCCGGCTCAGAGACTGACAACACTAACGGACGGCCACCGAGCCAGAAGTGACAATGGAACTCGGGGCTCAGCACCTCTGCGCCTAGACGCCCAGGATGGCCGGGACTGGGTCAGTGACTGGCAGCTTCGATCCCCCCCGCCCCGTCTCCGCGACCTCCAACTCGGGGCCAATCAGAGAAAGCCAAATTTGCTCCCCCAAACCAATCACAGGAGAGTATCTGCCTCAAGTGAGCCCGCCTCCGGACAAGCTGCACCAATCAGAGGGGTCCGGCCCGAAGCCTCGCCCCTCCCACACACACTTTATTTACTTTAACCTGAAGGCTTCCCTGCTCGCCGCCCGCCTGCGGATCTCAAGGCCTGGGGGAAAACAAACGAGTCGCATTTGATGTTGTTCTTGTTATCGCCACGCGCTCAGTGGAGAAGTGGTGGAGAATAGAGAAGACTTTTCTGGTCAAGCTGGACTTCAACGACTTCTTTTTGGATTCCGTGTTTAATGGTGTCCCATGGAGACTTTTAAACACCTGCTTATGTAAAGGAATACTCCCGCACCTTGTTCCCATCCTGGAGAGATGGAGACAAGGGGTTTCTTCATAAGATGATTATGTGGGAGGACTTGTTTTGCCCGGATATCCCAGGCAGCAAGCATCTGGAAGGGGCTGGGAATGTGTCTTAGTGGTGGAGTGCTCACCTAGAATGCATGCAGCCCTGGGTTTGAGTCCTCACTACCACATAAACAGAAAAAGCCAAAGTAGCACGCTGGCTCAAGTAACAGATTGCTAGCCTTGAACACCGAGAGGCTTAAGGACAATGCCCAGGCCCTGAGTTCAAGCCCCAGGACTGGCCAAAAAAAAAAAAGAAAAAAGAATCTGAACGAGAGACTGATACTTATCAGGGGTTCTCTTTCCCTCGACCATTCAAGGTGTGGAAACAAGAAAAGGGGATAAAGTCCCTAAGTCCATAACTTTCTAAAAAAATCAGACTCAAGAAATAATATATGTACATACATATCTATATATGGTTTCTACATAATGTTATTTTAAAGACAGCCAAATTTTTTTTTTTTTTTGGTCGGTCATGGGGCTTGAACTCTGGGCCTGGGTGTTGTCCCTGAGCTCTCTCAGCTCAAGGCTACCGCTCTACTCCTTGAGCCATAGCATCATTTCTGGTTTTCTAGTAGTTAATTGGAGATACAAGCATCAGGGCTGGATTTGAACTGCCATCCTTAGATCTCAGCCTCCTGAGTAGCTAGGATTACAGGCATGAGCCACTGCACCCAGCATAGCCAAATTCTTTTCTCCCCTAGCTATTGATTTTTGTTGATTTTGGCTTTCTAGTGAGAGCGTAGTTTACAATTGAAGTCTGGATCATTTTCTCTTGAGTTCAATTTTAATGGTTGATGGGTTTAACTATCTCAATATGTATTGTTTTCTTTGTGATTCAAAAAGATTAGCAAGAATCATAAGCATTATGACACTTTAAACTATGAATTTACTAATGTATACTGTAATCAATCCTTTGGCAGTTTAGTTAATAGAATTTAAAGTTTGTGGATGATTTAGAGAAGATATGGCTTCTATTCATCATAGAAAAGAGGCTCCCAAGAGGTTTTGGCCATTTTCATTTTCATTTTTTGTCACTTTCACTCTATCCATCCCACTTCCTTGGACCTTGAGTTATGAACTTGTTAGCTGAAGTGGCAAGCCCCTAGAAAATTTATATGCAGGAAAGATGTGTTTGTTTGTTTTTCGCCAGTCCTGGGGCTTGAACTCAGGGCCTCAGCACTGTTCTTGGGTTTTCTCAAGGTTAGAGCCCTACCATTTGAGCCACAGTACCACTTCCAGCTTTTTCCATGTATGTGGTACTGAGGAACCAAGCTGGTCTTCATGCATACTAGGCAAGCACTCTTCCACTAGGTCAAACTCCTGGCCACTGTTTGTTTGTTTTTGACATTTTTGGACTTTGAACTCAAAACCTAAGGTTGGTAAGCAGACTCTACCACTTCAGTCATAACCCCAGCCAAAGGGACATTTTCGAATGGAAAAAGATTTACAAATAGAGATGAGGTTTTTTGTTTTTTTTTTTTAAATATATTTAGAGATGAGGTTTTAAAACAAGATTTTCTCCTTCAACCCCCTCCCCACAAAAAAAAAATTGAGATGGAACAAGAATGCTACCTAGAATCCAACGAAAATAAATATCTCTGCCAGTTTGCAACATGACTTCTCTTATTTCCTAAAATAAGTAGAAGGGGGTGGGGATCACAGGTTAATTTGTACTTGAATTCATTTTGAAATATTTAAATTATTCAATTTAAATATTTTTTTGTTTTGCCAATACTGGGCCTTGAACTTAGGGCCTGAGCACTGTGCTTGAGTTTAGTTTTCTCAAGGCTAGCATTCTACCACTTGAGCCACAGCACGATTTCCAGTCTTTTCTATGTATGTGGTACTGAGGACTAGAACCCAGGGCTTCATGCATGCTAGGTAATAACTCTACCATTAGGCCATACTCCTCTTGGCCTCTCAATTTAAAATGCTATAAAAGTAGGTTGGATCTGGAATATGCATGTGATCATATCTAAAACACCCAATGTTCTTATGCAAGAGTGAATATCACATTTTTAACCTTTTTTTTTTCTTTTTCCAGTCCTATGGCTTGAACTCAGGGTCTGGGCACTAACCCTGAGCTTCTTTTGCTCAAGGCTAACATTCTACCACTTGAGCCACAATGCCACTTCTGGCTTTTCTGGAACCCAGGGCTTCATGCATGCTAGGCAAACACTTACCAAGTCACATTTCCACCCTTAACTATTTTTTAAGGGAAAATGATAGTTGAGCCCAAAATCACACAAGCAAATGTGTTCATTACCTAGAAGAAAAAATTTTACCATACCGTCTTTTCAACAAAATGCTTACATCACATGTTTATTACACAGCATTTTCCTTCTTTAATGTTGTCCAATGTAATAACGTAATCTCCTAAAATAAAGTCCAACATACAAAATATTTTCAATTATGCCTGTAAAATATCTAATGGTCACTTCCCAAGACTAAAAAGCTGATGAAACTGAGTGCTGGTGGCTCATGCTGTCATCCTAGCTATTCAGGAGGCTCAGATCTGAAGATCATGGTTCAGGCCATGCAGGAAAGTCCTTGAGATTCTTATCTCCAATTAACCCTCTCTCCTCAAAAAAAAAAAAAAAAGCCAGAAGTGGAACCCATAACTCAAGTGGTGCAGTGCTAACCTGGTATGACAATATGAAAAAGCTAAGGAACAGGGGCCGGGAGTTTGGCCTAGTGGTAGAGTGCTTGCCTAGCATGCATGAAGGCCCAGGTTCGATTCCTTGGTACCACATACATAGAAAAAAGCTGGAAGTGCTGCTGAAGCTCAAGTGGTGGAGCTCTAGCCTTGAGAAAGTCCAAGGACAGTGCTCAGGCCCTGAGCTCAAGCCCAAGACTGGCCAAAAAAAAAAAAAAAAAAAAGCTAAGGGACAGCCTGCAAGGTCAAGCCCCAATACCACCACATACAAGCTAATGAGTCTAAGGAACCAAGACCTGTTTCCTTTTGATTTCACTGCAGTTTACACACTGGAAGATGAAGGAATATTAGTCACTGAGAAATAAAAATAAAATAAACTCAAAATAGTGTACTCTTCCAGGAAGCAAAAAGGGTTGCAGGAAATGAAACTAATCATAATACAGTATATGATATGACTCATTGGTATATGATATTTGTAGTTTTGTTTTGTTTTGTTTTGTTTTTTTCTGGTTGTGGGGCTTGAACTAAGAGCCTCCGTGCTATCCCTGAGCTTTTTTGCTCAAGACTAGCATTTTGCCACCTTGAGTCACAGTGCTAGTTCTGATATTCTAGTGGTTGACTAACCATTTCCTTTGGGTAAGCGCACCCAATTACTGTTCTGCATGAACTCAATACACTAATCCCTTGATGAAGTTACTGGCTTCATGATACAATCACCTCTCAACAGTGCCACCAGCTGGGGACTGAGTCTGCAGCACAGGACTCTATAGAGGACATTTCATATTCAGATTAATAATACCACTTGGATAAATGGCAATTCCTTTATACAACTACTAAGAGATAATATTTTTAAATAAAGGAGAGGGAGGGAAGGAGGGGAAAAAAAGAGAAAAAGAAAATAAGCAAAAGGCTCAAGGACATCACCCAGGATGCAAGTTCAAACCCAGTACCTGCATAAAAAAATAAGTCTCTCGGGCTGGGAGTTTGGCCTAGTGGTTAAAGTGCTTGCCTAGCATGCATGAAGACCCGGGTTCGATTCCTCGGTACCACATATAGAAAAAAAGCCAGAAGTGGTGCTGAGGCTCAAGTGGTAGAGCTCTAGCCTTGAGAAAGTCCAAGGACAGTGCTCAGGCCCTGTGCTCAAGCCCAGGACTGGCAGAAAAAAAAAAATAATAAGTCTCTCTAGAAGAAAGAGAGAGAGAGAGAGAGAGAGAGAGAGAGAGAGAGAGAGAGAGAGAGAGAGAGAGAGAGGAAGAAGAAGAAGAAGAAGAAGAAGAAGAAGAAGAAGAAGAAGAAGAAGAAGAGGAGGAGGAGGAGGAGGAGGAGGAGGAAGGGAGGAGACTGGGAATGTGGCTTAGCAATAGAGTGATTGTCTAGCATGCATAAAGCCCTAGGTTTGATTCCTCAATACCACATAAACAGAAAAGGCTAGAAGTGGCACTGTGGCTCAAGTGGTAGAGTGCTAGCCTTAAGCAAAAGAAGCTCAGGTTCAATCCCAGGCCCTGAGTTCAAGCCTCAGGACTGGCAAAAGAAAAAGAAAAGGAAAGGGAGGGACGGAGGGATGGAAGGAAGGAAGAAAGGAAGCAAGCCTGACAATGGTGGCTCACATCTGTGACTTAGCCACTCAGGAGATTGAGACCTGAGGATCTCCATTCAAAGGCAGCTCAGGCAGGAGAGTCAATGAGAGTGCTTCAAGTGGAACTATGGGTCAATTGGTAGAGTACCAGCTTGGAGCAAAATAACTCAGGGATAGCCCCCAGCCCCTGAATTCAAGCACCAGTACCAGCATATGTGCGAGACCACGCGCAGGTAAACACACACACACACACACACGCACACACGCACGTACACACAACAATACACACCATATTTGAAGGTGCGACTCAAGTGGTACAGTGCCAGCCTGGGGTGAAAAAAAGCAAGAGTGCAAGACCCGAGTTTAATTAAGTCCCCATGTCAGCACACACACAAATTCCTACATAGAAAACTTAGAAATGGGCTCTGAGTGTGGGTCAAGTGGAACACCTGCCTTAGCAGGCATGAAGACCTGTCTTTAAATCTCAGCACTGCCAAAAAGAAAAAGGGTTTTTTAAACTTTTTTGCTATATAGACAAATGGCTCTACAAACATTTTTTTTTTCCAGTCCTGGGCTTGAGCTCAGGGCGTGAGCACTGTCCTTGGACTTTCTCAAGGCTAGAGCTCTACCACTTGAGCCACAGCACCACTTCCTGCTTTTTTCTACATATATGGTACCAAGGAATTGAACCCAGGTCTTTGTGCATGCTAAGCAAGCACTCTACCACTAGGCCAAACTCCTGGCCCTCTACAAACATTTTTACACTCCTCCCTTAGCACTGTTTTTGATTTATGGAAGTAGTATATGCACTGTAGACTTGGTGATTAGACAGAGTGTGGTTGTATATGATTATAATCCCAACATTGATGGGGGGAGGGAAAGGAGAACAAAGAAAAGAGGAATACAAGTTCAAGGCCAGCCTATATTGTGCACTAAGACCCTGTCTGGGGAAAAAAGTAAATGCTTGTTAAATATGTCAAAACATAGTCTTATCTTGAGAATTTTTGTTCATATATTATACAAGCTCTATTTTCCATTTGCCCAGAAAGACAGCTCGTTTAATGCTTTTGGAACTTTCTGCTCCGTAATGTCTTTAGCGCTGACCGTTTGTTAGGTTTGTTTTCTCTTCATGCTAAAGTGTCAGTTAGTGGTTTTATGAACTGGTCAGAAATTCACAGGTCTTAAACGTTTGGGGGAAATTTATATTGGACACTGCTCTTTGTCTAGCAAATAAAGATGTTAATATATTCCTGTTACTGGCATGTGCACGACTATGTTATTAGAAGCCACTTGGTCATTTTTCCTGCTTTAAATAGAAATGTCTGTTTATGAATTCTGCTTGTAGTTTTTTCACAAATAGTAAATTTTTTTAAAGTAGAGATTAGAGCAGATATTCTTGTTTAACTTGTCTACACACTTGGGAAGTGGCTGCTAATTAATAGGAACCCTGTCTTCATCGAGGGTTGATCTAGTAGGGAAAATACAGATTTATGTCAAGAGAGTGGGTAATGAGACCCCCGTGAGTCATGCTGTTTCTGTTCCACTCTGAAGGCATCACATGGCATGGGTGAGTCCGTGGTGGCAGGAGTAGGGCTCCTGTTTTCAGGTTAAGGTTGTTTGGCCAGAACATACAACCCTAAAAAAAGCTTCACTCTACTCATGTATAGGATGTAAACACACTGTCGGTGGCAGTTCTGCGTTTAATCTCCTAGTTCTCTTTTATGGTTTCCTCATTTGTGGGGTCCGTGTTGGTGGAGCCTGCTCCCAGCCCAGAAAGGACAAGGAAGTTCTCACCGAGTCACCTTGTTGGTTTTTTTCAGTGTTTATCCCAGAGGTGTTCCTCTCTTTTCCTGTCTTCTATCAGCTCTGGCCTTGCGCCCACCTGTTGCTGCAGGAGATTCCAGAAGTTTCTTTGCAGGCTCAAATCTTCTTCCCAATTCCATGGAGAATGTCACCATGCCTCTGGGTATGGTAGGTCATGACTATAAATCCCAGGTATTTGGAAGGCAGAGATCTAGAGGATTGAAGTGCTAGGCTATCCCAGACGAGAAGTTAACAAAGACCTTCTCCCCCCGCCCCCCACATCTCCCATGTTAAGCAATAAAAGTTTAGTGGAGGGGCCAGGAGTGTGGCCTAGTGGTAGAGTGCTTGCCTAGCATGCATGAAGGTCCCAGGTTTGATTCCTTGGTACCACATACATAGAAAAAAGCCAGAAGTGGTGCTGAGGCTCAGGTGGTAGAGTTCTAGCCTTGAGAAAGTCCAAGGACAGTGCTCAAGCTCTGAGCTCAAGCCCAGGACTGGCAATAAATAAATAAATAGAAAAAGAAAAAAGAAAAAAAAGTTTAGTGGAATGTGTTTCCAACCAGCCAAGCAAACCCCACAAGACTGTATTCTAAAAATAACTAACATAAAAAGGCAGAACACTTGCCTAGCAAGGACCAGGCCCCAAGTTCAAGATCCCAGTATTGGGGGAAAAAATCCTAGTGTATGCAATGTGAGTGATGAACTCTTTTCCCAGAGGTCTCCTTTCCAGGAAGGTGCAGACTGGAGAAGGAAAGACAGAACAGTCAAGTCTTAGTTGTCTGTGAATCTCCCCTATGTCCGTTACTTCCCCACAATCCATTTTCCTTGTATTCAGTCTCCAAAATAAACTGAATTTCACTCAGTACTGGATCTCTACTTTGTATCAACTTGTACACCTCCACTGCTTCCTTGATATTCTCTACTGTTTATATTTCTATTAAATATATATTTAAATATATACATTTATGTGTGTGTGCGTCTCTTTATGCATGGGTATATATTTTTGTATTAAATATATTTAAATATATATATTTCTATGAAATGTAAAAAGGACTGTTTCTTTTACCTACTTAATAAGAAGCAAGAGGGTAATCCTTAAAGTATTCCTAATTCCAATGGCCAAACAACATAAATCTATTAAAAAAAAATAATAACTCTGCCTGGAGTTTGGCCTAGTGGTAGAGGGCTTGCCTAGCATGCATGAAGACCCGGGTTCGATTCCTCGGTACCACAGACATAGAAAAAAGGCAGAAGTGGTGCTGAGGCTCAGGGGGTAGAGCTCTAGCCTTGAGAAAGTCCAAAGACAGTGCTCAGGCCCTGAGCTCAAGCCCAGGATTGGCAAAAAAATAAATAAATAAAAATAACTCGAGGGTCTTTGTAAGAGTCACTCCCTGTGGTAGGATGTAAATTTGGGCCCAGAATCTCTGAGTTGGAAGGCAAATTACCATGGCTAACCACATACTGATACCTGTGCAGGTATACCAGGAAATTGAGATTGGGAAAGAAAGGTTTTGGGAAAAAAAAATAGATAGGTTAGTAGAAAAATACACAGGGAGCCAGTGCGGTCGCTCACACCTGTAATCCTAGCTACTCAGGAGGCTGAGGTCTGAGGAGCACGGTTCAAGGCAGCCCGGGACTAAACAAGAGACTCCTATCTCCTATTAACCCGCCAGAAAACGGGAAGTGGGCTGTGGCTCCAGGGTAAGGCTGTAACCTTGAGCTGAAGAGCTCAGGGACAGCCCACAGGCCCAGAGTTCAAGCCCCATGACCAACAAAAAGAAAAAGTGAAGAAAAATACACAGGGAAGCTTAGCTAGGCCTCTTAAGGGTAGAGCTAAGGTGGAATTCAGCAGTCTAACTAGAGGAAATTAAGTGCGTTTGTTTACAGTAATGTTTCCGTGACAACCCAAGTACCTTAGAAACAGGAAATAAGTCAGGTGGAGAAATAAGAGAAAGGACAAAGCCCCAAATTACAACATCCTTAACCTGACCTTAAGAAAAGCTAGCTGGTTGTGGTATTTAAAATTCACTGTAAATTTAAGAGAAATAAGCTAGTATTAGCTCCATTTTTCTCAGGCACAGATAAATAACTTGTCTAATGTTTCATGCTGGCAAGTGGTAGGACTGTTTTGTTTAACAAAACAAAATTGTTTTGTATCATTTTATTATTGGGTTTATATCAGGACTATAGCTACTCATAGAGATGAGAGCCAGGATTTTACACAAAAGATACATCTAGGGACAGCCAGGCATGGTGGCTCATACCTGTAATCCTACCTTCTCAGAAGGCTGAGATCTCAGTTCAAAGCCAGCCAGGCACTAAAAAGTCCATGAAACTCTTATCTCCAATTAATCAAAGAAAACCGGAAGTGGCTCTGTGGCTCAAGTGTAGAGCCGTAGCCTTGAGCTGAAGAACTCAGGGACAATGCCCAGGCCAAGGGGTAAGGTGGTAGTCTTGAGCTCCAGAGCTCCAAGACACCTCCCAGGTGCCCAAGCTGAGTTCAAGTCCCACGACTGACAAAATACATATATATGCGGGGGAGGGGGGGGTAAGAGTGTGGCCTAGTGGTAGAATGCTTGCCTAGCATGCATGTAGCCCTGGGTTCAGTTCCTTGGTACCACATACACAGAAAAAGCTGGAAGTGATGCTGTGTCTCAAGGACAGTGCCCAGCCCTGAGTTCAAGCCCCAAGACTGGCAAAAAAAAAAAAAAGAAAGAAAGAAAAGATACAATGATACATCTATTCGCTGCATATAAATATGCACATAGTTTGTGCCAGCGATTGTATATAGAGATTCCCTTCTTGAATTCTTGTTTGTTAAACATGACACTTGAAATATGATGTTAAAATCAATGTTAATAAAATCTTAAAAAAATATGCACATGGTTTTGCCGGTCTTCTGAGGACTAGAAAATCTCCCAACTTGGGAAGACCCAGAGAGATAGTGGGCAGCCCAGCACGGGGACAGTACTGTCTAGACATTGGTTCTTGTGTGGTAGGAAATAGGACCACACCTGCACCCAACAGGTATTCAAGGGACTGAGAAAATAGGAACACATGCAAAGTGCTTGGGCGTTTGTGCAGTCTCTGAAAAACAAATAATGAGTTAGTTATAGGGTGATCAGGAAATCAGGTTGTTTTATGCTATTTTCTAAGAATCTTATTTGATTTATTTGGTCAGTACGGGATTTGAACTTATAGCTTCATGCTTGCTAGGCAGGCACTCATTTCCAGTCCTTTTTTTTTTCCCCACCCCCCATTTCCAGTCCTTTTTTGCTCTAGTCTCTTTATTTTTGTTAGTTCTGAAGCTTGATATACATATATATGTAAATATATGTATATGCATATATGTGTGTATACATATGTGTATGTATGTGTGGGTATATATATCGATATATCTATATTCCTCTTTAGTAGCTAATACCAAGGATGATCACTTTTTTTTTTCCCCCAGTCTTGGGGTTTGAACTTGGAGCCTGAGCACTGTCCTTGGGCTTTCTCAAGGCTAGAGCTCTACCACTTGAGCCACAGCACCACTTCCAGCTTTTTTTCAATGTATGTCATACCAAGGAATTGAACCCGGGCCTTCATACATGCTAGGCAAACACTTTACCACTAGGCCAAACTCCCAGCCAAGGATGATCACTTTCTTAACTTCAAGCATCACTGGTAACTTTTGACTGCTGGAGAACACTTAGAAAAATAGAATCACATGAAAAGGTATCCCCATTTGTATCTGGTTTCCTTTGCTCAGCAGGGAAAGCTGGGATTTAATAGCTCACATACATCTGTAATACTCAGGAGGCTGAGATCTGTGGATCACAGTTCAAAATCAGCTGGGTCAGGAAAGTCCATGAGACTTTTATCTCCAGGTAACCACTAAAATAGCTGTGACTTGGTGGTAGGAAGAGTGCCAGTCTTTTTTTTTTTTTTTTTTTTTGAGGGTCATGGGGCTGGAACTCTGCCTGGGCATTGTCCCTCAGCTCTTCAGCTCAAAACTACCACACTACCCTTGAGCCAAGCCCCACTTCCCATTTTCTAGAGGTTAATTGGAAATAAGTGTCTCAGGTCCTTTTTTTTTTTTTTTTTTTTTTTTGCCAGTCCTGGGTTTGAGCTCAGGGCCTGAGCACTGTCCTTGGATTTTCTCAAGGCTAGAGCTCTACCACTTGAGCCTCAGCACCATTTCTGGCTTCTTTCTATGTATGTGGTACCGAGGAATCAAATCCGGGTCTTCGTGCATGCTAGGCAAGCACTCTACCCTCTCAGGTCCTTTTGTGCCCAGGCTGGCTTTGAGCCTTGATCCTCAGATGTCAGCCTCCTGTGTAGCTAGGATTACAGGCATGAGCCACCACGCCTGGCTAGAGTGCCAGCCTTGAATGAAAAAGCTAAGAGACTAGTACACACACACACACACACACACACACACACACACACCATGGCATTCATGATTTCATTGCACATTATTGCAGTTTGTTCAGTCTTGGGCTGTGTGATTCTCCATTGGGTGAAGATACCCTAATATATACTTCCAATTGCCTATGAACATGCAGAGTATTTCCCGGACTTGGCTGTTTCAAATAGGGTTGTTATTCACAATCTAGTCACATAGTTTCAGTTAACAGAGGCACACAGAAATGCACTTGGCTAAAACCCTGAGAATGAAATTGCTGGATCATAGAGAATATATTTGATTTGCCCGGTTTTAATGCGTACTATCAGATAATTGTTTTATGATCATATTCTCTTTTTCTTTCAAAAGTATCCTTTTGTTCTCCCTCATATTTAATAAAATACTTTTTTTCTTTTTGCCAGTCCTGGAGCTTGAACTCAGGGTCTTGGCACTGTCCTTGGGTTTTCTCAAGTGCTCTACCACTTGAGCCACAGCACCACTTCCAGCTTTTTCTGTGTATGTGGTACCAAGGAATCAACTCTAGGGCTTTGTGTATGCCAGTCAGGCACTCTACCACTAGGCCAAACTCCCTGCCCACTAAATAGCTTTTAATCATCATATCTGTTGAACATTGGCAGTCTGGTGTGTGTGTGTGTGTGTGTGTGTGTGTGTGTGTGTGTGTGTGTGTGTGTGTGTGTTTTGTTTAGTTTGCAGACTGAATTGAAGGCCTTACTCTTGCTGGGCAAGTTCTCTACCCATGAGTCACGTCCCCTTCTTTGGTTTAGTTATTGTTGAGATGAGGCTTATGCTCAAGCCAACCTGGACAACAGTCCTTCTACTTACACTGGCTGAGCACCCGGATGACAGGCAGGCCTCATCATATCATGCCCAGCTTGTGTGTTCATTTGTTAATCGGTCGAGAAAGGTTCTTTCCAACGTTTTGTCTGAATCGGCCCCAAATCTGGCAATCCCACTCTCTCAATTGGTCATTCTGTCACCAGCACTAAAGATCAAGGCCCCCAAAGCAGAGACACACTGAGAGAACACACAAACCAATACATCCATACAGTCAGAATGGGGCAGCCAATGTCTGAACAAGGGTTTCATTTACATAAACTGTCATATCCGACATCCCCCAAACCCTATGGGACATGTCCTTATGCTCCTCATTCAGTAGATAAGGCAGTCCAGAGAGGAGAAATGAGCTGTCAAAGGTCATGACCAGTAATTAGAAACGCCTACCTCCAAACTTAGGTCTGTCTAAACCAATAGCCTGATAGTTTCATCATGGGTACATCAATTATGTGAAAGTTCAATTTTCCCTGACTCTCCAATATACTTCTTGAGTGTTGGCCTCTGATTTTAGTTAAGTAAAATATATTTGGTGCCTACTGCATGCTGAAGACATTTGGGTTACTAAAGCTAATATTAAAATTAATTGACCTTTTTCCAATACATTCCTTTAAGCAGGGTACTGGTGACCTAGTCCTACAATGCTAGTTACTTAGGAGGCTGAGATCTGAGGGTTGAGGTTCAAAGCCAGCCCAGGCAAGAAGGTCTATGAGACTCTTATTTCTAATCAGCCAGAAGTGGCTGGGCGCTGGTGGCGCACTCCTGTAATCTTAGCTACTCAGGAGGAGATCTGCCAGCCAGGTCATGAAAGTCCAAGACTCTTATCTCCAATTAACGACCAGAAAACTGGAACTGGTAGATTGCTAGCCTTGAATTGAAGAGCTCAGGGACAGCACCCAGGCCCAGAGTTCAAGCCCAATGACTAACAAAAAAGAAAGAAAGAAGAAAAAGCCACAGCTGGTACTGCAGCTCAAGTTGCTAGCCTTGAACACAAAGAAACTCAGGGACGGAGCCCAAGCCCTAAGTTCAAGCCCCAAGACAGGCCAAAAAAAAAAAAATATCCTTTAGCTTCCCTGGTTAGGAGGCAGCTGGCATTTTTTTCTTTTTTCTTTCTTTTGCTAGTCTTGGGACTTGAACTCAGGGCCTGGGCACTGTCCTTGGGCTTTCTCAAGGTTAAACCTTTGCCACTTGAGCCACAGCACCACTTCAGGCTTTTGTCTACGTATGTGGTACTGAGGAATCAAACCCGGGTCTTCATGCATGCCAGGCGAGCACTCTACCACTAGGCCAAACTCCTGCCCACCCCCTTTTTTAAAATTACAGTAAAAGACATGAAATGAGTGGGTAGATCTTTAACAGGGCTCAGGAGAGCTTTTCAGATCAGAGAAGTAGAGGTAGGAGAAGGAGGGAGAGAGGTGGGGGAAAGGCTTAGAGAAGGTATGGACGGCCCCTCAAGAGAGAAGCTTGAAAATCCTTTCCATCAGAGATTTTCTTTACTTACAGCTGTCAAGTTCTTGAACTTGCTTTCTGTGGAAAGCAGAATGCACCGGAGGTACACTGGTCTGCATTGCTGGCTACAGCGTGAAGAAACACTCCGGGTAACAGATGCTGTGGCTGGAAACTGGAGCCCAGTCCTGGACTCTGGTTCAGTGATGGCAACTCCTTGGCACCATGGGCAGGCTATTTGTCACCCTAGTCTGGGGGGGGGGGACAGATCCCAGATGATGTAGCAGTGGTGCCAAGATGGCTGTCCTGCAGTCCTGTGAAGGGCAAGGGGGCTGGGGGAGTCCTGGAAGATGGGACGGAGGGAAGGGAGGGGGAGAGCAGGGAGAAGGGAAGGGAAAAGGGGTAAGAGGGAATGAGAATGTATCACCTTTTCTAACTCTAGCATGGCTTTTTCCCTGCCCAGTTCTCTGCGTAGCTAATGCCTGGGACTGTCCAGTTGCCCGCAGAATGGATTCTTTTCTTTTTCTTTCTTCTTTTTTTCCTGCCAGTCCTGAGGCTTGAACTCAGGGCCTGGCACTGTCCTTGGACATTTTTTACTCAAATGAACACTCTGCCACTTGAGCCACAACGCCATTTCTAGCTTTTTCTATATATGTGGTACTAAAGAATTGAACCCAGGGCTTTGTGCATGCTAGGCAAGCACTTTACCACTAGGTCACACTCCTTGCCCCAGGATGGATTCTTCACCCTGTAACAGTCATGGCACATGTTCAATTGTCTCTCACGCATACTTCAGGGGGCTCACTGGTCCCTGCTCATGATTAAGACTGAAATAGCGGCCTGATTTGCATGCTAGTTCAGCCTGCATTTCAGTTCTTGTTTCTTTGAAAAGGATCCGTTAGGGAAGCAGTACGAAATGTCAGCTTCCGGTCTGGTATTCCCCCCACTTAGCTTCAGCCTTGTAGCTTGACTTCTGTGGGATTCCCACTCATAGCCAGGGTCTCTGCATGCCAAGAGGCTTGTCTGATTCAGGAGTTGCTGGATGATGTGGTGAAATCACAATCCTGGGACATCAGACTTTTTCTTCTTCCATCACCTCAGATGGTCTCGTTGGAATCCACTTGAGTTCAAATCCCGGTCTCTCTAGGACATGCCTGTTAAGTGCAGGAGCCACCAAGGAAATTTCTACTTCTTCCTACAGGGAAGCTAAAGAGGCTTGTACACATTTTTACAATTATTCCAAATTGTCAAACCTCTGACAGTTGGCTACTCCTTATCAATGTCTAACCCTGGGGTTGGAGGTGTGGCTCACGTGGTAGAGTGTCAGACATCAAGTTCAAATCCCAGTCTCAGACAAAAAAGAAAAAAGGCAATGTCTAATTCATACTGATCTCCTAACATTTTAAATTTAGTTGGTTTTTTTTGTCTCAAACATTGACTGTCTCACGGTTTTGCCTCTGACTTTGTCATAGCCATCTCACTTTCTCTCCAAGACCACAGAGAGCTGTAGCCTCGTTCTAGGAAGGATCATTGCAAGACTGTATGTTAGACTTGGGGAACTTGGAGGTGTCTTAGTGTGGAAATTCTCTAGTCGTTAGAATCTAAGATGTAAAAGTCTGTCAACTTTTCTAGCTGCGGGAACTAGCCAAAGAGGTCTAATATCCCTTTCAGAATTGAATAGTTTTACTCACACCCTTTCATGATTTGAAGAAGAGCCTTTTCCTGCTATTTACATAGTAAGAAAGCCCTTTTCTGCATGCTCTGAGTGAAAGACTAAATGTTGGGAGGGAGAGAAAAGCAAGCATCCAGAGTAATTTGTGAATCAATCGAAGACACAACTGAAAACAAAACAAAACAAAACAAAAAAAATGAACAGTTTGCAAAAGAGGAAATAAATTGGACTAAAAGACATGTGGGAAAATGTTCAACTTCACTAGTAACAAAAGAAATGCAAATTAAAAAGGGGGCCAGGTATCATTTTCATCTATAAAACTTAGAAAACTTTCAAAAATGATACCAAGCATGTTTGAGTGGCATGGTGCCCTGCCAGGGCTGTGTGCCCTGTCCCCAGGCTGGGAGATGGGCACCTATCCTATTCTGTTACATTGTCCTAAGACAGGATCCAAGCAATCTTCAAAGACTCACAAAGGTACCTTTTATGTATAAGACTAAGAGAAAAAATGGCAACAACTTAGGTCAGACAAAAATGTTCTCATTTAAATTAGTATCATTTGGATACTGAGTAGCAAGAGTATTGTTTTAATACCCTGTTTAAATAAGAACAACATATTCCCATGGTGAACAGCAATTGCACTAAAAGATGCATGAAGAAAAAAATGCAAAATTGTGCAGATAGCTGATCTCAGATGCAGTTTTAAAAAAAAAATCTGGGCCGGGAGTTTGGCCTAGTGGTAGAGTGCTTGCCTAGCATGCATGAAGACCCGGGTTCGATTCCTCGGTACCCCACATACATAGCAAAAAGCCAGAAGTGGTGCTGAGGCTCAAGTGGTAGAGCTCTAGCCTTGAGAAAGTTCAAGGACAGTGCTCAGGCCCTGAGCTCAAGCCCAGGACTGGCAAAAAAAAAAAAAAAAAAAAAGAAAGAAATTCTGCTGTGGCTCAAGTGGTAGAGCTCTAGCCTTGAGAAAGCCCAAGGACAGTGCCTAGACCCTGAGTTCAAGGCCCAGGACTGTCAAAAAAAATCTAAGACATGAAAAGAAGTGATAAATATTGTATATTAATTTATTCATTGTTGATAGTTGGGAGTAAAGATGATTGGTAAGTTTTTTCTTTTTTCTCCCCCCCCACTTTCTTGGAGTACTGAAATTTGAATTCAGGGCTTCATTCTTGCTAGGCAGGAACGCTACCACATGAACTACCCTCATCCCTTCTATTTTTTAAAAATAATAGTAATAATGTGTAGCCATTTCCTCTTTTTGAAGATCTCATTATATAAACCAGGCTAGCCTTGAATTTATAATTTTCATGCCCCTTGAGTGCTGAAATAATCGGCACATATCACCAGGCATGGTCTTATATTGTCTCCATAATAGAATATGAATAGAAATTTCTCCAAATAAGGTATACAAATGTCCACTAAATAATCATTAATTTCTTATAACCACATATTTAGTGGCTTAAAACAATGTCACTTTATTATCTGGCAGTTCTGGAAGTCAGAAGTCCAGTGTGAGTGACAGTGGAAATGATGACAGATGGATTAGTGAACCTGGCACTGATGGCTTAACTCTGGAGCCTGGGATCTGAGGATTGTGGTTCAAAGCCAGCCAGGGCAGGAAAGTTCATGATACTTATCCCCAACTAGCCACCAGAAATCTGCAAGTAACGCTGAAGCTTAAGGTGGTAAAGCAATAGCCTTGAGCAAAATTGCTCAGGACAGCGCCCAAGTCCTGAATTCAAGCTTCAAAACTGACCTCCTACCCCGCCCCCCCTAAAAAGCACTGGTAGTTTCATTAGGAGGTCATGATCTAAAATTAATTGTGGTGATAAAAATACAACACTGGGAATAAATTTAAAAATATAGTCTAGAGTGTGGCAGTAGCCTTGAGCTGAAGAGTTCAGGGACAGCACCCAGACAAGAGTTCAAGGCCCACAACTGACAAAATACACACACACACACATACACACACACACACACACACACACACACACACACTGTACTTTTTTTTCCCTTTGGTAGTCCTTGTACTTGGTTGTCCGATGCTATGCCACTTGAGCCATACCTCCAGTCCTGCTTTATGCCATCTGTTTCAGAGATGGAGGGTCTCAAGAACGTTATTTGCCTGGTTTGACTTTAAATCAAGATCCTCCAGCTCTCAACCTCCTGAGAAGCAATACAAAAAGCCTAGTGATGCTGAGCAGTGTGGATTATTCACTAAGACAACATCTGTGCTGAAAATTACTTCCTTTCTCTAATTCTGTACCATCTCTCACAGATGTGGACGGATGCTGATACTCCTACAAGTTCATTTTTCCCTATTTTTTGTTTTTTCTATTTCTCACACGTGCCACCCCCCCACCCCCGGCCCTGTCATGGGATCTGTCTCTAGTATTTAGTGAAGAAGCCTTGTACCAAGCACTGGTGTAAGAGTGAGGACAAAACAACAACAACAACAAATGCAGGCTTGCTAATCTACCCATGCCGTGAGGGAAGAGTTCATCAAACCACTACTTACATGAGTAATGGCATGACAAATAAAACAAAAACAATGACAGTGCTATGAAAGATCTCAACTTGATGCGGATGGGGGATTACTGGGAAATCTAATTTAGATTCAGTAGTGGCAGCAGATGGGAAGTTGGTCTAAGGAAATTATTCTGAGCAGAATAAAGAGGGCAGGCAAAGACCTTTTGTCCAGTGCTGGGTGAGTTTGAGGAACTAGAAGAAAGCTGGTGCTGTTGGAAGGGACAGGACTGGAAACATGAAAGGATCTGGACGCTGTAAGGTTTAACGAGTGTGCCCGGGAGGTTGGGAGTGGCACACAGGACCTTTGTACATGGTAAGCAAGCGCTCTAGAGCCACACCCCAGCACGAGAGGCTGACTTTCATTTGGAGTGTTAGAAAGTTGTGAAAGGAATTTGAGCAGGAATGTGATTGCATGTATTTTCAAAGAGTCTAAGATGCCAGGGCCCAGATAAATTACCTCCATTGAAAGAACTTGCAGGAGTCATCAATATTTGTCCTAATCTGCGGAGAATGGCACTGTATTAGAGGAAGGAAGTTGCTGTGGGAAAATGAAGACAAACATGACAACCACACCTATGTGAATTATGTGACCATTACTAGTTTCAAAAAATTATCAAGTTTTGGTCAATTTTCAGGACTTGGGAATACAAAAAATAGAAATTTGGGATAAATGAATAAATAAGGCAAAAAGAAGAAAAAATGAACTTTCAATGAAATTCTTAGAAATTCTCGGTATTATAAGATATTCTGTATTCTACTAACTGGTTTAAATAATAATGTACATTTAAAATACGTTTATATAATATGTGTAGCATATATTATATAATATATACTATGTTAGTATAGTGTGTATATCATAGTATATATAGTAGATACAATACAATGTAAAGTATACAACATATATGTGTGTATACATATATGGCATACACATACACACTTTTTTTTTTTTTTGCGGGTCCTAGGGCTTGAACTCAGGGCACTGTCCTTGGTTTTTCTCAAGGCTAGAGCTCTACCACTTGAGCCTCAGCACCACTTCTGACTTTTTTTTTCTATGTATGTGGTACCAAGGAATTGAATCCAGGTCTTCGTGCATGCTAGGCAAGCACTTTACTGCTAGGCCAAACTCTCTGCCCTGTAAAATATTTTTGTATGTCATGGTGTGTGTGTGTGTGTGTGGTCTGTGTGTGTGTGTGTGTGTGTGTGTGTGTGTGTGTGTGATCCTTAGCCTCACCCATGCTTAGGAAAGCACTCTACAGCTAAGCTACAGCCTCAGCCCTGTTATGATGTTCAGAACATCTTCAAAAGCCTTTCTGTTTGCGGGACATTGTCTACGTCCCAGGCCAGCTCTGAAGATGTGGTAAAGGCTGGGTGCAGAGGCTCCCACGGGGCTGAGAACTGAAGACTGCAGTTTCAAGTCGGCCTGGGAATCCAGGTCTATGAGACTCTTGGCATTTTATTGCCAATGGAAGCTTTTGTTGCTAATGGGAGTTGCTGAAGAGACTTCTCTCATTGGTGCCCCATGGGGGGAGGCCTGGTGGCCACTTCATTTCTGCCCTCTGCACAGCTGACCCCCCAGTGTCAGAAGCACCCTCCCTGTGTGCTGAGTCATCGCTTACTCACTGTCGAGTGCCTGGCCTCCTGCCCCCCCCCAGCCCCTACTTGCAAGCCCTGAACGCTTCCTTCCCAGGGCATCAGGACCGAGTCATTTGGAAACCAGTCTCTGATGATCAAGGTGCTGAGACAGCAAGCGGGCCTCTCACCAGGTCACCAGTCTCACCAATCTCACCGATCTGGAAGGTGAATTCAGGAGAGGGTTTCGACCTCCGCCTGATGCCGGATTCACTTTCACTGCTGGGGCACTGTGCGGTCGCCTCTGAGGATGCCACGGCACCAGCCCGCTTCGGCCATTTCCTGCCTCTGCCTGCCCCATCCTAGGCAAGTGAGGCCAAACCTCCAACCCTTCCTCCCCCATGGACCCACTGTTGACCACAGCTCCTTGAACTAGTATCATTTGGGGCTTTGAGGACAGAAAACAGAAAGATGAGATTTGCGCCCTTTAACTTCTTGAGCTTCCTAGAAACTAGAGAATAGAGACCATACCTGTAATCCGAACCTCAGAAAGCCCAAGCAGAGGCATCAAGAGCTTGAGGCCAGCAAAGGGTACACAGTGACTCTGTCACAAAAAGAAAAGAAGAGATAAGAAAAGAAAAGGAAGAAGCCAGGGGCGCTGGCTCATGCCTGTAATTTTAGCTACTCAGGAGGCTGAGAAAAGGAAGAGGGGAAGGTAAATAAGGGAGAGGAGTGAAGGGAGATGGAAAGTATAACAGAGGAGGGACTGGAAATGTGGCCTAGTGATAGAGGTGATTGCCTAGCATGCATGAAGCCCCGTTTCCATTCCTCAGTAGCACATACACAGAAAAAACCAGAAGTGACACGGTGGTTCAAGTGGTAGAGTACTAGCCTTGAACAAAAGAAGCTCAGGGATAGTGAGTGCCCAGGCCCTGAGTTCAAACCCCAGGACAGGAAGAAGAAGGAGGAGGAGGAGGAGGAGGAGGAGAAGGGGGAAGAGGAGGAGGAGAATAAACTGATACAGTGTTCAAGGACCCACCACCTATTTTCACTAAGGGCTTTTATTAGGCTCCTAGGTCTTGTTCACTGCTGGAACCTGGCATGTAGTAGGCAGTTCATAAATGTTACTTTGGAAGTGGAAATGATGTCAACATCACTGTGATATTGTGGGATTTTCCATGTGTCCCCTTTGTGAATTCAATGCCCAGACAGGCTTTCCCGGGCCTCAGGCTCTCTTTCTTCCTGTCTTGCTCCCAACTCTCCACTATGCCCTCACCAAGTGTGCTATACCCCTTGTAGACTCTGCTAATGCCCAGATCTTCCCTCAGCAGCCTGCCTAAACTTCCTCCTTTCCAACCTCCTTCCAAGGGAGCGAGAGACAGAGAGAGACAGAGAGAGACAGAGAGAGAGAGAGTTGGTACTGGTACTTGAATTCAAGGCCTGGGCTGCCCCTTAGTTTTTTGCTCAAGGCTATTACTCTACCACTTGAGCTGGACTACTGCTAGTCATATTGGAAGTAAGTCTTATGGATTTTCCTGCCCAGGTTGGCTTCAAACCTTGATTCTCAGATCTCAGCCTCCTGAGTAACTAGGATTAGGTGAGAGGCATTAGTCATAATTGTGATTTTTTTTTTTTTGCCAGTCCTGGGCTTGAGCTCAGGGCCTGAGCACTGTCCTTGGACTTTCTCCAGGCTAGAGCTCTACCACTTGAGCCTCAGCACCACTTCCAGCTTTTTCTATGTACGTGGTACCGAGGAATTGAACTCAGGTCTTCGTGCAGGCTAGACAAGCACACTACCACAAGGTGAAACTACCAGCCCCACAATTGTGATTTTTAACCTGCAGATTTATGCTTTCAGTGTGAGCTCATATAAACAATCTGAGGGCCAGGAGTTTGGCCTAGTGATTGAGTACTTGCCTAGCCTGCACGAAGACCCAGGTTCAATTCCTCAGTACCACATACATAGAAAAAAAGAAAAAGAAAAAAACAATCTGAGTGACTTCCATTAAAAATAATAATAAAAATTAGCAGAAAGAGAGAAGAAAAGAAGGAATGGAAGGAGGAGGGAGGGAGGGAGAAAGGGGGAAAAGATTAAGTATTGTATATAATAAGTATTATTTATGGTGTCTGTTATAGACATCATACATGTCTATACATGGTACATACATGTATGCTTGCACTGTAACTAGGTTGTGATATAAAATATACTTCTTTGTATGTGCTGATCCTGGGGTTTGAACTCATTGTCTGGGTGCTCTCTGAGTATTTTTGCTCAAGGCTAGCACTCTACTACTCAAGCCACAGCTTTATTTTCATTGGCTTTTTTTTTTTGCTATTATTCATTGCAGATAAAAGTTTCATGGACTGAGCCAAGCACCAGTTGCTCATGCCTGTAATCCTAGCTACTCAAGAGGCTGAGATCTGAGGATCCTTGTTCAAAGCAGGAAAGTCCATGAGTCTCTTCGCTCTAATTAGTCACAGGAGGAGGGAAAAAAAAGCTGGAAGTGGAGCTGTGACTCAAGTGGTAGAGTGCTAGCCTTGAACAAAAGGAGCTCAGGGAGAGTGCTCACCCTGACCCAAGGACTGGCCCAGGACTGACAAAAAAAAAAAGTTCCTGCCTGGGTGTGTTTCCAACTATAATCCTTAGATCTCAGCCTCCTGAATATCGAAGATTACAGCCAACAGTGCCTGCCTAAAATATAGATTTGACTGCAGGCCATGGTCAAGTGACAGGCTTCTGTGACAGGCCAAAGGTTATCTCACCGCACTTACATGGAAACAGATCAGAGGGATTCAGCAGGGAGAGCAGGAGTGAGCAGGGGTCCAGGAGCGTGACAGAAATCTCAGCTCTCACAGGAATGCGGGAACAGGCTGAACACATGCCACACGCTGCTCACTGAACTCTGGGTTGAGAGTGAACAGCACTACTTGTGATGGGGTGCGGGGGAGAATGGAGAGAGTGAGGGAAGGGGTGGCACTGGCCTTTTTTTTTTTTTTTTTCTGTGCGCTGTCCTTGGGTTTTCTCAAGGCTAGCACGCTACCACTTGAGCCACAGCACCACTTCTGGCTTTTTCTATGTAAGTGGTACTGAGGCATCGAACCTAACCTTTGTGCATGCTAGGCAAGCACTCTACCAGCACTACCTACTAGGCCAAACTCCCAGGCCAGAAGTGTACCCATTACCTCAAAACTGTAACCCCTCTGCACATCACCTTTATAATAAATTAAACACACACACACACACACACACACACACACACACACACACAGATGTTCGGGGGGGGGAGAAAGACACCTCCGCTGTGCCAGCGTGGGTGGGTCCCAGGTGATCTGACAATCTGGGGAAAGCAACTGAACTGTCCATTGTTCTGGGAGGAGCTGGGCTCTGGCACTTTCTGAGTGGGGGTTGCTAAGAGTCCGCCCAGGGCTGACTTGGGGAGCCCCAGCTTGGCACACTTGTGTCTGAGTAAGTGTACCAATGAGTCCATCTGATCAAATGAATTCCCCAGCAGGGCGGTGACAGCTCTCAGTGTGTCATTGTCATGCAGGCAGATCCCATCTCCTGAGCACTTGTTACAAGTGCAGATTCTCAGGCACCCCAAATTCTGGGGTCAGACTCCTGGGAGTGGGTCCGGCCACCTGTGTTTACAGAGCCTCTACGGAGCCCTCCACCTCATCCATTCTGAGGCAGAAAATGAGAATCACCCTGTCAGGGCTGTCTCGTGGCTCTCTGTGTTGACTGTGTCTTAGGGCCTGGTCTAGGGACAGGCCTGCTGGCGAGCACAAGGACTAGGGTGCCTGACCCAGCCTTTTGTCATCACATGTGCAGTCTGTCCACTTCCCACAGCTCCTGCAGCTGGCACACCCTTCTCTCCCTGTGCCCCTCCCTGCTCCACAAGGCCCACACTGCTGGCCCTGATATGGGACAGTTTGGGACAGGTTTTTTGTTTGGTTTTGTTTTTGTTTTCTCTGGCTGTAGGGCTTGAACTCTGGGCCTGGGAGCTGTCCCTGCACTCTTCAGCTCAAGGCTAGCGCCCTACCACTTGAGCCACAGCACCACTTCTGGTTCTCTGGTGGTTTATTGGAGATCAGAGTCCCTCCAAGGGGCTGGGAGTTTGGCCTAGTGGTACAGTGCTTGCCTAGCATGCATGAAGACCCGGGTTCAACCCCTCGGTACCACATACATAGAAAAAAGCCGGAAGTGGTGCTGAGGCTCAAGTGGTAGAGCTCTAGCCTTGAGAAAATCCAAGGACAGTGCTCAGGCCCTGAGCTCAAGCCCACGACTGCCAAAAAAAAAAAAAAAAAGAGTCTCTCCAACTCTGGCTTTGTACCAAGATCCTCATATCTCAGCCTCCTGAGTAGCTACGATGACAGGAATGAGCCACCAGCACCTGGCTGGGACAGTTTTGAAAATGTCCTCCTACTCAGAAACTACAATCTGAGAATTGCAGTTTGAAGCCAGTCCAAGCAGGAAAGATTTATATCTCCAATTAACAACCATTAAGCCAGAAGTGAAGCTGTGGCTCAAGTGAGCAAAAAGAAACAGAGACAGTCACTATATATGCTTAAGAGTGTGTGTATGTGTGTGTGTGTGTGTGTGTGTGTGTGTGTGTGTGCGCGCTCGTGCATGTGCGTGTGTGTGCGTGCATGGAGTCCAAACCTGCATACATGGAGTCTGTTCTGCCTTTTTTGTTAAACACAGTACTCCCAAGAATCTCCCCCCCCCCAATCGGTCCTTAGCTTAGTACTCAGCATATATTGGATCCAAGTACCTAATTCACTCTCTAGCCCTGGCCTTGCACAGGTTGGCCATGGTTCCCAAACTATTCATAATCCCTGCCATCTTGCAGTCCCACGACGCCCTTGCCAGCACCTGCAGTCCACTTCCTCTCCTGCACAAGTCCTACCTGTTACCTAATGGCAGAGGACCTGTGCGTGGGCGCCCAGCAATGGCAACCTTTACCACCCACTTCCTGTGTTGACTTGCTAGGTACTGTGAGGTCCCAGGTGCCTGAGGAAGCTCTTACCATGCATCGTATGTCCTACTCCTGTCGGAAGCTCAGTTTCCATATTTGTAATGTGGTGATAAAAATGTGACGCTGAAAGACCGTTTGAGGGATGACCTGCTGGTGTGAAGAACCTGGTTCACGGGACCCAGTGAGCATAATAAACCACCCGTGAAGGGCTGAGGCAGTGTTTCCCCCTCAGATGGAGTGTCAGGTAAGTGCAAATGAATGTCTCGAAGAGAGGCTTGTGTGGGCTCAGGTTTGCCGTCCACACCACCATAGCTGCTGCTACTGAGAAAGTCCTAAGCCTTCTTCTGGGCCCTCACTTGTCTTGCCTCTCACCGTCATCAATGTCATCCGCATCCTCATGGTTATTGTCCTCATCACCATCCCCACACCCCGTGCAGAATACACACATGGGTACCTACATCAAGCCAGCACAGTATGATTGTGTGTGTGGGGGGGTGTTTTAGTACTGGGGCTTGAACTCGGGGCTTTGCCCTCTTGCTTGGGTATTTTGCTCAAGACTGGTGCTCTACCATTTGAACCACATTTCCACTTCCAGCTCTTTTCTGGCTAATTAAAGAGAATCATTTCTCAGATTTTCCCCCTTGGCTGACTTTGGATCTAGATCTTCAGATCTCAGCCTCTTTTTAAAAGAATTTATTTTTTCATCTATGTGGTACTGAGGATTTGAATCCAGGGCCTTATGTATTCTAGGCAATCACTCTACCACTAAGCCACATTCCCAGCCCAGATCTCAGTCCCTTGAAGAGCTAGGACTCCAGGTGTGAGCCGCCAACTCCCATCTCCATATCTTTTTTCACATAGCCTTCATCATCTCCCTCAATGTGCCTCCCCTCAGGCACACACCATTCCTTCCCTTTCCTCTACCCTTCCATGTCTAGTCATGCTCTACTTCTCCCATGAAGCCTCCCCTGACCTTTGAAAAGTATAGCCATGGAACAAGGCTCGGCTTCTGGCTTTGTCCTGTTCATTTTATCTGCCAGGACTTAGATAGACCCAGAGACCAAGAGTCTATGTCCACCTTAGCTCCAGATAAGCCAGGAATACAAAAATTTCCCTCTAAGGCTTGGACGAGTGGAGTGGTGGGGCCAATCACCATGAGCTCCACTCCATATCCTGAAGGGGAGCAGAGGCTGTGGGGGTGATCATGCCTGTGAAGCTGTGTAAGTATGGATCTTAAGGGAACCCATTACTCCCTAGTACATTCTAGTCACAGACTGTCTGGACCACGAACCAGAAATCACCCAGAGTCAAAGAACAGGCTGATGAGAGGCCCAGAAACCAGGTCTGTAAAGAATGGTTGAAGACACTGCGGATAAGGTTTTGGGACATAGGAGACTCGCCCACAAGTATGTGATATCTATCTTCAGAGGGCACTGATTGAAAAAGATGCCACACAATCTGCACTCAGGACCAGCCAGCCCCACAGGTATGTTACAAGAAGACCTACTGACACGATGGGAGAGCTACGTTTCTAAGCACTAAACCCTGGGTTCAATTCCTCAGTACCACATAAATAGAAAAAGCTGAAAGTGGCGCTGTGACTCAAGTGTGGAGTGCTAGCCTTGAGCAAAAGAAACTCAGGGACAGTGTCCAGGTCCTGAGTTCAAGTCCCAGGACAGGGAGAAAAAAAATCAAATAAAAGCCAGGCACCAGTGGTTCGCACCTGTAATCCTAGCTACTCAGGAAGCTGAGATCGGAGGATCAGGATTCAACACCTGCCTGGACAATGAAATCTGCAAGGTTTTTAGCTCCAATTAAAAACATCAAAAAATTAGAAGTGGAGCTGTGGCTCAAGTGCTAGAGTACTAGCCTTGAGTTCAAAAGCTCAGGGACAGCACCCAGGCCCTACACTCAAGCCCCAGGACTGACACAAAAATTAGTAAGAATTAATTAGATTAAAAAAAGATTGGATCCCAGAGAATGCTGATTTGGCTTGACAGACAAGATGACAACAAAGAACTGGCAGTGTAGGTGCTTCTCTCTGGGTGTTATTTTTACATAATTGTGGACAGAGACAGGAAATGAACACTCATGGAAGAAAAAAAAACCCCACAAAAGTGAGGCTTGGAGAGGAAATGGATCAACTGTCTACAAAGGGGCTTCATAAAAGAAAAAGCCCTCAAATAGGGCAGAGCCAAGGAAAAGGCAGGGACGCTGAGTGTGAGAGAGCAAAGCCTGTAAGAACAGAGAAACCACTGAATGCACAGTTAGCAAACCTATATCCACATGAGCTGCTGCTGGTTAGCTGTGGGTCCGGGGTGAGTGACCTTCCCTCTCTGGGTTAGGGGCACCTCCTGGGTAAATCTGAGAGTTGGTATGGGTGGTCTCCCCATCTTCTCTAGTTGGGTACTTAGTGATGTTGATCTTTTTTTGAAACAAAAATTATTATTATAAAGGTAATGTATAGAGGAGTTAGAGTAATATACGGTGGGTAAAGAGTACATTTCTTTTTGGCCCAGTGTCATCCCTTCTCTTGCTCTCTCCCAGTCTGCTGATCATCTTCCTGCCAACCAAGTTTATTTGTGGGTAGAACATTGTTAATTTTTTTTAATTAGACAATGTTATTTTCAAATTCAATGTTACTTTCTAATTCAGTTAGAACTTTTTTTTTTTAAGAAAACGATGCTATGGCTATGTTTATAGTTCTGCTTGTCTTAGACAATTCCCTTTTTGTCTCCCCTTTGCCAAATTCTCACCTCTCTCTTTCAAACTTGAGCTGAAAAAATTAAGGAGTTTTGCCAGGCACCAGTGGCCCATGTCTGTAATCTTAGCTGCTCCAGTGGCTAAGATCTAAGGATCATAGTTCAAAAGTCAACCTAGGCAAGAAAGTCTCTGAAACTTTCCAATTAACCATCAGAAAGTTGGAGTAGAGGTGGTAGAGTGCTAGCCTTGAATGAATAAGCTAAGGAACAGTACCCAGGCTCTGAGTTTAAGCCCCAGTATCAGTATCAGTGTAAACACACACACACACACACACACACACACACACACACACACACATATACGTAAGGAGTTTTGTGCCTGCTGAGGCCAAACAATAATAGCAATAGGTCTGTCAAGTGCTCTGATTTGCCTAGGACTAAGGGATTTCCCAGGACTAGGGACTTTCTTTCTTTCAGTTTGGGGCAAAATGGAATGATTGTTCTCCCTTGTTGGTGAGGGAGGTAAAGACATAGAGTTGGCTGGGAGAAGAAGCAACTAGACAAAAGTGTCACCATTCTTTTTCTTGGGGAGTCCCCCACACACATTATGGTGGTTTTTTGTTACAAGGCCTGCATCCCTCACAAAGGTCCAAGGGAGAGAAGTGAGGGGCCAGCTTTGCACCAGTCTCAAACCCCACCTGACTCGCATTGCCAGGAAAGATGCTGAAATGCTTGACTGGCACTGATGCTGCTGTGGGGGATTTTCCCTTTTTCTTTAAAAAAAAAAAAAAAGAGACCCAGTGGAAAAAAAAAAAAAAAAGCGATGAGTTGTGAGGTAGATAGCAGGCCTCCCGCAGCCCAGGAGGCTGCGCGGAGCTCATTTGTTTAAATTTTGGGCTGACGCCTGCCCCCCTGTCTATAGGCAACATACGTAGAACCTCTCGGCATCAGACGGTGACCAGTCTGGTGACTCACACCTGCAGCCATGAACTACCCCCTGACCCTGGACATGGACCTCGTGAACCTGGAGGACCTGGTGAGTAGAGACGCGCCTACCATTTGAAACCTCTTCCACTGAGAGAGGGGTCAGCGTGGAAGTCTCACTGTGAGTCAGTAGAATGTAGACAGACTCCATGGTGGCTACTTTTTGAGGTTTTTGGTTTCTTAGCCTGACAAATAAGTATGGCTGTTACCCTTCAGAGGTGGAAGGCATGGGTTCGGATCCGGCACCGTCCTGTGACTTGCTAAGTGATTGAGAACACAGCCCTTTTCCCCAGGGAAGCCTCTCCTTACAGCTGAGGCACCGAGGAAGCACGTTGGGAGTTTTCTCATTGTCAAGAGGCTGGCATTGCTCCTTGACAATCAACACTGAGGGGTTCATCTCTTGCTAGACGATTGTTTTCTCAAGGCATGACATTCTGCATTGGATGGAGAAGCTGAAAAACTAATCCATGCCCTCAAACAGCTCATGATCCAGCAAAGAACGAGCCAATCAGTCACGGAAGCTGTAGGACAATGATTATATGCTAGACTCAGGAAATACGGGGCCAGTTGGTAGCAGGGAAGAGAGTTCCGGTGGGCCAAGTTGAGAAGCAGGGCGTGCTAAGTGGGTGAGGGAACCCCGTGTTAGTCTTAGAGGTTGGGGTCTCCTGTGAAGGACTAGCACCGATAGAGAGAAGGGATTCTTGGAAGGATTTCATAGGGGTGCTAAAGGAAGGATGCCCAGCAGTGCTCTGTGACACCCACCCAAGTGAGTGTCTGCAGGGAAGCATCATGGCTCAGGTAACTTGGTTGTCCCCAAGTATGTGTGTGGGGACAACTCAGTCAGATGACTCCCAGGACACTGGCAGCAGAGGACTTGTTGTTATGATGTATTGGAATTATTGTCAGGAGATCCTTCTCTGGGGAAGTATTTCTCTCTGAGCTACATTCCGGCCTGGGTCATGAAGAATGCAGACCCTAGCGCCTGCCAGCTCTCCACATCTAAAGTCACCCCCCAAGTTTCCCGGCTCCTTTGGGTCCCCAGGGGTGAGTCTATTTTCTCACTCTTACCCACTGTGTTTCCAGACATGTTGCAAAGATGCTGCATCTCTTGTCCCAGGCTGGGAAGGGTCAGTGGGATGTGGCACAGGTGAACAAGAACTCATTATTATACCTCTGACCTCTCTAATCAAACTCCAGTTCAAGTCAGACCATCTATATAAGTCATCTGATCAGGACCTGGTGGTGCAGTCTGTGGCTGGAATACAAAATTGAACTCCAGGGATCCTTGTTAGAGAGATGTGAAGAATTTTTTAAGTGGAGTCTGGTGGTGTACACCTGTAATGCCAATACTGGGGAGACAGAGGCAAGAAGGTGGTGCAGTTCAGGCCAGTCTGGGCTACATCATGATCTCCGTCTCGAATAAACAGCAACAAGAATTTGAAGCTGGCAAAGCATTAAATGGAATGTGCGGTCCTTGTAAAGTGTATGCCCTACGTGACTGCTCAGGTGACCCCCCAGGCACCAGCCTGGAGTCTAACCAGCATCTAGGCCAGACCCCATGTCAGACTAAAACCTCAATGCCCTGCATGGCAATGTGCTCCCACTGGGGCCCCTTGTCCTCACCACTGCCCACACCTCATTAGGTTACTGGGTGTCTTCAGCCTCCAGCTTCAAACTGACCACGAGCCTTGACCCAGTTGGATACTTTAGTAACCACCTGGAGACCCGGCCAGCCCTGGTTTCTCAGAAACCCCAAGAGTTTCCCCTCACTACCCGCCTCAGCTTGCTGAGTGACCTACAAGTACCGATAATGGCAGGGGATAAAAGGACAGCCTGGTCCGTGTCATAAAGGAAACCTACATCCCGGGGAGCGGGACCTGAAGACTTACTTCATCTCGTACCTCACACCAGTTCTCCAGATTTGTTCAGCCTCAGAAATACAGACTGTCCCCCTCGGTCCCACTCTCCCCCTCACAGCTGTGATTTGCCTTGGAAAAGGGCCCCCACCGTGTCACAGAACTGAGGTGACAAAGCAGAAGAGTCCTCAAAGGCAGTGATTTCCCAGGAAATCGGTTTGTGCAGTGCTGAAATTAGAACCCAAGGTCATACCCTCCCTAGGCAAGGGCTCTGTCACCGAGCTTCCTCTCCAGCTCCCCTCCCCCACTGGTGAGCATCTTCTTGCCTTGTGTGGTTGAGGTCTTTGCTCCTCATTTTCTCTGGAGTCTGTCCAGTTTCTTCTATTCCTTTTGTTTCCCGTTCCCCTCCCTGTCCTTCCAAGTACAGGCCCAGTGTCCCAGATTACTAGGTTCTACACTCCAGGGCTGGGCTTGGAAGGAGGTTCCTCCGCCCTAAGCCAAGCATTAGCCATCCTGTACGCCTTTCATCTTCTTCAATGCTAAGATCAACTCTCACCACGTACAATGCTTTAACCTGCATACTGGATCCAGCTGGCTAAGAACTAAGAAGAAAGAGCCAGCTACCTAGGGTTTGGCATGCCAGGAAAGCACCGGCTGGGAAGGCCAATCAAGGCAGACCTAGGGAAACTTGATCAGAGAGAGAACCTGTTCTGGACAGAGCCAGGGTGGGGCTGGGGCACTCCCACCCCTGGTCATGGGCCACCTCTCCAGCCCCACGCGTGCACCAGCCAGGAAGAGAAGCTGCCGCAGTGAGGGGAAAGCCCGTGGAAGGCCAGAGTCTTGTTACCCTGATGCTTCCCCACTGGTGACCACCACAGACCAGAGAACCTGTGTCGCCAGAGCATCACAGGATGTCCACACCGTGACATCTCCGCACTGTCTCCTTTCACCAAGGAGGTGTGAAGAAGAGGAACCAAAACCCCCTGAGGCTGTTTCTGGGCTTTACCTAGGGGGAGGGAAGGCTCCCCACCCTACTTCAGCCAGGGCAAAAGTCCCAGCGTAGCCCCAGTGAAGGAGGGCCTGAGTAGAGTGTGCCTGGAAAGATCTTGAATGAGGGGAGACCCAAGGCCAGCCTAGGCCGGGATTGGCATGGGATAGTGGGGAAATCTAGAGTCTGGTACTTTCTTTCTTGGGGACACAAGCTGTGTCTGATCGCACCCCTCTTTAAGATAGCCTAAAAGAGTGGCCGTATGTTTAGAATGCAGGAACAGAAGCTAACCATGGTCTGAGAGTCACCGCTACATGTGCCTGACCGTGACTGTCCTCAAAGTACAAGCTGAGAATATCATGCAGGATGGGATACCTTGAAACGTCAAGACTCAGCCCAGGGGCAGCTTAAAGTCTCCTCTAGACCTGTATTAAGAGGGGTACTGCTCGGCCAACAGCCACCACCCTTGGATGGATATAAAATAAAATGAGGTGTGAAAGGCTTGCTCCTGAAACAGGAGCCAGGGAGGAGAAGGAGGAGACAGGTGGTTCTAAAGGCTGGGGTGAGAGGTAACCTGGCCAGCCCCCTCTCAGGTCCTAACTCATTCCTGGGACTAGTCACATAGAGACATAAAAGGAGGCGGAGTCTCTGTGGTCCCCACAGGCAGGACACAGATCAGCTCTTGGCATGAGTGCCAGCATGACTCAGGCTGTGGAGTCCTGTGGTTGGGCGTGGGTGAGCAGGCTGGGGGTTGGCAGCCCTACCCCTCCCTAAGAGGTGAAGTCTAAGTAGCACTTCCTTCGCTGGCTGCAGTAGAGTTGGACAAAGACCACGCTTAGAACCAGAATGGCTTGTGAGCAATCCAGACGCAACACAAGGCA
Source organism: Megascapheus bottae (assembly GCF_031878675.1). Classification (NCBI taxonomy): domain Eukaryota; kingdom Metazoa; phylum Chordata; class Mammalia; order Rodentia; family Geomyidae; genus Megascapheus; species Megascapheus bottae. Next base: position 5,046,077 of record NC_143535.1, on the reverse strand, counting down.
AGATCCAGCCTCCTTCCAAGGCAGGAACCTCAAACTGTGCTCTCGTTGACATTGGGCCCTTCTCCTTGTTGGATAGTTGTGTCTGTTGGAAAATTGTCCCTCCATGAGCAGAAACACTAGCCTATTGACTTCTCCTTTCTCCTGGTATGCCCCACAGAGGCTCATGCCACTGTCCATGTCTGCCCTCTCATCTTAGGGGCTCTGCCAGTGCTTCAGGACAGCTGGCACAGAGACCAGTCTTCTCTTCCTTGGACTCTACACCACTATTGTCTGGAAACTTCCTGCCAGGGAAGAGTTCTCCAAACCCCTCAGTAGACCTTTGTTCAGGCCAACAGAACTGGGTTGGAATCTGTCTGTCATCTCACCTAAAGGAAGGCAATTCATCGAAGCTCTCGGTCAGCCCTGTCACTAGCAACTCCTCTGAAACTTTAACAACACTCTCGAGATTTTTCTTTTCTCATGACCTATAGTTAACAGATTCTCCTTGACTTATCTGTGGATAGTTGGCGTGTGTGTGTGTGTGTGTGTGTGTGTGTGTGTGTGTGTGTGTGTGTATCTTGGTGTATTGCCCAGGCTGGTCTCAGATTCAGAGGTTCAGGAGATACTCTTGTGCCACCAACTCAGCCAGTGGATGTGTCTCCATCCTACTCCATTCCCCATCCCTGGGCACTGCACTGCTCCCTACTTCTGCCCCAGTGCTCACAATTTTCAGTCAATTCCTAGCTCCGTGGCCACGTCATTTGTGACACCATGCTTTCTTTCCTCCTTTGGGAGCGCGTCCCTAGCCTAGTTTTGGTAATATTCTGCTGGGTGCCTGCCTGTGCCCGCGTGCTGGGGCATGTATGCAGCGCCTGGGTATATATGCAGGAAGGTGAGTTGTTTGCTGTATGGCAGGTTGTGCACTTGAAGGCCTTGGTTTCTCGGCCTTCCATGGCCAAAAATGAGTGAACCCCTGGTCCAGGTGCTGTCACCGAGCTCCCTCTGATGTGAGCCTAGACTACTTCCTACAGAGCAATCTAAAGTAGCACTCAGGAATTGCTGAGTCTTCTCCTCTCTGTTCCAGGCCAGGGCCAACATTGCTTTATTGACTCCACAGGGTTTGTTTTTTTGTTCGTTTGTTTTTTGGTAGAGGGAAGAGGCCTAAATTGTTACATATGGGAAGTGGCTTTAACATGTGCCACTCCTATGTCCCCAGAACATCTGTTTGACATCTCCTGCTATGCACCAAGCCACCTTCCCCGCAGCTTCCCTTCTCTGTAAGCACTTGGCCAAACCAGTCCTCTGGGTTCTGGGAAATGGAGTGCCTGGAAAATGTCCCCCTGTGCTGCCTTAAACAGGAAGTGCACTGATCAGCCTGGATGTCTTAGAGCATAAGACTTGAGCTGGTCTATTAAGGGCCTTTGGGCCAGACAGTCTGGCTGAACCTAAGCCTTCCCCTGGGCAGTGGGGCATCTAGACTCTAGTTTCTGCCAAGGTAGGTGGAGTCAAGCCCCACAGCTGGCCCCAGGCCCCGTATCCCTCCTCCACTGTCAAAAGCCTGGATTCTGCTTCAGGACTGCTCACCTGACCCTTTCCCCTGAGTCTCCTGCAGACCTGAGGTGAGGATATTAGTGAATCTATTGAACATAGCTCCACAGAGGGAATGAGAAACCAAGACAGGAAACTGAAAGAGGAAGAGGAAGATAGAGTCCCTGGCGAGAACTCAGACAGGCTCAAGTGTAATTCCAAGAGGGCCAGTGGGACTGAGTGGGTCTTGAAGAAGGCCTTAGAACTAGATAGAAAGGCCTGCTGGACCAAAGGAAGGGGTTTTTTGGTGGATCATGGGGCTTGAACTCTGGGCCTGGGGGCTGTCCCTGAGCTCTTCAGCTCTAGGCTACCACCCTTACCCTTGAGCCACAACCCAACTTCCTATTTTCTAGTGATTAATTGGAGATAAGAGTCTCAGGTTCTTTAGTGCCCGGGCTGGCTTTGAACCACAATCCTCAGATCTGAGTCTCCTGAGTAGCTAGGATTACAGGCGAGAGCCACCGCACCCAGCCCAAAGGAAGGGTTTTCACAAAATGTTTGGTGACAGGAAGGTCAGAGAGTGTCGGGAACAGGAGACTAATAAGAAGGAATTCCTGGAGACTAGGGTATCTACAGCAATAAAGTGGATGGCGAGGATTGGCAGGTAAAAGGAATATGCGTTTTGGAGAAACCCCAAGGTCCTCTTTGGAGTCATCTAAGCCACTACCATGGAGTCTCAAGAGGTCCTTGATTTACAAGTGAAAAATAGAAAAATGCCATACCAGGGCTTCAACTCAGGGCCTGTGTGGTGCCCATTAGTTCTTTTTTTTTTTTTTTATTGGTCAAGGCTGGCACTCTACACTTGAATCACAGCTCTACTTTCAGAATTTGGGCAGCTAATTGGAAATAAGAGTCTCTCAGGTTTTGTCCACCTGGGCTGGCTTGGAACCCTGATCTCCAGATCTCAGCTTTCTGGGTAGCTAGTATTACAGAAGTGCACCTGTAGCTAGAACCATTTTCTTAAACAAAAGTCTGTGCGTGTTTGATCACATGGTCTGGTTTAAAGGCAGAAAGAAGGAGGTCCTGGAGTCCCAACACCAGGGACACTTGTAAGACACACACAGTCCCAACACTCATAGTGTGTGGGGTGCCCTGCACATGGGCTGGAGGGTGCACGATGAGCATTGAAATCTGTCCCTAAGAGGACAGGCTGCAAACCTGTGTCCTTCCGCCAGGTCATGATCCTCTGTCCTGGAATGCAAGGAAACTGGCTTACTCCACTCCTCCACAGAGTTACCTTAACCTGAAAATGGCTTTTTCTCGTAGGTGGCTTTTGAGTTTGAAGGGAGAGAAAAAAAAGAAAAGACAAAGGCAAAAAGAAAACCACTTTTTAGAGGTGACAGGGAACCAGTAAAGGATTTAAACGAGACCTTAGTGTGATGCGTTGTTCCGTGGTTGTTTGAGATGACGTCTCGCTACAGATAGTTGATCTCAAACCCCTGGGCTTAAGCTGTTAGCCCACCTCAGCCTTCCTCAGTAGCTAGAGCCCAGGTGTGCCTGCCATAGCACTCAGCTAGACTCACCCTGTCCTTCGTGCAGGAAGTGGACAGAGTGGAGAAGTTGGTGGGCAAGGGGCTCTGGAGGAACAGTCATCCTGAGAGGTAGAGTGAGGAGGGCTGGCCTGAGGTGATGGCACAGTTGTGCAATGCTGGATGGTAGACAGCTTTGCCATGGTACCCAGGTGTCCCCCTGCCTTCTCATGGAGCCAGCTGCTTCAGGGACCAGAAGGAGAGCTGACCAGGTGGGAAGGGGTTTGCCCACCCCTGAGAATGAGTGTGTGCCCAGCACTCGGGTCCCTAGGCGGCATGAAAGCCTGCAGAAGCCAGTGTAGCCCCCACTGCCTACAGGACACCCTGAACCTGAACCCGGGACGCAGCCTCTCCCGGGCTTATCATTTCTAGAATCGCTTTATGAAGCCATCCATGTCCGTTGAGTACAATCAGTTTTGCATTGCACGGGGAGGTGGGTTGACCAAGGCAGGGTGGGAAGTACAGAGCTGAGAGGTGAGGCTGAGCAGGTGCAGGGCAGCTGTGAGTGAAAGGTATGAAAACAGGCACGTTGTCTTCCTCTGCGGTTAGCTGAATAAACAGCCTGAGCCCTGGTGTGTGGGGGGGGGGAGGAGGGGGGCATGATGGAGAGAAGAGGAGGATGAGGAGGAGGGAACTTCCGGAGACATAATAGACACACCCCTTCACTCAGAACAGTCTCCCTCCCTCCGTCCCTCCCCTGTCTAGTCCCCTTGTGTCTCTCTTTTCCTTCTGCCTCTCTTAGCTTCTCTGCTTCTTGGCACTGGGATTCCCTAACCTGGGGAGTCTGCAAGGCATAGGAGGCAGCAGAGAGGGCTGCATCTGCCCCTCTCCCTGGAGGCTTTGAAGGAGCCCCAGGCAGTGCTGTCTGTGCTGAGAGGCTTGGATTCTGTGTGGATTCAAACAAACCTGTTCCCTTTAACAAGACACATCTGTTGAAGGTGGCAGTGTTAGATATCTCCAGCTTGTGTGATTAAATCAAATGGAAGACTGGGGTTCTACAATCTCAGTGATAATAAAGATCATCCTGAACTGGGGAGGGAGGTGGGGGGAGGAATGCAGAGGCTGGCAGGCTGTATCAAGACCCTGACTGTCACCTCCCCAAAGTGAGATTCTAGGTGTTAGTGCTCATTCTTCGGTTTAGAAAAAGTACAGACGGCTCCTTTCTCCCACCAGATCCAGCCCCCAAATGGCAGTCCTGATTCTACACCCAAGGACACACAGACACAAAGTAAGTCATGGCACACAGTCCTTTATGGCTTCCAAAGCATGCCCATCCCATATGTCTCATCCTTGTCACCTTGTCACCTCGTCACTGCCCTGATGAGCAATCGGACCACCCAAGCACAGACAAGCTACAGGCTAGGGAGGTGACTCAGTAAGGGAGCACTTGCCCAGAGTGAGATGTCCTGGGTCTGTCACACACACACACACACACACACACACACACACACAGCTGGAAAAGACACACCATGCATACCCTTGTAAACAGACACACCAAGGAAACTTGGAGGGTCATGAAGGGACAGGACAGTACCGGGACAAAAGCAGTTGGCCCGGAGGACTAGGACACAGCTACAAGGCAGCTAGGATTCCTCTTAGAGGCGGATGGCAGGGTCCTCAGTCGTTCACTTCCTGCCTCCTTGTTCCTGCAGTACAGGGACTTGGCCAACTACAACGACAACAGCACGGACAGCCCCCTGGAAAGTCACTTCTGCTCCACCGTGGAGGGACCCCTGCTGACCTCTTTCAAGGCCGTGTTCATGCCCGTGGCCTACAGCCTCATCTTCCTCCTGGGTCTTTCCGGCAACATTTTGGTGCTCGTGATCTTGGAGCGGCACCGGCAGACACGGAGCTCCACCGAGACCTTCTTGTTCCACCTGGCAGTGGCTGACCTCCTGCTGGTCTTCGTGCTGCCCTTTGCTGTGGCTGAGGGCTCTGTGGGTTGGGTGTTGGGGACATTCCTCTGCAAATCTGTGATTGCCTTGCACAAACTCAACTTCTACTGCAGCAGCCTGCTGCTGGCCTGCATCGCCGTGGACCGCTACCTGGCCATCGTCCACGCTGTCCACGCCTACCGCCACCGCCGCCTCCTCTCCATCCACATCACCTGCTCCACCGTCTGGGTGGTGGGTTTGCTCTTTGCTCTGCCGGAGCTTCTCTTTGCCAAGGTCATCCAACCTCATCACAACGAGTCCCTGCCACGCTGCACCTTCTCCCAAGAGAACCAAGCTGAGAGCAGGGCCTGGTTCATCTCTCGCTTCCTCTACCACGTCGGGGGCTTCCTGCTGCCCATGCTGGTGATGAGCTGGTGCTATGTGGGGGTGGTGCACAGGCTGTGCCAGGCCCAGAGGCGCCCTCAGAGACAGAAGGCCGTCAGGGTGGCCATCTTGGTCACCAGCATCTTCTTTCTCTGCTGGTCACCTTACCACATTGTCATCTTCCTGGACACCCTGGCGAGACTGAACGCCGTGGATAACAGCTGCCAGCTGAATGGCTATCTCCCTGTGGCCATCACCATGTGTGAGTTTGTGGGCCTAGCCCACTGCTGCCTCAACCCCGTGCTCTACACTTTCGCCGGCGTGAAGTTCCGCAGTGACCTATCTCGGCTTCTGACCAAGCTGGGCTGTGTCGGCCCTGCCTCTCTCTGCCAGCTCTTCCCTAGCTGGCGCAAGAGCAGTCTCTCTGAGTCAGAGAATGCCACCTCCCTCACCACCTTCTAGGACCTCGCAGTCACCACCTTTGTTTCTGCTTTCCTGGGGCATGCAGTGAAGATGGAAGCCGTGCCAGAAGCAGCTGGGGCCCCAGGAGCTTCTTTGGCCAGCATCCTATGTGGAGGCAACCAAGATCGTTTTGCTCAGCAGTAAACCAAGGGGTGTCTGTGCCCCTGCATCTCCTTGGGCTGTACACCATCTCCACCAAACCAACCAAAATCTCAAGAACCCACTTACTGCTGGTGGCCATAGGGAATTCAGTGCCCTCCCCTTCGTTCTGAAGGACTAACCCCTACCCTGCCCTCCTTATCCACCACAGACACCAGGCAAACCCCCGGGGATGCGTGTGCTTACTGTGCAGGCAGGACAATGCACCTAAACCTGGCTGGAATGCCACTTGGACCCAGCAGAATGGGTCCTGACGGCCTTTTCATTAACCTCTGCCTCCTTGCTTAGAACCCATAGAAGACACAACCCTGCCCCACAACCCACACAGCCTCGGATCCCCCCACTGTTATGCCTCAATAAATAGTCCTAATCTGTTGAAGATCAAGTCCAGCCCAGTCCTTTTCCCTTTTCCTTTGCCTCCATGTTCCTAACATATGGTGATGAAACCCAGGACAGGAAAAGCACCAGGAGTAACTGGTTCCCCTCCACCTGTCTCTCTTCCGGTCTTTTGCTACCCTTCATCTCTTTCTGAGGTCTCTCTTCCACCAAGAGCAGATAGTCCCTTGGGCTTCTTTCTCCTCCATCTTCCTCTTACTCGTCCCTCTCTTCTGACTCTTGGTCTCCAGGCAGGAGGCCCTTCCCAGTTTGACCAATTCCATCCACCACCCAAAAGCCTTCAGGACAAGGTAACTGTGCCAGAGACGCCCCAATATGGACCTAGGGACTCTGGGAGTCCCTCCCTTCCTGTCTGTGGGGGTCCCTCTCTAGGAATCTCTCATGTTTTGTGGACCCCCTGATACCCTTTAATTGGGACTTTGGGGATGCCCTCTCCTAATTATTGGGATCTATCCATTAGCCTTCTCACACCTTTGGGGATGCATGAAGTGGCAGGAGAAAGACTCCATAGTCCCACCAGATTTTTCCAAAATGGGTTCCAAATTGTCTCTCAGAGACACCACATTGGCTTGCCTGCAATCAAATCTTAGTCAGACACACTGAGGGATAAATAACTTCTGTTCAAATTTAAGTTTGGGCCATGAGTGTTGGCCTAGCGGTAGAGTGCTCACCTAGAATGCACAAAGGCCTGAGCTAGATTCCTCGGTACCACATACACAGAAAAAACCAGAAGTGGTGCTGTGGCTCAAGTGACAGAGCACTAACCTTGAGCAAAATATGTCCAAGGACAGTGCCCAGGCCCTGAGTTCACACCCCAGGACTGGCAAACCAACCAACCAACCAACAAACTTCTATTCTTAACAAGTTCCAGGTAAACCCTGCTAAAAAAAAAAAAAAGAGGGGCTGGGAGTTTGGCCTAGTAGTAGAGTGCTTGCCTAGCATGCATGAATCCCTGGGTTTGATTCCTCAGCACCACATACATAGCAAAAGCCAGGACTGGTGCTGTGGCTCAAGTGGAAGTGGTAGTGCTTTAGACTTGAGAAAGCCCAAGGACAGTGCTCAGACCCTGAGTTCAAGCCCTAGGACTGGCAAAAAAAGAAAGAAAGTAAGAAAGAAAGAAAGAAAGAAAGAAAGAAAGAAAGAAAGAAAGAAAGAAAGGAAAAAGGAAGAAAAGAAAGAAAACCTGTTTCTATTGATTGCTCCAATTGGAGGAAAGGGGCTTCAAAAGCCCCTTCAAAAGGCTCATTTGATTTGAGGTCAAAGCAAGCCCAGGCAGAAAAGACTCTCTGGGACTCAGTTCTAATTAACCAGCAAAATGCTACAAATGGTGCTGTGGCTCAAAGTGGTACAGTGAGAGCCTTGAGCAAAAAGCTCGGGGGTAGTGCCCAGGCCCTGAGTTCCAGCCCCTCAACTGACAAAAGAGATCTCAGTAAGAAGCAGACACCCCTGGGTCATAGCTTGTCCTGGCAACCAGAGTGCCTCCAGAGGCAGATAATAAGGGATTGTTTCAGATCCTAGATGGAATTACTTTGTGCTTGCCTTTCAAGATTAACCAGAGCTGGGAGGTGAAGAGAAATAGTAAGCATGTTCATCTAATGTCCATGCCTGTCTACCTTCTAATTAGACAGGAACTTATATTCTTGCGTTTGTTACCTGCTATTTCTATATAGAGTCAGTCTTGGAACCTTCCTGGGTGTCATCCATCTCTATAACCCAGACATCTACCAAAGCCTCCCACCAGTCCCTTCACCACTCCAGTCGAGCCCCAGCTGGACTGGCCTACCATGCTCTCCTCCACCCAGTTGCCAGAAACCCTAAATACTTTCTTCCTGCCCCCAGTCCAGTTATATAGAATTTCTCTTTTCCCTAGGGCCACAACTGGGTTTGTGCTCCAAATGGACCTTTTCTGGCTCATGACCAGAGAACATTCCCCTGTGTCACATCAACCGCTCCTGCCCTCTTGTCAGCCTCTTGCTTGATCTTGACTCAATTGCAGGAGCATCTCAGTGGAGATGGGGCGTACTCCAGTGGACACCCTGCTGGAACTCCTCTCATAGAGGACCCCTGACGGGCCCTCTACTAGAACCTTTATCAGCCATCCTCTTACTCCTCCTTCTTGGATCCTGGTTTTCTCAACCTTTTTCAAAAGTTTCTCTTTAACAGGATAATAACTCTCACTCAGGACACTACCTGGGATCAAGTCAAGGCCATGCAATCACCACAAGAAACCAGAGGCTTCCCTTAACTGTCCTGCACTGCTCAGCATAGACTTGGACCCCGAAGGCCCCAAGCCTAGTGACTCCTCGATGCCTCCTGGTCACCAGATCATAGCTAGAGAAGACCATGTCAGCCCTCCATTTATACTCCTTCAAGGGTTCAAATGATGAGAATCCACTTCGTTCTCATAATTTCATGCTGCTTCTATGGCCCACTGACCACTCTCCCCCTTGGGGCCCCTCCTGGTTCTCGAGAAAACTTTACCTCTGACCTTATCTGAAAGTTCAGGACTGCCAGTGTCAGGTTGATGATACCCCTGCCACAAAAGGCCAAATGGGACAGTTTGCACCATAGAGCCCAAACAGGATAATAAATTTGAATAATAAATTCCCAATAGGACAGGACAAAGAATTTCCAAAGAAGAGTCCGATCTCTTCCCAGGTTCCCTATTAGCCCGATGGTTTTATGTATCCAGAGATGGAATTATGATGGGTTGACCCCCACCCTATCATCTCAGGCGCAACAGATGCCAGGTGTGCGTGGACATGCTTGACTTGCAGGAAGGGCATCCGCCTAAGCTGGCTCTAAACATTGTGGGACCAACTGGAAACTCATTCCTTCCTGCTCCACCTTCCGCCCCATATACTTCAGGATCTAAGGAACTGCTACAGCAAAAGGCTCCTGGCCACAGCAGAGGAGTCAGATGGAGCCTGAGAATAGAAGACTGAAGATGGGACAGATGGAGTCTAGAAATTTCTAGTCCAGCTTTCACCCACCGAGTCACTTTAGGCAAGACAACATAAAAGGCTTGGCCTGCCAGGCACCTGTGGCTCACACCTGTAATCCTAGCTACATAGGAGGCTGAGATCTGAGGATCAAAGCTAACCCGGGCACTAAGGCTCTTATCTCCAATTAACCATCAGAAAACTGGAAGTGGTGCTGTGGCTCAAGTAGTAGAGCACTATCTTTGTGCTGAGGAGCTCAGAACAGTGCCAAGGCCCAGAGTTCAAGCTCCATGACAAAAAAAAAAAAAAAAAAAAAAAAAAAAAAAAAAAAAGCCAGCATGGGCAGGGAAGTCCTCAGGCTCCAGGAAGCTCTGCCATGCCCCTGAGAGAAAGCTCCCAGGCATGCTGGGGGTAGAGGCCTGTCAGGCAGTTCTGGACTCTCTCCCTTCTCCCAGCCTCTGCTTTGAGGTATAGCATCAGAGACTCCTACTCTTGTGGAGAGCCTATCCAGACTGTCCAATCAGCTGCCAGCTGAGCTTCCTGGGTGAGGGGGGGCTTCCACCAGGAAAATCAGCTCTGGGGCTCCAAGAGGCTAGCTCTGACAAGGCGATGGGGACGTCCTGGGCCATCCTTTTCCCTCCTGGCATCCAATAGCATGCTGGACCGTGGAGAAGCCAGACACAGAAACAAAAAGGCAACATATTGGATTCTGAGTTTTCTCTTTTTAATAAAAAGGCACCTATAAAACAGGTCAATACAGTACAGGCAGCACAGAGACCCCCGGAACAAGCCTAAAAATTGTTTCAAAATAAAAACCAAGAAGATGTCTTCACATATTGTATTTATATATTTATATTTATATATATATTTATATAATGGTACAAAATGGCTAGGGGCATGGCCATGGATGGAGGGAAGAAGGCTGGCCTGTGAGTTTGCCTTGGGAACTAGTGGTGGGAGGAGAGGGCACAAGGGGTGGGGGGAGAGCACAGGGACCCTTTGTGGTCTGAGCCCTGTCCCGGGGCAGGAAACAGAGTAGGACAGTTTGAGCAGTTGTAGGACAGGGGTGGGGGCCCAGGTGGAGGCAGGCCAGACAGAATGCCTGCCCCACCCCTCCCACAGAGACCTGGCCATGGCCTCTGGGAGGTATTAGGGAGTCAGGAACCTGCAGCCAGCCCTGGAAAAGGACTGATGGTGGACCAAGAGGACAGCACCAACTGGGAGAAGTGGGCACTAATTCCCTTTGTATTACAGCTGCCAAGGTGAGACCAGACCCTGCAGACAGGTCAGGAAGGCTGGGGTAAAGGACACTGTCTAAAATGGCCCTTGGCCCTAGAGGCAGGGCAGCAAAGACCTCAGCCAGAGAACTGCCCTGCCACCTCACAAGGTAGGAAAGGAAGTAAAAGGTTTTACTCCTGGGGGTCAAGTGGGACAAAACACCCAGTCACGTATGGCTTCGGCTCTGACCAGTGGTGGGCTGGGAACTCTGGGAAGGAACAGACTGAGGAGGCAGTGGCTGTGCCTGGGTGGGCATACACAGATCTGGCACATGGCCCTGAACCCTGGGCAGGATTTGCCAAGGAGTGGGCAGAGGCAGTGGGGTGCTCTCCATCCTCGCCCCACTTCTGCAACCCAATCCCTGGAGGCAGAGACTGGAAGGGGAGGCAGACAGACTCAGCCAAGCCCTGCTCCTCTTTGGTGGTTTCTGGGAGTTGGAACCCTGGGGGTTCTCTGGCATCATGTGGCCCCTTCTATGGCTCCATTCAAGGGGGCCATGCACACACAGCCCCTTCCTCCTTTCCTTCACCCCAGACTGGGGGCAAAGGACTTCAAGTTCTGGCTAAGATGTAGCAGCAGGAGCACCCAGACATCCACAGAGGGAGGTGGGGTCCATGTCACCCCACAGCAGAGGGCTGCTGCCGCGGGGACTCAGCCCTGCTGGAGCCCACCAGCAGGTGGTGTGACGTCAGGTCAGGTGTGGGGCATCTATGTCATCTTACCACCAGGAGAGAGGGCAGAGGCTCTCTCCTTTCATGGGGTGAATGTGTAGGACGGGTCTTAGGATCCAGGGGAATGGAAGGGAAAACCATTTGAAAAGGGGGGGGGAAGGGTTTTCTTTACCCTTTTTTTTTTTTTTGAGGTGGGGTGACTTCTATCAAAACACAGAAATACAGCACACGCACAAACCGGCACAAAAGTTCAGCGCTCTATTTACAGCTCCGGCTGACACCTGCCCACCTGGCCAGCCGCCTGCAGGAGTGGACGGGGTAGGGGAGGGAGGAGGAAATGAGGCAGGAAAAGACAGGAGGGAAAAACAAACAAACAAGTAAGAGCAAGGTAATAGAGGAGGAAAAAAAAAAGTGGAGCTGAAGCAATGAAGAGACCGCTGACAGAGACAGAGGGGAGAACGGACCCTTCCTCCCTTCTTCCCTCCCCCAGGACTGGAAGCACAGCTGAAAGGCGGGGAGGTATAGAGAACAGAGGGAATACAGGTTCCATAGGAACTGGAAGGATGGAGAAGGGGCTGTCCTGGCTGCCAAAATAAAGGAACAAACCCCAAACCCCAACCTCTCTCCCCTACTCTGCCACTTCCTCTAAACTGCCAGCACGTCTGGTTTCCACAAATGCCACTCCCCCACACCAGGCCCCTCCCACCCCTCGCCCCACCCCTGGACCCAGGCCATCCCCACACGGGAGGGAAGAAACTTGGAAGGTTAGCATCTTTGCAGTGTTGCCCGGCTCGGCTCCAGCCCCCTACAGGGACTGCTAGAAGGGCAGGTTGGCCATGCCACCCGGCGCAGGGAGGTAGCCCATCTGGCTGTCCAGGGACACGCTGCGCTGCCGCAGCGGGTGGGATACCATGAGGTTCTGCTGGGGTGGGGGGCCCATCAGAGAGCCCTGCGGGGAGAGCATGTGGGGGGGCTGGCCATAGACCTCGCCCCCCACGCCCCGCTGCTTCATCAGCATGAAGCTCTGCTGGGCCATGAGGCCCTGTGGTGGGGACATGACCCCCTGATGCAGGCCATGGGCCACTATGCCCTGCTGTGGGGGCACGCCTGTCCTGCCCAGCAAGGACATCTGTCCGGGGTGGCACATGGACATGTTGAGCCCCCGCTGGACTCCCTGCTGGCCCGGGAGGTTGGGGGGCCGAGAGGGGGTCTGCTCCGCCATCATGTTCTGCAGGTTCATGAGATGCAGATTGGGGGGCTGGGCCTTGGGGGGCTGGCTCTCGCTCTTGGGGAAGTACTGAAGGGTGCTGCTTGGCTTCTCGGAGGGGATGATCCTTGACAAGTCGAACTCGGGGATCCCGGTCGGGGTGGGCCGGATCACCTCGCTCAGCTCAGGGTCGTTCAGCACGGATGCCACCCCAGGGAGCACCCCCGGCGGGTAGGTGTCACCCATGCGCCCAGTCAGGCCTTTGCCCAGCAGGTGCTGCTGCTGCGGGGGCATGGGCCCTGGTGGCTGGCTGGGCAGGTCCTCCGGGGGCAGAGGCATGCCTGCCGGGTAGTGCTGCTGCAGGCCGGGGGCCCCGCCTCCACCCCCAGCAGGGGCCAGGGCACCATGGGGCTGCTGCAGCCGAGGGGGGAAGGGCATCATCTGGGAGGAGCTGGGCCCCGGGCCACAGGGGGCATTCAGGGAGTCTGGGCCTCCAGGGGCCATCATCATGGAGTTCTGAGGGGGCCCCCCTGTCCCCTGTGCATTGGGGTGCAGTGGAATGTTGGAGCCCAGAGGGGTGGGAGAGGGTAACATGGTGGGTGGGGGCTCATGGGAGAGGGGTTGCTGGCCTGGCAGGTTCAAGCCCATGGGGCTCTGGGCAGCAGTGGAGTTCAGGTGCATCTGGCTGGGCTGGCTGTTGCTGAGGCCTGCCGGGAGGGAAAGGGGACAAGGGTATTAGAGACTGTTTGCACCCACACGGAGGGAGAAACCCCAGCCAAAAGGTGAAGAAGGGGAGTTCCCACCACTGGTGCCCCCTGGCTGTATGAGAAGGGACTGGAAGTGATTAAACTGGAAGCCAAGAGCCCAAGTTCTGCACCCCCGCCCCTACTCTTTTTTATTCTGGTGTGGGGCCTGGGGCGTGAACTCGGGGGGCTGGCTGTCTCACAGACGTTTCTGGCTTTGAACCACAAATCTAAGGTACCAGCTTCCTGATAGCTGAGATTACAGGCGTGAGCTCCGGGTGCCAGGCACATTGCTGGGCGCTGAGGAGACCAGCAACGCACTCTGGGATGAGGTCCGCTAAATGCCCGCAGAGGATGGGATGGGGGTCCCAGACCTCACGCCTCCATGCCTAGGGTCTCTCTTCCCATTGCCAGGGCCCCGTTCCTGTCCTCGCACCTGGCCCGGAGCCCTGCGGTGGTGGCGGTGGGGGGAGCAGGGGCCGGTCGGGAAGCAGCTCGTCGTCTGAGGTGGCGATGGTCTTGATGGCATTGTGGTAGAGGGGGGTGGAGCTGGGCATGGCGTACTTGGACATCTGGGACATCATCAGTGACAGGGGATTCTGGGAAGGAGTGGGGTCTGGGGAGGAAGTGAACGGTAGACTGGGGTTCATGAGGCCGCTGGGAGGGTTGGCAGGCGGTGCTGAGGAGCTGCTCCGGGGACCACTAGGCGGGAGGGTACCTACAGATGCAGGGAGACAGAAAAAGCAGGGGGGTGACTGGGGAGGGGAGGATGAATTTGGCTGCTCCTATTGGGGAGACTCAGGTGAAGAGGTCAGCTCCAAAAACCCCACCCCTGACTCCTCCAGGAGCACCCCACGTTTCACTGAACACCAACCCGGAGTGAACCACAGCCACCCACCTTCCAGAGATCCCTGCAGGGGATCCAAGTCCCGAGTCACCCCTCAAAACGCTTGCGAGACACATGCACTATCCCCTAGAAAAGCCTGACCCACACGTCACGACCCGTCCCAGCCACAAAGGCCAACACAGTCGAGGACGGGCTGGCCCGGCCCACCCGGCTGACTCACCCTGCTCCATGTTGCCCAGGTTGGAGGAAGAGTTCATGCTGAGAGGCGGCTGCTTAGTCTGGGGGACTCCGGGGCTGGGCATGGCTGTCTTGGGCGAAGCAACCCAGCCTGGAGAGGGCACCGCCATGGAAGGAGACTTGAGCCTGCTCGGTGAGCCAGTGGGCGAACGGACACTGAGAGAGGAGCTGAGGACCTGGGGAGACTTGAGAGGTCCCGGAGGGTTGGCGGAAGGCAAGGGTACCATCTGAGAGGGAGTCTGGGGTGACTTGAGGTTGGCGGAGGGTGAGGTGACCAGGGGCGAGTGCACCTGGCTGAGGGTGGGTGACTTCAGATGCCCCAGGCCCGGGGAGCCCATCTGATTAATACTGATGGTGAGGTCTGAGGGCCGCCGGCCCAGGCCCCGGTTGGGGGCAGGGTGAACGGAGCCAGGAGGTGGATTGGACACAGGGGGAAGAGGCATGTGGCTGAGGCGGGTGGTACCCACGCCGCCCATGGGCACTGCGCCCTGGTCAGGGCTGAACAAGTCTTGCGCGCTGCCCATGTCCTGAGGCATGGCTTGGTAAGGTCCCTGGCCCCCAGAGAACCCCTGCTGTCCCTGGCTGGGGAACTGCGAAGGCATAAGCATCTTCTGTGGGCCAGCCATCATGCCGCTGTTGTTCTGGGCTCGAACCCGGGCCATCTCCTCAGGACTGAGGCCCTGGGGTCCCATCATGTCCCCAGGGCCCCGCATCTTCTGAGACATGAGCATCTGCTGCTGCGGGGTCATCTGCACATTCAGGTTCATGTTCATGTTCATGTTCACGTTCATGTTCATGTTGAGGTTGCCTGGCCCCATGGGCGGGTCCACCTCCCTCAGTCCAGACTGCCCCATCGGGGGGCTCAGGAGGCCACGGCCCCCGCCAAACTCCATGCCCAGAGGAGGGCCCGCCAGGCCTTCGCCACCAGCCATCTGCCCAGGGAACATGGCGGGGTCCATCTGCCGGTGTGCCTGCATCATCCGCTCCATCTCCATGGTCTGCGCCATGCCGCTGTTGGCCATGCCCAGGGGGCGCTGCATGCCCATCGAGCGCTTCTCCAGTAACTGGTGGCGCAGCAGCTCCTCCCGCACCCGGGGGGCCATGAGTCGCTCAGAGTCACCCTGCCCGCCTGGGTAGGGCACAGGGTTCTGGGCGAAACTGCCGGGTCCCCCCATAGGGGGCAAGTCTTCAGTCCAGCCCATGCCCGGCCTCACGGGCCTCTGCATGGCGTTCATAGGCACCTCCGCGGGCATACTCTGCATGCCCCCAAACCCAGGCATCCGCTGCATCTGGCTGCCTGGGAAACGAGGACTAGGGAAGGGAGGCCCACCCCGGAGCTGCATGGGGTCTGGGACATCCAGGGGCCCCCGCAGCTGTGAGCCCATTCCAGGAGGCCACTGATCCCCAGGCTTGCTGTGGTAGGGAGGCGGGGGCCCCCTCACCATCATGCCCCCCATTCCCATCATGTCCTGCAGAGGGCGGCCCCCGTGCAGTCCAATCTGCTCCTCCTTCCTCCGCTTCTCCTCGTAGTATTCCTCCTGAAGTTTGCGCCAGGCCACCTGCTCGGGCGTCAGGCTGTCCTGGCCTAGTCTCTGCATCATCATGTTCATCTGCTGCCCCATGTCCCCGCCCGGGGTGTGCCCAGGCACTTCGTGCTCCAGCGGGGGGCCCCCAAGGCTCTGGGTCTGGGAAATCATGGACTGCAAGGGCTCTTCATACTTCTTCAGCCCGCTGGGAGGGCCCGAGGGCGGCTGCTGGGGGGCTGGGGGAGCTTGGGCGGGTGGGCCCCCCTCGCCGCCTCCTCCTGGGGGCCCCTTGAGGAAGGGCTCTGCCTCTCCGCTCCGGAGCAGCAGCCGCTCGATGTCTCGCAAGGTCTGGAGGGAGCGCTCTCGGTGCTCCAGCTGCTCTTTGGACAGACCCTCAGAGCCCACTAGGCTGCGCTGTCCATTGCCTGTGGGGGTGGTGTCCCCCAGCAGGGCGGGGCCGGGGGCACTGCTGGGGTCCCCTCCAGGAGGCAGAGGGTTGGTGGCGGTGGCAGCTGTCGGGGTGTTAGGATGGGTGCCCCCTGTGCCACCACCGGTGCTGGCAGCTCCCACGGAGTTGGGGGCCAGGTCCTGGCTGGTGTCCTCAGCAGGCCCCTCTGGAGGCAGAGCAGGGGGCGCACTCCCAGGGGCCGGGGGAGGTGGCGGAGGCAGAGGAGGCGGCTGGGACTGTGGGGTGCCTGCTGACGGTGTGCTCAGGTGTAGCGATTCAGGGGTGGGTGGCACTTTAGGGGCCTGCAGGAGGACAAGGGCAGGATGTGAGACAGGAAAGGGGATATCCCAACCCATCTTGGGGGTCATGCTGTGCCCACCCTCACCTGGTCCAGCTTGGCCCGGGGCACGTTCTGCTGGTGGTAGGCGAGGATGGAGTCTGCCCGGCCCTGGAACACAGCCTCTGCAGCTCTGAGGAGGGGTCGGCCACAGACAGCTCAGGAGAGGCAGGCGGACGGGAGCCCACCCTGACTCCTAACTCCCCCACCCCCCTGTGTGAGCTCACTGGAGACCCCACACAGCGGGTGTACACCAGCCCCCCACGCTTACGTGTTGGCCAGGTGGGTGGTGAAGACGTACACGAACTGGGATGGTGGCTTTCCGGGGACATTCCCGCCCCCGCCCCCGCCTCCCGGGGCATCTGTCCGAAGGCCTGGCGGGGGACCGTGAGGTGGGCCTGCAGCGCTGCTCTCACTGAGGGGCAGCTGGGCAGTTTGGCCTGGACCCAGCTGTGGGGCCGCCATAGCTGGGTCTGCTACATTACAATCTGCAGAGGTGAGAAAACGTGCGTGAGAGGTCCAGATGCTGAAAGAACCAGCCGGTACCCCCTCACCCCACACCTCCCTTGCCCCTACCCTAGGGTGTTCCCTACCTCACAACACACCCAGCAGGGCTATTTATTGTCCCAGCCTGGAGTCTTCACCATTGGCTTCTACCCTGACCTGCCCTAGAGCAGTCTTTGCCCACGATGGCAGTGTGGCCAGGAGGGCAGGGGAAACGTGGCCTGGTGCTCCGCTGGATACTTACAGGTGTGATTTTCACGTCACCAGCACATTCCCGGGAGGAAGGCATCACACTCCAGCTTACAGAGGAGGAAATGAGCCTGGCAGGAATGCAGTAACTCACCTAAGCTCACACACCCAGCTAGGACCAGCAAAGCCCGAACTGGAACCCGAAGCCGAACTCAGCTACTTAGCTCTGCTCTGCCCCATTCAGTGGTGCTTGTGTGCATGTGCGCGTGTGTGTGCGTGTGTGTATGTGTGCCCACGCGCACAGGTGCGTGTACAGGGGCTCACACACATACTGTTCACTGACCTGCAGGGACTACACAAACTGATGCGCAACTGACTTTGTGATCTATGTCTCACCAGCCAGCCCCTGCCCTGCACAGAGGACAAGTCAAAGGAAGAAACCAATCTGAATAACAGAATTACAAAAGCAGTGTGGTGGCTGGGGCACTGAAGATTCACGCTTGTAATCCTAGCTACACAGGAGGCTGAGATCTGAGAATTGTGGTTGGAAACCAGTCTGGGCAGGAAAGTATGAGACTCTTATTAACCACCAAAAGTTAGAAGCAGAGTGGTGGGTCAAGTGCCAGCCTTGGGTGAAAAGTTAAGGAACAGCACTCAAAACCTGAGTTCAAGTCCAGTGCCAGCATGCACATGGACACACACATGAAATTAAAAAGGAAAAAAAAAATCTTTCCTCTGACCTCATATCTCCACAAATAATCAAAGGACAAGTTCGTAATAGCCAAGGCTGACACCCCAGGAGCTGTCAACGTAGATGAGCTAACCTGAGCACAGACAAAAGTTTTTCTCCAGGGCCATACACTTGACTCTCACTCAGTCCTACCTTAGAAAAGTTCCAAACTGGTCACTGATGACTCAAGAGTTGGGAGTTATTCTCATGTCAAGAAAAACAAATCAAATGGCCTGGCCTGTAGACAGTAAGTGACAGCATGGCCCAAAGCTACATCAGGGCCAGCGCAGATCTCCCCAGCCCACCACAGGCTGCCCTCCTGATACACTGCACAATAACCCTGCTCTGGACCCTGTCTCTGCAACTTTACATAGAAGAGTGGAGCCAGAAGAGCTCTCGGAGACTCGAGAGCTGACCTTAATGCAGGAAGACTGTCCTGAAGAGGAAAGTGTAAACTCAGAACACACAATAAGCTCCTGGAGACAAACTATGGTAAGGGCTTATTTCAAAAAAGAACTTTCTAGGACAATGATAACCATACAAGCTGATAATGTTCTAAGTGTCTTACATGGATCAACTTATACCTTCTACCAACTTTATGAGGTAGATGATTTTTATAGACGAGAAAATAGGTCTTTCTGCAAGTTTACACAAATAGCAAGTGCACCCTTGGTACAAACCAAGTCTGACCTCTGAGCCTATGCTAGTAACTACATTTGCCCATCCATTAAGAATTCAAGAGGCCAGGTATTAGTGGCTCATGCCATAATCCTAGCTACTCAGAAAGATTAGATCTGAGGGTCACAGCTCAAGTGGTAGAGTACTTCACAACAAGCCTGAGACCATGCTTTTTAAACAAAAGAAAGAAAATAAAGAAATCTTTAATACCAGTCTGGGGGCACTGGTAGCTCATGCTTATAATCCTAGCTACTCAGGAGGCTGAGATCTGAGGATCAAAGTTCAAAGCCAGCCTGGGCACAAAAGGACCTGAGACTCTTATCTCCAATTAACCTCTAGAAAAATGGGAAGTGGGGCTTGGCTCAAGGGTAGGGTGGTAGCCTTGAGCTGAAGAGCTCAGGGACAGCGCCCAGGCCAAGTTCAAGCCCCATGACCCACAAAAGAAAGAAAGAAAGAGAGAGAAAAGAAATCTTTAATACCAAATGCAAACTGCATGCTGGTGGCTCACACTCACAGTCCTAAGTATTCAGAAGGCTAAGACCTGGACAATCAAGATTGGAGGCCAGCCAGGGCAGAAATGTCTTCAAAATCCGATTTCCAATTAACCAGTAAAATGCCAGAATGTAGGTATGGCTCAAGTGGTAGAGTTCCAGCTCCAGGCAGAAAAAGCTGATGGAGACCTCAAGGCCCTTGGTAATAGGAAGAAAAAGAAAGGAAGGAAAGGAGGGAGAGAGGGAAGGGGGGATGGAGGGAGAAAGGAAGGGAAGGGAAGGCAGCAAGGAGTACACCTAACACATTCCAAGCGTTAGGCATGGAATCTTAGTGATTTCCCTTCTAATCTCCCTATGTCTTTCGATGCTTCTACGATGATGCAGTATAATGTTATGGAAGTGAACTAAGGGTGGCACTATCACTGGAGTGTGGGCAGGAGAGGACCCAGGACGACCAGCCAGCTGCCCAGGCTTCCATATGGGACTCTCTACAGCATGGTGCACTCCCTCCACATGCTGTTTCCTCTTCTCTAAAGGTTGCATCTGGCTCTGCTTATGGAAGGTCCAGATAGACACTGGATCAACTAAAGAATAAGAAGAGTGTGCATCCACCCCCCCCATGGTGACATACACTGGGCGCATGCCAGGAGGCATCAGAGGTTAGAAAAGGGCACTAGAGTGAGTCACATGTCTCTCACATGCAGGCTTAGGATGGCTTTGAATAGCAGAGCCAACTGTCCTGCTCCCGGGGAGGGCCGACCTTTCCTGCCCTTCCTCTATTGACCAGCAGGTGGCAGCATAGGCCAGACATTCATGGTGAAGGTCTAGGTGAGGTAGTCAGAAACCTTAGGAAAGGGACCATTAAGGGAAGGACAGAGTCTGAGAGGCGGGATGGTAGATCAAGAGCCTGAGCTCCTGGCCTTGGCTATGACTTGCCCAACACTGTCCTAGGTGAGAGGGAAGCTCCCTCAGGGCAGCCATCCCCTGGAAGTCCCACAGACTATGGAATCCTGGGAGTCCTGGTATCACGAGTACTCACTGTGGGTGGCCCCGATGGGCTTGTCATCCTCCTCACTTTCAGGCCCTGAGCACCATTCGTCCCCACTGTAAGGCTGCTTCCGCTCCAGCACACACCGCCGCTTACTCCGAGGTGCCACCTCTGCCAGCGCAGGATGCAGACCAGAAAAGGAGTAGAGTGAGTACCCAAAAGGCCCATCCCTCCCATACCCAGAGCCCCTCCGGGAGCCTTTCTCCAGGCTGCTTTACTCCCGAGGGCACTGCCCAGGCCATGGTGGGCACTTGGCCAGTCCCTGGCCCCCACCACGCCACCATTTGTTTCTGATTTCTCTCCTAGCCCCATTGCCTGTTTCCCCTCCCCCCCCATACCAAGCACAGCATAATCCCCAACCACAACTGGTTCTAATTAGGAAGGGGAGGGGAGGGGAAAGGAGGGGAGAGGAGAGGGAAAGCCTTTGCAACTCTTCTAGGCCTCCATGCCTGTTCCCAGAAAGGCTCCTACCAGCCAGGAGGATATAACAGGAGGCTCAGGGGAGCTGTGTGGGTCTGTTCCTCACTCCAGAACACCTCCCTGTCCCCATGGGTTGCAGTAGGGAGCAATGAGACCAGGAAATCTCATCACTCTGTGTGGCCCTGCCCACAGGTGGCCCCTGGTCAACCCCATTCCTGAACCACCCGGGGATGGAGGTAAAGACAGATGTCTGTGCGTCAATGCTGTCAATAACCAGGGGAGGATCTGACAAGAGGAGAGGCATGGTTTCGCTGAGAGTTTGGGTCTTGGACTATGGATGATGTTAAGATGTTGGGGATAAGGAACTGGGGTACCTTTAGCCTCTGAATCCAAAGATGGGGTCCCAGCCTCTCTCTGCTCTCCAGAGTCCACTGACACGCTACGTTCCCGCTTCACCTTGCCCTTGAGTGAGCTGAAAGGGGGTACCCCTGCCTGGGGGTTCTTCAGACTTGTGTTGCTAGGTGAGATCTGGTTGGCCTTGGCCCCATGGCTCCCTGCCCCCACGCCCTTGGAGCCCAGGTTGCAGGTGGGTCCTTGGTTCACATTCTGGTGCTGTGATTGGGCCCCGCCATTCCCTGTCTTGCCATGATTGGTCAGCTTATTTTCTGGGTGCATTGGTTTGGCTGGGGCGGGGGGGCAGTGGCCGCGGGGGGACAGCGGCGGGCTCCCTGGAGCTTCTCTCCTCCTGGGGTGGGGGAACCTGGGAGAAGGTAGGAAAGACACACGAGATTAGCCTTACTCGAGCTCCACATACCTAGACAGTGAACTGCCCCATCCGGGCTCACCCAACGGCATGGGTTACCTCCAGACCACCTGCTATTTCCTATCTCCATCCATAGCTCTCTAGAAATGAGCTGATGGCCCTGTCCTCCTGGGCCACCAACCGCTTCTCATCTACACCCCTTCCCCAAACAGAACCCAGGATCTTCTGGGTTGACAGCATGGGCCCAGCCCTAATGCTCATCAGATTGCAGATTTCCCTGGCAACATCTCCCCTGTAGCACCTGACCCATACTTAGCACCCCCTCTTCTAGGGTTTGCTGTCTTCCAACTCCTTTCAAGGGTCCCAAATTTCAACTCTCCTCTGGTGTCCCAACACCAGGGTTGGGGGAGGCGGGAAGGGCTGCAGACCTATGAGTCACTCAGCTCAGGTCCCAGCCCTATTCCCCAGGGGAGGGGTTGGGAAAAGCACTGGGGAGAGTGGTACCCTCCAGTCCAGCCGGCTTCTGAGAGCCTGGGGGGAAGGCCTGAAGAGGGTGGGCCTGCGGGCCCTGCAGGCAGGCTGGAGCTGGGGGAGGGGGAGGGGAGTAGCATGTCAAGCAGACAGGATTGCAGCTAGAAGCCAAGGATTCCTGCAGCCTGGGCTGCGGGCCCTTTAAGCTCCAGCCTGCTCCCCCCCACTGCCTCCCCCTCCCCGGAGACCTATTAATAGCCGCTGGAAAGATCACATCACGGGAGAGGATATTTATCCCCCCTCATTCCACACCAGCTCAGATTTATTTCAGCTCGGCTGTCCTGCTGCTGCCGCCTGGCCCTGTCTGCCCGCTTCTTCTGGGGAGGCGGAGAAAGGCAGGCACCACCCGCACTCCTGCTCCCGCCCCTACTCTGGCACTGAGGCCAGAGAGAGCCAGTGGACCCCACACCAGGGGCAGTGGGGGTCTGCTATAGTGCTCTAACGGTTTTTGGAGGGAAGAGCTGGAAGGAATCAAAACCCTGGCCTGGCTGGCTGCCGGGCCCCTCTGCCCCCGGGCCTTGGGCACGAGGGCGGGGGGTGTAGCTCCTGCCTGAGGCCTCGCTGCGCCCTCCAGCCCGCCCGTGGCCTGGGAACCAGGTGTCCACTGCGGCACAAGCCAGCCCCGTCGCCGCGGCCCTCCCTGCCCCGCTCTCCACACACAGATCCCGCCCTCCAGGTCACCCACACACCTTGTCTTGTTAGCCAGGATCCTCATGGCTCCCAAACACAGTGGGACCACGGCCCCTGTGCGTGCCCGGGGCCCAGTCAGGTACTCGGAACTGGAGCTCGGACTGCAGCAACAAGCCCCAAAGAGAAAACTTGTGACTTGGGGAGAGGGACAGGAGGCGGGTGGGAGGGTGGCGGGGAGGACCCCACGGCCCCGGGACTCAGGAGCTGGACCGGCTGGGGCAGGGCTGGAAGGGGGAGACGGCCGCCTGGGGTCTTGTTCCTGGAGGTCGGTCCGGTCCCCATCCCTCCCCGCGCGCCCTCGGGGCGGGGGGGGGGGCTCCAGACGCAGGCTTCCCGGGTCGGGGCCCGGGCCCCCCCGGGGACGCCCCGCCGCCGGACACGCCCCTCCCCCGGGGCTCGGGAATCCCGCCGGCCCCGCCCCGGCGCTGCGCCCGGCCCCGGGGCGCCGGGGTGGGGGCCGGCGCGCCCCGCCCCCAGCTCCGGGCCTAGCCCGTGCCCATCCCGGCAGGCCCGGGCGGGCAGCGGGAGGCCTGGCGGGGCCCCGGGGCTGCAGCTGGGCTCTTCTGGAGACCAGTAACGCTGGCTCAGATTCCTCCCCGACCGCAAGAATGCAGGAGCCTCCCCTCCCCCGCCCTCCCCCTGGCGGAGCCCGAGCGGGGAGGCCGAGCGAGCGGGCGGGCGGGCGAGCCGGGAGCGACAGAGCCAGCGGGCAGCGAGCGGGGGCGCGGGGCGCGGGGCGCGGACGCCCCGCGGGTGACTCACACACACACACACACACACACGGCTCACACGTGGACTGGGAGACAAAGACACGACCCGAGCCCGGGACGCCGGCCGGGCCGGGGCGCACAGGCAGACGGCCGCCCGCGGGCCGAGAGCCACGGGGAGCCGGGCAAAGTTGAGGCGGAGAGTCCCAGAGACCCCCGGAGAGCCCCACGCTCGTACTCACGCGGCGTGCGCCTCGCCGGGCCGCCCCCGGGGGCAGATCCCCGGGGAGGCGCCGGGAGTTCCTCCCCGGGACCGGGCCAGCCCGGCACGCCCGAGCCGCTGCGCCCGGCCGGGCGGTGGGGCCGGGGCCGGCGGGGACGGGGCCCCACCTGCCACCCTGCTAGCAGGCTAACCCTAACTCAACCCCGAGGAGGCGCGCCGACCTTCCCAGCGCCAGCCCTGTCTCTGGGGGGGGGGGGAGAAGGCTCCTCAGGAAAAGGTTCCAAAGTCCAGGGCCCAGTGTGGCCACAGCCTGCCACCCCCGCCGCCTCTCACTGGGGACACCTGAGCGCAGGGCGGGGCTACGGCTGTCCAACACCACAGGCTCACCTCCATCCCCAGCTGATTCTCAGCCGCCTATCCCTTTCATGAGGAGGAAACTGAGGCCTGGGAAAAGGAAGAAGTGTGTGTCCTCGCGCTGGAGCCCCCGTTCCAGGAACCCAAGTGACTGCTCCTCTGAGCTCATGCCAGATAGGTGGGCTCCCCACATTCCAGCAGCCACCTTTAGATTTGGGGGGGTTGCTGAGACAGCAAAGGCAGAGGCTACCTACTACCATTGGTTTATAGCCTCAAGAACAAGGACCTAGATAATTTGGGGAGGGGCTGCTAGGAAATCAGCCCTCTCCAGTGGCCCCAGGGAGGCCAAGGCTCCTAATGAGAATCTTAGACCCCCTACCCCACCCCCAGCTCCCACCTAGCCGCAGGGCAAGCTGAGTCAAGCAAGGATGAGTCAGGACTTTCCCATGTCACACTTCCCCCTACCGCCCCTCAAGAGCAGGCCCTAACCCCTAAAGATCTCCACTCTACCTCCTCCAAGCAGTCCCTGAAGACACCAGCAAGGCCTGGCCTTGGGAGGCAGGAAGGGCTGGTTCCTGGAAAGGCAGTTCTTCAGTCCCAAAGAAGCCTTCCTAAGTACCACACTGGGAGCTCCCTAAGACAGGAGAAAGGAAAGGGACAGAGCTCTGGGAATTTGGCACTCTTTGGGAAGGAAGAGGTGACACGTGCTCACAAACAGGGAGCAGGTGTAAGTCACCTGAGGAAAAGGCCAAGAGCATACCCAAGAGAATGTGCCTGGGGCGAGATGGCTGAAGCTGGGTTGTAATATGCTATCCCCGTGCTGGGAAGACGGGCTGGAGAATTGAAGAGTTTGAGGTGATACTTAGCCTCAAAAAAAAAAAAAATGAAAAAAGAGGCTGGAATGTGGCTTAGTGCTAGAGTGCTGGCCTAGTATGCATGAAGCTCAATTCCTCAGTACTACATAAACAGAAAAAGCCAGCTGTGACGCTGTGGCTCAAGTGGTAGAGCATTAATTAGCCTTGAGCAAAAGAAGCTCAGGGACAGTGCCCAGGCCCTGAGTTCCTGCCACAGGATTGACACACAAAAGAAAGAAAGAAAGAAAGAAAGAAAGAAAGAGAGAGAGAGAGAGAGAGAGAGAGAGAGAGAGAGGGGGGGAGAGAGGGAGGGAGGGAGAGGAGGGAGGGAGGAAAGAGCTGGTAGGCTGTGATCCTAGCAACATCAGGAGGCTGAGATCTGAGGTTAGAGATTCAGAACCAGATGGGGTAGGAAAATCATGAGACTCTACCTCCATTAACCACCAAAATCTGGAAAAAGAGATGTGGAGCTTTGAGTGGAAAAGCTAAGCAAGGGACAGCACCCAATCTGAGTTCAAGCCCTAGTACTGGCACGAGAGAGAGAGAGAGAGAGAGAGAGAGAGAGAGAGAGAGAGAGAGAGAGAGAGAGAGAGAGAGAGAGAGGGAGCGGGCCAGCGCCTGAATCATTAGCTCCCACCCCTTACATCATTAGGGGGGTGGGCATTCAGCATCATAGAGCCTGAAAAATTAAAGTAAGCCTGACCCAAGCTAGAATCTGAGAGAGCCAAGGAAGGCTCCGTGCCTAGAACTTCCAGGTAGGTGTTCAGTACCAGCTCTGCTCAACACAACTGCCCCAAGCAGGTCAGCTCTCCAACCCCCAGCCGCATTCTGCCTGCTTCCACCTTGCCCACTTCCATGTCAGGAGCCTCAGCTTGGGGATCCAACCAGTCTCACTGCTCAGCTCAACATCACATCAGGACTGAAAGTGAATCTCAGTGATAGAGCTAGCATATGCACAGTCCTGGGTTTAATCTCAGTTCTGCCAAATAAAACATAAAAACCAGTGAACCTAAGGCTCATACTTGCAATCCTAGCTACTTGAAGGGCTGAGATCTGAGGATCATGGTTCAAAGCCAGCCTGAGCAGGAAAATCTGTGAGACTCTTAACTCCAGTTAAATAAACATCAAAAAAGTCAGGAGTGGCGCTATGGCTGAAGTGGTACAGCATTAGCTAGCATTGGAGAGGGAAAAAAAAAGTTCAGGAACAGCATCCAGACCCTAAGTTCAAGCCCCAGGACAGGAATAAAAATACATACATATATACATACATACATACATACATACACACACACACACACACACACACACACACACACAAACAAACCCCAAAGAGACAATGAGGAAAGGCTTTGGAGAGCCTTATGGGCAGCAACCAGGCACTTGTAGAAAAGAAATTGTACAACTAGAACCCCCTGTAATTTGTGAAAACACACCTCTGCTGGGGGCCCCAGAAGCAAAATCCTTGACATCTGGCTGAAAGAGACCCAGCCATCCCCTGCCCCCCAAGACAATAAGGTCTCAATATCCCCTTTCTCCTGGATGTCAGGCCTTCTAGGTCCTCAGGTCTCCCTCTAAGGTCATTTCCTCTTCCTGAGGTGGTGACTCAGTGGCCTGGTGGGGAGGTCAAGGATTCACAGCCTAGCAGGAAATCTGCTCAAGGACCAAGGTGCTACTCTGGGACCCTCTGTGGGAACTTCCAGCCTGGGGGGGGAGGGGCTTCCCCTAGCCCTGGTTCCTAGCAACTCTCAACTCCCCACTTCCTCTGGCCCCCCTGCCAGAGGAGTCCATGCAAATGAACGTTTTGCTTGGGAGGTTTTGCCTGGGAGTTTCCAGCCCCACCCCACCTGTATCCCCAGGGTAAAGCCAGGCTACCCCAATCCTGCTGGGCCAAGAAACAGCCTGACCCTAGAGCCTTCCAGACTAGGACCTCAGGAGCAGGGTGCCTGAGAAGAGTAATTCTGCCTATTCTGGGTCACTGTCCCTTTTGGAGCCTGTGGGGACAAGTGGCACTGCCTAGACAGACCTGTGTCACCTTACTTCTCTTGGCTCCTGTAAGCCACTTCCAGGTGGCCTCTGCCCTGGCAGTGGGGTGCCCCCAAAGACTGCTGCCCAATTCAATCCGTAGCTGGTCCCTCCCCTAGAACAGAGGGGTGGGGAGGGGTGGGGGGGCACAAGGAAACAAGACAGGGCAGGAAGCCCAGGCAGGCGGCGGGCACTCTGGGCCAGGCACAAACAGCCAACACAGGAAACCACAGCCCACCCCCGCCCACCCCACCCGCCCAAGGCTCTGGAAGAGAAGAGTGCCAAAAGCTCCATACCCCAACAGAGGCCAGGGGCAGGGGTTAGCCCAGGCCAAGGGAGGAGCTTGAAGCTCTCAGGCCTTCTCTGGGCCCCAGACCCTACCTGGGGAGAGGGAAAGGAAGCCAGGCTGGCAGGGGTGGTGCTGCCTCTTTAAATCCACCGAAATCCTGAGCTAGGCCCAACCCAGCTCTAGTTTCACAGGAAGGAAAGGCGCTTGGGAGCCAGTAGGGCAGGCGGTGGTGGCTGGAATTAGCCCCACCGGCCCAAATATATCTGGTCTCCTCTTGCCACTCCACTGGCACTTCCTGCCCCCTGGCACCTGTACCGGAGTAGGGGTGGGAGAGGGTCTACCTGGTGGGATAGCCTGATCTCAGAAGGTGGCTGGTTGCTACTGGTTACAAGTGGATAGGTAGTGATTTCCAGAACAGGGAGAGATGGGCAGAGCAACTCCCTGGGGGCCATCACCTGGCCTCGGCCCTCCAAGGGGTTAATCTGGCCCCCGCTTTAGGGGGTAGAGGTGGCTAAGGAACCTCCTCTAAACTGCCTGGCTGCTGGAACAATGGGGCCATTGTGGAGTTCAGGCAGGCTGCTGGCACAGCCAGCACACCACGGGTGGGACCTCACCCAAAACCTGCTGCCGTACTCTGCTCTCTCCCCCAGGTACTGCCAGAGGCAGACACATCCCTCCAGCCCCATCACCCCGACTGCCTGGCCCAGCCTGGCCTAGCCTCTTGGCACCAGCAGCACCTGGAGGGCCAGCGGGCCCTGACCACGTGGCCATCCAGGCTGCCATGACCCTCCAGGACCAGGTGGGGGTGGGGTGGTGAGACAGGATGTGTGCCTGTGATCCTCCAGCAGGGGAGACAGGAAGGCCAAATGGGGTTTCTAGTGTCAGTCCTGGCACCCTTGGGCCAGAAGGGCTTAGGGGATTGTGAGAGCAGAAATGGACAGGTCCCTGCGCCCAGGCCTCTTCCCCACACACCCATCCCATAAACCTGCTACAGAAGACATGGGGTGCCCACTGCACCCTCCTGTGGCATGAGAACTAACAGTGTAGTCAGGCAGGCAGGGCACCAGTACCCTCTGACCCCTTCCGGGCTATGGGGCTTTAGGCCTTTCCTTTCTACCTCTGAGCCCCAGTTTGCTCTTCTGTAAAAGCGAGGATGATTTTATAAAGTGAGCTACCAGGAGCAAACTAACTAATAAAATGCCTAAGTCCTACTAGCCTGCACCAAGTTCTGTCTGGCCCTGATGCTCTCTTCCTTATCTCTTGCCCTGGTGCCCACCTATGTGGGCATGTCGGGAAGGTGCCTTTGGGAAAGGCAGGCATCATCCAGCTGTTTGCTCTTTGGAATAATTAAGCACTTGGGACCCAGGACCATCTCACTAGCGTGGCTGATCCTTCCACTGTCCCAGAACAGTTTGGCTCCCTCTGGCAGCTAGCATGCCCCCGGGCTTTCCTGGCTCACCCCTCTCCAATCCACAGCAGGAACCCAGAGAATATCTGTCTACTGTCCTAGCCTCAGGTCTGTAGCTCCAAATCCCAGAGGCAAGTGAGGAGGGAATTCCCTTTCCCCAGTCTGCAGCACTTCAACCAGAGCCCCTCTCCTGCCTGACCCTTTAAGACACCGCCCTACAGTATAGTAGAGGGCCTAGAAGAGAAAGAAGGGCAAATGACATGCACTTCTGGCAAGGAGACCCAGGAAGAAGACCAGATAGGACTGTATTTCTCGGGGTAGGGGGGGCATGTGCCCCCCAAAGGGTTAACAAAGCCCTAAAAATAACCTGCTCCCAGCAGGACCCATGGATCAGAACCCTCCAGCCATCTGTTCTCATTTTCTCCTGTTCACATTGGAACATCTGAAACCAGCCCCAGAGCCCCAGCCTGATCCCAAAAATAGCCCCAGCCTGCCCAAGGAACAGGCCCAGAGGCTGGGCACAGAGGCATGGCCAGCTCAACAATGAGACATGGCTCAGGCCCCGACCTTCAGGTCCATGAGGGCTGCCCCTCTGTCCTAGAAGGAGAGGGGGAGACAGTTAAGGGCTCTGGTTGACCCTCCTACTATCAGGCAAGCAAGGGAGCCTACTAGCCAAGTCCAGGCCTCAGCCCTGGGGAAGCATAGCATCATAAGCACTGTTACAAGTTAATCCCCAGACAATTCCAACCACCTGTCAGCTCCCCTCACCTAGGGGCACTGTGAGTCTCAGTCAATCCACCGCCCGCGCCCATTCCAGGATCTTTGGGAGCCCTTGGCACCAACTGGAACTCGACATTCTCCTCTGTCCCAGGGTACGTAGGGCCAAGGCAAGCCTCTCCAATACTGTCCGAACACTGAAGTAGCTCGGGAAAGGATTCGGGGATGTCCTCTAGATGCTAGGAATGCCCATAGAAGCTTGCTCCCCTTCTGGGCTTTGAAGAGAAGGGCCCTCTATCTAGGCAATGGCCCTTCACAGCAAGAGAAAAAAAAATACCTAGGCAGGGAATCTAGGGGACCCTGAGAGTGGGGACGGGTCTAACAGATGACAGCAATGGCACAACTTCATGTGCCACTTTTCTCCCCAAGGAAGGTCCCTGGCCCCTAGGCCAGGAAGAAGAGGAGGTGGCCACTACGGGAGCCATTTAAGGACAGAATGTCTTGTTCAGTCCAGTGAAAGAACAGAGCAGCAGGGGATGGAATGGTGGGAGGGGTGCTGAAGCTGAACTGAGCAAACAGCCTGCCAGAGAGAGGGAGGAAGGGAGGAAGGGCTGGGCTGGTCCTGAAAAGTACAACTTTGGGACAATAACGAGGGGACAGGCACTCGGCCTCCCCAGGCCCTTCTCCACTAAAACTTGCAACTGAAGTATCAGCTGGCACCAACCATGGGGAAACTGAGGCAGCAACGAGGTGGGTCTTGGAGGGTGTTAAGAGTCCAGGACTGTGCAGCACTAGAAGGGCTCTCCCTTCCCCTCCATCAAGCCTTCGTCCATTCCAGCCCCTTGGGTTACCAGCGTTTCAGTAGAAACTCTACTGGTAATAAGGAAGAGTATCTCTAACATAAATTGAGTACTTGCTCAAAACCCTCCATATATATTATCTAGTTTAATTTTCAAAACAACGCGACTAAAAAAGTACTCTTATGTGTTTTGATTTTTAAACTCAGGTGTGTCTGTTACCAGACTAACCTTGAACCCTGGGATAAGGATGAATCCTCCTCCCTCAGTCTCTGCACTAGTTAGAATTAGTCACCCGGTCCTAGAAAGTACTGTAGAAGAAGAGAGAGGCACAGGGAAGTTAGTAGCTCAGCCTAGAGTCAGGAGACACTCTACCATCACTGGTTCTTGGCCGGGGCGCCACGCACGGTATCAGCTCTGCCACCACAAGACAGCGAATGTCCTGTCCAGCCTCACCCTCATCCCACACTCGTTCCCTCCATGCCTGATGGGTACCAGGTCCCACACTAGAGGCCACACACAGTTCCTGCCTGGGGAGGAGATCAAAGAGAGCACGCCGCTCCCTGCCCCCTCCACGCAGGTGTCTGGCCTGGCCCTGAGCTTCTAGAGAGCAAAGTTCCCGGGCCTCCCACCACTCAGTCTCCCCCCCCCCCACCCCGCAGTGTTACCTCTACTGACATCCAGGGCCCTAACAGCCAGCAAGGTCACAAGGCAAGTGTCCCGGACCACTGCCCTGGCCCCCCTGCTGAGAGATGCCCTAGGCTAGGAAGAAGCTAGCTGCCCCCCAACACCCCAGGTGGGGGTCAAAGGTCAAGTGGGACCGGCCTGGAGTCCAAGTCTTGTTTTCTGTCCCATGGCTCTGCCATACCTGTCCACTGCTCCCCATTTTTTTTCACTGCCTGAGTTGGAAGCATGGCAACTTCCTCCCTGAAGGGAAGAGCCCAGAAGCCCCCACACCAGGGAGAAGCACCTCCTCCAGATAGATCCCTGCCTTCCTCCAACTTTCTCTACTCAGACAGGAGCCCACAGGAGTGTTTGTTGTGAATTCGGGGAGTTGTTGCTAAGTAAGGAAGAAGGGGAGGGAGGCGTCTCCTCTGTGTGTGTATGTGTGTGCGTGTGTGTCTCCTGGGCCTATAGAACCAGAGCAGCAAAAGTCACGTTAAGGTGGCAGGTAGCCACTCTGGCTCTGACAAAGCCCGGCAGAGCCCAGAGCCAGCTAGGGGGGCAAGTAATTGATATAATCAGAACTCCAGCTTGCACTCCAGGGTACTGGGCTGAGTCTCCCCACCTCCTGCCAGGGGAAAGATGCAGGAACTTTCACTGGAGCCCAGCTTTAACCCTCCTCATCCCAGCCCCTCCCCCAGCCCATCCCCGCCTAGGTGCAAGGCCTGTTTGCCCACCAGGAGGCAGGGGAGGCCCCCTTTTCTGGGGGAGGGGAAGGCAAGGTGAAGTGGGGGCAGAAAGCCAGAAGGAGGGAGCCCAAAAGACAGAAAAGCCAAGCGGGAGGCTAAGCTAGGATGGTGCGACCACTGCAGATAGAGATCAGGGAGGCCAAGAAGGACACGTACACAAGCACAGGGACTGCTCACCTCCGGAGAATGTGCTCAGGCTCAGGCTCAAGGGTGTGGTCTGGGATGGGGGCTCCCTGTGGAGAGAGGGTCACAGCTAGACGCCCTCCCCCCCCCAGCAATCTATGCCCCAATCCTCCCCAAACCCCAGCCTCCCCCACCCACCCAAACTTGCACACACATACACGCAGCCTGCAGCTACAGGAAGTCTCTGAGCTGCTCAGACCCCCACACACACACACACGCCAGGACTTCTGTGGACTGGCCGGGAGCCAGGCCTGACCCAGCTGCCCCACCACACCACTCCCCCTCCCTGTCCTGGAAGCAGGAAAGGAGAAGGCACTGGAAGACCTCAGAGTTCCCAGATTGCTTGGCCCCATGGGAGGCAGGGGGGCCTCCCACGACCTGGCCAGAGGACCTGGGGAGTGGGAGGCCTGAGGACCCTGGTTTCCTGCATCAGCCACCTCGAGGTCATCTTATGTCAGGGAAAAGAATGGCTGTGGTTCCTGCAGGCCCTGTGTGGTCTCCCTAGCTGCCGCCCTGCTCCCCCGAAAACATCAAGTCCTAAGGACTTGGCCTGGGGTAAGGAAGGTTTAGCAGTTCAGTAGCAGGACTGGGTGAAGCTCCCACAGCAGGCAGGAGGGAGGCTGGCGGCTGGGCTCAGTTTGTACTGGGGGTCAAAGGGGAGTTCTTTTCCGAAGAATTCTGGGAGAGACGCCAACTAGAGCAAGCTGCTAACCACCCCTCCCTCTCTCTCACTGCACTGGGGGCGGGGGGGGGGGTCCCTGCCAACCAGACTTAACCCTCTGAAGCCTGTGTTACGCCCAGGCCCAGGACAGCGTTGGACTTGGGCTGGAGTTAGTCTCTCCACTGCTAGGAGGCAGGCAGTTCCAGGGTGCCAGCCAGAACATGGCCCTATCTGGTGACTTTTCTAGACTCATCTACGGAAGGTAGATGAGAGTCTGCAGTGACGTGTGCATGCGTGTCTCGGAGACAGAGATTGAGAAACACAAACTGAAAATTCCTTGCCAAGCCCCTCCTCCTGCTGGGTCACTGAGCGCTGTACCAACCTGTGCCTCCACCCCTCCCTCCCTTCCACTGGGCCCAGGGGGAGGGGCGTCAAGGGACAGCCTAGCCTAGGCCTACCTTCTACTCATCTCCCAGGTCCTTGGCATCTACCAACAGCCCCTGCCTGGCCTCCTTCCTTCATGGCCTCCAGAAGACAGCATTCAACTGGAGTGTGAGATCCCAGAAAGGGAAACTGAGTTCTAGGGAGATATCAGGGCCTCCGGTGTGTACAAGCTCAACCCAGTGTGAGTCCAATTCCTCAGAACTTCCTCTCCCACAGAACACTGTCTAACTGTAGTGGGAGGGGATGAGATTAAACATCAAGAACCACTTTCTGGGACCAAGGCCTCAGTGGCAGCTAGCCCCACCCCAAATGCCTGGATTCCAGGCCCCTCCATCTTCTGCTCATGGGGGAAAATACCAGCTTGTTTATTTGTTCCCTGCTGCTAATCAGAGAATTCAACTTTTCTGAACCTAAACTTTGCCAACAAGGTCCCAGGTCTGATGTGACTAGTTGTTCCTTGTCCCCCAAAGAAGCAAGTGATAATGGGGGGGGGGGAGAGGGGGGAAAGATGTCACTTTTCTTTAGAGCTCTAGATCATTCTTAACAACCAACACTGTCTTCACGACAGAAGGTGATCTGGCCATGTGGGACCCCTCACAGTGCTGAGGACCCATGAAGAGTAGAGGGGAGAGGCGACCCTGGGTGGCAGTTTATCCCCAAGTGTCTCTAGTGCGCCACTCTCTTTCCAAGGGCTAGGGCTGCCAGAAGCCTTGGCCTGACGCCAGGAAACCTCCCTATCAAAGGGCAGAGGACTCGGCGTCCCAGGGAGCAGAGGAGCTGCAGGAGACCTGTGACTACACACCCAGACATGTTCCCAGGAAGGAGGAGGCAAGAGAGACACACAAGTGCACACACATGCACACACATCAAAGACACACACAGTAGTAGTACGTGGCCAGCACATACCCCTGAAATGCTCCCACAGATGAGTGCAACCCACAGATACGTACACATCCAAAACACCTCCTTAAAAGAACCCCCAAACTCTCCTTAAGACCCAGAGAGATTTACATATGTTCTAAGATAGCCCAAGAGAGCTCAGGAAACAACCAGACACTGGCCAACCACACAGAATTGCCCAGAGGTACACCAGCTCTGGGATGGACACACACACATACACACACACACACACACACACACACACACACACACACACACACACAGAGTAGTAGTACGTGGCCATGTGCTAGCACACAAACTCACTCAAACACTCCACCTCTATACCCAGCATGAAGTCAGATTAGAGGACAAGGTCCCGCCTACCCAGTGCAGAGGGGAGTCAGGGGGTGGAGAAGTACTCTGGGATTTCAAAACAATCCTGGTTTCGAAATGCTGGAAATGCTGGATTCAGGGCCATTCCCAGTTGAGAATGGGGGGGGGAGGGGAAGACAGGCTAACTCAGGAGCTGCTAGCCCAAGACCAAGGGGAGAGGTTGGACAGAGAAAGTCCCAGCCCATGGGGAAAGGGCTCCCCAAAGAGACATCAAGTCAGGAGGGGCAGCTGGCCCAGGGCCACGCAGGGAAGACCCAGTCTGCTGGACAGAAAGCAAAAGAGAGTTCCTGGCTGGCTCTTGCCACCAACAAGAATAGAAAGGAGACAGGGAGAGGCCTCTCCTCCCGCTAAGAACCGGGAGTAAGGGGGAACCTGCTCCCCTACCCACTCGTGGGCTGTGGTGACTGCCTTCTGCCTCTGCTTGCCCCAGCAGCACTCTGAGGCTCTTGGTGGGCCAAAAGTCAAGAGGTCAGAGTGGGTGGGGGACAGCCAAGGGCCCGTAACATTTAGAGGGGTTTCAGAAGTGCCCACACTCAGGGCAGGCTAAGGGAGCCACTCCCTGGGAATTCAAGTCTTCTCTCCCCTCCACAGAGATGAGGGTCACAGGGGAGACTGAGGCATTGCAACACCCCCACACACACCCAGGAAGTCACCCCTCCCAGGGCAGCCAGAGGGCCTTTGCTGCCCCTCCTCCAACCTCTAGGGAAAGTCTGCTGGGCTCACCAGGGAGGGAGGGAGGGAGGGAGGGAGGGAGAGAGGGAGGGAGGTCAGGCCAGGTTGGGGGTGGGGCTCTGGAGGCCTGGCCCTGGCACCCGGCAGAGGAAATTCCAGGCTGTAACTCCAGGCTGCCTGCAGAGCCGCCCATCCAAATGACAAGCCACAGCTCAGGAGCAAGAAGACCCTGACTCTCCTCACCTTGTCCCTCTGCTCTCTGGCCCTGGCCACTCAGATCTTGAACCCTAGCTCTAAGACTTGGAGAAACTCAGCAACCCCTGGGGAAGACACTCAGCCCTGCCAGGAGCCCCGACCTGGTCCCTCGAGCCAATCTGAACCTCTTTCCCCAGGTCCTGGGAGCAATCCCCACAGTGCAGCTACAGGTGGGCAGCTGGTGAGGGCTGGCAGGCAGAGGCCCAGATGCCAAGCTACAGCAGCCAGGCGCTCAACAGGTTGAGCCAGTCCCTGGAGCAAGCGGGCCCCACCCCAGGGAGAGCGGGCCTGGCAGAGGCTCCCCTGCCCGCGGCACCCAGCCTGTACCGCTTGGCTCCCACGGCTGCCCACTTTCCCACGGTGCCATCCCCCTTTTGTCCCTTCTCCCAGGTCAGCACTGGGGCAGTACCCAGAGCTCCAGTACAAGGAAGCAAAGGATGACATTTTCCCCTCATCTTTGTGCGCCCAGGCCTCACTGTCAGCAGCCAGGAAGCCCAGGGAGAGGTAAACGTGGCACAGCAGCAGGAACCCCGAAAGTGTCTCCCAAACCTCCTTGCAGGCCTCTTTTCATCCAAGGAAGACTAGACACACAGACACCCTGGCTTCCCAGGAGCTGCTAGGGTGCTGGGACACAACCTCTGCCTGCGGGAGCGCCAGAGGCAGGGTGGGGATGCCCCCAGCTTCTCCCTGGAGGAGCCGTTACAGAGCTCCTTCCATTTGTGCCGAAGTTGTTGCCACCTGCAACCTTGGTACTTTCCTTCCGATCCACTCCAGGACCCCCCAGGGCTCCATCTCAGCCACTGTCCAATGGCAGGCACCACGCACACACACACACACACACACACACACACACACCACTGCCTTTGCACAGCATCCTTTAATCTAAAGCAGGTGCCAGGCATTTCAAGCCCTTGCTGAGTCCACACTGCCACCAGCTAGGCCTCTGCCCAGAACTAGCAAGCTAGCTAGTGGTAGGTAAGCCCCCAGCCTAAGGTTTCAGGAGCCAGGAGGCAGAAACTAGCTAAATGAAGTCATGGTGTCCCATGTACCTTCAGCAAGCAAGATCACTCTGGCTCATTTTAGTACTGACCAGCCCTTATGACCCAGTGGCATAAGAGTCATTCTAGATTCAGCCATAGACATATTCTATCCCTCCCCAGCCCACCTTCCACTATCAACTCCATCCCAATTTACACAAGAGTTAGCAGAGAACGCAGTAGACGAGGTGCAACACTGGCCCAGTCTGCGGAAGGGAAGAAGGAGGATCGCCCTAAGGAAGGAAGTGCCTTCCGCTGGCCACCTAATTTCCAGGTACCAGATTCCAGCTTTCCTCCCCATTCCTTGCCTTCCCCCCTCCATTCTCACCGTGTCCTGAGGCCTCAGAGCTCACTTTGGGAGGACACAGCCTGAGCATGCTCTTCCCCGGAGGGCATGGAATCATGGTCTTGACCCAGCCAAGCCCATGCTGGGGGGGGGCAGCAGAGGAACCCCTGTCCCCAGTAAGTGACTGCTCCCTAAAAAAGGCTGAGTAGAGTGAGGGAGTGGAAGGGAACCCCCACCATTGGAGAGCTAGATTGAGCAGATACAATGCAGACAGCCTTCCCAGGTAAACAGTAGAGCGAGGAGTAAACTGTGGGGGAGGGGGGCAAAGATCGAGGGGGCCGCAGCCTCTTTCCCAGGCTCACAGCCCAGCTCCCCCACACCCGAATCCGTTTCCTCCTGCCGCAGAGGGCCCCCAGACTGACACGGACACAAACCCCAAGAAGCAGACAGCAGGGGAGGGGGGCGGCGTTAGAAAAACCCGGAAGGAAGGAAGCCGGACAGACAGACAGACAGACAGACAGACAGACTGACAGGCACGGATCCTAGCTTCATTGCTCAGAGACACCCTCCAGACTCCCCGATTTCGAGGGGGCCCTCTCTTTCTCAGCTTCCAGGAGGGAGGAGGAAACTGGCCCTCGGTCCCTCCAGAAATCCAGTTCCCGAAGCCTGGGGCAAGCCGTACCCCAGCCCGACGAGAGGCTGGGACCCCTTCCCCTTCCGCCCCAGGGGCTCCTTCGGAGCGAGCTGGGGGCCACCTCCCATGGCTGGCCCACGCCGTCGGGCCCACGCCGTCGGGAGCCTGGGCAGGGGCCGCTCCCGGCCCGAGCGGCCCCTCGGAGCTCCCGCGCCCCGGGGCCCGCGGGCCCGGCCGGGACTACATCTCCCAGAAGCCCCCAGGGCAGGGTTCGCCGCTCCAGCTGGCCCGAGGCCGGCCTTGTTCTCGGCGCGAGGGCGGCGGGGTCCCCGCGCGGCCCCCAGGCCCTCCTCCCGGGGACCCGGGGACCGGGAGCGGCCGCCCCGGCCCTGGGGGCGCCCCCGCCCCTCCGCAGCGCGGGGCCGGAGACAAGCCGGCCGCGTCCCCTCCGCGGCCCGGCCCGGCGGCCTGGCTGGCCGGACTCCCACCCCGTCCCCGGCCCGCCCCTCACCTCACGGCGCGGGCCGGGGGTCCTCACGCCAGGCCGGAGCTGGACGCCATGGCCAGGTCGGGGTCGGTGGGTGGATGGCGCGCTGGCGCGGCGGCGCGGAGGGCGGCGGGCGCTGATCTTTTGATCCCGGGCGCCTGAGTCTCAGGACCTGCCCGGCCCGGGAGAGGGGATCCGGCAGTCGGCGGGCGCCCGGGGTCCTGCCTCGCCACCGCCGAGCATGGTGGTGGGCGCCGAGCAGCGGCGGGGAACCGGCACGCCGCGGGCCGGGCCGGGCCGGGGCCGGGGCGCGGGGCTGGGCGCTCGGCCCCGAGCCTCCCCGGCCGGGGCTCGGGTCCGCTTCCTCCTCTCCCTTTCCTTCCTTCCTTCCTTCCCTTTCCTTCCTTCTTCCTTCCTTCGCCTCCGCCTTTCACTTTCCCCGAGGCCCGCGGGGACGCGGGGCCCGGGCGGGGAGGGGGCTGTCTGGACGCTTATTGTCGATCGGACGCCGAGGGTCCAGGTCGCGGCCCCCGGGCTGCGCGGCGCCGGGAGACCCAGGCGTGCGGGCGTCCGGCCGGCTGGCTCCGGGCGGCGGCGGTGGTGCAGCAGCCCCGGCTCCGGGGCATGTCCGGCCACTGGCTCCGCCGCGCGCCGCCGCCGCCTCCTCCTCCTCCTCCTCCTCCTCCTCCTCCTCCTCCTCCTCCTCCTCCCCGGGCTCCCCCGCGCCGCCGGAGCCCCGCTCGCCCCTCCACTCGGCTCCGCTCCCCAGCCTGAATAAGCATCGGGGCTCGCTGGCTGCCTCCTTCTGCCTTCATACCAGAGCCCGGAGAGGCCCCTGTCAAAATAAGAGCTCCCCCATCTCGCCCGACTCCGCGCCCAACCCGGCTCCCCCGGCCTCCCAGTGGCCTGACTCGGTAAGGCGCCCGGCCGGCTAGCGGGAGGCAGGTTGGCCCGCCGGCGGGGAGGGGGGCCGTCTGAGTCTCTCCTCCCCTTTCCTGAGGACGGGGGAGGACGCCAGCCACCGCGTCCCGGCTACGGTGCCTTCTGGCAAACCTACCTTCCTATCTGCACGGGCTGGAAAGAGTGGGAGGGAGTGAGAGAGGCCTGCACACACACACACACACAAACACACACGCGCGCGCACACAAACACACACACACAAACACACGCGCGCACACGCACGTGCACGCACACACACGTGCACCCACACAAACACACGTGCGCACACACAAACACACACACATGCGTGCACACACACCTGCGCACACACACGTGCACACACACAAACACACATGCGCGCACACACGCGTGCGCACACACAAACACGCGCGCACACGCACGCACACACACGCGCGTGCACCCACACTCACACACAAACACACATGCAGGCACGCGCGCGCACATACACGCACACACAAGCACACGCACTCGCGCGCACACACGCACGTGCACGCACACACACAAGCACACACACACGTGCACCCACAGTCACATACACAAACGCACACGCACGCGCATACACGCACACACATGCGCACACGCATGCACACACTCACACATGCATACACGCTCACGCACACTTGCATGCACACACACGCGTGCGCACACACAATCACACGCACAGGGTCCCCCTTCATTGTACCCACCCATATCCATTATGCATTGCATTTCTTTAGTCACCTCTCTCTTAACAGACCCTGAGATCCTTGAGGACACATACTGAATGGTTTCATCTCAGTACTCACTGGTGCAAAGTGGATGCCAAGAAATTGTGGACATGAAACCTTTGTCTTAAAAAAAAAAATTCTTGGGCTGGGAGTTTGGCCTAGTGGTAAAGTGCCTGTCTAGCATGTACAAAGACCTGGGTTCGATTCCTCTGTACCACCTACATAGAAAACGCTAGAAGTAGAGCTCTAACATTGAAAAAGCCCAAGGACAGTGCCCAGTACCTGAGTTCAAGCCCCAGGACTGGAAAAAAAATTCTTTGTGTGTGTGGGGGGGGGGGTCTTGGGGCTTGAAATTGGCCTGGGCACTGTCCTTGAACTCTTCAGATCAAGGCTAACACCCTACCCTTGAGCCAAGCCCCACTTCCCATTTTCTAGGGGTTAGTTGGAGATAAGTTTCAGGTCAGGCTGGGAGTTTGGCCTAGTGGTAGAGTGCTTGCCTAGCGTGCATGAAAACCTGGGTTTGATTCCTTGGTACCACATACATAGAAAAAAGCTGGAAATGGTGCTGAGGCTCAAGTGGTAGAGCTTTAGCCTTGAGAAAGTCCCAAGGACAGTGCTCAGGCCCTGAGCTCAAGCCCAGGACTGGCCAAAAAAAAAAAAAAATTATATAAAAATGGTCTCAGGTCTTTTTGTGCCTCGGCTGGTTTTGAACCTTGATCCTCAGATCTCAGCCTCCTGAGATTACAGGCGTGAGCCCCCTAAAATTTTTTTCTTTTAAACAGGTGCACATCTGAGGGAAGGCGGGGAGGGCACAAACAGTGGAGACCGAGTGAAAATGTACAGCAGAGGGGCCCAACAGCTGCACTGGATATTGATGAAAGTGAACTAAGCAACTCAAGTGTGGTGGTGGGAGGGAGGGAATGAGAGAGAAGGAGGGAACAGCTGATAGTAAGCAAAAGAAATGTACAAATCACCTGATATATGTAAAAGTAACCCCACTGTAAGTCACCTCTAATATAGTAAAGAAAGAAAGAAAAAAAAGAAAAGAAAATGCCACCATAAATCCTGCTATATCAAAGGCCACAAAGAACTTGCATGCATATTAGACCATGCTTGACCATAACCACCAACTGTTCTACCAGCTTCTGGGGGAAAAAATTGTGCTGGGTTAGTTAGGGATGGAATCATCACAGATTAATTAGATTTTATCCTGTTGTTATTTCTTTTCAGTACTAGGGTTTTTTTTATTTTGTTTTTGCCAGTCCTGAGGTGTGAACTCAGGACCTGGGCACTGGGCACTGTCCTTGGACAGTTTTTGCTCAAGGTTAGTGCTCTGCCACTTGAGCCACAACACCACTTTCAGGTTTTTCTGAGTATGTGGTACCAAGGAATTGAATCCAGGGCTTAGTGCTTGTGAGGTGAGCGCTCTACCACTAGGCTACACTCCTAGACAATGATAGGGTTTTTCTTTATTTATTTTTGCCCATTGTGGGGCTTGAACTCAGGGCCTGGGCATTGTCCCTGAGCTTTTTTTTTTTTTTTTTTTTTTAAATTTTTGCCAGCCCTGGACTTTAGCTCAGGGCCTGAGCACTGTCGTTAGACTTTCTCAAGGCTAGAGATCTACCACTTGAGCCTCAGCACCACTTCTGGCTTTTTTCCCTATGTATGTGGTACTGTGGAATCAAACCTGGGTCTTCATGCATGCTAGGTAAGCACTCTACCACTAGGCCAACCTCCTGGCCCCTCCTTGAGCTTTTTTTTCTCAAGGCTAGTATTCTAATACTTTGAGCCACAGCACAACTTCTAATTTTCTGGTGGTTAACTGGAGATAAGAGTCTGGTGGGGCCTTTTCTGCCCAGGCTGGCTTCAAACCATGAGTAGGTAGGATTATAGGCATTATGGGCGTGAGCCAGCAGGCCACCAGCACCCAGCTGTGAGACTCAGGGACAGTGTCCAGGGCCTGAGTTGAAGCCCCAGGATAGTCTGTCTGTCTGTCTGTCTCTCTCTCTCTCTCTCTCTCTCTCTCACACACACACAGCCCAATTACTTCTCTGCATGTTCCTAGTATGACGTGGGCCACAGAGCACAAGACCAGCTCTCAAGAGGATGCTCGCTCGTGACCCATCTGCTCCATTCACTCCCGATCGCACAGCGCGCACGGGCTGGCTGACAAGGGCTCTTGAGCACAGCCGTGTTCATAGTGGGTCCACCACGTTCGAGCCTGAGCAGCGGAGGCTGCCGCGGAGAGCTAGCTTCGCAGGAGACCGGTCTCTGGGAGAAATCAGGATTTTAAACCTGTCCCAGCAAAAAAGCTGCCCAAACCACCGCCAGTGGAAAGCCAAGCTGGCGGTGTGGCTTGCCAGGAACCGAGACCCGCAGATAAGGAACGCAGAGGCGCGCCGCGTGGCTGGCGTGCAGGGCCCCCGTCCGCGTTCACGAGCGTCCGGGACGGCCCGGGCCCGGCCTCGGCAGCGCTGCCCGGGGGGCGGCGACCACTCCCCCGGCCCGGAGCGGAGCCGGGCGGCTCCCCCCACCGGCGGACCGGGGGACCGCTGCGTGTCCCCGCGTCACGAGCGGTGTCCCGGCTGTGTCCCCGTGGGGATGGTGGCGGCACCGGTCGGGAGCCGCGCTCCGGTGTGCGTGCAGGAGGAACGGCCGGCGTGTCCGCGCCACGCGGGGCAGCGCCCGGGGTGGGGATCGGGGGGGAGGGTCAGGGGCCGACGATCGTCTGAGACGGAGAACGCGCCCGGAGTGGGCATCTGCGGTCGGCACCCCTCCCCGGCGCAGGCACCGCGCAGGCGGAGGGGGGGGGGCTCGGGCCGCCGCCGCCGCCCGCACGGGGCCCAGGGAAGGGTTAACGTGGAACCCCGCAGTGGCTTCACTCATTGGCTCGGGGCGCTGTCAGTTAAGCGCTCCGAGGGCGGGGCTGGCAAGGCCGCCGCCGGATCGCCCGGCGCCCCTCCCGTGCCCCTCGACCCCCCACATCATTTCCCTGCCCGGCGGTGGAGACGCCTTCCCGGGCCCTGGAGGAGGCGCGGACCCGAGCGTCCTGGCTCCTGGTTGATGGTGATTATTATATAAGGGACTCGCTGCACAGACCCGTGCCAGCGCTCGGAACACTGGGCCCCCTCCTCGGCGGCCGCCCCGGGGCCTGGCACCGGCCGTCCCGGGCCGGGAAGCCTCGCCGCCCTCTCCCGCGGTGGGAGCCGGGAGCCGCGCCGGCGCCCCGGGGTCTCGGGAGAGTACGGAATCCACCCCACCCCCAAGCTGAACTTGGAACTTGGGAGCCAATGGAGGTGGGGCTAGGGGGCGCTGGGGCCGGGGTCGGAAAGGGAAAGGACTTTGGAAAAGGTGCGGGCCAGGAAGCGGGAGCTTGGGAGAGGGGGCGGGGGGGGGCAGGGGACTCTTATCCTGACAGGGCTCCCGCCTGCCCCGACTGGAGGGCTTGGAAAAACTGAGCAGGCAGCCAAGGCTGGGCTGGAAACCTTGCAGCCCCCCCTCCAGGGGACACAAAGCTGGCGGGGGGGGGGCGACCCCGGGGAGGGCAGGGCCTCCTCGGGGGCAGGGGGCCCGGGGCCGGGTCCCCGGGGTGGGGGCTCCCGACGAAGTCTCCCCGCAGTCTGCTTCCCCCTCCTCCCCCTCCGCTCCCCCCTCTCCCCCCTCCAGTCTTGCAGATTGCGGGCAGACTTAACTCGTTGCGTGCCAGCCTGGTGGACGCGGAGGTGGAGACCCGGCGTGGGGGGAGAGGGAGGGACTCCGGGCCCCACTCCCACCCTCCTGCCCTTTAACGCCTTGTGGCCCGGAACCTGATCGTCCGCTGGGCTCCGGGGCCAGCCCCGGGCACCGAGCCCCGCGGAGCCCCTTCTGCGCCCCGCCGTGCGGCCCGGCCGCAGGCTCCCCCCCAGTACTCCCGTCGCCGTGGCTGGCTCCCCACGGGTGACAGTCAGCGCTGGGGGCGCGGAGGTGGAGCCCGAGCCCCGGCACGCGGACGGCTCCGCGGCCGCCCTGGGCCCCGGGGCTCTCAAGTCAGCGGAGGCCGGGAAAAGGCCTGCCCAAGCCGGGCCCGACGAGGACCGGGGCCCGGGGCGGTCAGACGGCCCCCGGGGCGCCGGGAAGGACGGGGTTAAGGGCCGCGCGGCTCCCCGCAGGGCCAGGTGAGCCCCGCCCGCCCGGCCCCAGGTGCGCGCGGCGGGCGTGGACCGGCTCGGCCTCGGGGCTGTGGGTGCCCTCTGGTGGCCAGATCCGGCCTTGCGGGCCCGCCGGGCCGGGGAGCTCAAGCCCCACCACTGCCCCCCCTCCCTCCAAGAAAAGACTATTTGAGGGAGTCTGTGCTCTCAACATGTCCCAACATGACTAGACCCTTTCTCCTAAGCCCTAAGAAGCCCTCCCAGGTAAGCAAAACCGAAGCTTTAGAAGGGCTTCCTTCTCTCCGCTTTAAATCACTTCATTTCCCTCTGCCCTCTACTGAAGGTTCCATACCCAGCAAGTGTGTGGGCACTTCACCAAGGGGCAGTGTAAGTCTGTCCCTTGTGCACTGCCATATCTGACACATTGTCAAACTATCTGCTTATTCATTCAATATCTATGTATTGAAGACCTACTATGTGCTGGGTACTGACCTGGGTGTGGATACTGAGTATCTGTTGGTAACAAGATGGATGTGATCCTTGCTGCCACACAGCTAACAGCCCTGTTGGGGATGATCAGACAAGCAGACAATTCAATTCAGCATGATATGAACTCAACCCTACTCTACCCAGACTTGCCAGTCTGGAAAAGGAAGCAACTTGTGAGTTGATATTTCCTCCAGCCTCAAGTGCAGGCAGACA
Source organism: Megascapheus bottae (assembly GCF_031878675.1). NCBI lineage: Eukaryota > Metazoa > Chordata > Mammalia > Rodentia > Geomyidae > Megascapheus > Megascapheus bottae. Next base: position 5,002,217 of record NC_143535.1, on the reverse strand, counting down.
ATGTAAATCTCACCAGTGGATTAAAGCTGTGACAGGGTCCCAGTAGATCTACACTAGATGTGAGAGATCGCTAAGGTTGCATTCTCAAATGGTCCATTCTTTTTTTTTTTGGGGGGGGGGACTAGTCCAGGACCTTGAACTCAGGGCCTGAGCCCCATCCTTGGGCTTTCTCAAGGCTAGAGCTCTACCACTTAAGCCATGACACCACTTCTGGCTTTTTTACTGAGGAATACAGTGCATGTTAGGCAAGCACTCTACCACTAGGCCAAACTCCCTGCCCCTTTTTGTTGGTTTTTATTATGTTTTGTTTTGCCAATTCAAGAGTTTGAAGCCAGGGCCTCGGTGCTTATTAGACTGATACTCTACCATCTGGGCCTCCAGCCAGGCATTTGCTGGATAGTTTGGAGACCGAATCTCACAGACTTATCTGCTCTGATTAGCTTGAACTCCTGGATGTTCAGGATTGCAGGCACGAGCTGCCATGGAACTCTTGCCCATGGAACTCTTGCCATCTAATTCTTCAGTTTCATTCCATTTTTTTCTTTATTGGTCATGAGGCTTGAACTCAAGGCCTGGGCACTATCTCTAAGCTTTTGTGCTCACAGCTAGCATTCTACCACTTTAAGCCATATCACCACTTGCAGTTTTCTGGTTAATTAGAGCTAAGAGTTTCACGGACTTTCCAGCCCAGGCTGGCTTTGAATCGCAATTCTCAGATCTCAGCCTCCTAAGTAGTTAGGATTACATGAGTGAGACACCAGCACCCAGCCTTTTTATCCCCCCACCCCCTTTGGTAAGAGTCATTCTGAGATTATGCTGGGAGCAAGGAGCATTCTGTGACAGTGCTCACAGACTATGTCTGATTGTTTCATTGACTTCTCTTATACGTAGTAGAAAGAACTATTATTTTTAAGAGATGGAAGGCTTAAAGGGGGGAAGGGACTTGCCTAAAAATGTGGCTGGTGAGTGGTAGCTGGAAGGGCCCCAGGCCTTCTAGCTTCCAGTCCAGACTCTTTCCACGATACCATGGCTGCACTTGTTTCCAACTTTCCATTGGACTTCTTCTTGTGTCTGGCTCATTTCCCTGAGAGGCCATCAGATCTGGGAATGCAAGCTTGGCTTCCTTATCTGGACATCCCCCAGAGCATGGACGGTGCTCAGAACTCCTAGTCTCTCAAGCCTGTCTCTCTCTCTCTCTTTCTTTCTCTCATGTGTGGTGTGTGTGTGTGTGCGTGCGCATGTGCGCACGTATGCGCGTGCAGCTCTCTGGCAGCTTAATTCTAAGACATGACTGGATTGTGGGCTGGGCCTGGGCCAGCTAGACCTAAAACCTGCTCTGTGACTACAGCACACTGAATAATCTCCTCAGGCCTCACGTTCTTTATCATGGAGTCCCATAACCCATAGCACACCCAGGCATCAGTGGCTCACACCTGTTGTCCTGGCTACTCAGCAGGCTGAGATCTGAGGATCATGGTTCAAAGCCATCCCAGGCAGGGAAGTCTGTGAGACTCTTTATCTCCAATGAACCAGCAGAAAATCACAAGCGGCACTGTAGCTCAAAGTGGTAGAGCACTAGGCATGAGTGGAAGAGCTCAGGGATAGTGCCCAGGCCCCAAGTTTAAGCCCCACAACTGATCAGAGAGAGAGAGAGAGAGAGAGGGAGGGAGAGAGCGAGCGTGATCGCAAGCACCCTTGTTAGGCTTGTTAATCCCAGAAGGCAGTAAGAGCCAGACTTCACAGCAAGTTCCAAGTCAACCTGAACTACATAATGAGACCCCTCATCTCTTTCTTTTTTTTTTAATTTTATTTTTTACTATCGAAGTAATGTATAGAGGGGTTACAGTTACATTCGCCAGATAGTAGGTGCATTACTTCTCACACATTGATACCCCTTCTTATGGTTTTTTTGTTGTTGTTTGTTTTTTTGTGTTCCTTTTGCCAGTCCTGGGCTTGAGCTCAGGGCCTGAGCACTGTCCTTGGGTTTTCTCAAGGCTAGAGCTCTACCACTTGAGCCTCAGCACCACTTCCGGCTTTTTTTGCTATGTATGTGGTACTGAGGAATTGAACCCTGGTCTTCGTGCATGCTAGGCAAGCACTCTACCACTAGGCCAAACTCCCGCCCCCCCCTTATGTTTTTGTCCCCATTTCCCTCCCCTCACCCACGACCTCATCTCTTAAAAAAAAAAAAAAAAGCAGCTACAAATCTGAAGCAACATCTCTGGCCACAGCCTCAGGCCCAGGAGGTGCTATGTATCAGGGAGCCCAGACCCTGGTACTGTGCTCGCCTATGTAACAGTTACGGGATTAGTGAAGTAAATATATTCTAAGTCTCCATGACCCAATACCAGTCATAATTTCAGCTTTTTTGCTCACGGCTGGTGCTCTACTACTTGAACCACATCTCTACTTCCAGCTTTTTGCTGATTAATTAGGAATAAGAGTCACAGACATTTTTTTCTGTTGGTCCTGGGACTTGAACTCTGAGCCTGGGCACTGTCCCTGAGCCCTTCAGCTCAAGGCTACCACCCTACCCCTTGAGCACCACTTCTGGTTTTCTGGTGATTCACTGGAGATAAGACTCTTACAGGCTTTGTAGTGCCTGGGCTGGCTTTGAACCTCCACCCTCAGATCTCAGCCTCTGAATAGTTAGGATTACCGGCGTGAGCTAACGCGCCTGGAGTCATAGACATCTCTGCCCAGGCTGGATCTAACCAAGATCCTCAAATCTCAGCTTCCCAAGTAGCTAAAATTAGATGGCCTGATAAGTAAATTGTATGTCAGTTATCACGGGTACCTGCCTTTAAGAGGCATAGAAGATGCAGAGGAAGAGAGAACAAGAAGGTCATACTACACATTTCAGGCTTGTGTCAAACTCAGCATATAGACTAGCCTTGACTTCTTGATCCTCCTGTCTTAAATTCCCAAGTGCTGAGATTACAAATGTGTACCACCATGCTCAGCTTAACCCGCTCTCTGAACATTTGCTTTTCATTCCTCGGAGACAAACTCTGCCTCTCAGTTGTCTCTGAACTTCAGTTCAGTGAACTTTTCTTTGAGCTGAACTCTCTGTCCCTGTGGTCCAAGTATTACCTCACCATGTTGTACAATGTAAGTCTAATTCTTCCACCATGATGTGATAGTCCTTCACACAGTTTAGTTGAGTGACCTCCATTAAAATAATAATTATTATTATTATCAAGGCCAGGCAATGGTGGCTCATGCCTGTAATCCTAGCTTCTCAGGAGGGTGGGATCTGAGGATCATGGTTTGAAGCTGGCTTGTGCAGGAAACTCAGTGTGAATCTTACCTCCAGTTAACCACTCAAAAAGTTGGAAGGGGGACCAGCAGCGTGGCCTAGTAGTAGAGTGCTTGCCTAGCAAGCATGAAGACCTGGGTTCCATTCCTCAGTACCACATACACAGAAAAAGCCAGAACTGGTGCCGTGGCTCAAGTGGTAGAGCCTCTAGCCTTGAGAAAGCCCAAGGACAGCGTCCACACCCTGAGTTCAAGCACCAGGACTGGTTAAAAAAAAAAAAAAGTTGGGAGGGGGAAGTGTAGCTCAAGTGGTAGAGGAGGCTGGACTGAGATTTGGACAGAGGAGGCAAGGAGGCCTTCATGGAGACCTAGACTTAGAGGAGACCCAGATGAAGAGATGCCTAAAGAGAGCCTGCAAGAGAACAGGACAATAGAGGAGGGGGAAAGAGACGGAGGAGAGGGCAGAAATAAAGATTTGCTGAGAAGCTTGTGAAGTGAAACTGAGAAAACTGTTGCCATGGTGATGGGTCCAGAGGAGGGAGTAGGAATATAAATCGGATTATGAGTTGAGGGAGACCAGGGAGTCTGTGTATGCTGGGGTGGGGGATTTGAACGCCCAGAGGCTGTGCTGCCACAGTAGGCCCACTCCAGCCAGCACCCTGTCTCTTCCCAGCCCCAGACAGCAACAGAGCAGACTTTAACCCTCACGTACCCTGGCTTCCCTTTTCACCTGTCCTTCAATGCCTCAATGAGGAGAAAGGCAAGTTGTTTACATACCTACTATGTGCCATCAGAGTTGCCCCTTTATGAGCCCTCTGAGGCAGTGCCCTCTCTGGCAGGGATCATAGCCTATGGCACTGCCATTTATAACTGGGAACTGGAAATCAAGGGCAGTGGACTGGGCTGTAGCCCCGGCCCCTCTGCTCCCAACCCCATCCATTCCTACTCCCCAGTTGTTCTGCCTCTAAGAGCAGCTGCCCAGGGATGGACCACTCAGAGCTCCTGCCTCCATTCTTGGAGACAAAGGGAATTGGAGAGGCAAAAATGTCCACCAGCCAGTAAGGCTCCAAGCTCGGTAGGAGGCACTGGGAAGCTGGGCTCAGGGCTCAGGGAGGGGGAGAGGGGCTGGGGTGGAGAGGCCCCACGGAGGCAGGAGGTGGCCGGGAGGGGGGGGTGTGGAGTGAGAAGCTCTGATGCCAGGCCATTTCCAGCAGAACTGCTGAGAAGACATGGGGAAATGGGGAAACTCGGGCTCCATATTTGCCAGTGGAACTCACAGCAGGAGTGGCTGGGGGCCGGTATTTGCCTGCAGGTCCCTCAAGTGGAAGTACGGGGAGGGAAAGATGGGAGGGAGGGAGGGAGGATCTTCCCCCACCCTCTCTCATGGGCTTCTGCACAAATAACAGTTTTGCAAAGGGCACTGGATCTGATGTGCATATCAAACAGGACCAGAGAGGTGGGAGGAGGCTGAGTTCAGGGCTATAGCCTGGTGCCAAGACCACCCACTCCCCAGAAGGAGGGAATGGGAAGACATTGAAAATCAGTTCAGGAACCAGGTGCCGGCTCTGTTCTGAGCCACTCCCAGCTACTCAGGAGGCTGAGATCTGAGGATGGAGGGGTGAAGCCAGCCCAGGCAGCAAAGACTGTGAGACTTTTTTTTTTTTTTGCCAGTCCTGGGGCTTAAACTCAGGGCCTGGGCACTGGCCTTGAACACTTTTTTCTCAAGGTTAGTGCTCTGCCAATTGAGCCACAGCGCCGCTTCTGGCTTTTTCTGTGTAATTGGTACCCAGGAATCAAACCCAGGGCTTCACCCATGCTAGGCAAGCACTCTACCGAGAGGCTACAATCTGCCTAGTCCATGAGACTTTTTTTTTTTTTTTGCCAGTCCTGGGCGTGAGCTCAGGGCCTGAGCACTGTCCTTGGACTTTCTCAAGGCAAGAGCTCTACCACTTGAGCCTCAGCACCACTTCCGGCTTTTTGCTATGTATGTGGTACCAAGGAATCGAACCGGGTCTTCATGCATGCTAGGCAAGCACTCTACCACTAGGCCAAACTCCCGGCCCATCCGTGAAACTCTTATCTCCAATTTATCCAATTAAACAGAAAAAGCTGGGGCCGGGCGCAATGGCTTGCCCCAGTAATCCTAGCTACTCAGGAGGCTGAGATCTGAGGATCAAGGTTCAAAGCCAGCCGGGGCACAAATGGACTCTTATCTCCAATTAACCTCTAGAAAAGGGGAAGTGGGGCTTGGCTCAAGGGTAGGGTGGTAGGCTACTAGCCTTGAGGGGAAAAAAAAGCCCTCAGGGACAGCACCCAGGCTCTGAGTTCAAGTCCAGGACATCCCCCCCCCCAAAAAAAAATAAGGCATTCATTCTAGGGCCCTTCCCATCATACCTCACTCTTCCTCCTCATGGCTACCTAGAAACATCTGGTTCTTTCCCAGGACTGGCTTGGGCCACACCCTAACCAGGAAGTCCCTGTGGGGGTTGGGGAGCTCAGAGGTGCCTTGACTTCAAGAGAAGTTAAAGGTCACAGTTCTGGATTCCTTGGCCCACTGGGCTGAAGATCCCACACCCTAAATAGGAAAGTGCTCCAGGATCTTCCCCTGTTTCTCCCCCACCCCGCCATGCCAGTCCAGGGGCTTGAACTCAAGGCCTGAGCACTGTCCCTGAGCTTTGTAGCTCAAGGCTAGCATTCTACCACCTGTTCCAGTTTTAGGGACTTTTCCTACCCAGGCTGGCTTCAAACCACAATCCTCAAATATGAGCAACCAGCGCATGACTGAAAAGACTCCATCTTAATAAGTGGCTGGGTGCAGTGACCTATGTCTGTCATATCAGCAACAAAGAACAACACGAATAGAAGGACCACGGTCCAGGCTGGCCTAGGCATAAAGACTCACACTTGCTAGCCTAAGAACTCTGCCACTTGAGTCATACCAGTCCTTTGTTTTGGTGGCTATCTTCAAGACAGGATCTAGTGAACATTTTTGCCTGAGATAGGCTGGAACCTTGATTCTTTAGCTCTCAGCTTCCCAAGTAACTAGGATTACAAGTGTAAGTAATTATTGCCTCACTAGAAATCAGTGTGTGGATGTGGGGGGTTAGTGCTCGAGCTTGAACTCAGAGCTTTGGCCTTGTCCCTTGCTGAAGGCTGGCACTTAACTACTTGAGGCACAGATCTGCACGGGGTTTTTTGATGCTCAACTGGAGATAAGAATCTCATGAATTTACTTGCATGAGCTGACCTCAATCCCCAATCCTCAGCTCTTTCTCTCCGGAATACCTGGGATTATAGGTGTGAGCTCCAAGTACCTGGCTTGGAAATCAGCCTGGCTTCTTCCTTCCTGCCATCTTTCTACTCAATCTCTCTTTAATACCACTGCAATATGCCTACTTCTTTCCATAGACATGCTTATTTTCTGGCCACATTTCCCCACTTTTATCATTTGAATCATTTGCTTCTCACCCAGGCTCCCTACCTCATGTCTTACCTGTTGGGGGTCCACACTGTCACCAGCCCTTTCCTCTCACAATGAAAACATCTTAGCGCTTTTCTGGTTTCCTTCAGGATAAAAACCAAACACTTTGCTCTCTGAACCAAGGACATGGAAGACCCCATCAGTGGCTCCAGATCTCCACGCCCCTACTTCATGCCAAGCATCCAAGGAACACTGGCTCCATCACCCTGTCATGTCTCACCTGGACTGGCTCTTCCACCCAACCTCCCCTCACCAGTAACACCACTGCCAGAGACGATTCCAAATGAGATTCCACCGTGTTTCCTGTTTATGCTGTGACCCTGGGTCCCTAGACTTCATGTGCAATAAGGGTTCATAAAAAGGAGAGGAGAAGATGAATCACCTAAATTAGTATTTATCAAACCAGATATTGTGCTAGGCATTTTTACATACATTAGCTTGAGTGATAGTCCAATGTCCCCCAGGAGACATATTTTATACCTTCCTACAGAAGAAACTGTAGCCCAGAACAAGTCACGATGCTGGCCAAAGCCACAATGCTGGAAGATTTGGGTGGGGCAGAAGTGATGGTATCCTAGGCTACATCAGGAAAGAAAAAAAAAAAGCTGGGCTAGTAATCCTAGCTACTCAAGAGGCTGAGATCTGAAGATCTGAGGATCACAATTTTAAAGCCATCCCAGGCCTTAAATTCTTATCTCCAGTTAACCACTATAAAACTGGAAGTGGAGTTCTGTTCAAGTGGTGGAGCACCAGACTTGAACCAGAAAGCTAAGGGTCAGTGCCCAGGCCCTGAGTTCAAGCCCCAGTACCAGTACAACAGCAGCAACCACCACAAAAGAACATATAGGTCTCTCTGCCCTGACCAATGAGGTTTTCCTTCCAGCCACAGCCTTTTCCAGCCTTAGGTCTCAACAGACCAGCCTTGTTGAGTACTGTATTTGACCATCATCCAAGCCTCCAGGGTCCCCCTGTGCATACCAGCAGATCACAACTGCAGTCTCCACATTCCTCTGCCTTAACACCTTTGTTGCTGTTGCTGTTGGTTGGTCATTGGGCTTCAACTCAGGGCCTGGACACTGTCCTGAGCTTTTGTGATCATGGTTAGTGCTTTGCCACTTTGAGCCCCAGCTCTGAGTGGATAATTGGAGATGAGGCTCATAGACTTTCCTATCCAGGCTGGCTAATTTTTCTGTCAGTTGTGGGGCTTGGACCCTGTCCCTGAGCTCTTCAGCTCAAAGCTAGTGCTCTACCACTTTGAGCCACAGTGCCACTTGGGTTTTCTGGTGGTTAATTGGAAATAAGAGTCTCATGGACTTTTGTGCCTGAGCTGGCTTTGAACTGTGATCCTCAGATCTCATCCTCCTGAGTAGCTGGGATTACAGGCCTGAGTCACCAGAGCCTGGCTGAAAGTACTTCTTTTATCTGTCATAACGGAGAGGAGAAAGTCCTATTTTTTTCTTGTATTTATTTATTTTTGGTAATACTGAGGTTTAAACTCAGGAAGTCGTCTACCACTTGAACCATACCCCAGCCCGAGCCTCCCCATTTTCATATAAATATATATATACATATATTGTCATGGGGCTTGAACTCTAGGCGCTGTCCCTGAGCTCTTCAGCTCAAGACTACTGTCCTACACTTGAGCCACAGCCCCCACTTCCCATTTTCTAGAGATTAACTGGAGATAAGAGTATCATGGCTTTGTAGTGCCTGGGCTGGCTTTGAACTACGATCCTCAAATCTCAGCCTCCCGAGTAGCTAGGATTACAGGCGTGAGCCACCACGCCTAGCTCTTTATTTTTTTGTTGGTCATGGGGCTTGAATTCTGGGCCTGGGTGCTGTCCCTGAGCTCTTCAGTTCAAGGCTACCACTCTACCATTTCCTGTTTTCTGGTGATTAATTGGAGTCTCACAGATTTTGGTGCTTGGGCTGGCTTTGAACTGCAGTCCTCAGAGCTCAGCCTCCCGAATAGCTAGGATTATAAGCGTGAGCCACTGGCGTCCAGCTCCCCATTTTCCAGATGATAAAAACAAGTTAAGGACTAGAGGCATGAGTAAAGTGAGAGAGACTTGCTTAGGAAGCCGGAGCCCTGAGTTCACATCCCTGCACAACTGAAAGGAACTCAAGCCCCCTATAGTGCCATGTCTTAACAGGAGGGTAATGGCTGCCCCCACAGGCTGGTGTGCCCTGGGAGCCCTGTGGAACTGGCTCTCGCCCAGAGGCCCCTGTGAAAGGAGAACCATGGACATGCCAGCTGTTCTCACATACAGAACTACTGCCATTCGCACGGGGAAAAAAACCACCACCACATGCTAGAGTCCAGAAAGAGGTTTTAGAAGATAACCCTTTAGTTTGGGTAGAAGAGAGAAATCAAGAGCTCCTCAGAGGCACCAAGTTACCTTTGCTTATATGCCAGTGCCTGGGAGAGTCTCAGGGACATATTTGGTGCTCAATAAAGAAATGCCTGTTGAATCGGAAATTTGGAGGCAAGGAGGCAAGGGAAGTAACTTGAGAGAGTTTAGAATGGAGAATCCAGAGACAATCTAGAGAGAAAGGGCTCAGGGAAGAGACTCCAAATGTGGGGTGGTTCTCTTATTCCAAGCCTTTGGGAAATCCTCCAGAGAAACAGGGTGCTGTGGCTTTAACTGACTTCAGCATTGTCAATGAATCTGCTCTGCTAAAAGAGTTATCCTCTCGCTCCTGCTCTTGGCCTCCCCCTCCTCTCAGTTCCCCAAACCCTTCTCTGCTACTGTGATGGGATAATTAGATGCGAGAGCTCAGCACAGATGATGCTCCAGTTGCTTAGCAACTAATGGTTTCCATGGAGACTGAAAAGCACAGCCTCCAGAGCAGCCAGTGAGCAGCTCTGCAGGGCAGGGAGAAGAAGCAACTCTCTGCTTCTCCAGAAACCTGGGGAGGGTTGGGGTGGGTAAAGGCGGGAGGAGGGTTGGAGGGAGAGGAGAGGGCTTAAAGGCACAGGGTCCTTAATCCTTTTAAAATCTTGTCAGAGATCTGCCCTCTCCTACCTCAGTCTTACTCCTCATTTCAGATGGAGGTGGCAGCTTAAGAGTGGACTCAAGCTGGGTGCAGTGGCTCATGCCTGCAATCCTAACTACTCAGTAGGCTGAGATCTGAGGATCATGGTTCAAAGACAGCCCTGGGAACTAAAGAATGTCAGACTCTTATCTCCAGTTAACCAAGCTGGAAGTGGCACAGAAGCTCAAGGGGTAGGACAGTAGCCTTGAGCTGAAGAGCTCAGGGACAGTGCCCAGGTCCAGTTCAAGCCCCACGACAGACCAAAAAAACAAGGGGTGTGGAACCAATGCAACCTGTCTGCAATAAACCCAGCCTCTTCTCCCTGTCTGCTTCCTGGTCATGACTGAGTGGGAAGGGCTCCCTCCTAAGCCCACGGGTCATGCTGCCTGGTGGGCGGTGGGGTTTGAGAAGGGCCAGGAAGAGCCCAGCCTCACATTCCACCGTTTCATTGGCTCTCTCCCAGGTCTTCGAGTGTGACACTGAGTAGTGAGGGTGAGATCCGATCTAACAGGGACAAAAGCCAACAAACCAGAAAAACAGAAAGTGATTCTCTACCAAAGGCAGCCTGTCCTGGCAGACTAGGGGAAAATACCTGTCTCCAATCTCCATCATAGGAGCTTGTGTGTGCCTGTGTGTGTGTGTGAGCACGTGTGGGTGCGCTCGCACATGCATGTTTATGCATGCGTGCATACACACGTATGCTTGCCTGTGTAGAGAAAACAGCTGGTACCTCCAGGTGTGTGTGTCTCAGACTAGCAGGCTGCTGGGAAATGCAGAATTTCAGGCTTCACCTCAGATCCTGCAAATCAGGTACTGCATTTTAATAACATCCAGCGATTCCTATACTTTAAATTTAATCAGTTACTCAAAAGGCAGAACTCTTTTTTTTTGCCAGTCCTGGGGCTTGAACTCAGAGTGTGAGGCCTGTTCTTGGGCATTCTCAAGGCTGGCACTCACAGCACCACTTCTGACTTTTTCTATGTATGGGTACACTAAGGAATCGAACCCAGGTCTTGGTGCATGCTAGGCAAACACTCTTACCACTAGGCCAAACTCCTGGCCCCAAAAGGCTGAACTCTTTAAGGATCACTGTGGGAAGTCAGCTTAGTAGCAAAGTCCATGAGACTCTTATTTCCAATAACCAGAAAAAAATAAAGAGCTGCAAGTAGAGTTGTGGCTTAAGTGGTAGAGCACAAACGCTAAGGAATAATGCCCAGACCCTGAATTCAAACCCCAATACTGACACAACTGGAGCAGTTCTGAGACCTTCCTGCCTTCTGCTTGGGTCCCGAAATCTATCATTTTGTCAACTCCCATCCCTCACACTAGGCTTTGAAAATGCCCTTCAAAGTGTGGAGGCACACACCCAACCTGCCGTCCCTTTTCTACCAGGATTTCTCTGCAGCTGGGGAAGAAAGGATGGCTCATCAAGCACAGAGACCTCAATGCAAGAGTACTGGTTCTGCTGAGCGCAGCCTCTGTAGTATTCTACGAACTCTCCAAACTCCTCTACATTTGTTTTTCTTTTGTTAGGAATGGGACTTGAACTCACACTCTTGTGCACTGGGCTTCTTACACTCACGGTGGTGTTTTACCTCTTGAGCTCCACCTCCAGTCCAGCTTTTTTGCTGGTTAATTAAGATGGAGTCTCACAGACCAAGATGGTTCTGTACCATGATCCTCAGACCTCAGTCTCCCAAGAAGGCAGGATTGTAACTATTAGGATTCTAGCCACCAGAATTGGGCAAGTGCTCCACTTTACACAATGACTGCCTGTCTCAGTCTCAGCTTTCCACAACTCAAAGGCAGCCATAACCATTTGTGGCTCAGGGGTTAGGTACACAGGTTAAGTATATGGGGGTCCATCCAGGGGCGGGAGTAAGGGCAGCCATATTACCTTTCTCTTCCCTCCTTGCTAATGGGATCTGGAGAAGGGAGACAGTCAGAAACACTGTCTCTCTCCCTTTTGTTTTGTGGTGCTGGCCACGGACCCAAGGCCTGGAGCATGAGAAGCGGGGACTCTACCACGGGTGCACCCTCAGCCCCCAATCCTGCAGTGATGTTTTGTGTTGGGATAAGTTCTCATCACTGTGTAGCCAAACCTCCCGCCTTTGCAGCCTGAGCTTTCTCTTCTTTATTCTCAATCAGTTTAATAAATGTTTGTTTCCCAACCCGTCAAGGCTGATTGTGCTCACCCCACACCCCTGCTACAACTGGTCCAGCGTCACCCTCTCTCAGTGTCTCCCTAGCTGCCCTCGTCCTCACCCTCCAGAAGAGGCTGCACTGCCACCGCCAGTCTCTCCAGAATGGCAGTTGTGGGCCACAGGCAACACCAATAACTGTAACCCTCCTCTCCACAGGCCCCATCCTCTTCTAGCAGTTTCCTCTCCCATTCTTAAAAATCCTCCCAGCAAAATCCTTTCTGGAGTTCTTTGATCATTCTCTTCACCTCAGGGTCACTGCAAAGCCACCACCACCATCCAAGGGCAGCAGCCCACAGGTGGGAACACAGCCACTCCACCCCACCCCCTGCAGCACTACCTCCTCAGAGTCTTGGGACATGTGGTCTATCTACTGGTGAAGCTGGCTAAGCTGCCAGGGTCCAGTGCGGGCACCCTTCCCCCTCTCTCCTGGCCTGGGGACCAGCTTCTCATCTTGAAGAACCTGTCTGGGGCCCTCCCTGAGGCCATAAGGCCCAAGGGGCAGGTTGGACCAGATTCTCCTGCCCCTCCCACCCTCAAGACAAAATCAGCTACTCCAGGACAGAGCTCCACTGTCACAGCCCTGCCAACACCTGTTTCAGGTTCCAGCTTCTAGCCCAGCATGGCATCTCCGGTACCCATCCAGGCCCTGCCCTTCATCCTGATTTTGCTGGCTGTCCCGGCTCCAGGAGCTGCAGGTCTGGGGGTAGAGAAGAGTTCAGAGGTGTAGACGAGGGCCCTGTGCCTTCCATAGCTCTCAAAGGGGGTCTGGTTGGTTAGGAGCGGGGCTGGTGATGGCAGTGAGGCCAGAAGTATGGCAAAGGAATGGAGGCTAAGGGCAGGGCTGAGGTTGAGCACTGTCTGGCTCCCAAGCAACTCAGGGGAGTCATCTAACTTCTGCAGCTCACGTCAGCCACCTGGTGGTCAGACTCACAGGCCTGGTGCTGCTCTGCCAGCTGAATGCAGAGGGGAGGGGAAGATGGGATACCCCACCTTTAGCGAAGGCCCCTGGGGAGGTGCAGTCAGATCTGATGACCACTCGACGGCTGACCTCCATCTGAGCTACTTCCTGGCCTCCCTGCAGAATTCAACATCTCCAGCCTCTCTGGTCTGCTGTCCCCAGCACTAACAGAAAGCCTACTAGTTGCTCTGCCCCCCTGTCACCTCACCGGAGGCAATGCCACACTGATGGTCCGGAGAGCCAATGACAGCCAAGGTCTGCCACCCTTTCCCCAGATATCCCTCTGGTCCCTGAAGACCCCTTCCTAGGAACTCTCCGCCCCCACCCAGCATTCCTACTCACTCGTCCCTCCCAGCTGACCTCTAGAAGCTGTCCCTGAACCTGCCTTTTGCTCCCCATTTCCTGCCCAGTGGTGAAGTCCAGCTTTGTGGTACCTGCATGCCGCGGACGCAGAGATCTGGTGAGCGTGGTGGACAGTGGAGCTGGATTTACCGTCACCCAGCTCAGTGCATACCAGGTGACAGACCTTGTGCCAGGGACCAAATACTAGTAGGTATCTGACCCAGGATTGGGGCACCTGCAAGAGAGGGGGACGAGGGGAGCTGCGGCGTAGGGTTGGTCAGCATGGGGAAAGAGAGAGCATGGGAAGTGGAGGGCACCATGAAGGGGCACAGCTATGAAAGTGGGGGTACTGGCTTGCTCTATCTGCCCTCAATGTCCGAGATACATACCAAGGGGCCTGTACTTTCTCGCTCTCTCTCCCAACCCCCGCCTACAGCATTTCCTACCAAGTACAGAAGGGGACAACCGTGGAGTCCAGCAGAGAGGTCCCGATGTCCACCCTTCCTCGTGAGTACACTCCAGCCACTTTCACTGCTCAGGGCCCACGGCCGCCATGACATCCCCCCCCTGTACCTTCGGCAGCTTCGCTGAGCACTGGGCTCTCCACGTCCAGTTGACTCACATATGCTCCAGTGAACTAAAGGCTCCTCTCAGACAGGGATGGTACCCTAACAACTCCGTGTGTGTGTGTGTGTGTGTGTGTGTGTGTGTGTGTACATGTGTGTCCTGGAACTTAAACTCAGGACCTGTCCTTGGGCTTTGTTGCTCAAGGCTAAAGCTCTACCACTTGAACACCAGCTCCATTTCCACCAGCTTTTTGGTGGTTAATTGAAGAGTCTTGGACTGAGCCAGGCATGGTAGCTCACGCCTGCAATTCTAGCTACTCAGGAGGCTGAGATTTGAGGATCATGGTTCAAAGCCAGCCCTGGCACTGAAGACTGTGACTTTTATCTCCAATTAATCACTAGAAAATGGGAAGTGGGGCTGTGGCTCAGAGGTCGGGTGGTAGCCTTGAGCTGTAGCGCCTAGGGACAGTACCCAGGCCCAGAGTTCAAGTCCCTATGACCGACAAAAAAAAAAAAAAAAAAAAAAAAAAAAGAGGCTAGTTTTGAACTGTAATTTTCAGATCTTAGCCTCCTGAGAGGCTAGGATTACAACTGTAAGCTATTGACGCCAGCCCTCTAATAGCTTCTCAATTCCCAGTGACGGGCTCCCTAAATGCAGGTGTGAATGGGGTGTTTGGGCCCAGTGGTTAACTGGCTGCATGCTAACAGATGAAGGCGACTGGCTGAGTGGCTGAATTAGGGGCAGAGCTGTGTGTCTCAAGGAGATAAGGAGGCCTTCTGCCCACCAGCGCTGACCCCTCTTCTTCTGACAGGAAGGAATCTGGAGTCCATTGGGCTGGGAATGGCCCGAACAGGGGGCATGGTGGTCATCACCGTGCTGCTGTCTGTTGCCATGTTCCTGCTGGTTGTGGGCCTCATCCTCACACTGGCACTGGGCGTTCGCAAGTGAAGAGCCTGCCTGCGCGGTGATGAAGTCCAGCACTCTCTCTGTCCCCAGCTGCCTTCCTGCCGGCCTCAGCCAGCGGCCTTCCTGCTTCCCATCTCCCTCCCTCTGTCCTTCTTGGGGTCCCCCAGGCAGGTCTCACCTTCCAACACTCCTTACCACCCCCTCCCCTCTACTGTCAGCAATCTTCCCTCCCATCTACCCACTCTACCCTCATCACCACCTCCTCCTCCCTTTGTGACCTTGGGTAGTTATAATAAAGGCTGACCTCCACACCTGTGTGTCTCCCTTAATTAAATTCCCCTTGGGTGTGGACCTGTATGCCAGGCTGCAGGTGCACCCCGTCTCCTTCCCACTCCACGAATCTTCTTATGAGGGAGTCAGGCAGGGAGAGGAGAGGAGAGCCAAGTCGCACATGAATCAAGGTTTATTCAATTTTTTGGCAGTGCAAGAACGTTAGTTCTGTAACATCAGTCAATTCTATTATTGGTTTTTTTTTAAATCTAAACATAAACATACACATATACATATAAAGTTTGAATTTTTAGAAACCTTAGTTGTCAACTTTGGAAAATGTATTCTAGTTTACTACGTTAGCATTGTACAGAAATGAACATAGGAACTTTAAACTGTCCTCGTCCCTGTGAGTTTCATTGCAGAAACGAAATGTATTCTCTAAACAGTCATTTAAAAATTCAATAAGAAGTATAGGCAGGTGCCCACGGCTCCAAAAAAGAAAAAAAAAAGTATACAGGACAAAAATAAAAAGACCTAGGGCTATACCCCGTGGCATGTAGCCAGGCATGTGTGATGCCCTGGGTTCTGTTCACAGCCTGCATGAGGGGGGAAAATAACAGCGTTCCAATCACTAAGCAATGCGGGGAAATTCCTTAGACTAACTAAACTTAATAGATGGATTTGCAAAAACAAAACAGACAGAGTGCGTTTTGGGAGCCCGAGTGGCAGCTCCCAGACCCGCGCGGGTTCGGGGAATGGCGATAGGGAGCCGTGAGGAGTAGCTTCAGTGTTCACGCTAGGCCCGCAGGCCTGCACACACCTCCGACCCCCGCGTGCACACCCGCGCGTGCGGGGGACCCGGGGCGGGACCCGGGGAGACGCGCGTGTGCGCACGTGTGCGTGTGCGCGCGTGGCGGCCCGGCCTGGCGATGGCCCGGCCTGGCGGTGGCCGGCCTGGCGGTGGCCGGCCTGGCGCCGCCCCGGGTTCTTGCTCGAGGCTGGTCGGGGTTCCACCGCGGGCGTGGGCGCTGCTCGCAGTTCAATCCAGGGTTTACCACTTTCACGTTTCCAGAAGACCAAAGCCGGAAAGCCTCGGGCCGGGCGAGGGCTCCTCCAGCCAGGACCCCCACAGCCACGTGGCTCCGAGCAGCCGAGGACCAGTAGTGCTGGATGGATTGATCCCCGCCGCCCTGGCGCGCGCCCCGGGCCCCCGAGGGCGCCGCCGCCGCCCGCGCGCGCACCTGCGCCCACCTGCGCCCGCGCCCGGCCCGGCCCCGCCGGATATTGGCGCCCACGCAGCCGCCACGCGCCGCCCGCCCCCCGCGCCCGCCCCCGGCCCCCCGCGCGGCCCTCGGCGCGCCCTCGGCATGGACCTGCATCTGCAAGACCTCGACTTCTGGAGCGGCCTCCACGGCCAGGTGCCCGGGCTGCTGGACTGGGACATGGGCAACGAGCCCTTCCAGACCTTCACCACCGTGCACCTGCCCCCGGCCGAGCAGAAACGTGAGTGGGCAGGGCAAGGGCCGGCGCTGGGGAGGGCCCGCGGTGGGGGGAGAACCCGCGGTGGGGAGGGCCCGCGGTGGGGGGAGAACCCGCGGTGGGGAGGGCCCGCGGTGGGGAGGACCCGCGGTGGGGAGGGCCCGCGGTGGGGAGGACCCGCGGTGGGGGGGAGGGCCCGCGGTGGGGGGGAGGACCCGCGGTGGGGGGAGGGCCCGCGGTGGGGGGGAGGGCCCGCGGTGGGGGAGGACCCGCGGTGGGGAGGGCCCGCGGTGGGGATGACCTTCTGTGGGGGAGGGCCCGCGGTGGGAAGGGCCTGCGGTGGGGAGGACCCGCGGTGGGGATGACCTTCTGTGGGGGAGGGCCCGCAGTGGGAAGGGCCTGCGGTGGGGAGGACCCGCGGTGGGGAGGGCCCGCGGTGGGGGAGGACCTTCTGTGGGGGAGGGCCTTCTGTGGGGGAGGGCCTGCGGTGGGGGAGGACCCGCGGTGGGGAGGGCCCGCGGTGGGGGAGGACCTTCTGTGGGGGAGGGCCTTCTGTGGGGGAGGGCCTGCGGTGGGGAGGGCCTGCGGCGGGGGATGACTGTGGTGGGAGATGGCCTGCGGTGGGGAGGGCCTGCGATGGGGAGGAGGGAGATGGCCTGTGGTGGGGAGGGCCCGCGGTGGGGGATGACTGTGG
Source organism: Megascapheus bottae (assembly GCF_031878675.1). Lineage (NCBI taxonomy): Eukaryota > Metazoa > Chordata > Mammalia > Rodentia > Geomyidae > Megascapheus > Megascapheus bottae. The sequence continues at coordinate 4,985,019 of NC_143535.1, read as the reverse complement.
TGGGAGATGGCCTGCGGTGGGGAGGGCCTGCGATGGGGAGGGTCTGGGCATCTGGAGGTTCTTTGGTGGGGGAGGGTCTGCGGAGGGAAATGAGGGTCAGGAGCTGCAGTGGGGATAGGTGTTGGGGGTTCAGGAAAGTGGGAGGTGGGGAAGGGTCTGTGGAGAGGATAGTCTAAGATGGGAATTGGGGAAAGTGGGATGGGGGATGGGGTGGGAGAGGGCCTACCACAGAGGGCGGGTGATGGGGTTGTGGAGATGCAGGGGAGGGGACTGCAGGGAGTGCCTCAGCATGCCAGCCTCTCACTGGGGACACTACCCTGAGCTCCCCGCTTCCCCCTGCATGTGCCCGGGGAACAGTGACCTGTGCAGCCCGGTTGCTTCCTGAGGGCCATTCCAGTCCTGACCCGAGGGGGTGGCCCCTGGCACTTGGCCTGAGTCTTTTTGCTTGGCCCCTGCTTGGCACCATATTGTATGCTGTATTTCTTTTCCTTTCTTTATCGCCAGTCCTGGGGACTGATCTCGGCCTGAGCACTGTCCTTGGGCTTTCCTCAAGACTAGAGCTCTATCACTTGAGCCACAGCACCACTTGGTAGCTTTTCTATGTACGTGGTACGGAGGAAGCAAACCCTGGTCTTCATGCATGCTAGGCAAGCACTCTACCACCAGGCCAAATTCCTGGCCCTGTTTATTTATTTTTAAAAACCCTGCTAGGTTTGTTCATGGTTGTGTGCATTGCCTGACTTGTCCATGCACTCAATGTTTGCCCACTCCCATGGGCCTCAAGTGTAGTGATTTTTGAGGTGATTAACCTCGTGTACATTCAACCTGTTCCAACTTGCTCACTATTCTTTCTGCAGGCAAATGTTGTTTTTGCAGTGATGCTCATTCCACCACCAAAGCCTTCACCAACTACCCAACTCCTAATCCATTTCTGTTTGTGTACTACATGCAGTCTGCCTCCTTATTTCCAACTGTGTTGTTTGCCATCACCTGTATAAGTTGGCCTCCTGGTCCTATGTGACAGTGCTGGGTCTTGAGTTTTTGGTCTGCTTTTATGCTCAGAACTGTGGCTCTACCACTCAAACTCTGCCTCCACTCTAATGTTTTATTGATAAATTGGAGATCATTTCACCATCTTCTCCATGGGGCTGGCTTGAGACTGTGCAGGGAGGGGGTCCTGTTTCCACCTATCTTAGCTAGGATTACAGGAGTGAGCCACCGGAGCCCAGGTCCAGTTTATTATTTTGTTTTATCTTTTGTTTGTTTGGTTTTTTGTGGGTCATGGGCCTGGGCGCCCGATCCTGAGCTCTTCAGCTCAAGGCTACCACCCTATCCTAGGCCTGGAAATTGTCCCTGAACTCTTCATCTCAAAGCTACCATCCTACCTTGAGCCAAAGCCCCACTTCCCATTTTCTAGTGGTTAATTGGATATAAGAGTCACAAGGACTTTAGTGCATGGGCTGGCTTTGAACCTTGATCCTCAGATCTCAGCCTCCAGAGTAGCTGGGATTACAGGCATGAGCCAGTTTATTCTTTTTTTGTTTGTTATTTTTGCCAGTCCTGGGGCCTGAACTCAGGGCCTGAGCCCTGTCCTTGAGTTTTTTTTTTCTTCAAGGCTCACACTTTACCACTTGAACTACAGCACCACTTCTGGCTTTTTTCTGTGTATCTGGTAACAAGGAATTGAACCTGGGTCTTTGTTCATGCTATAGGCAGGCACTCTACTGCTAGGCCAAACTCCCAGCCCTCGTTTATTCTTTAAATATATAGCTTTATTTTTATTTGGGTGTTGTACAGAGGCATTACCATTTCATAAGTACTCATAAAAATGAGTACTTTCGTTTTGTTTTGTGGGTCTTGGGGCTTGAACTCTGGGCCTAGGCATTGTTCAGCTCAAGGGTAGAGCCCTACCCCTGAAGCCACAGCTCAATTTCCCATTTTCTAGTGGTTAACTGGAGATCAGAGTCTCAAGTTCTTTAGTGCCTGGGCTGGCTTTGAACCATGATCCTCAGATCCCAGCCTCCTGAGTAGCTAGGATTACAGGCATGAGCCACTGTGCCCGGCTATGAGTATATTTCAGTGTCATCCTTCCACTGTCCAACTTTTTGTTGTTGTTGTTTACTAGAGATAAGAATCTCACAGACTTTTCTGAACTGGCTAGCTTTGAACTATGACCCTCAGATATCAGTCTCAAGAGTAGGTAGGATGATTACAGGCCTGAGCTACTGATGCCTGGAGAGATTTTCCAATTTCAATGCTAGTACAGGAAAAGTATTAATATGGTTGTATAGCCAACGTTTGTTCCATTCTGAGATAGGATCTCTGTATGCTGCTAAGCTGACCCCAAAGTCTCAACCCTGCCTCAGCCTTCTTTGTTTTTTTGCCAGTCCTGGGGCTTGAACTCAGGGTCTGGACATTGTCGTTGGGCTTTCTCAAGGCTAGTGCTCTGCCACTTGAGCCACAGCACCACTTCTAGCTTTTTCTGTGTATGTGGTACAGAGGAATCAAACCCAGGGCTTTGTGAATGCTAGATAAGCACTGTCACTAGGCCCTGGCTCTTGGCCCTGCCTCTGCCTTCTGACTGCTGAGACTGAGTTCACCTGGCCCACAGTTGCTGAACTGTTAGTGGTTCTTTAGAATGGTGGTTGGCTCGTTTGTGACAGGCTTGCTCTATGGCTTAGGGTATTCTCCAACTTGATATTCCTCTGTCTTCAACTTCGTAACTTCTGGTATTATTACAGGTGTACACTGCCATACAAGACTTCTTAGTGCTTCTAATAATTTGTATATTGATATTATATGGTTTTCTCTATGGTGGCTCATACCTGTAATCCTAGCTACTCAGGAGGCTGAGATCTGAGGATGGAGGTTCAAAGCCAGCCTACGCACAAAAGTCGGTGAGACTCTTATCTCCAATTAACACCAGAAAATTGGAAGTGGCGCTGTGGCTCAATGTGGCAGAGCACTAGCTGTGAACTGCAGAGCTCAGGGACAGCACCCAGGTCTCACGACCAACCAAAAAAAGAAGAAAAAGATGCATGTCACCACAGAGCAAGTGTCAAAAACAACCATAGTGGTCTGGGAATGTGGCTCAGTGACAGAGTGCTTGCCTAGCGTGTGTGAAGCCCTGGGTTCCATTCCTCAGTACCACATACACGGAAATAGATGGAAGTGGCATAGTGGTTCAAGTGGTAGAGCTTTAGCCTTGAGCACAGAGAGGCTCGAGGACAGAGCCCAGGCCCCGAGTTCAAGGCTCAGGACCAAAAAAAAAAAAAACCCCAAACCCAACCAAAAACCAAAGCCAAACACGTGGCTTAGCTCAGTGGTAGAGTGCACCGTAACCCCCAGCCCACTGTCGGGGAGAATGGACCGAGGAGGAGGTGGAAGCAAACCCCGCAGTGCCCGCTTAGTATCAGCAACTCCCCAGCCACTCCCAACACCCTGCAAGGTCATAGAAATACTGCTGTGTCTTGACTGTCTCCTTACTGTGTTTTTGCCAGTTGCCAAATACAAACTCAGAATAGTTGAACCGCCAGTATTGCCTCTGGATAAAAAGTATAAGGCCGATGAAGATGGTGAGTAGCCAGAGGTGTGGTGGGGCTCAGGGCATCCAGAGCCAGTGAGCTGCCATGGTGACTCGCCATTCCCTTTCTGTTCTGCACAGACCCAGATATTGAGCCCAACCTGTGGATGTGGGTAGACCCCAATGTCGTGTACCCACCTGGCAAGATGCAGGTCAAAGAAGCCAAGTGGGCGCGTCCGCCAAGCCCTCCTCTCAGCTCCCAGCCATCTGTGAAGGAGGAAGGCAGCTGCTCAGAGGGGGCAGAAGAGGAATCCCCCCAACCTTCCTCCGGCTTGGGATCACCCCCCGAGGAGCAGAAGCCCAGCCAAGTTGTTGTCCCTCTGCCCTGCCCCTGGCAGGTACGAGTGGTGTGGGCTTTGGGTTTCTTAGGGACAGGTTAGCAGGTTTAGAGGTGACCGTTACTTTGGGTTGGGGAGAATCCCAGATGTTGGTGGTAGACCATTCCCCGTCCAGCCAGTGCCCCCCAGAGTGAAGGCCACGGAGTGAGGACCAGTTCCTACTCTGTGCCCTCTAGCTCGCGGAAGAGGAGGCAGCCCAGGACCAGGATGACAGCTCCTCTGTGGCCCTCCCATCCCCTCCTACAAGGGCCCCCCTCCAGAGTCGGAGGCTTCGGCAACCCATCAGCTCAGAGGGCAGACTCTGGTCCCGACCTCCACTCAATTACTTCCACCTAATTGCCCTGGCACTAAGAAACAGTCCCCACTGTGGCCTCAACGTGCAGCAGATCTACAGTTTCACTCGGTATGTGCCGGGGCCCTGTACAGGGGAAGGGAGGGACAAGGCCGTCTCAGGTCTTCTAGTCTTCCCCTGGCCTCCCTGACTCAGTTTCTCCATTTGGATCTGAGGTCTCTTTTCTCAGGCACATATGTGCCTGCCCGTGTACAAGAACACAGCTCCCACCGCTCCTCAGCCTTTTGTCTTAGCTGTCCTTTTCAATGCGAGTTCATACTCCTTCCCCACCCTTTTCAGAATGAGCCAGGGTAAAATCTGTGTGTTCGAGGACTGTCCTGCCAGGCAGGCACAGCTCTCTCAACCCCAGGGCCCCAGGGAGTCACACTGAAAAAGGATTTGGATGCAATGTGTAAGGGCACATATGTGCTCACACCTGTTTACACTGAGATGGAACCCAGGGCCTCACAAAGCTGGACTGTACTTCACCCGAGCTACAGCCCAGGGCCTTCATTCAGCCATCAGCCACAGTCAAGTAGACAAGAGTACAAGGGAATTTCTCAAGAGGTTTTCCAGTAGTAGAAAAAGAAGCTACTCCATCAGAATAGGAATCTCCTGTGCTCTTGCTGAAGTCAAAAGCCCCGAGCCCTAGGGAAAGGGAGGAAAATGAGTCTGAGGCGGGGGCAGTAACTCAGGCTTAGAAAAGAGGGCAGGGGCAAGATTTTCCCCTTGCTTAATCAACAGAGGGCAGTTCTGGGCCAGCATCCCATTACCCCCTTGAGGAAAGGGCTGAGGCCCCCCCCACTCCTGGGGGTGGGGACACTGGAGAGAAAGGTCTCCCCCCACCTCAGAGAAACTTTGCCTGTCTTCCCTGTCCACAGACAACACTTCCCCTTCTTCCAGACGGCTCCCGAAGGCTGGAAGAATACCGTCCGGCACAACCTGTGTTTCCGAGACAGCTTTGAGAAAGTGCCCATCCCCGTGAACGCGGAGGCGGGCCCCCGGCCCCGCTCCTGCCTCTGGAAGCTGACGGAGGAGGGACGCCGCCGCTTTGCGGAGGAGGCCCGCACCTTGGCTTCCACTCGGCTGGAAAGCATTCAACAGTCCATGAACCAGCCAGGTGTGAAGCCTCCTCATGCATGGGCCCAAAGTTGGGGACCCAGGGGACAGTGTGGTCGCTTGGGCCACCCTTCGGGGCATCTTCTGTAGGGAGCAGGGTGATATCTGCAGGGCGGGGGATGGGGAGAGGCCTCTCAGGTTACCCAGGGAGGAGAAGAACTGATGGGGAACAGCCAGGGGCAGCTGGCTGCTCTTGACCCTAGGGGAATGGTGCCAGACACAGTAAGGAAGGGGCACAGATTTGGGGACTCTGCCCTCCTCCAGCAGGTCAGGAAGCCAGGGGAGGAGACTTTGGAACCCTGAGCAGCTGGCCTATGGGAGAGCAGCTTTCCAGATTGTTGGGTGGGGGGAGCCATTAGGAATTGCAGGTTACTCTGAACCTTCTCCTTTTCTTGCAGATATGATGCCTTTCCTCTTTGACCTTTAAGAAGCACAAGTTAGAAATGCCTTATAAAGCTTCTCTGCATCCTGTACATGTGTGTGTGGTCTCTGAGTAGGTGGGTCAGTGCCCGCTACACGGGTAGAAATGGGGTACCCCTCAAAGGTGGGTGATACTTCGGATGCTTCAGCAGTGGGGGAAGTGGCTCTATGCTTTTCCTCCTCAGTAGAGGGGAACTCACTCTCCCAGGGACCAGGGCCAATTCCTATTTTGTCTGAAAACTGTTCAGAAAAGTTAACCTGCCAGCTTTGGACATGCCAGCCACTCATTGACTAAGGAGCAGTGGGGTGGGGCGTGCCTCACTGCAGTGGTGGGAAGAGCTAATGCAGATCACACCAGGGCTATAGTCACAGGGTCTAAGGAAATAAGATGCAAGATGGGAGAAAAGGGCTCTTTTTGAGATAGGATTTGGCTAAGTAGCCTAGGTTAGCTTGGAACTTGAGATGTGTTTGCAGGTCTCTGGAGTGCTGGGACTATAGCTGCGAACCATGATACATGATACCCATTTTTTTATTTTTTGCCAGTCCGAGGGCTTGAACTCAGGGCCTAAGCACCGTTCTCGGGACTTTCTCAAGGCTAGAGCTCTACCATTTGAGCCACAGCGCTTTTTCTGTATTTGTGGTACTGAGGGATCCAACCCGGGTCTTCGTGCATGCTAGGCACTCTACCACTAGGCCAAACTCTGGGCCCAACCCAATTTTTTTCTGAGACAGGGTTTGCTATATAGCTTGAATTCTCCTACTTACAGGCATGGATCACCATACCCAGCTTGTAGCAACATCATTTTTTATTTACTTGGTGTTGGTACTAGGCCTTCAGCTCTTGTTCTGCTTTTTTTTTGAGGGGGGGTGTCATAGGACTTGAACTCTGGGTCTGGGCACTGTCCCTGAGCTCTTGAACTCTGGGCTACCGATTTACCCCTTGAACTACAGCACCGCTTCTGGTTTTCTAGTGGTTATTGGAGATTAGAGTCTCAAGGACTTTTCTGCATGGGCTGGCTTTGAACCTTGATCCTCAAATCTCAGCCTCCTGAGTAGCTAGGATTACAGGCATGAGCCACCGCATCCGCCGAGCTTTATTCAGCTTTTTCACTCAGAAGCTTCCCAGGGATAGAGGCAGAGGAAGTCAAGTTCACAAAGAACCTTCAGTTTCCTTCTGCATTAGGGTCCTTCAGAGTCACAGAATTATATTTATGTGCTGTCATGTTTAGCTTCCAGTTGTACTGTTTTCTCTTTTTTTAGTGGTCCATTGTGGGGCTTGAACTCAGGACCTTGGCACTGTTCCTCAGCTTTTATTTTTTTTGCTAAAGGCTTGTACTCTTATCATTTTGAGTCACAGCTCTAATTCTGCTTTTCTGGTGGTTAATTGGAGATGAAGAGTTTCAGAGACTTTTTTTGTCCTGGCTGGCTCTGAATCCTCAGATCTCAGCCTCCTCAGTAGCTAAGATTATAAGCCTGAGCCAACAGCAACCAGCTTCTCAAGTTTTGTTGTTTTTTTTTTCTTAATGGCTCAGCTGGTGCTTTACCATTGGAGCTATGCTCCAGCTTTTTTTTTTTTTCCCCTGATCAATTGGAAATAAAAGTCTCAAGAACTTTCCTGCCTTGGCTGGCCTGAACTGCCGTTTTTCACATCTTGGTAGGTGCTACTAATTAGAAGAATGGTAGCTGCATGCTTTCTGTTCTCCAACTCTGAACAGCTCTACCTTTAAGGAGAATATTAACTCTGGGCAGCTTGGGTTTTGAAGGTTTTAACCTAATTTGATGCCTAATGGACCAATGGATGCAAAGTGTTGAGACAGGCACGAGTAAAAATACAGTTCTTCTACTTGAGTTTTTCCACTGATTTCGGACTATTAGATATCCCTTTACTAAAGCTTTTCAACTATTAACAAGATACCTGGCATGGAGGCATACTGCCATAATCCTAGCACTCAGAAAGCTGAGACAGGCTGGGCGCTGGTGGCTCAGGCCTGTAATTCTAGCTACCCAGGAGGCTGAGATCTGAGGATCAAGGTTCAAAGCCAGCCCGGGCACAAAAGGACCTGAGACTCTTATCTCAAATTAACCTCTAGAAAAGGGGAAGTGTGGCTTGGCTCCAGGGTAGGGTGGTAGCCTTGAGCTGAAGAGCTCAGGGACAGCGGTCCAGGCTGAGGACAAGCCCCATGACGTGACAGATGGCTCACATCAGGAGTTCAAGGCCAGCCTGGACAGTGCAGCAAGTTCCAAGCAGGCCTGTGCTACCTAGTGGCATCCGGTCTGAACTGTCACAGACGTGACAGGGGTAGCAGAGGACTTCGGAGTTCATTCAGGGGCTGGGATGTAGGAGCACTGAATAGCATGCATGAGACTCAAGCACCCAGCGACACAGACAGACACAGACAGTCCGCAAGCACGACTCGGAAGGCTTCACCCGGGACCCTTTCATTCTTCAAGCTACCACGAGCCAGGTGAAGCCTGTATTTCAGAGAGTTCATGGAGAAAAAATAGGAGGAAAGTTCCGGGCTGAGAGCTGGGGATGCCGGGGGGCTGGGGATGCCGGGGCGCTGGGCGGACCCTGGACGCGGCCTGCAAGTCCAGGAGGGGACGCTCAGCAGCTGGGGTCCTTGGAAAGAGCTTTGGACTCCCCGGCCTCACCTTTCCCGCTCTCGAGGTCCAGTCCTTGCACAGCATCCACGGCCGCCGCGGCCCGGGCTCTCGCACGTGGGTTTCCGGACAACGGTGGAGGTGGCGGAGGAGCGGCCAGCGTCCCGACGCGCAGCCGCAGAACCGCGTGCAGCGGCGACCTCCGGCCGCTAGGGGGCGCGAGGGCTGCTGGGCGCGCTCCTCCTCCGGGAGGTCAGAGGTCAAGGGTTAGTGGATGGCGGCGAGTTTCCTGCCGGTGACGGAGGTTCGTGATCCTGAGCCGATGGCGCCCCCGCAGCGTTGCCCTCTGTGCCGCCAGACTTTCTTCTGTGGCCGCGGACATGTGTACAGCCGGAAACATCGGCGGCACCTGAAGGAAGCTCTGGAAAGACTGCTGTCCCGGGTGCGGACGCGGGCTGGGGCGGGGACGCAGGCCGGGCGGCCTGGGGAGCTGCCCTGGGACTCATCCCGGCCCTGGTCCCCGCAGGTGGAGGCGGCCCGCAAGGCTGTCCGCGCCGCCCAGGTGGAGCGCTACGTGCCCGAGCACGACCTATGCTGCTGGTGCCCGTGCTGCGGCCGAGAGGTGCGGAGGCACCTAAGCCATGGAAACCTGACGGTGCTGCACGGGGGCCTGCTGGAGCACCTGGCCAGGTGGGTGCTGGTCAGGGCCTGCTGGAGCACCTGGCCGGGTGGGTGCTGGTCAGGGCCTGCTGGAGCACCTGGCCGGGTGGGTGCTGGTCAGGGCCTGCTGGAGCACCTGGCCGGGTGGGTGCTGCATGGGGGCCTGCTGGAGCACCTGGCCGGGCGGGTGCTGGTCAGGGCCTGCTGGAGCACCTGGCCGGGTGGGTGCTGCACGGGGGCCTGCTGGAGCACCTGGCCAGGTGGGTGCTGGTCAGGGCCTGCTGGAGCACCTGGCCAGGTAGGTGCTGGTCAGGGCCTGCTGGAGCACCTGGCCAGGTGGGTGCGGGTCAGGGGCCTGCTGGAGAACCTGGCCAGGTAGGTGCGAGTCGGGAGCATTATCAGTCTCTGAAGTAGAAGTTTTCTGGTCACCATGGTGAATCACTGCCCACCAACTCAACTTGGTTGGGAAGAAGGGAGAGTGGAGATCTTGAAAGAGGTCTGCAGCAGTGCTCCCCTGCCTCGTCCAGGTTGGGAATCCCATGCCAGGGTGGTACTTCACCTAATACTCGGGTTCCCAGGATCTGAATCTGAGATGACTCCTTCTTTCAGCCCAGAACATAAGAAAGCGACCAACAAATTCTGGTGGGATAACAAGGCTGAGATCCACATGAAAGAGAAATTTCTAATCTCCCCCCAGGACTATGCACGGTAAGTCACTGGTTATGGTTATTAGCAAAGATGAACTAGCTGAGTTAATTCATTCAGTCTTTGCCAACTAGTTTGAGAGAGTTTCCCTAACTTTGCTTGGGTGTAGCCATGCATACTAATCACTAAGCCACTTATTTGGGAGGCAGAGACAGGAGAATCTGAATTCTAGGCCAACCTGAGCCAAATATTGAAACCCTCAAAACAAAGAGGTCAAGACCTGAATTTAATCTCCAGCATGTTTAAGAAAACGTTATGAGAGGATTGTGATTTAATGGTAGAGTGCTTGCCTAGCACACATGAAACCCTATATTTGATTCCTTGGTACCACATACACAGAAAAAGCTGGAAGTGGTGCTGTGGCTCAAGTGGTAGAGCATGCCTAGCATGCACAAAGACCCAGGTTCAATTCCTTGGTACCACATACACACAAAAACCGTTAGTGGGGCTGTGGCTCAAGTGGTAGAGCACTAGCTTTGAAAAAGCCCAAGAACAGTGCTCAGGCCCTGAGTGCAAGCCCCAGGACTGTAAAAAAAAAGAAAAAAAACCCACAGTAATAATAAAATAAAATAAAAATTAGAATATATAAGGTAATACAGCATGGTATAGTGTAATGCCCAAGTCTCAGGACGACCACCAAAGAGACCACCGAGAGTCAGACATTCCTAAATGCAAAAGCAAGGCTTTATCCAGGCAGGCCCCCTCACACAACAGAGCTTAGGAAGAAGCCCCGAGCTAAAATTTTACAGGGCTTTTAAAGGTAAAGACCACAGATTTACAGAACTAGGTGTCTGAGTAAGATAAGGTGGGGGGGGGGGGAGTTAGGGACAGGCGGGAGGTTTCCATGCCAGTAGAGTCCTAATTAGCTGTCTGAGGGTAGTTTTATGGCTTAGAAAACAAATGCCATCCCTGGAATTTACACGAGTTCTGATTAATTTTAACACAGACAGGTCAGTTCCTGAGACTTATGGGCACCACAATTCTGTTTCTTTAATTTATGTGCTGTTTATATAAACCGCAAGATGGTTACTGCCTCAGAATGGGGGGGCGCTTTTTAGCTCCTCAATAGCATTTTCTTTTAACAGTGAATCAATGTAGAAAGATGATCTCAGCCAGACACTAGTGGCTAATACCTGTAATCCCAGGTACTCAGGAAGCTGAGATCTGAGGATTGCAGTTGAAAGCCAACCCAGGCAGGAAAATCTTTTGAGTCTCACCTAAATAACCCCTCTCTGTATAAAATCTTAATATTATTATATTGGGTGGGGGGAGAAGGAAACCAGCCAGGCACTTGATTTCCTCAAGTGTGGAAGCATAGAATATTACTGCTGTTGGAAGATGGATGCCAAAATATGTAAATTTCCACCTTATAGCATCTATACTTTTTTTTGTTTTTGCAAAAGGGGTGTAGTTGAAGGAGATTTGGTGCCAAAATAGCAATCTAGGTGAGTTACATACACAAGGTGGTTTGTTTTTAATGTTTTTTTTGTTTGTTTTTTTGCCAGTTGTGGGGCTTGAACTCAGGGTCTGAGCACTGTCCTTGGACTTTTCTCAAGACTAGAGCTCTACCACTTGAGCCACAACACCACTTCCAGCTTTTTGCTGTGTATGTGGTACTGAGGAATCAAACCGAGGTCTTCATGCATGCTAGGCAAGCATTCTACCACTAGGCCAAACTCCTGGCCCTGTTTTTTAATGTTCTTTTGTGGGTTTTGATTATTGTCAAAATTAAAAAATTACTAGGGAGCTTTTCACAACTGGCAGGCCGGGGATTTAGGCTGATTTGTCCCTTTTCTTTTAGATTCAAAAAATCCATGGTGAAAGGTTTGGATTCCTTTGAAGAAAAAGAGGATGAGGTAATCAAAGAGGTAGGTAGGAAAGGCTCCTAAGAACCCATCTTCAAGCCGAAGTGGCTCACACCTGTAATCCTATCTGCTCAGGGGGCTGAGATCTGAGGATCAAGGTTCAAAGCCAGCCCCAGGCACAAAAGGACCTGAGACTTTATCTCCAGTTAACCTCTAGAAAATGGGAAGTGGGGCTTGGCTCAAGGGTAGGTCTTTAGCCTTGAGCTAAAGAGCTCAGGGACAGCTCCCAGGCTGAGTTCAAGTCCCATGACCCACCAAAAAAAAAACCCTATCTTCACGATGCTGACCCCATGATGTTGAACTCATGTGAGCATCTTCTTTCCCCGCAGATGGCAGCTCAGATCCGAGAGGTGGAACAGAGCCGGCAGGAGGTGGTCCAATCTGTCTTAGAGGTTGGTTTCTCTCCAACGATCCAGAGCAGTATCCAAATCCACTTATCCCACCTTTCCTAGATCCAGCCTTTCAACTTGCAGCTCTTCTCAGAGAAGTCGAGACTCCATTCCTTTCTGGTTGGCTTGAACCCCCTGCGGGCCAGGGGCAAGCCTGGGCATGGGGATGTGGGTGGGATCTTCTAGGACACTGGACTCTGGAGTGTGGGGCATGGCCGTGGTAGGCTCTTAAGCACCTTAGACACATTTATTTTTCCTGAATCAAACTCAGCCTCAGACAGAGCCAGACCCAGAAGAGGGCTCTTCAGCACCTGGAAGCACCTGGAAGGAGACAAACAGGTAGGACTGTGGGAAAACATCTGGCCTGTGGGCTCCAGGCCTCACACTCAGCTGCTCACCTGCTGCCTGTATTGATAATTTCGTATGACCTGAAAAAGGGTGTAGCCAAATGAGTTTTGGCAGGAAAAAGGATGTTTTTTAGAGCAATCTAAGATAGGATGGGTGGGAACTAGGAAGAAAGTTCTAAACTTTTTTATCCTCAGGGCTCAAGGACCTCACCTGGCAGCCTGGCTTCATTTGTCTTTCAGCCAAATAGCTTCCAGCTCTCAGCAGCCCTCACAGTTGGACTTGCAACCTGCTCCAGAGCTTGACTGGATGGAGACAGGCCAACCTCTAACATTTATTGGTCATCAGGTACAGTGGACCAGCCAAGCCAACAGGCCAATGCTCCCTCTGTCTAAGGATCATCACCTTCCTGGCTTTCCTGCCATGGGCACTAAACTGTCTCACCAAGACTCTTAACCCCACCTCATTTCTCAAATCGTATCAGCAAGTTTATGTATTAACTGTAACTCTTGTCTCAACATTGGGACAATTTCTACTCTCTCGGCATCACCCTTGAAACCCACACCCCGCAACTCAGCATTGTCATCTTATAGGTCCTAGTTATCAGCACAGGTTATCTCTACTAGAAACAGATGCAGCACCTTCTAAAGTTACACATGTACTCTGTGTAAAAATAAGCCTCTCTTTCACAAGTCCATATATGTGATCTGAAAACATTCTTCTAGACACATCCACTATTAAGATTGGGATCCTGGGGCCAGGAGTTTAGCCTAGTGGTAGAGTGCTTGCTTAGCATGCACTAGGACTTGGGTTTGATTCTTTAGTACCACATACATAGAAAAAAGTCAGAAATGGTGCTGTGGATCAAGTGGTAGAGCTCTAGCCTTGAGAAAGCCCAAGGACAGTGCTCAGGCCCTGAGTTCAAGGCCTAGGACAGGCCAAAAAAAAAAAAGACTGGGAGTTTCTGAGGCCAGGATTGTCCTAATGGCTTAGGGGTCTTTGAACAGGATTGGCATGACAGTGGTTTCGTCCTCCTCCCTAGAACAGCTGTTTTGTCTCTTATCTTGGATATTTTCTCCATTTCCACTATAGGATACACCCGGAGTTGGTAACATCCACTCAGGTAAGGGCCCCGATATTTCTAGAAGCAGTTGAAACCCCAATTAAATCAGCGTTATCAGTTAAATGTAAATGTAAATAACTTTTGTCATGCTAAAGACTGATTATACCAAGTGTTGGGCAAAGATATGGGAACCAGAATTTTGTTATACCCCTGATGGAGTGATGGGAAAAGTAAAATGATAGCACCTTGGGGGGGGGGGGGAGGCAGAGCTGGGCGCCATGGTCATGCCTGTAACCCTAGCTACTCAGGGGGCTTGAGATCTGAGGATTGAAGTTCAAAGCTAGCCTAGGCACTAGTCCTGGAGACTCCAATTAGCCACTAGAAAAAGGATCCTGTGGCTCCAGGGATAAGGCAATACCTCGAGCCTTTCAAGGCTCAGGGGCAATGCCCAGGCCCAGAGATTAAGCTCCCCAACAACAAAAATTGTCCCAACAACCCCCCATACCTCGCCCTGGATAATATCCCTGAACATATCAGCTCAAGTGGTGAGTGCTCAACCATTTTTGGCCACAGTGCCACTCCTGGAGATAAGAGTCTCAAGGACTTTTGTGACTGGACTAGCTTTGAATTGCCATCCTCAATTTCAGCCTCCTGAGTAGCTAAATGTACATTAAGGAATGGAACCCAGGACTTTATACATGCTAAGCAAGCACTCTACCATTCTTTTCAAGTCTATCAACTGTCTGAAACTAGAATTACCAAATTGCATTTCTAGTTCAGTCAGGCAGAGTAACAGCTGGCAGATCTTTTTTTTTTCAATCTCCAATACTACCAAAAATGCTTTTAACTTTGGAGTGGGTCTTTCTACAGGTGCCACACCACCCTGGATGATCCAAGATGATGAACACAGCTTTGGAAAACAACAAATAGGGCCATCCTATGAAGAATTTCTTAAAGAGAGTAAGTTCAGAGCTGTTAGCTAAACTGCAGTAGTATGTATCTGAAGCTCAGGCAGAGTGGGGCCAGTTTGCCGGCCAATCAAAATGGTTTCCTTATTATTGCAGAGGAAAAAGAGAAACTCAAGAAACTCCCCCCAGATAGAGTAGGGGCCAACTTTGATCACAGCTCTAGCACTACTGCAGGCTGGCTACCCTCTTTTGGCAGAGTATGGAATAATGGACGCCGCTGGCAGTCGAGGTATGAATCCATTTGATACTCCTAGCATCAACCCTGTGGAGCGGTCACCACCCTATTAACTTTTTATTTCCTTTCAGGCATCAGTTCAAAACTGAAGCTGCAGCAAGGAATAAGCAAGTCACATAAAGAAAAATGCTAATTATTCCCATCCAAATACTATTATGGCCAAATACTTTTCAATTGCTTCTCTTAGAACACAGACACACACACACACATTCATTTGATGTAATAAAATTTTATTTTTCCAAATGTACAGCTGGTTGGACCTGTTTAAAAAAAAATTTAAGTGAGAACCAGAGTCTTGAAAAGGGGATGTGCACTTGTAAGCTGTTCAGTTCTTGGGTCTGTTGTGCTCACCTGTTCATGCATCTTCACCAGCAGCGGGGGCATCTCCACCTTTAGTATTTCTAGTGTAGATTACTTGAGCTCTGTGCTTTGAAACCAATTTGATAAGTCCTAAGGAAAAAAGGAATAAAACTTTAGCAGTAGTTCTGTAAAATTATTTCAATTTAGATAGAAGAGGCTCTGAAGCATGGCCTAGCATGGAGGAAACCCTGTATTGATTCCATGGTATCACATACAGCAAAAGTTGGAAGTGGTGCTGTGGCTCAACTGGTAAAGCACTAGCCTTGAGAAGGCCCAAAGATAGTGCCTAGGCCCGAGTCAAACCTGAGGACTGGCAAGAAAAAAAAAAAGGCAGCCGCACCATGGTTCACACCTGGAATCCTAGCTACTGGGGAAGCTGCATTGAGGACCACAATTCAAAGTCAGCCCAGGCACTAAAGGGTTATCTCCAATTAACCACCAGAAAACTGGAAGTGGCACTGTGGCTCAAGGGATAGGGCAGTAGACTTGAGCTGAGAGCACACCAAGTACCACGACTGATACTGACTCACACAAAGGCAAAAATATACTTGTCTAGTGCTGGTGGCTCATACCTGTAATCCAGGTATGCAGAAGGCTGAGAACTAGGATAATGTTTTGAAGCCAGCCTGGACTGAAAAGTCCCTGTGAGACTCTTACTTTCAATTACCAGAAAACTGGAAGTGGGGCAGTGGATCAAAGTGGTAGAGAACTTAGCACCCAAGAAAGACCCACACAGACCCCAAAACCTAAAACAAGACAAAAACACTCCAGTTTCCTCTAAGTTCTACATGCTTCCAGACTAGACTTTCATGGGGAATGAGTGAGAAGTAAACCAAGACCTTTTCTCTAAAACTCGTATTCGACCCGTAAACGCCCTGCTTACCTTTACTGAGTAGTTCCTGAAGGGCTGCTCTAGCCAGGGAGCCACGAATCTTCAGCCTCTCAGAAACCACAGCCGGGGTGATGAGCTTATAGTTGGGAACTTCCTTACAGAGCTTGTCGTAAGTGGCTTTGTCAAACAGGACGAGGTTGTTGAGCTTGTCCCGGACCTTGCCTTTGGACCACTTCTGCTCACAAGCGCGCGGGAAGCGAGTCAGTACTGCGGGCCGCGCCGCTCTCGTGCCCGCCCTTCCGCGGACGCGGTGTCCCGCCGCCTCCGCGCCCGCGCCCCCTTACCTTCTTCTTGGCCTTGCCCCCGGACTTGTTCACTGGGTCCTTGTCTTTCTTGGCCGACTTCCCGGCGTCCTTCTTCTTCTTGTCGTCCTTGGGAGGCTGCGGGGGGAAGCAGTGCGGGCCGGTCCTGAGTCGACCCCGCGCCCCAGCGCCGAGCACGTGGGGCGGCCCCGCGCGCCCAGGCCCGGCCCCGCCCGCAGCCCTCCCCGCGGGGTCGCCCGCTCGGCGGCCCGGCGCCGCTCGGCCCGGGGAACCCGCGCCCGTCACACCCACGAGCTCACCATCGCGAAGCCCGGAGAGCGGGAGGCACGGCTGCTGCTCCGTCAAGATGTCGGACAGAAAGGAAGTGCTGCTCACGGACCAGCCCAGAAACCTCAGTGCGCGGCGAGCACTTCCGGGGCGAGGGGCGGGGCCGCGCGGAGGAAGTGACGGCGGGAGAGGGAGCACCGCCCGCCGCTCTCCACGTGATGCTGCCCTGATCTTCCGGGCCCTGGGAAACAGGAAACGACTTCAGCCTGCAGCTGCGAATGCGCACGCGCCGCTAGTGGTGGGCGGGGCACTGCGAGACAGCCGGGGGAGTGGGAGGGGGGACGCGTTTCCGGGGCCACATCCGGGTGTCCCCGCGGCAGCCATGGCGATTTTTAGCGTGTACGTGGTGAACAAAGCTGGTGGCCTCATTTACCAGTACGACAGCTACGCGCCGCGGACGGAAGCTGAGAAAACCTTCAGTTACCCGCTGGACCTGCTGCTCAAGCTACACGACGACCGCTTGCTGGTCGCCTTCGGCCAGCGCGACGGCATCCGGGGTGGGCCGGAGGCGGGGCCCGCCGCGGTGGGGGCGGCGGCGTGGCCGGCGTAGGGGGCGTGGCCGGCGTGGAGGGGCGGGGCCCGCCGCGGTGGGGGCGGGGTCGGAGGGGATTCCCCAGTCCCCCACCCCCCCACCCCCCACCCCGGCCCGGCCCCGCCGCGGGAGCTGCACTGACCCCCGGCCTCACCCTTGCAGTGGGCCACGCGGTGCTGGCCATCAACGGCATGGACGTGAACGGCAGGCAAACGTCCGATGGAAAAGAGGTGCTGGAGTATCTGGGCAACCCAGCCAACTACCCGGTGTCCATTCGGTTCGGCCGGCCCCGCCTCACCTCCAATGAGAAGCTTATGCTGGCCTCCATGTTCCACTCGTGAGTACCCAGCCCTTCCCGGAGCAGGAGGCTGGCGCCTGGCTCTGGGGGCGGAGCCGTCGGTTCTTGTAAAAACGACTGGCAGCGCGGTGGGGAGGTCGGGCCTCAGTCGGTTTCATTTTCCTGAGCCTTACTGTCTTCATCTTTAAGGCAATTGAATTAAACGACCTTTAAAATGGACTAAGTAAATGTGCACATGATCCCCAGGGTGTTTGTTTTACCCTGGGATTTCAGTGTAAAATGTTTTATGGCAAAATAGGGAGGGCAGGGGCAAAATAGCTTAGTGGTGGAACACTTACCTAGCAAACTATGCAATAGAAAATAGAAGTCATACGAACTTGAATTTTGTTGTTGTTGTTGGTCATGGGGCTTGAACTTGGGGCCTGGGTATGACCTTGAGCTCTTCAGCTCAAGGCTACGGCTCTACCACTTTGAACTGTGATACCACTTCCAGTTTTCTGGTGGGTAATTGGAGGTAAGAGTTTCATGGTGGCTCATGCCTGTAATCCTAGCTACTCAGGAGGCTCAGATCTGAGGATCAAGGTCCAAAGCCAGCCAGGGCACTAAAGGACCTGAGACTCTTATCTCCAATTAACTTCTAGAAAATGATAAGTGGGGCTTGGCTCAACGGAGGGCTCAGGGACAGGGCCCAGGCAGGGTTCAAACCCCATGACCCACCAAAAAAAAAAAGTTTCATCGACTTTCCTACCCAGGCTGTCTTTGAACTGTGATCTTCAGATCTCCGCCCTTTGAATTGCTAAGATTACAGGTGTAAGCCACCAGTGCCCAGCTGAAATTCAGATAGACCACATTCAGGCTCCTGACTGTGCCAGGCTGTAAAATAAATTCTCTACAGGTAGGATTAACTCAATGGAAAAGTGAGGGGTGCAT
The DNA here is from genome assembly GCF_031878675.1 of Megascapheus bottae. NCBI lineage: Eukaryota > Metazoa > Chordata > Mammalia > Rodentia > Geomyidae > Megascapheus > Megascapheus bottae. Next base: position 4,966,795 of record NC_143535.1, on the reverse strand, counting down.
TTGCTACTTGCCTCCTTTACACACAGGCTCTTTGCCATTGGTTCCCAGCTGTCTCCTGAACAGGGAAGCTCAGGCATTGAGATGCTGGAGACAGACACATTCAAACTGCACTGCTTCCAGACACTGACAGGTATGTGTCTCTATGTAGGCCAAAGGGATAGTTGACTGACCAAAAACAGGTTTAGTAAACAGGGGTGGTGTCAGATTTTCCTGGGACAGTGGAACAGACACATCTATTTACTTGTTTTGTGAAGCCAAAGCCAATATTTAATCTAAAGCTGATTTTTTTTTTTATGTCACTCACCATGTTCAGCCCTGGCTATCCTGGACTCAGAAAACTTGACTTTAATATTAATATTGCACACACATAGCAAGTGTCAAGTGTTGTTCCAAAATGAAATTTGAAAGCCAAGTAAATTTGGCCTTTGGATTGTATCATTGCTTCACCTCTAATGCAGATAACTGAAAACTGCCATCCTTGTCTCGTTTGGCACAAAGTGATTCTTGGAGTGGGAGTAAGTGACACAGATAGAACTGGAAACCTGGTCTCCGCCTGAGTGACTAAACTCACCACATTTCTTTAGCCCCTTCTGTAGCTCTTGCATGATGAAGCAATAGATACAGATTTGTAATATCCTTTACAAAATTGAAGTTGATGTCACTTGCTACTTTTTGTACCTCTGGTATAACTTATCCCTGGCCTCTCTCCAGGGATCAAGTTTGTGGTACTGGCAGATCCCAGGCAAGCTGGAATAGATTCTCTTCTCCGAAAAATTTATGAGATTTACTCAGACTTTGCTCTCAAGAATCCATTCTACTCACTGGAAATGCCCATCAGGTAGGTGACCCCATTTCACAGACAGTGGTCAAAACATTGTGCTCTCCCTAAATCATATGAAGTTTACGAGATTTTTTTTTTTTTTTGCCAGCCCTGGGGCTTGAACTCAGAGCCTAGGTACTCCTTGAAGTGGGAGCTCCTTGAGCTTTCCTGAGGCTACCTTACTTGAGCCACTTAGTACCACACACTAAGGAATCAAACCTAGCGCTTTGTGCATGCTAGGCAAGTACTCTACCCCTAGGCCATACTCCTAGCCCATAAAATACATCACTAGCCCTTTGAGACTCTAAAGACTTTCCTTGGAATTCATGCCTTTCAAATAGTGTTTCCACTGATTCTGCCTCTATACCCCAAAGGGGAAGGTAGCCTTAGACCTGATGCTTTTCTGTCTGCTGGATTTGGCTTAGGTGTGAGCTGTTTGAGCAGAATGTGAAGCTAGCTCTGGAGGTAGCAGAGAAGGCTGGAACCTTTGGACCTGGGTCGTAAACTGAACTGGCAGTGGGACCTCAAATTCTGCAGCAGAGGTTCTGCTGCCTCCACTCTAGTGGAGATCCTGTTGCAGCAGCCTTGGAGTATACTTGAAAATGGGGGACTTCTGAGCTGGAATGTTTGCTGTCTTCCATACATATCGTATATATCAAGTTCCTGCTTTCTGACTGTACAGATTTATTTATGGAAAAGGTAGGATCGTAAGTGCTATAATAAACATTCCTTAGTTCTGGTGTTTGCTGTCCTGACTGATGGTGTTGGGAAAAAAAAAGATGAGGGCAAACTGGGCAAAGATGGTGAGGGATGCAGCTGTGCAAGGCGATAAATGCCTAAAATCCCAGCTACTTGGAAGGCACAGGTAAACTTGTGACCCAAGACCAGCCCAGTTGAAAGTGAAAGAAAAAAAGCAAAAAAACAGACAAGTAATGGGAATTTCAGGGTGAGGAAATACTGTGTTTTGGAAGAAAACAAAGCTTTGTTTGTGTTTGTTAATAAGTGAGCATCTTTCTTTGTGTATGTGGGCCTGGGCCTGGGCCTGGGCCCAAGGCTACTGACCTACCCCTTGAGCCCCACCCCCACCTCTCACTTTTTAGGGATTAGTTGGAGATAAAGAGTCTTATGTTCTTTAGTGCCCGGGCTGGCTTTGAACCTTAATTTTCAGATCTCAGCCTCCTGAGTAGTTAGGATTGCAGGTGTGAGCCACTGTGCCCAACAAGCATCTTATTTTAAATTATAAACTTGGATCTAGTGCCAGAATTGCCATTGATTTCATGGGGGGCCTGAGGTAATGGTAGTAGTAACAGAACAATTAGTCAACACTTAGCGCCAGGCTTAATTACTTCATGTCACTTCTTCTGCACCCTAACCCCAAGGGTACCTTCTCTTTCAGATGAACTGTAGTGATTGTACCTATCTCCATGCCTCAGATTCTCCCAAGTCAGTTACTGACAGCCTGGTTTAATACCGTTTCTGACTAGTCTGTGAGCCATGATCACACTGCTCTATCAAGTTATTTAACTTAACCTACTATCCCAGCAGTTTTGTTTGTCAAATGATCACTGATTATACAATATCCAGCTGAAGGCATAGTAGGCATGAGCTTATTAAGGGCTCTATATACACTTCAGCTTCTCCATTCCTGGGAAATGAAGTCTGTCTTTGAAGTGGAAAGAGTAATTTCCCAAAGGAAAGCTGTGTCTAGTTTCTCTTACCTCTTTTTGAAGAATGAGACACTGTTTAGTATCAAATCTAGTTTTAATCATTATCTCCCCCCTCCTACACCCAGGGTACCAGTGAATAGTGGCTTTCCTCCAGAGCTTGAGGTACTGACAGTAGTTTTTCTCACTCTGGAGAGGACTTAAAGCAGAGCAGAAGTCACAAGCCATTAGTGCCCTCCAGCTGCAGACACAGCCTTGCAGGTGGAGACTGGTGGGGCTGGGACAGGAGGAAGGGTGTAGGAGACAACAGACTGCAGGAGTTGCTGTTTGAAGGCAGGGCATGAGCTAATGGGGTCCAGGAGCAGGGTTACTGTTTAAATAGAAGATAGGGAACGGGGACCTCATTAGCCACTGATAAACTTTCAGTGCCACCTGGGTGAGGGAGACACTGCACGCACAGAAAAGCAAAGGTTCCAGTTGGAAAGGCAAAGGTTCCAGTCAAAGGTTCCATCCTGGCAGGAGCAGCCTGCTCCCTATCATTTGAAGGTGGAGGCACTGCAGAAGGTGCTCCAGAGACAGCGCTCTTCACTCAGCCTTCTTGGGTATTCGGCCCATCTTGGTTCGGATGTTTCGGAGCAGGAAGAAAGCAGCTGTGCTGACTGCGCAAATCATCTCAGCCACCCAGAAGGCTGTGCTCCAACTGTAATGCTTGGCGATGGTGCTGAAGGGCAGCCCGGCCAGAAAGCCGCCCACTGTCAGGAGGGAGGAGAAGGCCTGAGCCATGTGTGGGGTAGAGCCCATAGGGGGACTGGCTCTGCCTTGCAGGTCTCCAGCAATGCACAGGTGCAACTTACGGGGAATTACTTACCATTTGCCATGAGTCCCACAATGGCATGAGAGGTACCACACAAGTTGGGAGGCGCACTCTCATTGGCTATGACTCCAAACAAGGCAATGGGACCATAGGAGGAGAAACCAAACACTGCTCCCAGCACCAGGATCCAGATCTGCAAGGGCAGTGTGGGGTGTCGGTCAGCACCAGAAAGCAACCTACCTGCCTACCTCTGCCAGCCACCAAAAACAAACTAGAGCAAAGGGACAACAAGCTACCCACTTAGCCCAGTCCCCAGTGCAAATGACAATACAGAGCTAGAGTGCTGAGCCAGCTCAAGGCCTATGAGGACAGGAGGAAGACGTATAGAAGTCTCTCCTGTGTTGGACATTAGCTGGTTCAGAATTTGCATGAGCTGTATTGGTTGGGATAGGCAGAGGGGCAGGACAGTGGCGAGATAGACCAGGAATAAAAGGAGGGACAACTTTAAGGCACCTCGTGCTCCGTAAAGCCTGTGAGCTCAGCGAGAGGATGGAGAGCTGGAGTCCAGAAAGCAACATCCTAGAGGAGCAGAAGAGAAAGAAAACCAGGCCCAGAGTGGACATGGACACCAAATGTAGAGGCGAGATGTGAGTTGCACACAGACCAGAAAAGGAAATCTGAACAGCAGAGAAGCAGCTGGCCAGGGAGAGGGCCAGTCAGGGGTCCTTGCTCAGTCTCCTGGGCACCATCCTTGGCCAGGCTGTATATTTACCTTGGGGGAGTCGCTGGTCACTGTCACCCGGAAGAGGTACATGGATGCTGTCATGCCAGCCATCATGAACAGCAGCAGGCCATGGCGAGGGTTTCCATAGACAGATGGCCCCGCCTGTGGAGACAGCCCCAAGACTTCAGGCCCTCAGCTACCCTGGACTCTGCACAGCAGCAGGGCTGCTGCTGACAGGTCTTTGGCAATCCCATCACAGTTCTTGGCTCTGGGAGGCCCTGGGCCTTGCTTACTCTCTAAGGCCAAATTCCACAACATCCCTTCCTCCACCGCAGGGCAGGTGTGGAACACGTGCTGGGGAGCTGCACGCAGTCCGTCCCCACCCGCAGTTTTCCTGCAGCACTGGAGAAGCCAATTTAGACAGATTCTGGCTCTCCGTGACAGCAGTTAAAACCCCTGCCCCACAGCCAGTTGTCCCCAGGGAAGGTAAGAGAGCCTGGACACATTTCCACCTCACTCCACCTAAACCAGCTTGCCAAACAGCCTCTTTCCCACAACTCTCCTCTCCCCTGCTTTTCCGGGCCATGCAGGAAGGACTCAAAGGGCCTCTCCGGTCCCCTCTGCCCGCTCACCTTTGCCATGGCTCGGTCTGACAGATACCCAGCGGCGATGCTGCCTATGAGGCCCCCAACCTCCAGAGCACTCATGTAGGAGCTACCTGCAAGGGGAGGTGGGACGGGAAGGGGAGGGAAGGTAGACCAGAGGTACTTAAGCCTCAAGAGGGCCTGGTCTCTGGGAACCAGGGAAGGATAAAAAGAAGCAAGACCTCCATTTCTCACCCCTAGGATCCCAACACTCATCTTACCCACAAGGGCAGATTGTCCTTTCTCCTGGATCAGGAAGAACTGGCCCCAGTCTGTGCAGCAGGTCTTGACTCCGAACACCACCAGGTAGCCAGTGGAGAGCACCCATAGGTAAGGGGACAGCAGCAGCTCCTGCAGGGTGCTCTCCTCCTTTGAGGACCCTAGAGGGGGGAGGGGCCAGACAGCTCTCAGGTTTTGTTTTGGCGTGGTGGTGTGTTTTCAGTACTGAAGACTGCAAGGCAAGCACTCATACCCCCAGTGTTTTTAGTTCTTCTGAGCTAGCCCAGCCTGGCCTGGAGCACACCATCCTTCTGCCTCTAACTCCCAGGTGCTAGGACAGAAGGAGTACATCACCACATCTGGCTTCAGGCTTTGCGCTTGCTGTCGTACCCAGCTGTACCCCCACCGTTCATTAACCAGCTCCAGGGGCAGAGTCCATGGGCACAGCCAGGACCAGTGTGAAGGGGGGCTCCTTAAACACCTGTTTCCCCCCCACCTTGCTGCAAGCCTTAAGGAAGGAAAGTGAAACTGAGGACCAGAGCAGATGGAAGGAGACAACGCAGCCTACTTCAAACTTGGGATGATGTCCAGGATAGGGAAGTCTGCTGCTCCGAGTGAGGAAGGACCAGGACGTGCAGGAGGCACAATACCAGTTGGCTCTGACTAACGATGGAGTTGGACTAATTTCCCACGCAGCCTACCTTGCCCCCCCACTTCCCCTGCATCCACTGGCGAGCACAGGGTGCCGCAGCAGAAGGCTAGTCCTCAGCAACGTCCTGCCACGTGAACGATGAATGAGGAGCCCACGGTCAGCGTGGTGAAGGCTCACCCTTCTTGCCCTTGGGCGGAGTAGGGTCCAGGTTGCGGAGTCCAACATCAGCAGGTTCGTTGTGGATGAACAGCAGGCAGAGGAAGGAGACCACCACACACAGCGCCCCGGACATGGCCAGTGTGCTGCGCCAGCTGTAGCTCTGGGCAAGGATGGTTGCCAGGATAGGGCCTAGCCCTCCGGCCAGGTTCATGCTGGTTGACAAGATGGCCCACCAAGTGCCAAACTGGGATGGCTCAAACCACTGTGAGGCAGAGGGGGAGTGGGTAGGTGCCCAGCCTTCAGCCCATGTCAACAGAGGGGCTAAGGTGGGGCAGGCCCGGCTCATATGACATGGATGAGGGAGAAGGTACTTCCACACTTGGCAGGGCAGTACCCTCATCTGCCACCTGATCCCACCACTCTCAGACTCCTAAAATATCTTGACAAGCAATAGAAGCTGGCTGGGACTGCCTAAGAAAACCGCTGTGGGCTGGGGCTGAAAGAGTGGGCAAGAAGAGGGGCTGACACTCATGTCCAGTACCCTTTATGCCAATCCAAACAGGCCAACTGCATGAGCTCACCTTGCGAAGGATCTTCCCGCAGGGGGGCCAGCCCAGCCCCTGGGCCAGGCCATTAAGGAACCAGAGAGCAGCAAAGATGGATACTGTGGAGCTCCAGGAAAAGACTACGTTGACCAGGCCAACCAAGAGCAGTCCGGAGGAGAAGAGCCAGCGAGCACTCATCTGATCGGACAGCACCCCGCTCACAAACTTGCTGATGGCATAAGCCGCAGACTGGCTGCTGGTGATGAGTCCTGCAGAGGAGGGGAGCGGGGAGCAGGACACCTGGGGAGTTAGGGGCAGGGCAGAGGCACAGGAAGGGTGGAGGAAGGCACGGGGTCAGGTGTGCAGAGGTGCCCTGGAAGACGAAACGAGTTCCTTTCCCAAGGAACAGGAGGATCTGTGCTAGAGTCCTGATGTTCTCATAGGGCCTGGGGACTGTGCTGCCCCTCCTGCCTGCCCTAGGGCCAAGAAAGAAGCAGATCTTCTCTTGGGATCTGCAGGCCCACCTCACCCATGCCAACCCAAGGTCTCTTGCAGCTGCCCCACTTCTGCACATGGGGTGAGGGGCTCAGGATGGGAGTTGGGGACCTCATTCTTTCTAGAAGGTGGACATGCATGTCAGGCCACATGAAATCACGGTGCCATCCTCCCATGCTCACCTGCAGCCTCGCCTCGGCATGCCCTCCACAGGGGTGAAAAGCTAGCTCAGAACCCAGAAAACACACTCAGCATGAACAGTGCCTCTGAGAGCACGTGTGGGTGACAGGCACACACACACACCAATTCACTGTGGCCCCAAAAGACTGGCCACGGTCCTGCTGAGACACTCCTCGCACGCTACACACCACACCCATATACCCTGCACTGCCACACACACTCAGTGCCCTGACCCGCCATCCTTCCCTTCCAGGGCTCACCCAGATCATCCTTGTCCAGAGAGATCTCTTCCACCAACGACGGCATGACAAAAGAGAAGGTCTTGCGATTGTAGTAGTACAGGCTGTAGCCCCCAAACATGGCTGCGAATATCACAGTGCGGTAATAGCCGTAGCCTTGGGCCTCCATGGTGAAAAAGAACAGGCCCTGCCAGCCAGGACACAGCTCTGACCACAGCACCTCCGACTCCTCCTGCTAGAGGCTCTCAGTGCCCAGATCTGCTGAGCTGGGTTTTTTTTTTCTGCTCCCTCCTCCACCCAGACTCCCTTTATAGCTGCCTTCTGGACAATTATTAAGCCCTAGGCAGCTCCTAGGGTACCCAGTGTCCTGAGGGAGACAAGAAAACAGGAGATTACTGAGAGCCAAACTGTGGGGGGTAGGGGTCCCTGAGGGGAGGCAAGCCTGTGAGCCAAGACAGAACCTTGTGTCCCTCTCCTCCCTTTGCATTGTCCTTCTGTGAAAGGAGCTGTGATTAAAGACTCAACCTAATTACTTTTGTCTGCATGAGCCCAGGGGAGGCAGGGCAGAGCAGAGCAGAGCAGCCCTCTTCCCAGCCTTGCTCCCTCCGTCATTCAGGGGGGATTTAGAGAAGATTCCTGGTTGTCAGGCACAGGTTGCAACTGGTTTCTACACTGTCCCTTTCAATCAGACAAACCCAGCAACCCCACTCCAAGCCGTCTAGAGGGGACTCATGCAGTGCTCAGCACAAACGGGGCGTTAACTTTCCTGACACTTTCCTAATCCTAGGAGGGTGAGTCGGGGACCTCTATAAGCTGTTTCCCTTGGCATTCCCGTGACAACGTGTCCTTTACACGCTGGGCACGGGCAGCCACAACAGTAAAACAACGATGGCAATGCGCTATGGTTACGGAGAACACCGTTAGCATTTTCCCCACCACGGACGGCCAGAATTCCGACAGCGGAACCGCAGAGGCGGACAGATGTTTAGCTGGGGTCCCCTCCCAACGCGCCCGGCGGGGACACGCAGGAAGCCCCACGGGCTGGGCCCGGCGGAGCCCCCATTACCCTGCGGCGTCCGTCCGGGCTTCGGCGGCGAGCGGGGGGCGGGGGTGCCAGGCGCCCGGCGTCCCGGCCCCCGCATGCCGCGGATGCTCCGCTCCGCTGGGCAGCAATTGGAGCGGAAGGCCGGGCGCGAGGCGGCGGGCGGACGCACGTAGTCCCGAGGCCCCTGGCTCCGCCGGCCGGGCGGAGGCCGCTCGGCACCGGCCCAGCCTCCGCGTCCTCAAACCACCCGGGACACCCGACTCCGGGTTTGGGAGCCAGCGGGGTGCGGGGAGCCCAGGACCAGGGCTGTAAAGGCGGAGGTCAGCCCCTCCGCGGCCCCCAGGCCGAGGCACGGCCTTCCAACCGGAAGGGCAGCGGCCGGCACACGCGGCTTCCGCGGCCCACACTGGGGGCCGGCGCCCCGCCCCGCCCTCGGGGAAGCCCCGCCCCCGCCCGCCTCCCGGGCCTCCCCGGACGCAGGCGGGAGGCCGCCGCGGACTGGGCGGGGCCAGCCCGGCAGGCGCTGCGCGTGCGCGGGTGGGCGCGCCGGCGGCGGGCGGGGCTCCGCCGGCACCTGCGCGCCCAGGGCGCGGCGGCTCCAGGAGGGGGCCCGAGCCCCGAGCCGCGCTCCGGCCGCCAGTGACTTCCTCCGGAGTGAGCCATGCGCAGTGGAGCGCTTTCCTGGGGCACTTCCCCGGCAAGCCCTCAAAGGCAGAGTCCCTTCTGTGAGCCACGCGCGTTCTGGAGATGCCCCCTCCTGCTCAGAGGAGCCTGTGGACTGCTGTTCTCCCTGCGCCTCCGGAGACCTTGCGCTTCAGGTATGAGCCGCTACACCTGGCCTCTGATGTCTACCCATTTATTCGGGCGACGCTCCAGGCTGAAAACTCGGGGCTTTGCCCTTCCTGGGGAGGTTCTCATGTGAGCCACGCCTACCTGGCATTCAGATAGTTTTACTGTGCATCTTTCCGGACTAGGCATGTGTTGTTATTCTGAAACATGTATTATCTCCAGAAAACAAAACACATTTAAATTTTTTACAAAGCACACAAACTGTAGAAAAGAATATTTTATTGAAAGTTACTCAATTAACAATGGAGCAAAGTACAATTTGATTCAAACCTGTCCAACCAGCCTCAAGTGCTAATGAAGGAACTCAAAACTTATTGAAGTGGGGGGGGGTGGGACCTAAAGATCTCTCTGCCAATGTGGCAAAAGAAAAAAAGGGGGGAAGGGGAGAGGAAAAAAAGGAAAAATAACTGACTCAACCAGGTTTGCTTTTGTCCCAGAGAGGGTGGCAGTCCTGGCCCTGCCACGGATAGAATACCAAAGGACAGGTTCCCCAGGCATCGGCATCATGGGTAGAGTTCCCCCTCCTAGCAGAGTCACACATGGAGCAGGACAGACCTGACCCTCACACTTTACCGAAAGCTTGCCTCTGAATGAGGTGACAGTTTTACATTCATACGTGGTCTCTCCGTCCCCCAGTCTTGGGGCAGGGGCTCACAGTAGAAAGCACGTTTTGGTCAGCCCAGTGGTAAGAGGTGAGGAAAAGGCTCTATTTGGGAGTGGCACAGGAGGGAAGGGAGAAAGGTGGCTACAGAAACCTGGGGTACTGGGCAGATAAGGATTGAGTGATTGTAAGCTACTGGCATCCTTGCTAAGCACTCTACATGCTTTCCAGGGCCCAACAATCACGGGTGGCTTTCTATACTTCGCCCTGTATATTCTGGCCACTAGGGGTCACACCAGGCCAGTCTGGGTGAGAGATGTCAAGCAAGGGGCACCTATAGTAGGAAGCTAAGGGATCCAGTGGAAAGAGCAGATAAGAACTGGGGGAAGGGCTAGGAAACAGAAGATCTGGGAAGGAAAAAAGCACAGACAGGCACTCAGAAACCAAAGCTGGTAACCAAGGCTCTGTAGACACTGGCCAGAATGGGACATTGATTTCATGGTGGAAGAGGAAAGGAGGGAAGGAAGGATGGCCAGAGAAGACTGAACACTCTCCTGTGTCCCTTTACATCCTGCCCACTACTAGGTCTCCCTCTACCACTGGCAGTCATCCTCTCACCAACCCAGAGGCAAAGAATTAAGACATAATAGTGATTTTCCCCAAATGCAGGGCCAGACAGGGACCAAGAGGTGAAGGTCTGGGAACCAACAGTTCAGGCTTAACACAGAGCTGCTCCAGAAGACGGTGAGCAGCCCTCTCCTGCCCCAGGTGACAGAGGTACTTTAGTCCTGCAGGCAGGACCAACCCCTGCCACACCCCAATGTGTAATAAATAGAGGTGGTAGGAGAAGGGGCTGGACACAAGTGGGGATGAATGGGGCTGAGGAGGTGGACGTGGGGTTATAGCTCATCGTTCTTCAAAGGCCTCTTCTGTCCTGCAGGCTGCTCTTTCTGTTCAGACTCTGTTGGGAAAACAAGGGGGCGGGGGGACGAGAGGCAGTGAGTCCAAACAATTCTCTGGAGGAATTCCCTCAATCCTACCAGGCTGCCCAACACATACCCATTCCCATCCTCACCTGCTCCAGGGCCTCCTAACTCCAGGGGCTCAGTGTCTGCTGGCTCAGAGCCTATGTTTTGGAAGGAGTAAGTCAGGAGGGAGAAGCTAATGGAGGGGCTGTCAACAGTCAGCTAGTAAATATTTTAGAATGTAGCCCACATTTGGTCTTTTGACTATTTAAAAAAAAATGTTTTGGGCCACCTGACTCATATTGCACTTGGCAGTGAAGTCAGTGATCTTATACAGAAAAACTTGTGGAACTTTCCTTCTTGGACATTGTAAAAACACTAGGGCATAAAATTGTATTGCAGGGCTGGGAGTCTGGCCTAGTGGTAGAGTGCTTGCCTAGCATGCACAAAGCCCTGGTTTGATTCCCGAGTACCACATACACAGAAAAAGCCAGAAGTGGTGCTGTGGCTGAAGGGGCAGAGCGCTAGCCTTGAGCAAAAAGTGTCCAAGGACAGTGCCCAGGCCCTGAGTTCAAGCCCCAGGGCTGGCAAAAAAATAAAAATTTTTTAGAGGCCAAGAGCCCTAGGACCAGCCAAATAACAACAATAAAACATTATGGGATGGGGCTGGGAGTTTGGCCTAGTGGTAGAGTGCTTGCCTAGCACGCACAAAGACCTGGGTTCGATTCCTCAGTACCATATACATAGAAAAAAGCTGGAAGACATGCTGTGGCTCCAGTGGTAGAGCTCTAGCCTTGAGAAAGCCCAAGGACAGTGCTCAGGCCTTGAGTTCAAGCCCAGGACTGGCAAAAAAAAAAAAGATTATGGGAATAAAGTAATTTTAAGCCAGGCGTGGTGGCTCACACCAGTGATCCTAGCTACTCGGGAGGCTGAGATCTGAGGAGCAAGGTTCAATGCCAGACCACGAACTAAAGTGCGTGAGGTTCTTATCTCCAAATAGCCACTAGAAAACCGGAAGTGGCACTGTGGCTGCAGGGTTAGAGTAATAGCCGTGAGCTGAAGAGCTCAGGGGCAGAGCCCAGGCCCGAAGTTCAAGAACAAAAAAATATCAAAATAAAAAGATAAAAGACCAAGGTCTGGAGATGTGGCTCAGATCTTTTGTTGTGCATGTCCAGGGCCCCAGGTTAAATCCCCAAGACGACAAAACAAAAGGCCACCCAGAGATGATGGTTTGCCTACCCCAGGCCAATGCAATGCCTCTGGCCCAACGGCCAGTTTCCCCAACTCACCAGTCTCTACTTTCCCAGGTTCTGCAATGGGCTTTGCCTCTTCAGCCTGGCCTGGAGGGAAACCAGAAGTAAGATGCAGGAAAAGGAGGCCTTCTCCCTGCCCGTTGGAAGCAGGAACCAGGCACCCTTCCTGCCCTCACCTGCTGGTGGGATGACCTTCTCGCCCTGGTCACTGGCGCTGGCATTGAGGGGAGGTTCTGTCCTCGTGCCGTTCTTGTCCTTCGGCCGGGGCCGGGGCTTGGCAAACTTGGCCTTATTGAGCAGATACTGTACCTCACGGTCTAGGGCCATCATCTTGGCCTCAATGTCTTTCGAGAGCAACACAGGCTTCTCTGTGGCAGGAAGCTTGGCCTGCTCCGCTGTGGTTGTATTCTTCCAGGCCTGTGGGTGAGGCCAGGACACTCAGGGGTTGCATGGAGAGAGAAATGTCTACCCCAGGGAAATCACCCCAGCCTCTGGCTAAAAACTGCACCTCATCCCGCCACCCTTGGTAACTCCACTGCAAACTAAGTTACATTCATTCCCACAGGAATTACCCAGGTCTCGTTGATGACTTTCTCTAACGTTGTCATCTCCACCTCAGTGAAGATCTGGTCCATCTCTGGAATGAGCCGGGCGCCCCTAGAAGCCAAACAAGGGACACAAAGGTCTGGGTGGGTGGAAAATGTGAAGCTGACAGAAATGAGAGCTGTGGCTATGGTAGTACTAGAAAGAAGGGGTGCAAAGGCCACTCACTTGAGGAACATGCTGGAATGGTTGAGGAGGTTGTCTAGGGCAGACAGACGTTCGGGCCATTTCTTGCGCTCTTCCACCCGGAAGAACAGACCTTGGCATAACTTTTTCAGCTCAGTCAACTTCTCCTTCAACATCTGAGGGACAATGAGAGTAGGCAGGAGTTGAGAAAAGGATGACAAAAGCCCTGGAGTCAGTCTTGTGTCCTAATTTTTTTTTCTTTTTCTGTACTCAAGTTTGAACTCTGGACCTTGTGCTTGCTGGGCAAGCGCTCTACCACCGAGCCATACTTCTAACTTCCTTACATTTTTCTTCATGGTCTCATACCCTGGGCTCTCCTCTTTCTGACCTGACAGAAGCTTCCATCCCGTCATATCCTCACCACAGTGGTGGCCTCAAAGCCCTCATCCTCCAGCCATGCGGACACGGTGCTGAGTTTCCGCGCGATCTCCTCACGCTGTTCTTCAGTGGACACTTCCTGGTACTCAGGCTGGAACAGCTTGTCCTAGGAAGGAACAAATTCATGCATGCCATGAGCCCACGTCGAGGCTCAGAGCTAGATGCCCCTAATCCAAGTTCCAGGAGGCAGGGAACATGGTCCCCAACCTGCCAACCTGGGTTTCAAAGATGAAGGCTTCCAGACTGTTAGCCGCTTTCTCTCGTTCCTGCTTCTCTAGGTCTCGGAAAGTCAAATCTTCAAGTCTACGGGGTGAAAGAGAGGTAGACATGAAGGAGAGGGTGGGCTAAAAGTCAGATCCTAGACTTCACATATATGTACACACACACACCACTTACTTCTGCACAGAACGAGCCAGCTCCTCCTCTGGCAAGTCAGGCAGGTCCAAAACAACCATCTCTACCCCAATCTCTTCCACCATTTTCTGCTTCCGGGCAGGCTTCTGCTTCTTTTCTTCCTCAGGGGCAGTAGGGGCACCCTCGGGCCCTGCCTCCCCCTTCTCATTGGGCTTCTAGATGGGAAGAGTTGAGGATGTCAGAAAAAGCTTTGCCTTTTCCAAAGATTGCTTCTGTCTGGTCCCTTAAACTGGTCCCAGTTTTCACGGGCCTTCCTCTGCTCACCTGGGCCTCAGCTTTGTCCCCACCTTCCTTTTCGGTGAGCTCTTCTCCCTCCGGAGTTGCCTCTCCTTTGGGCTCCGTGAGTGAGGGCTGAGTGGTATCCTCTGCTGGGCTTTCTGCTTCTTCCTTGAGCTCCGCCTGCTGCCCAGGTTCGTCCCTGCTCCCCTCAGCAGGGCTCTCCTCTTCTTCCTAGGAGACAATACCGAGTACTCACAGATGGCGCCACTGGCACAGCCTAGAGGGCCTTGCCTTGGCTATGCCAGCTTCTCTGCTGCTCAGGACACTGGTGGGGGCAGAGAAGAGCTAGTGGGAAACCACATGGGCTGTGTGGACTCCAACAGTCTAAGTGGGTGTAGGGATTGTCTGGGGAATGGGCCTTGGACTCTGAATTGGAATCGCTTCATGTCCAGCAGAGTGTGGTGAGGGCATGGTTAACCTGGCATGGGCTGAGGTTAAGAGCCATCAACTCCCAGACACCTTGGATGCCCATCAGACTTTTCACCTTGGTTGTAGCCACCTGCCCCAGTGCTTACCTGGACAGCATCAGTGCCATTCTCTTTTGAGTCGGGTGTGGTACTACCTCCAAACAGGCTGGAAATGGTGTTACCAAGTTCTATGGAGAAGGAAGCACACAGACTCACAGGGGAACCAAGCAGTGAGTCAACTTCCTAACCCAGGGCAATGCTCCATCCACCTTGTCAAACTTCTCTCCCCACCCATGCGCACACACATGCAGGCATACATGCTCTTCTTACTGGTTAGAGTAGATTCCTCTTCTGGACTGTCCTCCACTAGGGTCTCAAAGACAGACTCCACCTGAAAACAGATTCACACTGATTCACAGTGTAGCTGCACATGTTACGCCATGCATGTCTACAAACCCCGCATGCGCACAGTGTGGCAACAGCTGTGTGGTGCTCTCACCAGCCTTCTCTTAGAGCTTCCCGATGGCCACCCAGCCCCCTTTACCCCGACCACTCCACATCTCCAACATTACATGTCAGCAACACTACAGGACATAAAGGACAACCCAAACTTGCTCTTCAAAAATGGGTTTCTCGGCCGGGAGTGTGGCCTAGTGGTAGAGTGCTTGCCTAGCATGCACGAAGACCTGGGTTCGATTCCTTGGTACCACATACATAGAAAAAAGCCAGAAGTGGTGCTGAGGCTCAAGTGGTAGAGGCTCTAGCCTTGAGAAAGTCCAAGGACAGTGCTCAGGCCCTGAGCTCAAGCCTAGGACTGGCAAAAAAAAAAAAAAAGGGTTTCTCAGCAGGGGAGCGGTAGCTGAGGCTGAGATCTGAGGATTCTGGGGATCCTGAGATCCAAAATTAATGCAATTCCAAAATCCATTGTGCTTATTGTGTGGGTCCTGCTCTGGGAAAGCCAGCAGGGTCCTGGTCCCTGTGCTGCGCAGTGCCCCCTCTTGCTCTCACCCTGTCTAGACTGAGCACGCCACTCTCATCCAGGTTGAAGTGGGCCTTGATGCCCTTGGATTCATAGTCGGGGTACTTCTTGAAGCTCTCACCCACACCTTTTAGCTTCACTGTGGTCAGATTCTGGGAGCCAAATACTCTGGATGGAAGGGAAAGAGAAGTTTGAGGAGATTACTTGCTCACCTCTAGTTCCAAACAGCCTCCTGGCCCAAGAAGTTAGGGCCTACCTAAGGATATACCCAGGACAAAGAACTCTGGCTGATGCTTATAAACTGACCCTCACCCTACAGCCCACTTCCTGTTCCAGTCCAGCAGGCTCCACAGCCCCCACCCACC
This sequence comes from Megascapheus bottae, assembly GCF_031878675.1. Lineage (NCBI taxonomy): Eukaryota > Metazoa > Chordata > Mammalia > Rodentia > Geomyidae > Megascapheus > Megascapheus bottae. Next base: position 4,951,316 of record NC_143535.1, on the reverse strand, counting down.
AAAGTTATCTGGTAGCCACCCCTGCCTCCCAGGGGTTCCCATGCTGTCCCCCGCCCTCACCGAAGATCCTCAGGCCCCAGGAAGCCCAGGTCACCGTAGTTGATGTGGAAGTTGAAATCATGGCTGTAGCGGTTGAAAGTGATGACTTTGCGTTGAGGGTAGGGCCCCATGCGGGAGAAGAGCAGGCGTTTGTTGTGCTTCAGGCTGTGAACCCCAGGCTCCTCCTCCACCTCCCTTGTGAACTCCACCTACACAGCCGGCAGTGAAGAGGCACACTGAGGAGCCATTGCAGGGTCTGGGGTGGGAATGGGACAGCAGGGATCACTTGTAGCAGAAAGACCGAGGGGACAGGCTCGAGTGGACAGAAAGCGAGAACCCACTTAGAGAAGCAAAGGGAGCTTGTGCGCTGATCACACATGCTGACTCACCAGGATGGGGTAGACCACTGCATCCCGGACGACAAACGGCTTCACTTTGAAGGCTTTGCTGAGTGCAGCAGCTTGGTACACGGCCCCCATGGCGGCTGCTTCATCAGCATTGATGTTCTTTCCCAGCTCTTCCCTGTGAGAATCCAAGCTTCAGCACCGTCCACCCAGCCTGAAGAGCTCGGCCCCACGCCCAGCTCCCATACTCACTTCCTCACGGCCTTCAACAGCACCTCCTGAACTTTGGGGACCCGAGTGGCCCCACCCACCAGGATCACTTGCTCAATCTCATCCTGCAGAAGGAAGAAGGTGAGGTGAGGTACAAGCAGGGCACACCCTTCCTCAACACTGACCTTTCCCCTGCCAATTGCCCTGGCACCCCTGCCTCCCATGCTCTCACCAAGCTCATCTCAGCACTCTGGAGGGCATGCTGGACAGGCCCAGGCACCCGCTCAAACAAGTCTGCACACAGCTCCTCAAATTCCACTCGAGTCACTTTTGCCTTGAAGTCCACATCATCCATCAGGCCCTCGATCTAAGGGAGGAGGAAGATGGTCAGGAAGGAGTTGCCCAGGTAGGCCCTGCTGACACTTCCCAAAAGAACAGGACCATGGGAGAGTGGCAGGGTCCTCCACCCTCTGGGTAGGGCAGGCGTGCCCACCACCAGCTTCATGGGCACCTGGGCCATGTGGTCAGCATTGGCACTCAGGACGGTTTTGAGTCTATTGGCTTCCCGCAGCAGCTTGGCCATGGCTCGAGGGTTCTCCTGCACATCCTTGGCATTCTGACCCTTGCGCTGCTCATTGAAAAGCCCAGCCAGGTGCTCCCGCAACCGAAGCTCCATCTCCAGGCCTCCAAGTGTGCGATCAAACCTGTCCAGAGCAGGGAAAGGGTAAGAACACTGGGTCCATCCACTGAGCAGGAGTCTCTCATTCTCATGTGGTACCTTGCCATTGTTTAAGAGACCCTGTGACCCCAAACGTGAAAATCATTGTCCCTAGCTCTTTACAACACACTGGACACGTCACAGTGCAGCTCATCCATTCACTCAACAGTATTTACTGTGTATTATTTCTCAGAATATAAATGCGGTTGGGAATAACAGGGCCCCTTCCATCAAGAACCTTATAATTTAGGAGTAGAATAAATTAATAAACATAAAATAACCCTGTGTTTCAGGTTGGGAATGTGGCTTAGTGGTAGAGTGCTTGCCTAGCAGACATAAAGCCCTGGGCTCCATTCCTCAATACACATAAACAGAAAAAGCCAGAAGTAGTGCTGTGGCTCAAGCAGAGCGCTAGCCCTGAGCACAGAGCAGCTCAGGGGCAGAGCCCAAGCTCTAAGTTCAAGCCCTGGGACTGGCAAAAACAAAAACAAAACACAACACACAGGAAAATCGAAACAAAACCCTGTGTTTTATAAAGGAATAATAGACAAGTCTAGCTGAACTCAATAGGGAGGTTTGCACCACACTTAGGGATGCCTGGGAAAGCTTCCCTAAAGAAGTGATGCCAGAACCAAAATCTCCACAGGGGCTGGAGCTGAGAAGGTGAAGAGAAGGGAAGATATTTTAAACAGAGAGAGCAATGTCTATAGTGACCTTGAGAAGGGAAAGACGATGGCAGGCTCCAAATGAGGACAGACATGCTGGGGAGCAGAGTGCTTAATTAGAGATAGCTATGGGAGGCAGGACTCAGGTATAGGAAAAGTATTGAAGAAACAGGTTATAATCAGATTGGCTTTATCTAACTGCTGAGAAATAAACTCAGTAGTCAGGAACACCAAGCCAAAGGCTCTCTTACTTCTCTGCTACCCCAGCCCCTAGATCAGCATTTTAAAGAGAATCCTTTCTCTGTAAGAGGGAAGGAGAGCACATCTATTTTCACACTGTAGGCAGTGGCAGCTTGGTGTAGGGCAGCAGTAGTAAAGACAGAAAAGATGAGTCTAAGACAACAGTGATAAACTAGATGTGACAAGAAAGCCAAAAGTGACTGAATTTGACAGTCTACATTGGCTTGTGGGCTCATAAATTTCTTTAGAATAGGTTTAAGAAGTTCCCTGCCTTTCTCTCTGCCCAAACTGTCCTCTTCCCTTCTCCCCTGTGTTCCCTTACTCTTGGGAGTGGTCCTTTATGGTGGCTGAGGCTTTGCTGGGGGAGCATTCTCACAGACAGCAAGCAGGGAGGCAATTGTTGTTCAGGAGGAACCCCCCAGGGTCTTAATGGGAAACCCTCCTCCACCAATCCACTCACCCCACTCCCCGGATCTGCAGCTGTGGCTGCATTCCCGCATCTTTAGTCTTCACCGTTTGGTAGGTCACGATGGTGCACACGGTACTGCCGGAGCCCATGTCATAGAACATGACGTTCTGTGGAAACATCAAGCGCATGGTCACAGAATCCTCAGCCATGCCCGCCTGCCTGCACTCAACAGCAGACCAAGGTGCTCCAGTAGGAGGCTGCTGCCACATTTTGCCAAAGGTCAGCCATGCAAAGAGGATGCAAAACAGAACAGGGGAGCCTCCATCTTCAGGCTTAGCACCCAGTGTGCCTGGCCTTTCGGCTCACCTGTGCAGTGGTGTTGATATCCTTCCTGCGGAAGACACCATAGCTGAGGGCAGTGGCAGTGTTATCATTGATGAGCTGCAGTACTTTGAGGCCAGCCATTCGGGCAGCCTGCAGCACAGCTCGGCGCTCGGCCTGGTTGAAGAAGGCTGGCACAGTGATCACCGCATCCTTGATAGACTGCTCTGCAAAGGACAACACAACAGGGTCCCACAGTTCCAACCTCAAACCAGGGCTTCCAACCTCGGCACCACTGGCACTTGGAGCAGCAGTTTTGTCGTTGGGCCTGTCCTGTGCACTACAGATGTTCAGTGGTATTCCTGGTGTCTGCACACAACAAGCCAGGAGCTCATCCCTGACGAAGGTAGACACTGCTGAGTGTTCCCTTAGTGTACCCCCACTCAAGAATCCCTACATTAGATCCGTGGAGCCTGGCGGCCATGGCCCCACTGAGGTACTCACCTGCGAAGTCTTCAGCCAAGGAACGAGAATAGTTGAGAACCATGCCCAGCACCTCCTCAGGCGAGAACTGCAGCTGACTGAGGCAAAGACAAACATTAAGGTAAAAGACAAACATTAAGGTGGGACAATCCTGAACACATGACAACAAGAAACTCAGGAGGGCCGGGCCACTCACGGGCTGATCTGAAAGCGCACAGTCTGCCTCTGCGGGTCAATACTTAAGTCATGCTCTGGGAAGCGAGCTCGATACAGGGCTACAAGGGGATTATCCGCCTGCTTCCCCAGAAGATGCTGGAAGTAACGTAGGGTAGCCTTTGGGTTCTTGATGGCCTAAGAGGAAGCAAAGAACAAGCAAGGTGGTAAGGTCATGCCCAGCATGGCCCACCTCTTACACCACAGGGGTATAAGGGAACAGACTCTTGAGCTCATCAACCTGGCAAGGACTGCTAACTCACCATGCCTGCTGCACTGTCTCCAAAGAACCTTTCATTTTCTTTCAGGGTCACAGTGACTGGAGTTTTCCTCCGAGATTCCCTGAGCAAAAGGAAAAATTAGGTCCAGGTACCTACAGCAGGATGTGATACCAGAAACCTCAAGACTGAACAATTAGTTACTCAACTATCAGTCTGCTGTAGGCATTACCAAGAAACCCCCTATGCTCTGCAACTCAGACGCCCTCACTGCCACTGACTACTGGGCTGCTCTCACTTGTTCAGGACAATCTCCATGGGCACTCCAGGCTTGACGATGGCCACCTTCATGGATTCACTGCCAAGGTCCACAGACATCACAGCCAATGTTTCTGAGGGGTAAAAGGTCTGTCAGTGAGGCCCTCTTTCCTTACCTCCCCACAAAACACCTGCTTTCTGAGGAGAAAGATGGCAAAAGACCAAGGAAAAAGAGTCTAGATCCAGTAATTCTACAAACTTCTGACCCAGAGCCTCAGGGCACCTCCCCCCCCAGGCCCTTCATTTGTTCTTTTGACCCCCTCTGTTGGATACATACCACTCAGTGCCAACAGGTCTGCCAAGAGGATAGCCATCACAGCCCAACAGGCTAGCCTCCTTGGCCTCTGCCTCCTGACTGCTGCCGCCATTGTACCCTTTGGAGAGGAGGAAAACTCAGGGTAAGTGGATGCTCCAGAGAAGGACACTGAACCACATCCCACAAGTGAGTAGCTCTTAAGACTGCATTCTCGCTTGGCCAGAGTAGCCTACATCCCTTCCCTTCCTCCTGACAAGTCATGTCCATTCTAATCCTCCCCTGGAGTGTCCACAGGAAAGGCCCTGGCAAAACAGCACGGGTCCAGAGCTCGCTAAACAAGGAAGGTAATCGGAGGGGCAGGGGGAGGTCAGGGCCTTCCCTCCACTGTACAGCCTTGTAAATGACCAACCACAGCACAGTGCGCACTCCCGGACGCCCGGGGCGGGGCCCAGGTACCCCGGCAAGGGCTCCGCTGGTGGCTGGGCGGCCCAGCCCGGAGAGGAACAGAGAGGTGATGACGTTGGGGTGGCCGGGACGTTATCGCGGCCCGTCTCCCTGGCATCCCCGCGGCTGTCCCGGCCCCTCCTCCTCCCCACCCCGCTCTCGGCCCCCCTGCCCACGCAGCCGCCATGCGGGGGAACAGCAGGGTCACTCGCGCGAGGGTCTCGGGGAGCCGGTGCTCACCTACGCCTCACCTGACCGAGGCCGCGGCTCCAGTCCCGGAAACGGATCCGGGCCTACCCCTAGCCCGTGCGGACGGCCGATCTCGAACTGCAGGACCCAAACGCGCCGGCGTCCGTGCGGCCCTCACTCCCGCACACGACCCGCCCCCGGAGCTCGCACGCAGCCGCCCTCCGGAGCGGCGGCCGGTCCGCCTCTCCGCTCCCGCTCCCTCTCAGGCCCCTGCTCCGGTGAACCCCGCTCCGAGACCAACGCAGCGCCGACGTGCCCGCGCGGCCAGCAGCGATGCCCCGGCTCGCGCCCTTCCCCGCTCGGTTTGCAAACTGTTACAGGAGCCACCAACCTCTCCGCGGCGTCTCGCGCACCAGCCGGCCCCGGACGCGGCGCACGCTCATTGGCGCCTCCACCGTCCGGCCTTGCGCCGCGCGCCCGGCTCCGCCCCCGCTGTCCGTCGCGCTCTCTTATTGGTCCACGTTCTAGGCCCGCCCGGGGCCCCGCCCTTAAGGCGGTCCCAGGGTCAGTCCACCAATTGGAGGGCGACTTGGCCGCGGGCGCCGGCCGGGGATTGGGCCACGTCACAGGCCAGCGCGTTCCATTCCCTCCTCCGCCCGGGAGCCCGCGGGATCCTTCCCGGACCCGGTGGTACGGGGGACGTCCCGCCGGCGAGGCTCCGGAGTGACTCAGGCTGGGATCTGGAAGGCTGCCCAGTCGGCCCGCTGGTCCCGCTTCGTTTGGTCCCCGGGAGAGCCCCGCCAAGGCAGGGGAGCGAGCAGCATCCCCTCCGCAGCCTCGCGCGACGCGCGGGCCGGCCGGTGCGTGCTGGCTGGGCATCGTCAGTGTCGGGTCCCTGAGGGGACCAGCCGAGCTACGGCGTCTGCTGCGGCTCCGAGATGAGCGTCCTTCCCGGCACAACCCCGGGCCTGGATTTGGGCCCCGTTTTCGTGAGGAGGAATGGTCCAGGCTTTGGAGGAGGCTCGATTTGAGCATGTGCTCACCAGCGTCTGAGCATTTGTGCCGTCGGGGCTCGTACCCTGTCCCTCGCTCCTTACCACTGCTGTGGTCGTGGGATTGGAACCGCTTGTTCCTTCCCTCTCTATGTGGCATTTCCTCTCCCTTCTCTGGGTCACTTCATTGTAGAGTTTACCACCCATCCACCGCCCTAACTCTGCACCTGGTGAAGAAACTCACATCTTCTTTCCTCACACATAAGCGAAGAAAGCAGGAGAGACACCAGAACCGCGGAGAGGTCTGCTTGTTTCAGGAATAATTCAGGCCTGGGGGTGCGGCTCACTGGTAGAGCCCTGGCCCAGCTTTTTTTTTTTTTTTTTGTAAATTTCCATCCAGCACACAGGTGTAATCCTGCCTACTCAAAAGCTAAGATCTGAGGATCTAGGGTTAAAGCCAGGCTGACCAAAACCAACCAAACAAAAGAAATCCGTAAGACTCTAATTAACCAAGGAACATGACAAATTCAAGGAGTAAAGTGCTAACAAACCCTGTGACTACTACCAGCACCACCAACAGCAACAAAACAGCCAGACGTCGATGGGCAGGCACACACACACACCCCTATTGGATGGCTGCAGAATGGGAGACTAAGTCTCTCTCAATCCCGGGAAGGAGGGGCTTCCACTTTTGCTGCAGTTACCATTCTTAGCCTAAATATCTGTCCCTCTGGGAGGGGCAGCAGGTGTTAAGTGCTCTGGGGAGTCACCTGTTTTGTTCTCTGTCCACAGAGGAGAATAGTGTTTCCAAGTAGGAGTTAGAGAACAATGGGAAATATTTTATGTAAAACACCTGATTCATATTGCACTTGGCTGGGAAGTCATTGATCTTATCCTGAACAACTTGTGAGACTTTCCTTCTTGGACACTGCAGGAACACTGGGGAAGAAAGTTGTATTGCAGTGCCGGGAGTTTGGCCTGGTGATAGAGTACTTGCCTACCATGCACAAAGACCCGGGTTCAATTACCACATATATAGAAAAAGCAAGTAGTGGTGCTGTGGCTCAAGTGGTAGACCTCTATCTTTGAGAATGCCCAAGGACAGTGCACAGGCCCTGAGTTCAAACCCCAGGACTGCAAAAAGAAAAAAAGTTGTATTGCAGTTGGTCAAACAGACAATAGATTAAAATCAACAGGAGTCAACAGAGTGGTGGATTTGATAGGCTAAGGCAAGAGGGCCTCACATCCATCCCATCAAGGTCAGCCTGGACTAAACACACACCCAAAAAACAGTATATTCTTAGTTTTTCACTTATATAAAATTTAAAAGGCAAAAGTGCCAGGTGGCAGTGGCTCACACTTGTAATTCTAGGTATGCAAGAGGCTAGGTCTGAGGATTGCAGTTTGAAGCCAGTTAGGTATGAGGCAGCAGGGGGAGCACTGAGGTCAATAATAAAAATGCCCCCCACATGCTAATCATGAGTAGACTCATCTCCAAAGCGGGAGAGGGGGCACAATTAAGTTAGTGATAAAAGAGTTTTTCTAACCCTTAAAGGGAGGAAATGTCTCAAAAAGGGCAATTCACAGGCTTCTTGAAGACTGCCAATATTTTCATTGCTGGCTATGATAGATGTGCTCAGTTTGTGGAATTTCAGTGAGCTGTAGCATGTAACTTTTTGAATGCATGTTATACCTTAGTTTAAAAATTGTCTGGAGGTGGTGTGGTCTACTGGTAGGTCCTCACGTAGCATGCACAAAGTCCTGGGTTCAACTCCCACATACATAGAAAAAGCTGGAAGTGGCAGAGTGCTAGTCTTGAGCAAAAAGTGTCCAAGGACAGTACACAGGCCCTGGGTTCAAGCCCCAGAACTAGCAAAAAAAAAAAAAAAGAAAGATTATTGTGCCTGAATCACACAAAAGACCTGGAAGATTTGATTTTGTTGCAACCCTAGGTGGGGAGAAAACAGAAGATGACTCACATTTTTTGTTTATATAATATTTTAGTATTAAAAATGTATTTATTAAAGAAAAATGGAAAGGTCTTGCTAACTAGGAACCCAAGTTAGCTTTGACCTTGTGATCTTCTGCTTCAGAAGGACTGGGATTATAGGCATATATCACAAATGCCAGTTTAGGCTTTTGACTTGGAGTTGTGACCCCTTTCACTTCAAATTCAAATTTTGTATTGCTTTTTTAGGCCCTTAAGAACTCAGGTGCTTATAAGCAGAAGTTTAATGAATTTATATGCTTAGTCATTTGTTTATCTTCCTTACTATACTGAAGTTCCTAGATTGAAACAAGTATAGCAAGTATAAGAAGACAAATTCTGGGGCCGGGAGTTTGGCCTAGTAGTTAAAATGCTTGCCTAGCATGCATGAAGACCCAGGTTCAATTCCTCGGTACCACATACATAGGAAAAAGCTGGAAGTGGTGCTGAGGCTCAAGTGGTAGAGCTCTAGCCTTGAGAAAGTCCAAGGACAGTGCTCAGGCACTGAGCTCAAGCCCAGTACTGGCACACACAAAAAAAAGAAGACAAATTCTAGGGTATGTTCTGACAAGTGTAACCTAGCTTTACATCCCAGAAAACTGTCTAATTAGAGATTGAGGGACTGAAGAGTTCATTTAACTTCCAGAGAACTTTGATGTTGTTTTGAGAGGATCCAAATAATTCCATCTTGTCCTCATCCCCATTTTGGCATCTTAATAGATGATGGGGTATTTTCACCCAGTTCCAAGAACTCTAGAGGTAAGGTGATATAGTACTTCCTTTGTTCTACAGCTGTGTGGTGGGTTGTCAAGAAATATAGAGGTAATATTCTTTGAATTATAGGTTTATTCTTTGAATTTCAGGTTGTTTAGCTCCAGGAAAGCTTTGCTACAGAGAATACTTGCCTTGATTGTCCATGATTGTTCCCCTAGATAGTCTGCTCCAGGAGAACAGGGTTTGCTCATTCCCATACCATGTGACATCTGCCTTGATGCGAGTTTTGCCTTTATAAGCTTTGTAATTATTGCATTCAAGACTACAGGTTCTTGGGGACGCTAGTCAGCCTGCAGTTACAGTTTCCTAATAAAGACTCCCTATTTGACCTCTCAAATTGTGGCTTCTCTGTATCTCACTGATCGAGTTTCTGTGTAACCTCCTTGAAATTATTTGTCATCGGGGATAATAATACCTCTCCTTCAGAAGGATAGTCCATGAGAACTGAAAGCCCTCACGCCTGTAATCCTAGCTACCAAGGAGGCTGAGATCTGAGGATTGTGGTCCAATGCCAGTCTGGGCAAAAAAAGTCTGTGAGACGCTTATCTCCAATTAACCACTAAAAACCAGGAAGTGGCGCTGTGACTCCAGGGGTAGGGCGGTAGCATTGAGCTGAAGAGGTAGCACTGAGCTGAAGAGCCCAAGGACAATGCCCAGGCCAAGGGGTAGGGCCGTAGCCTGGAGCTGAAGAGCTCAGGGACAATGCCCAGGCCCAGAGTTCAAACCTCACCACCACCACCAATAACAAAAAAAAGAAGTGAAAGCCCTTTGTTAGGTATAATTAGCTATATGAAATCACGCACTGCTTGCTGTCAGTTCTTTGTTCCTTAGGGCAGTGTCAAGGATCATGTGTTCATTGTCTTTTGGGCATTTAGTACAATTCCAGAAATAGGGAGTGCTCAAAACCTATCAATCAAAAGAAGGAAAAGGCCAGCCACTGGTGACTCACCCCTGTAATCCTAGCTACTGGGATCACAGTTCAAAGCTATCTTGGGCAAGAAAGTCTATGAGACTCATCTCCAATTAATCATCAGAAAACTGGAAGTAGCACTCTGGCTTAAAGTGGCAGAGTGCTAACCTTGTATGAAAAAGCTCAGGGATAGTGCTCAAACCCCAGGACACCCTCGCCCCCCCCCCCACATATACAGAAGAAAATTCTAGGGGTTATATGTCCAAAAAGGTACTAAAAGTTACTCTGCCAGACAGTTTCTTCCTTGATGTTGTTCATCACTAAGAAGACCCACTAGGCCCAATTCAGACAGCAGAGGAAGACTTCCAACATGGGACAGCAGGGGGTGCACTGAGGTGAATAATAAAGATGCTCCCTCCCCCCACCATGCTAGTCATCTCTTTCCTTCCAATGTATTGTTTTAATTTTTTGATCTGTTAAGGGGCTTGAACTCAGGGCCTCAAGCTATCAGTTGGCCTGCTCGGTTATAGCTGGTGTTCTACCACTTGAGACACACCTCCAGTCTGGTATTTTTGCTAGTTAATTGGAGCCTCAACAGGCCCCAAAAGTTCAAATCCCAGTACTGGAAAAATACACACACACACTCTAATAGCTGTGTGGTTCATAATGTGTCTGGAAGTACAGACTTTTGTTTCTCCTTTACAGTAACTGAAAATCCAGTTTTTATTTTTTTTATTTTTTATTTTTGCCAGTCCTGGGCTTGAGCTCAGGGCCTGAGCACTGTCCTTAGGCATTCTCAAGCCTCAGCACCACTTCCGGCTTTTTTCTATGTATGTGGTACCGAGGAATCGAACCCGGGTCTTCGTGCATGCTAGGCAAACACTTTAACCACTAGGCCAAACTCTGGCCAGTTTTTATTTTTTTAATCCAGTTTTATATGCATAGCTTCATTTGCACCGTAAACATAATGCTATCTGACGCGTGTTTGGTTGCTGTCCCGGTTGCTGTCTGAGCGCCGCAGCTCCACGCTAGGGCTTTGGGCTGGTCTGGGAGGTGAAGTCCCACGGAGTCTCCTGTCGAGGCTGGCTTTGAACCTCGGTCCTCACACCTCCACCTCTCAGCGTGGCCCAAGAACTCCACCGTGGGAGCCACGATGCCAGCCCCACCCTTGGCTGATGGTCTGGGGATTCAAGTTTCGCACAATGTCCTTCCAGGGGCGGCTTCAGATCACAGTGGTCCAGGACTAGGCCTCCTGGGACCCGGCGTGACCCTCCTCTCCCGGGGGCCGGCGTCGCGCGGGTCTCACCGGCGCCCCGCCCCGCCCCTCCAGGCCCCGCCCCTCCAGGCCCCGCCCCTCCAGGCCCCGCCCGCCCACCCGCCACCGGGGAGCGCGAGAGGCGTCCGGACCGCAGAGCCCAGGCTCCCGGAAGCCGCGGAGGGGTCACATGACCCGCGCGCTCCGCTCACGTGACGCCTCTTCCGGAGGCGGTGCCCTCGGCCAAGATGGCGGCCTACCTGCAGTGGCGGCGCTTCGTGTTCTTCGACAAGGAGCTGGTGAAGGAGCCGCTGGGCAGCGATGGGGCCGCCGCGCCCGGAGCCGCGCCCGCCCCCGGGCCGCCCGCGTCCAAGTTCCTCTGCCTCCCGCCCGGCATCACTGTCTGCGACTCTGGACGCGGGAGCCTGGTGTTGGGTGATATCCTTCTGCCTGGATCTCCCTCCTCCTCCTCCTCCCCGGCTCCCCGGGGCCAGCGGCCGGGGCGGGGCTTTGTCGGTCACGCTCCCCGTCGGTCCGGCCCGTGGCCGCCGACCTGCCCCGGAAGGGCCGCTCCCCGGGGAGGGCAGGCGTCGGGGTGGTCTCCGCTGCCCGGTGACGGGGTGAGGGAGTGCAGCGCGTCCAGTTGTTGAACCTGCTCTCCCGGCGGAGCGCTGTGATCGGAAAGAGCTGCGCACACAGACGGGATTGGGCTGGGGATTCATAGAGCCCCGGGCGTGTCTGGAGAATGCATAGAACCACCACCCCAGTTCGCGCCGCTTTTTTCCTATAGAGATGTTAGTCTCCTTATGAGGAACTCACCCTAAGTTGTAAATATTCTAAGATGAAGACAGCATTCCAGAGGAGAAAGAGCGGGAGCATGAATATAATGGAGAGGGGTAAAGCTGTTCCAAGGGTACTGAAGGGACTGTCACGGTACAGCGCCAGCCAGAAGCAAATGGGAAGAATTGTGGTAGTGAACCTCTCCAGGACTACCGTACGCTACTTAAAAATACAGGTGTTCCCCCCCCACCCCCAGTCCTGGGCCTTGAACTGTGGGCCTGGGTTCTGTCCCTAAGCAGCCCCATTTGTTCATGGACAGCCCTCTACCACTTAAGCTACAGCACCGTTCTAGGATTTGTCAGTGACTAATTGGAGATAAGAGCCTCACAGACTTTCCTGTCTGGGAAACCACGATCATGCTTCAAACCATGATCCTCAGATATCAGCCTCCTGGATACCTAGGATTGAGGCACTGGTGCCCAGCTAAAATACAGGGATTTTAAGGAGAGTATTCTAAATTGAAAATGCATTTAAGAGACCTAGCCTAGCTACTCTCAAAGCTTAGTAACATAGTGGTCTAGGTATATTAATTAGTGTGTTCTTTTGATTTCATTGCTGACTGGGAGATGCACCTTGCTGCAGCTGCTCAGAATCACAAGAAAGTATTGCCTTCCTTACACCACTAGTCCAGAAAGGCTCCAAGTTTCCATTACAACTTCTAAACACATATCAATTTTGAATCATTGTAAATGAAGACTCATACTGTATGTATATATATATATAAATATATTTAGGGTAGAGTTTAACTTGTAAATTAAGCAAGGTTTAAAGCTAAGCACCAGTGGCCCACACCAGTAATCCTAACTACTCAGGAGGCTGAGATTAGAGGATCCTGAGATTGTTAATATTTCTGGGTGCTAGGGGCTCACGCCTGAAACCTTAGCTACTTAGGAGGCTCTGATCAAAGATCAGGTTGGAAGCCAGCTCAGGCAGGAAAATCTGTAACATTTTTACCTCCAATAAACCACCAGAAAAGCCAGAAGTGGAGCTGGGGCTAAAGTGGTTGGACACTAATCTTGTGCCAAAAAGCTCAGGGACAGTGCCCAGGCCCTGAATTCAAGCCCCAGGACCAGTGCCCCACCACTCCCCCCCCCATTGTTAATCTTGTAAGATGAGCAACAATAATAAAAACAATTCGGAAAATGATGCTGTAATTAAAGTTAAGTGAACATGGTCTCTGTTACTCTCCAAATACCTTAATTCCTTGGGCTATGGTAATATAACTTAACTAAAGATAACTGAAAGAGAGCATGCAAAGTGAAGCTACAGATGGGGTTGGAGGGGCGCTACTGTATCTCTCCTTGGAAGAAAGGTTCCTTAACTACCTTGCACACATGGAAGGGCAGATCTGGTTCTTGCCACGTTCCCTACAGCTTACGGGTTTCCAGGCCTACAAACTACGAGTGACACATCTGTATCAACTGAAGCAGCACAATATTCTAGCATCTGTTGGTGAGGATGAAGAGGGCATTAATCCCCTGGTGAGTTCCGGAAGGAAAGATCCAGAAGCCTGGGAATGTTTTCCTGTTGGAGAAGACTAGCATCTCGACATTTGAGTTTTGTCCATAGGTGAAGATCTGGAACCTGGAGAAGAGAGATGGTGGCAATCCACTCTGTACTCGAATCTTCCCTGCCATCCCAGGAACAGAACCAACAGTTGTATCTTGTTTGACTGTCCATGAAAATCTCAACTTCATGGCCATCGGTAAGGGCGACAAAGGCAAAAACGACACCCAGATTTTCTCTGTTTCTGCAGCCCATCTTCATTTTCTAATTAGAATCACTGTACACTGAACAGAGATATTTGAGATGTTGAAGTTTGGAGTGGGGAAGCATTCAATTTTGTTCTTTGAAATTGAGTCAGTATCAGTATTTGGTTTTGCTACTAAAGAAGCTGGGTATGAGAAGAAAGCTTTCCATTTCTAATGAGTATCTTGAATGGTCCTTTTCTGTTATCTACTTCCCAGTCTTTTCAGCCTCACTGAGATGCTGTTGCCTGCTTTCCACAGGTTTCACAGATGGCAGTGTTACGTTGAACAAAGGAGACATCACCCGTGATCGGCATAGTAAGACCCAGATTTTGCACAAAGGCAACTATCCTGTTACTGGACTGGCCTTTCGCCAAGCAGGAAAGACCACTCACTTGTTTGTTGTAACAACTGAAAATGTCCAGGTGGGACTACAACACTGTTCTTGGAGCAGGGTTTCTACTTGGCTCAGGGGGCTAGAGTAAGGAACTAATAGGAAAGAAGGAAATCCTAAAAAATTTTATCAGATAGCCTTGAATTATTTGCCCAGCTTTATATTTTATATCTTCACTTGGGAGACAAAGAGGAACTATACTTCAGGAAAACACTCTGGGGTAGTAGTAAAAAATATGCATTTTTCCCTAACCTAAGTGACATTAGAAAGTTGTTTTACCTCTAGTTCTTTTTTTTTTTTTTTTTTGCCAGTCCTGGGCTTGAGCTCAGGGCCTGAGCACTGTCCTTGGACTTTCTCAAGGCTAGAGCTTTACCACTTGAGCCTCAGCACCACTTCCGGCTTTTTTCTATATGTGGTACCAAGGAATTGAACCCGGGTCTTCATGCATTCTAGGCAAGCACTTTAACCACTAGGACAAACTCCTGGCCCTACCTCTAATTCTTGATGACTTATAACAGCCCACATTCTCAGGAATGCTAGAGTTCAGACCTTGGGCATCACAGGTGATATGCATGCCCTGTACCAGTAAGTTATATCCCTAGTCCAGGAATAGTGTTGATGAAATGTTAAAAGATGACTGGGTTTCTCTTACTTGTAGAATTCTTGTACTAGGTAGAGGTAACATAAAGAGAAAGAATATGGCTCCTATTTGGCAGATGGGGGGTGGTTAATGGAGAGGGCAAACGGTCAAGGGAGGGGTCTTAGCATGTTGAACAAGGAAAAAAAGTCGTCGTGGAAATGGCAGTGCTTTTGTGAAGGCTTCGGTGCTGCTTCTTGAGGAGAGCTTGCTAACTTCTTCTTCCTTTGGCAGTCCTACATAGTTTCTGGAAAGGACTGCCCCCGGATGGAGCTGGATACACATGGGTGTGGTCTGCGCTGCTCAGCTCTGAGTGACCCTTCCCAGGACCTGCAGTTCATTGTGGCCGGGGATGAGTGCGTCTACCTTTACCAACCTGACGAACGAGGGCCCTGCTTCGCCTTTGAGGGCCATAAGCTCATTGCCCACTGGTTTAGAGGCTACCTTGTCATTGTCTCCCGTGACCGGAAGGTTTCTCCCAAGTAAGGACTCTAGAGAAAAGGAGAAGAGAGAGGGCTAGACTTGTTCCCCAGAACTAACCTGATTTTAAAACCTGTGCCTGCACCCTACTTAAATTTTAGGTAGATTGCAATTTTACCTCTGTTATATGTTTTTATTGAAAAAAATGTGTTTTTGCTATATATACTTGCTGCTTAGCCCTTGTATACTAGAATGCTTCAAAGATTGCTGTGGATGTGATAATTGGGTTTTTTACTTTTGTTCAAAATAAGTAGGGCAGAGGCCAGGTGTTTGGCCTAGTGGTACAGTGCTTGCCTAGCATGCACAAAGACCTAGGTTGGATTGAGCTATAACCTTAGGCATGCTGCTTTTTCTTTCCTGTGCAGATCAGACTTTACCAGCAGGGACTCACAAAGTTCTGACAAGCAGATTCTCAACATCTATGACCTGTGCAACAAGTTCATAGCCTACAACGCTGTCTTTGAGGATGTAGTGGATGTGCTTGCTGAGTGGGGCTCCCTGTACGTGCTGACACGGGATGGGCGGGTCCACGCACTGCAGGAGAAGGACACACAGACCAAGCTGGAGGCAAGACTACCAGGTCCCCACAACTGGCACTGGCTCCTATAAGTTGCTAGCAGCAGGAATAGATTTCCTAACCCCTAGCCCTGGGGTTTTTCTTTCCTTTGGGTTATCACTTCCCTTGATTTCCTTAAGTAAATGGCTAGGCATGGGAGCTTAGGAGGGTACAAATGGCTGGGAGTCCAAGCCCAGTGTCAGGGTTTGTTTGCAGAGACCCTTATGAGATTGGTTTGGGGGTTATCTGAAGCTCTTTGTCTGGGATCTAGGCAGCTTGGAATGTCAGGGCTATCAGGCTTGTCTCAAGGGAACATTTTGGGAAGGTATTTTCTAATGACTGGTTCTACCAACTTCCTTATTGCTTTCACCTTCTAGATGTTGTTTAAGAAGAACCTATTTGAGATGGCGATTAACTTGGCCAAGAGCCAGCATCTGGACAGTGATGGACTGGCCCAGATCTTCATGCAGTATGGAGATCATCTCTACAGCAAAGGCAACCACGATGGGGCTGTTCAGCAGTACATTCGGTCAGTTGTGTGCGTGAGACAGCTCTAAACAGATGCTCAGCCAGAGCTCTGAAACCCAGGCTGGGGAGGGGCCTGAATGGCACAGGAACTGTTGGCTTTTCTGTAGAAAGTGTGATGCTTCAAGTAAAGAAACAGGACATCTTCTTGGAAAGGAAATGTTTAGGGTGAAAAGTTATAGGACTAGTATAAAACTGAGCTGATGGTGCTTCTCCTTTAAAACTCTAGCTTGGCCTTTGTTAGCATTCTTTTTGATCTAGTCCCCCCTGCCTCTCTTTCTCTTTCTCTTTGTTTACTGGGGTTTGAACTCAGAGCCTTGTACTTGAGTGCATAGGCGCCTGAGCTTTAGCCCTTTCTGTTTTAGTAATTTTTCCAGTAGGGTCTTGTGTTTTACTGGTTGAGGTAGAGTCATGTGAACCGTTTCCTTTGAGCACAGCCTCTACCTGTAAGCCTCCTGACATTTTTCTCCTGAGCAGCTGGGATCACATGTTTGAGCCCCCATGCCTGGCCTGACCTAGCTAGTGAACTAAAAATGCTTGTCTCTTGCTTCCCTTGGTACTAATTCGTAGAATTTCTGCCCTTACAAGAGGTTTTGGAAACCTAACTAGTTTCTTCCCCAGGCCCTCTTGAATTCCTATTATCAGCCTGGTTGAAGAAGGTGCTCTGGAGCCTGGCACGAAGCGTGTTGTACAGGTTGCTACCGATGTAACCTAGGACTTGTTGCAAACACAGTTGAAAGGACCCACCTATGATGAGCTGAAGCTAAATTTGCCTTTTAAGAAAAATCAGTAAGTAGCTGTAGTAACTGAGTGTGAGAATACACTGATCCAGGTGACACTGCGGTGTGTCTCCCTAGGACCATTGGCAAGTTGGAGCCATCCTATGTGATCCGCAAGTTTCTGGATGCCCAGCGCATCCACAACCTGACTGCCTACCTGCAGACACTTCACCGACAGTCTCTGGCCAATGCTGACCACACCACCCTGCTCCTGAACTGCTATACCAAGCTCAAGGACAGCTCCAAGTTGGAGGAATTCATCAAGGTGTGGGAGTGGTTACAAGGGACAGTTCCTAGAGGGCACCACTTTCACCAGGGCACAGCCAGAGGGCTGACTTTATTTGTGAACCCGCACCCTTGCTTTTGTAAATGGGAAGACAAGTAGCTATTCATGCTAGTTCACTCTCATTTTGTCTCACTTTATGATGAGCACCCATTCAAGCCCAGGGAAGTGGCAATGGAATTCCCAGAAATGTCCCATGTAATAGTACGGGCAGAGGAAGGTCTTCTTTTCATCAGAACCTCTGAGAGGCAGGTTAGCTTGTTTACAAAGCACAGACATTATTGTTGCTTTACAAATGTGTCTTACCATGAGATGCCTATGTCCCTTCTCCATCTACTTTTGTGTAAATGATTGTGCATCCTGTCTCTCTGGCAGACAAAGAGTGAGAGTGAAGTCCATTTTGATGTGGAGACAGCCATCAAGGTCCTCCGGCAAGCAGGCTACTACTCCCATGCCCTCTACTTGGCTGAGAACCATGCACACCACGAGTGGTACCTGAAGATCCAGCTGGAAGATATTAAGGTGGGTGAGATTTCTGGCATGTCTCTACAGTAATGAAAGTGCTTCGAGGAACCAGTGTTAGTCTGTCCTTTACCTCTCTGCAGAATTACCAGGAAGCCCTTCGGTATATTGGCAAGCTGCCATTTGAGCAGGCTGAGAGCAACATGAAGCGTTATGGGAAGACTCTCATGCACCACATACCCGAGCAGACAACACAGTTACTAAAAGGACTTTGCACTGACTATCGGCCCAGCCTGGAAGGCCGAGGCGATAGGGAGGCTTCAAGCTGTCAAGTGAGGCCTTGGGAGAATCACTGTGGGCAGCAAGGATTACCTTAGGGGGTCTATGGGTACCAGATGCAGTCATCAGCCTCCCTTCTACTCTATCCTAGGCCAGCTCCGAGGAGTTCATCCCCATCTTTGCAAACAACCCTCGAGAGCTGAAAGCCTTCCTGGAGCACATGAGTGAAGTGCAGCCAGATTCTCCCCAGGGCATCTACGACACACTCCTTGAGCTGCGGCTACAGAACTGGGCCCACGAGAAGGAACCGCAGGTGAGTTCTGGTGGGAGGTGCTGGAGAGAATACAACTCTTGGGACTGGGGATGTAGCTCAGTAGTAGAATACTGTCTAGCCTGTGGGAGGCCCCAGATTCTGTTTCCAGCATTGCGAAAATGAAAAGAATCTGGGTTCAGTGACACACTTGTAATCCTAGCTACTCAAGAGATGGAGATCAAGAGGTTTCAAGTCAGCCAATGCACCAGTGGCTCACGTGTGTAATCCTAGCTTAAGAGACTGAGATCTGAGGATCATGGTTCAAAGCCAGCCTGGGCACTAAAGTCCATGAGACTCTTATCTCCAATTAATCACCAGAAAACTGGAAGTAGTGCTGTGGTTCAAGGAATAGAGTGGTAGCCTTAAGCTGAAGAGCTTAAGAACAGCAGCCAAGTCCAGCAGTCAAGCACCACGGCCAACAAAACAAAAAGATCACAAGACCAGTAAAAAGTTAAAGTGGTAGCACACACCTGTTACCCAGCTATATAGGAAATGTAGAGAATTGTGGTCCCTGCCAGTCTAAGCAAAAAGTGATATTCAAAAAATTACTGAAGTAAAAAGTTGTTCAAGTGGATGAATGCTTCCTGGGCAAGCACAAAGCCAAGTTCAGACCCTGGCACCACTGAGAAAAGAAAGAATAGTTTTCTCTCTCCTCGTTCTTTTACTAGCTTCGAGGCAGCCTTTTGTTGCTTTCCTTAAGCAGCAACACTTCACTAGCGTCAGTGTGCTTCACCAAAGGGGACCCTGCACTGAAAGCGACAATCCATAGGACCTGAGGATTCCACCTTATGTCTACCAGCCCCACCCTCTTCCACCCCCAGGCCAAAGAGAAGCTTCATGCCGAGGCCATCTCCCTGCTGAAGAGCGGCCGCTTCTGTGATGTCTTCGACAAGGCGCTGGTCCTGTGCCAGATGCACGACTTCCAGGATGGGGTCCTTTACCTCTATGAACAGGGGAAGCTGTAAGAGTGTGGGCACGTCCAGGGCAAAGGGAAGACTCGGGGGGTGGGGAGGGTGGTTTCCAGGGATGTCACTGAGGTGTCCCGGCTCCAGGTTCCAGCAGATTATGCACTACCACATGCAGCACGAGCAGTACCGGCAGGTGATTGCTGTGTGCGAGCGCCATGGGGAGCAGGACCCCTCGCTGTGGGAGCAGGCCCTCAGCTACTTCGCCCGCAAGGAGGAGGACTGCAAGGAATACGTGGCAGCTGTGCTCAAGCACATTGAGAACAAGAACCTGATGCCACCCCTGCTAGGTACTGGGGAGATGGAGTGAGTGACAGGGTGCGGTAGTCAGGGACCAGGGCGAGAGCTGCTGGGCTCACTGTCTTGTTTCCTCTTGGACCCCAATCTCAGTGGTGCAGACGCTGGCTCACAACTCTACAGCCACCTTGTCCGTGATCAGAGACTACCTTGTCCAAAAACTACAGAAACAGAGTCAGCAAATTGCCCAGGATGAGCTGCGGGTACGGAGGTACCGAGAGGAGACGACCCGCCTCCGCCAGGAGATCCAAGAGCTCAAGGCGAGGTAGCGGCATGTGCATATGGGGACAGGGTTGTAGAAAGTGTGAACGCTGGTTTTTTTTCCTGTGCTGGGATTGAACCCAGGGCTTCACACAGGCTGGTCACATACTCCCACTGAGCTACATCCCCAGCTCAGCCCTTCTGAAGAATGGTAAGAACATAAAGCATCATTTATTGGGCTTTGGAGGTTATTATCTTCTAGCAGTTACCTTTTCTAAGCAGACATCTAAGTTGTTGTTTACAGCCATTCTGAAGTCAAAACTTGGTTTTAGAAAATGCAGAAAGCAGGACTGGGAATGTGGTTTAGGGTAGTGTGCTTGCCTAGCATGCATGAAGCCCTGGGTTCAATTCCCCAGAACCAAATACACAGAAAAAGCTGGAAGTGATGCTGTGGCTCTAACTAGCCTTGAGCAAAAGAAGCTTGGGGACAGTGCCCAGGCCCTGAGTTCAAACCTTAGAACTGGCAAAACAAAAATCCCATTACCGGCACTTTATTTGATATTTATTTATAGCAAAAAGTGCATAATTTAGTATTCCTTGTGGTAGAAATTAAGTTTGTCTTATCTGCCATTAACATTATGAAATGTCCATGCGGCAACAACAGTTTCTTCATTCTGCAAATCGCATTTAACTCCAGTTAGGTCCCAGATCCTGTGAGAGTGACAAAGGTAAGTGGCCTTGCCTTCAAGGGGGTCACATCATAGAGGCAGGGACAGACACATCTCAAAGACAAACTATAATGCTGTGTTGGGTACTGATAAGTTCAGGACAACTGAAAGGGGAGTGAGACAGATGGGAAGTGTAGCCATGAAACTCCCCTCTACATAACTAATGTAAGGTATTTTAAGAAGCTAAGAAGGGGTAAGGAGTTCATTTTTTAGATAGTTTTGCAGTGCTGGGAGTGGAATCTAGGGCCTTGAGCATGGTAGGCAAGTACTATATCACTGAGCTGTACTTCCAGTCTGTTTCTGTTGTGTAAATGCATATTAAAATTTTAGGTAAGGTTCAAAGGAAAGGCCCTCCTGAAAGCATCACATCTGAGTACGTACCTACCTGAAGAGGATTTGGGGCAATTATGAAAACTGAAAGGGAAGATACCCCTGTGGTTCCTTGTACTTGCTAAGACTCACTCCAACTACAGGGCTGTGATGCTGATTTGCATTCCTTTAAGTAATCAGAAGTAAAGGGAGGGCTGCTGCTCCTCCCAGAGACCCTTCCTTGTCTCCTCCAGCTGCCACTGGATAGGTGGAGCTTGACCTCAGGGCCTGGGCACTGCCCTTGTACACTTATAGGGCAGCGCTCTGCCACTCGAGCCACAGCGCCACTTCCGGCTTTATCTGTATATGTGGTTCCCAGGAATTGAACCCTGGGCTTTGTCCATGCTAGGCAAGCACTCTACCACTAGGCTACGCTCCTGGCCTCTCTCTCCACTTTAAAAAAAAAAATTTTTTTTTGGGGGGGGGGCGGCTGGGAGTTTGGCCTGGTGGTAGAGTGCTTGCCTAGCATGCACTATGCTCTGGTTTCGATTCTTCGGTACTACATACACTGAAAATAGCCAGAAGTGGTGCTGGGGCTCAAGTGGTAGAGCATTGTCCTTGAGGAAAGCCCAAGGACAGTGATCAGGCCCTGAGTTCAAGCCCCAGAACTGGGAAAAAAACTTTTTTTTTGTCAGTCATGGGTTTGAATTGGACCTGGGTTCTGTCCCTGAGCTCTTTTGCTCATAGCTAGTACTCTACCACTTTGAGCCACAGAACCATTTCCAGTTTTCTTTCTTGTTTTCTTTTTCTGGCCAGTCGCAAGGTTCCTTTTTGCTCGAGGCTAGCAGAGCTCTATCACTTGAGCCACAGTGCCACTTGCCGTTTTTTCGTGATTAATTGGAGATAAAAGTGTCTAGGACTTTCCTATCCTGGTTGGCTTTAAACCAAAATCATCAGATCGCAGCCTCCTGAGTAGCTAGGATTATAGGTGTGAGTGCCCACCTCCTCTCTCCACTCTTGGTCCCACCTCATTCCTTGCCACTCACTGTTGGTGTCTCTTGCCTATAGCCCGAAGATTTTCCAGAAGACCAAGTGCAGCATCTGTAACAGTGCCTTGGAGTTGCCCTCCGTCCATTTCCTGTGTGGGCACTCCTTCCACCAGCACTGTTTTGAGAGTTACTCAGAAAGTGATGCTGACTGCCCCACCTGCCTCCCTGAAAACCGGAAGGTCATGGATATGATCCGGGCTCAGGAACAAAAGCGAGACCTCCATGATCAATTCCAGCACCAGGTGGAGATGAGTGGGCAGATGGGGAGGGGAGGGGACGCTCCGCATCACAGGTCATGAGCTTGTTTCCTTTGCTCCTCCTCTTAGGAAATGACTTTTCCTTTTCCCTCCTTTCTCTGCAGCTGAAGTGCTCCAACGACAGTTTCTCTGTGATTGCTGACTACTTTGGCCGAGGGGTTTTCAACAAGTTGACTCTGCTAACAGACCCTCCCACTGCCAGGCTGACCCCCAACCTGGAGGCTGGGCTGCAGCGGGACCTGCTCATGCACTCCAGGAGGGGCACGTAGGTGGCTCTGGGATAGCATGTGACCTGGTGGCTCAGCTGGACATGGGGTCCTGAGACAAGCTGTTGCTGTACATACAGCAGGCAGATGTGTGCACGCCTCTCCAGTCAGATAGGATGCCATGTCAAGGGGACTTGCTTTTCCTGCCCCTTTATTTTGCTGGCCTGCTGTTCTTCCTGTTGACTGGCAGTATAGATTATTCCAGACCAGTGGGGGAGGGTACCTCCATAACCTCTGTGTGGATAATAGCTGCTTTATTCTCTATTCAAGGGTACCAGGCTGTGCTTGGGTCCTTACTCTCCAGATGTATAAATAAAAGAATATAATGATGGGAGCCTGAAAGATGTTTTTCTGAAGACTTTCTGATGATTCTTAACTGTTCTGAGCCCCTAGTTTCCTTCCTGTGGACTTCTTGGAGGTCATCTCAGTAGTGATGCCTATGGCATCTAATATGATTCAGCTTTTGAAAAACTTCTGCAAAAGTAAGCTGGTTGCCAGTGGCTCATGAAGGCTGAGATCTGAGGATTGGGGTTCAAAGCCAGCTCAGGCAGAAAAGCTGCGATTCTTATCTCCAATTAACTACCATAAAAAGAAAGTGGAGCTTCGGTTCCAGTGGTAGAGCACTGGCCTTGAGCAAAGGAATTCACTGACAGCACTTGGGCCATGATTTCAAGCCCCAGGATCCTGACACATAGTGACTTGAGTTCAAGAGCAGCCTGTCTAAGGCTCCCAAAATAGCTCTTTCTCTTTAGTCTTGCTGGTCTTCATGGTTTAGGTTCAGGAGAAACATTCAGAAGTAATCTTAGGCCTAGCTTGCCTGCATAATGAGTAGAACAGTATTTTTCTTGCTGTAGTTAGTTCCAGATAATAAAGCAGGGTAAATATTTTGTTATCGGGGAATAGGGATGTTGCTTACTGGTAAAGTGCTTGCCTAGTATGCATGAAGCCCTGGGTTTGATTCTTCAGTACCATATACACAGAAAAAGCCAGAAGTGGTGCTGTGGCTCAAATGGTAGAGTACTAGTCTTAAGCTCAGGGATAGTGCCCTGGCCTTCAGTTCAAGGCCTCAGGACTGGCTGAGAGAGAGAGAGAGAGAGAGAGAGAGAGAGAGAGAGAGAGAGAGAGAGAGAGAGAGAGAGAGTTATTGATGTAAGTATGGTGGTTCATGCCTATAATTGTAACTACTCAGGAGGTGGAGATAAGGAGAATCTCTGAGGCCAGCCCAGGTAGGTTCATAAGACCCCAGCTCAACTACTTAAAGCTGAGCATGGTGTATGCCTGTCTTCCTAGCTATATGATGAATTTAAATAGGAGGAAAAAAATGGTTGAGACAAAATGTAAAAGCCTATTGAATATAGGATAATGAAACCTACCAAATGATATTTGAAAAAGGGGAGAAGTGGGGGCAGGGAGTTTGGCCTAGTGGTAGAGTGATTTCCTGGCATGCACAAAGACCCACATTGGATTCCTTGGTATCACATTCATAGATAAAGCTGGAAGTGGTGCTGTGGCTCAAGTGGTAGAGCACTAGCCTTGAAGAAAGCCCAAAGACAGTGCTCAGGCCCTGAGTTCAAACCCTAGGATTGGTTTAAAAAAAAAAAAAGGGAGAAGGGAACGATGGAAATGTAGAGCAGATAAATTGTTTCAAGTACAATATATAAAGGTATGTATATGTGTATATGCATATTTATATATACACATAATTCCATGGATTCTGGGGTATGAGTTAAAGAGGGGGGGAAAAGGACAGAAGATAATTTTGAAATATATTGCAACTATGAAGACTGAGGGAAAGAGAAGCAACAGGGTTATTCTGATCAAAATATATACATATCTGAAATACCCTGGTGCACATTCCTGGTACAATTAACATACAGTAAAAGAAGAAAATGAGGCTGGCGCCTTAGGATGCTGAGATCTGGAGGAGGTCTGTAATGAGGCCTGTATGGCGAGTCTGATAGACTCCCATCTCCAAAATAACCAGCAAAAGCTGGGCTAGAAGTGTATTTCAAGGGAGTAGAGGGCCGTCTGAGCACACAAGCCAAACAAAAAGGGAAAGCACCAAGGAAATTACCCTAAGTGCTTGAACACACCAGGTAACGTCTTCTGAAGCAACCCTGGGTGCGTGTGTTAGGCCTCAGTACTGTCCTTTTGCTGAAGGCTGGCACAGGTCCACTGCTGGCTGGCTTAGAGCAGTGGCCCCAGCCTCCTGAGAGGCGAGGCCATGCCCAGCTCAGCAGTTTGTTGTTACTGTTTTGTGATGACGACTGCTGCCCGGCGGGCATCGTAATTTCTAACCCTAGATTTTAGGGTTCCTAGCCCTTCCTTGCCCGCTGGGCCCGGCTAATTTCCAGTTGATTACTCCGCAGGGTGGCCGGAGGAGAAGACTGGCAACGGCTCTTTGTAGGTACGGCGGGGAAGCGGTGACAGGCCTGGGTCTGCAGCCGGGACGCGCGTGGGGTGGCCTGGGAACTCACCTTCCAGGTGAGCCGCGAGGCCCGCGAGGAGGCCCGCGGTGTCAATCATCCTAGTTCCCGCCCCCTCCGGGGGCGCAGGACGTGACGCAGGCGCCACTCGGGTCGGGCAGCCAGGTCGCGGGACGGGCTCGGGCCCCATGCGCCGTCAGTCCCCACCAGCCCGAGCCTGCGGCCTCCGCCGACCCCAGGGAGCCTGGGGAGCACCACGCGGCCCAGCTCCAGGAGAAACATGTCCGGTAACGGCGGCGTGGCCGTCACGGCGGTGAGTCCAGAAGCGAGCCGGCGACCTGCACTTGGGGCTTCCGGGCGGCCCGCGCAGGGATTGGCCCCCGGGTCCCCGCCGTCCATTGGTCAGAATGGCTGTCTGTCATCTGTCCTGTAGTTTTTAAAGGGACAGGCGCTCGCATGCCCTTCTTAGGTGGGGTGGGGGAGAGTGGAGAGCTGGTGTTCTGGGGCACCGCTGTCCCTGCAGGCGTCTGCGTGGAGGGCGGGGACATGGCCGAGGGGGACGCGGCCGCCGTCAGGGCGCTCTCCCCGGCGTTCGCGCTGCCGGCTTGCCTGCGGAGCAGTCAGCTACGGAGTCGTCCAGGCCCTGCCTGCCGCAGATAAGGCCGAGAGGGGCACCTCCTTATCTGCTCCTTTCCAGCCTGTTGAGGGTCCAGAGCCCTAGAGGAGCGCCTAGAGGGAGGGAGGCATTCCAGCACGAGCTCGCTGCCCATTCTTAGCTGTGCGTCCTATCACGTCACCCCTTTGCTTTTGTAACACTCTAGGAAAGATGCCCATCTCCCTGCCACATCGATCGTATGCGTGCCAGAGCTGTAGTAGCACTAGTACAGAAGTCATCAGAAAACTGTGCGTGTGTGTGTGTGTGTCTTGGGCTTGAACTCTGGGCCTGGGCTCTGTCCCTGAACTCTTCAGCTCAAGGCTACCACTACCCCTGGGCCTGGCTCTGTCCCTGAACTCTTCAGCTCAAGGCAACCACTACCCTGGGCCTGGGCTCTGTCCCTGAGCTCTTCAGCTCATGGCTACAACTACCCCTGGGCCTGGGCGTTGCCCCTGAGTTTTTCAGCTCAAGGCTACCACTACCCCTGGGCCTGGGCGTTGTCCCTGGGCTCTTCAGCTCTAGGCTATGGCGCTAACCCTTGAGTCACAGCAGCACTTCCAGTTTTTGTAAGGGTTAATTGGAGATAAGAGTCTCAGGTTCTTTAGTTCCTGTGCTGACTTTGAACTGTAATCCTCAGATCTCAGCCCCCTGAATAGCTAGTATTACAGGCCTGAGCCACTGTGCCCAGCTGCAAAACACTTTTTGAGACTTTAGTCCGTCTATATCCCCCCAGGCTGGTTTCAGTGGGTTCTGGTGATATTACCACCCTAGCCTTCCAAGTATAAGTTGATGCAACTATGTGAATTGATAAATTTAAAGACTCTTTAAAGACTTTTAAACTTGTAATACTACAGCCTTATATTCCTTCCTGTAGGTTCCCTTGGCCTAGAATTAAATTGTGTACGTGTGTGCAATTGTGTGCCTGCACTTGGATTCAAGGCCTGGATGCTGTCCCTTAGCTTTTTTGCTCAAGGCTGGTGTTCTTCTAGCCTTTAGCCACAGCTCTGCTTCTGACTTTTTTTTTTTTTTTGTCATTAATCGGAGATAAGAGTCTCATGGACTTTTTTGCCTGGGCTGAGTTTAAACCACAGTCCACAGATCTCAGCCTTCTGAAGTGTGGGCCACTGGCACTTGGCCTTTATATTTTCTTCCTTCCTTCCTTTTTTTTTTTTGGCAGTCCTGGGACTTGAACTCAAGGTCTGAGCATTGTCCTTGGGCTTTCTCAAGGTTAGGGCTCTATTGCTTGAGTCACAGAACCACTTCTGGCTTTTTTAATGTATGTGGAACCGATGAATTGAACCTCAGTCTTCATGCTACATAATCACTCAACCACTAGGCCAAACTCACGGTCCTCTTTCTTTCTTATCAGTCATGGGGCTTGACCTCTGGGCCTGGGCACTGTTCCTGAGCTCTTCAGATCAAGGCTACTACCCTATCCTTTGAGCCACAGTGCCACTTCCTGTTTTCTAGTGGTTAATTGGAGATAAGAGTTCCATGGTCTTTAGTGCCCAGGCTGACTTTGACCTGGGATCCTCAGATCTCAGCCTTCTGAGTAGATAGGATTATAGGTGTGAGCCACCATGTCTGCCTTCTTTTTTTTTTTCTTTTTTTTTTTTAGACCAGTACTGGGGCTTGAACTCAAGGCTTCAGGGCTTGGGTACTGTCCCTTCTGTGCCTTTAGTTTTTTTTTTTTTTTTCCAAAGCTAGTGCTCTACCATTTGAGCCAGAGATTCACTTTCTGGCCCAGAATTTCAGGGACAGTGTTTAACATTTCAGGCCTAGGTAGATTTGCAAAGCACCTCTCTAGGTTGATTTATTGTAGGAGTGAGTACACAGGAATGGATTGGGTTCTAGGAGCAGTGAACTCTCTTCTCCTCTAACAAGAAAGACCTTCATAAAAAATAAAGATCCTAGTGCAGGGAAAGCTGATATTTTCTGTAGCAGCTCCCGTCTGGTAGAGAAAGACTTAAGACCTCTGGCTCAGACTGAAAAACCTAGTTTTGCCTGCTTGGCACTAAATGCTTTTGTCCAAAGTGCCCTGACAGGAGGGAGAAGTGTGTCCCTCTGAGTTCATAGCTTGAACTCTGACACCCCAATATTTACCTGTTGATGAAACCAGAGGCAGCACTCTAGGCAAGCGAATGTCAGGCAGTTTAGCCTCAGTCTTACATGACAGCCAGACAGAAGGAAGCTCTTCATTCCATAAATGAATGGACTGGCCCTGTTGAGACCATGTGCCAGTGGACTGAGCAAGACTGTTCATCACCGTTGACCCGAGTCCCACAGAGGTACATTTCAGCCAAACTCTAGGACCCTTTGTGTGGCAGCTGTGCGGTACCTCTTGGTTTCTGGAGGGCACTAGCGGTTTTTTTTTTTGAGCGCCTGCTCTGTTATGGATAGGGAGCCTGTTCCCCTATGATGTGTGGCTGCAGCTATCCAGTCCCAGCCTGCTGCAAGCCCCACCCTCCTGTGACTAGGCTGATGGGCCTTATCTCTGTCCACACCTGGCTGTGGGCAGCCTTCCCACTTAGAAGTATCTTGCCCTGGGTGAGCTTTGGGGATCAGTGTCCTGGTTACCGCCACTGCTGCTCTACCATCAGCGGAACCTGCTGCCAACTTCCTTCTGGTTTCTACATCTCTGGATCCTAGAGGAGGAGAGAAGGTATTGAGGAAGCGTAAAGGACCAGTCTTAGAATATTTCCTAACTCTGAGGCTCCAGTGGCCAACCACCGGGGAGAGGGGCTGGTTCTTGGGAAGGTAACTGATGAACAGAGGGGACTGTGACCTGGGGACCTTTTTCTTCAGGAAGAAAACAACTCGAAGATGAGAGTGATCCGAGTGGGTACCCGTAAGAGTCAGGTGAGTGCCGTCATAGAGCAAGAGAGGAGCTCTGTCAGAAGTGTACTCACAGGGTCACAAGTAGAGGAGCCCAGAGGGTTAATTTCCATCACGGCAGAAACAGAGCAGCTGAGAGTTAAATCTCAAGGGGAATTTCCTGTGGAAAGTGGGAAAGTGGTTGGGATATAGAGATCACCCTGTCCTCGCCCCTCTCATTCCCAGCGAGGAATTCCAGTTCCTTTAGAATCTCCCTGACCCTATGAGAATGTGAGGTTGGCACAGTGTCCAGGAAAAGGCAGGACTAATCTGAATCTCCATCCCCAGCTGGCTCGCATACAGACAGATACTGTGGTAGCAATGCTGAAAAACTTCTACCCTGGCGTGCAATTTGAAATCAGTAAGTGTGTGGAGGGAAATGGAAGTTGATGGGAAACCAGTGCTGCTGGAAGGGAGCACAGTGTCTCTGGCTTTTCTGGGACCAAAGCCTGAGTTCTTCCCTCCCAGAGGCTTTCTTGGCTGCTCCCAGAGGGAGGGAGCCCTTCTCCTCAGACACCTCTCACTCTGACTTCTTGGGCTAACGTGGCATTTACTGTCTCCTGCCTTGGTCTTTTTCTGAATTTGTCTGCTTCCCTGCTAGCTCCTTGTATGATCTAGGGACTGGCGCTCATGTCCCTCTGTCCCTACCATGAATCTCAGCATAGTGCTGAGCACAGGAGGATCTCGGTAAATTCTAATTTGTGATTGGCTCTCTCCTCAGTTGCCATGTCCACCACAGGGGACAAGATCCTTGACACTGCACTCTCTAAGGTAACATCTCCTCCTCAGTCCTTGTCCTCCTCCCTTGCCCTCAGACATTCACCCTAATGCTCTCTCATCTGGCAGATCGGGGAGAAGAGCCTGTTTACCAAGGAGCTGGAATATGCTCTGGGGAAAAATGAGTAAGTAAAGATCTGAGATGTGGGGGCCGAGAGTTTGGCCTAGTGGTAGAATGCTTGCCTAGTATGGACCAAGACCCGGGTTCAATTCCTCGGTACCACATACATAGAAAAAAGCTGGAAGTGGTGCTGAGGCTCAAGTGGTAGAGCTCTAGCCTTGAGAAAGTCCAAGGACAGTGCTCAGGCCCTGAGCTCAAGCCCAGGACTGGAGGAAAAAAAAAAAAAAAGTCTGGCAGCCCTGCACTCTTTGCTGGGACAATGTGGTAGAAGGAAAGGTGAGAGCAGAACAGATCTCAAGGCCCTCGGGTCTTAAGAAGGCCTGTTTCTTGAGCTCACTTTCACTACTGAAGTAGAGACGGGTGAGTGAAGGGTGGGGCTGGCTGTGAAAACCCCTTTTCCACGTTCCCCTCTCTCATCTAGAGTGGACCTGGTTGTTCATTCCCTAAAGGACCTGCCTACTGTGCTACCTCCGGGCTTCACCATTGGAGCCATCTGCAAGTAAGAGGCCTGCAAGCCAAGGCCCAGGCAGGGGTTGATGTCTTGGGAGCTTTGACCGTTTCCTCTGGGGCTTGGTCCTCTGTGCACAAGCATGGCAGAAACTCAGGAAATTGCCAGTGGATTGGCTATTGAGACAATGGAGGTGACCTGAAGTATCCTCCCTTATTCTATCACTTTCCCTTGTTGCCCAGGCGAGAAAACCCCTGTGATGCTGTTGTCTTTCACCCCAAATTTGTTGGGAAAACTCTAGAAACTTTGCCAGAGAGGAGGTAAGCTGGATTGGATGGGCACATTTGCTGCTGGGATATCACAGAAGGTGGAAGGGGGGAGGAAAGGCAAAGTGACGGGCTACTGTAAAATTTCATTTTGAGTCCTCTCTCTTGAGCAGTGTAGTGGGGACCAGCTCCCTTCGGAGAGCAGCCCAGCTGCAGAGAAAGTTCCCTCATCTGGAGTTCAAGAGTATTGTATCCTTTTTAAATGGAGAGGGAAAACTGGGAGAAGGTAGGAAAGGAGTGGCATTGTCCAAAAACAAATACAAGCGGGGTGCAGTGGCTCATGTCTGTAATCCTAGCTGCTCAGGAGGCTGAGATCTAAGAATCAGAGTTCAAAGCCAGCCCGGGCACTAAAGACCGTGAGACTCTTTATCTATGTAACTGCTCTATAGATCACCTTTATAATAACAATAAAAAATTAAAAGTAAGAGTGAAGGGCAGTAGTGAAGAGTGAAGGGAGAAGGTAAGGTCAACCTTGAGGACCCCGGGAGTCCTCCAGGGTGTGGGTGGGGCTTCTAGAGAAAGTACCCGAGGTGGGGCACAGAGCTGTCTTTCCATCCATCCGCAGCCCTAAAATGGTTTAGCTCCAGGCAGGTGCCTGATACTGGGGAAACGAAAGTATAAACACTATCTTGCCTGTATAGACTTCGCATGTTTAGAAACAGACAGGCATTAGAAATACAAAATGGTACCAAACTGTGATAGGACCTTACCCCCCCCCCCCCCAGTCCTGGGGCTTAAACTCAGGGCCTGGACACTGTCCCTGAACTTCTTTTGCTCAAGGCTAGCACTCTACCCCTTAAGCCACAGTACCACTTCCAGCTTTTCCTGCGTATGTGGTACCAGGGCTTCATGCATGCTAGGCAGGCACTCTACCACTAAGCCACACTCCCAGCCTGACATAGAACATTTTGGGTAGGGTGGTTCTGATGAAGCTGATTAGTGGAAAATGAGTAGTAGTCATACAGATAGAGAGGGAGCGAGACTAGTAGAGTAACCACAGCTTGTGGCTCCTCACTGTCCTTAGCACCTCTCCTCAGCGCGGAAACCTCAACACCCGGCTTCGCAAGCTGGATGAGCAGCAGGAGTTCAGCGCCATCATCCTGGCTGTAGCTGGCCTGTATCGCATGGGTTGGCAGAACCGGGTGGGGCAGGTAGGGGCTGACCTTTTCCCTCCTCTGTCAACCTGCATCTCCCTTCTGGCTGCCCTCTCTTTTTTTCTGACCACCCATCTGTAACACTCCAAGCCCCAGGTTGGAGAGATGGAAACTAGAGGCTGGGCTACTACTGCCTGTGGCCCCAGGCTTCCTAGCAGATAAGCCCCCTCTTGCTGCTAGAGGCCCATCCCCATCTTCTGACTGTTCTGTCTCCACAGATTTTGCATCCTGAGGAGTGCATGTATGCGGTGGGTCAGGTAAGCCTGATTGGGTTAGCTGTCATTAATGTCCCCCTTCCCTTTGTTTCTAGTCAAGAAGCTGGTATCTAACCATCTTTGACATCTTCCCCCAAAATAAGATTTGCAGGGAGGAACAGGCCTTGAGCTGCAAGAAGTACAGGGGAGCAGGTGTAAGAGGGCTGATTTCTAGCCTTAAAGGGCGAAGCCATTCATTGTTCACGTGATGGAGTACCTGCCTAGGAAGCTCAAGGCCAAGTTCAAACCTGTGCTGTCAAATAAAAGAGATACTGCAACCCATCCTTAGTGCATTGACTGGGGAAAGAGTAGGCCTGGTGTGCGAAGCTGGTTTTTGTTTTCACCAGGGGGCCCTAGGTGTGGAAGTCCGAGCCAAGGACCAGGATATTTTGGACCTGGTGAGTGTGTTACACGATCCAGAGACTCTGCTTCGCTGCATCGCTGAGAGAGCCTTCCTGAGACACCTGGTAGGGCTCCACATCTCCCTGTGAAGGGGTGGGACTTAGGGAGCCAGAAAAGGCTGTGGGAGGTTTTAGGGTTTTTTTTGGTGGGTCATGGGGCTTGAACTTGGTCTGGGTGCTGTCCCTAAGCTCTTCAGCTCTAGGCTATTGCCCTACCCCTGAGCCAAGCCCCACTTCCATTTTCTAGAGGTTATTTAGAGATAAGAGACTCAGGTTCTTGGGGCTAGGAGTTTGGCCTAGTGATAGAGTGCTTGCCTAGCATGCATGAAGACCCAGGTTCAATTCCTCAGTACCACATACATAGAAAAAAGCCGGAAGTAGTGCTGAGGCTCAAGTGGTAGAGCTCTAGCCTTGAGAAAGTCCAAGGATAGTGCTCAGGCCCTGAGCTCAAGCCCGGGACTCACAAAAAAAAAAAAAAAAAAAGAGTCTCAGGTTCTTTTGTGCCCGGGCTGGCTTTGAACCTTGATCCTCAGATCTCAGCCTCCAGGGTAGGTAGGATTAGAAGCGTGATGCCTGGCTGTGGGAAGATTTCTTAAACTAGTGCTCCACTAGGCTGAGTGGCTCACGCCTATAATCCTAGCTACTCAAGAGACTGAGATCTGGTTCAAAGCCAGCCAGGCACTAAAAACTTTGAGACTCTTATCTTCAATTAACCAGCAGCAAACCTGCAAGTGGTGCTGTGGCTCAAGGGGTAGGGTGGTAGCTTTGAGCTGAAGAGCTCAGGGACAATGGCCAGGACCAGGGCTAGGGCTGTAGCCTTGAGCTGAAGAGCTCAAGGTCAGTGCCCAGGCTGAGTCCAAGCTGCATGACTGATAAAACAAAACAAGTGCTCTGTATGCAGTGGTAACTAGTTTAGGGTGAATGTTGGAAATAGAGAGAACTCAAGTCTGGGCCCAACAGCCTTTTCAGTTGTGTCCTCAGAGGCTGTCTCTAAGGGCTCTTGGAACTCATAGGCATTCCTTATTTCAGGAAGGAGGCTGCAGTGTGCCAGTAGCAGTACATACAGTGATGAAGGATGGGCAAGTAAGCAGGGCACAATTGGTGGGAGGACTGGAGGGCCTGGAGCATTTGCACGGGACATCCAAGTTTTTAAAGCAGTCCTTTCTTAGTAAATGCTCAGGCAATGATTCTATTTCACAGCTATACCTGACTGGTGGAGTCTGGAGTCTAGATGGCTCAGATAGCATGCAAGAGACCATGCAGACTACTATCCATGCTCCTGCCCAGGTACTAGGAGCTGGGTGGTTAGAGGGGGTGCACATAATGACCCCTCTCTATGCCATTAACTCCCACCTCCCTCTCCTCCAGCATGAAGATGGACCAGAGGATGACCCACAAACGGTAGGCATCACTGCTGGGAACATTCCACGAGGAGCCCAGCTGGCTGCTGAGAACCTGGGCATCAGCTTGGCCAGCTTGTTGTTGAACAAAGGAGCCAAAAACATCCTGGATGTTGCACGGCAGCTTAACGATGCCCGCTAACTGGTCTGTGGGGCACAGAGTTCCTAGACTGTCACTTTTCAGTGCCTGCACCTGGGTTTCAGTGCTCTTTACTCACTTACTGGGATGAGATTACTCCAGGAGATTGAACCACAGCCTGAAGCTCACAGCCACACCTCTCACCTTGGGGCCTTGTTCAGACTGTCTTGCCTCTAAAATAAATGGGGGCTATATCTCTTTAGACAACAGTGTAAACCACAGCCTTCGAATGTAAACAGCTAACAGACCGGCCATGATGGTGGTCATTTTGATGGGGTTGAGAAGATAAATAAATCCAAAGCCCTTTTAATCCTTACTTCTGAGTCTGGAACCTTTGTCCAAAAGTTCTAGAACAGCTTTAGCTTCAACAGTCCCAATTTCAATGGCTTGCCTGGTACGAGGACCAAGCCTAAAATCCCAGCATTTGGGAGGCAGACACAGGAAGACTATGGGTTCAAGTCCAGCCCTGAGGTATACTGTAACTCAATATAACCAAAAGTCCTGCGGCTTATCCTTTCTCCAGCTAATAGCAAAGATTAGACAACCTCTTCCACCCCCCCCCCACTTCCTTAGGAATTACCAGTCCTTTAACTTGAAAAATGAAAACAGACACTCTTTAAAAAACAACCATCCTTTAATAAACAAAATTAGCCCATGTGAAACTCCCCAATACTTCGAGATTCTAGTCTTAGATGGGTTAGCTGCAGAGTCCCAGTTCGGAAGCCCAGAGGCTCGGTCCAGACGGGTTTGTGCTGGTATCCTGGTGAGGAGCTGGAAGGAAAATGGGTGCCAGGCCCACGGGCCGGCTACCAGTCTCGCACAAGCACAGCTTTGCTGTCCATGTCACATGGCAGCCGCGAACGCAAGCCGGGGGCCCTGGCCCTCTTACTCCCGGCCGCGCCGCGCAGGCCGATGAATGAAGATGGAGGGGGATCGGAGTGAAGGCCTCGGGGCTCGGCCGCCGGGGTGGCGCGGACACCGACACAGGCCAGTCATCCCTCTCCCACCGAGGCCAGGAAGCCAGCAGTCAACGCCTGAGGTCCTGGCGAGGGCTAAGCACCAAGCTTCCCCTTGGCTGCCCACCTGGGCCCTGCGTCAGGGCGCGGGCCAAGTGCTCCGGAGGGCGCGGCGTCCGCACTGCGAGTCAAGTCGTTCCGAGGATGGGGAGCCCGAGCCCCTCCCCTCCCGCAGGCCCCGGGCGCCGCGGCAGGCCGTGCGGGCGCGGGGGGAGCCGGGGGGAGCGGACGGGGGCGACGCGGCGGCCCCTCCGACCCCCAACCCAGGCCGCTCAGCTCTTCCGGTGAGGCGGTGGTGGCCCTTAAAAGGGCCTTTGTGGTGGCCTGGAGGGCGGGGGCGGCCGCGGCGCGGGCGCCCCTCAGTACTCCTGGGAGGCCTGGGTGCCCTTCTTGCCGCTCGCCGGCGCCTTCGGCCCCACGGTGGCGCTGGTCTTCTTGGGCAGCAGCACGGCCTGGATGTTGGGCAGGACGCCGCCCTGCGCGATCGTCACGCCGCCCAGGAGCTTGTTGAGCTCCTCGTCGTTGCGGATGGCCAGCTGCAGGTGGCGGGGGATGATCCGCGTCTTCTTGTTGTCGCGGGCCGCGTTGCCCGCCAGCTCCAGGATCTCGGCCGTCAGGTACTCGAGCACCGCCGCCAGGTACACGGGCGCGCCGGCGCCCACCCGCTCGGCGTAGTGGCCCTTCCGCAGCAGCCGGTGGACGCGGCCCACCGGGAACTGGAGGCCGGCCCGGGAAGAGCGCGACTTGGCTTTGGCGCGGGCCTTCCCGCCGGTCTTGCCGCGGCCGGACATGGTGCGCGAGGTAGACAGGTGAAAATGGACGCCCAAAGGTTCCCAACCGCCACTCGCCGCAATCCAACTGTCGCCCAGCGCGCCGCGAGCTCCCCTTATAAGCTCTCAGGGCACACCCCCGCGCCCTCCCGATTGGCTCTTTTCTCTAACCCCTGCCCCTGATTGGTCAGGATTAACACTTCCGTAGCGTGCGTCGGAGGAGGGAGCGCGCCCCGCGATTGGTCGAATTTGAAAACCTTTTGCCCGGGGAAGCTGCGTGCGGGAGTGACGACGCGCGGAGAGCCCACCCCTTCCTGATCGGGCCAATCCTCGTAAAGCGCGCGAGATTTAAACACGACCGCGGGAGACCGCGGGAGACCGCGGGACGGAGATCCGGAAGACAAAAGGATGGAGTCCGAAGCTTCGGGCTGGTCTGTGCTGGCCTGGGATTTTTAAAAGGGTGGCTCCTGGGTCACGCGCGTAACCCGAGCTACCCCGGAGGCTGTGATCTGAGGATGCCATCTGAACCCAGCCTGGGTAGGAAAGCCAGAGAGGCCCTTCTATTACCAATTAACTACCAAAAATAAAGAAGTGGAGCTGTGCAGCCGGGCACGGTGGCTCACGCCCATAATCCTAGCTACTCTGGAGGCAGAGCGCTGAGGATCAAGGTTCAAAACCAGCCCGGGCACTACAAAGCCCATATCTCCAACTAATCGCTAGAAAACAAAAAGTGGGGCTGTGGCTCAAGGGTAGAGCAGTAGCCTTGAGTTGAAGAGCTCAGGGACATCGCCCAGGCTCAGGGGTAGGGAGGTAGCCTTGAGCCGAAGAGCTCCGGGACAATGCCCTGAGTTAAAGCCCTATGAGCCCCCCTCCAAAAAAAGTAGATCTGTCCTTTATTCAAGTGATAGAGAACTCTAGCTTTTAGCCTTGAGTGAAAAAGCTAAGGAACAGGGATAGTACCCAAGTACCCAAACCCTGAGTTCAAGTCCCAAAACGGTCACAAAAAAAGTCAACACTACACATCTCTGCCTCCTTAGAGCAGTACATGAGAGAAAAACAAAATAAAACAGTCCTATGTTAGAAGAGATCTTAATGGCCTTTCATACCAACTGAAGTAAACAAATGTATATATGTCAGTCTTGGACTTAAAGCCTGGGCGCTGACCCTGTGTGCTCTACCTCTTTGAGCCACAGCGCCACTTCTAGTTGTGGTTAATTGGCAATAAGTCTCAGACTTTGCCTGGCCTCACTTGGAATTAGGATACTCAGAACTCAGCCTTCTGAGTAGTTAGGATTACAAGCATGAGTCACCAGCACCCAGCTAAGCATTTTAATTTTTATTCAATATGTTCTTTCTGGTCTCAGTTCACTATTTATGCTGGTACTGGGGTTTACAGTGAGGGCCTCTACCTCTTGTTCAATTTTTTTGTTCATGGCACTCTACCAGTGTACCTCCAGTCAGATATTTTGCTGATTAACTGAAGTCAAACGTGTGGACTTTTCCTGCCTGGATTGGCTTCAAATGGCAGTCGTCAGATCTCAGTCTCCTGAGAAACTATTATATAAGTGTGAACCACTGGTCTGTGGCTTTTGTAATTTATTAGGATCTAATACAGCAGAGAAATAATAGATATCCTCTTGTGGAGAGTATTTCCCTCACCCTTCCAATTTACCCCATCAGTATAGAAACTATAGTGGCTGGGATATAGCTCAGTGGTAGAGCACTTGCTTACTACATGGAGACCCCGAGTTCATTCTCCAGTACTGAAGTGGGGAGGGAAAGAGGAAATATATCTGTAGGAACAAGAAAAAGGAAATACTTTATTGTCACTTTTGGGAGCACTGGGCCCCTGCATCTGCTCTAATCAGAACACATAATTTATAGTCAAATATAAAGTTGTCTATGGTCCTCACCCTGGTTCAGGCTCTATGTCAGGGCCCAGTCAGGAATTTGAATGTTGAGTTATGGATATCTGCATAAAAGCTTCTGTGTCCCCACCTTAGGAGGCTGTGAAAATGAAATGGAAAGAGAGTGGCAAGTTGATGAAAGCCACAGGTAAAATCTAATCATCATTAGAAGGCCAAAAAGGTTCAAGATGTCAACGCTGAAGGCAATATCTCAAAGAGAACGAAGAATGGGGGAGGGCTGGCCCAGGAGTCATTAGTCTTGAACCAGACACAGGTTGGCCCCCTGGAGACTTGTGAGGTAAAGGGGAACTTAGACATCATAGAAGAGTCGGACAAGTTGGTAGCGAATGGAGAAGGTGACAGCGCTGCCCAGGATCTGCAAAGAGAAAGGGTCTGGAATAAGAACCAAAGAAAGGGAGATGAGGAGGCACAAACCCCATCCTTGCCCTCACCTGAAGCAGCAATAGGAGCAACGTGAGGTCTCGCTCATGGATGGGCCCAAAGACTTTAAGTAGCAAGTTGATGAGAGTCATGTTGTTACATTCAGTGAAGGCACCATCCTCATCCTCACTGTGTCGCACGGCCACCAGCTGGAGGTTCTCTGCTACCTGGGGGACCAGAGTTAGAGAACTTCAACTAATACCGACGTTCCAGGAATGGGGATCTACTTGATGCTTCCAAGTTCCCCTTGAGTCTGCTTGTAGACCTAGGGTCCCATTCCCCGAGCTTAGGATGGTGGCCTGGGGCCTTACCTCCTTGTTACCTAGTTACCTTTAATACAAAGGTGCCCAAGAAAGAGAGGCTCTTGGTCTTGAACTTGGAATAGCTCATCTCCAGTTTGCCTGTCTCGGTATTGAGTCTGCAGGGGGGGAAGACAGCTTTACACAACTAGGCCACTCCTCAAAGAATTCGCCTCCTTGTGGATAATTACCAGGAAGAGCAATTAAAGTGGAATCAAACAACCTGAGATCTATTTTTGTTTCTGTGTGATCAGAACTACTGTGAACATTCAGATTATGTATGTAAATGTGCTTTGTAAATTATAAGGGCCTATTTCCTTTACCTAGGCTATCTTTAGAATCCCAGCGAAACGCTATGATATCCTTTTCAAGGGAAACTCTATGATATCCCCTTCAAGTTCCAAAGTGGCTACCTGGGCATACGGTGGCGAGGACAGGGAATGATGCGCAGGAGCTGAGGCAGTGAGTAGAGGAAGTTGAACACCTGGGGCATGAAGAACAGTAGCATGGTCTTGCTGAAGTGTCCCAAGATGCCCACCACGGCAAAGGTCATGCCAGCAAAGTAACAGAAGGTGTCTCCCACAAACACCCGTGATGGGTACCTATGTGGGGAAAAGCCTCTGAGCCAACAGCAAGAAGCATTACTAACCTTTCCTCCCACATTTGGACACTGAGCTTACCTTGACGCTGGTTTTGACTAAACAGAGACAATAGCTGTTACAGCATCTCTGCAGGACCCCAAGCCTCAAATTATCTATTCCAGGGGCTAGCCACTACTAGATAGTCATCAAGTTCAGAACACTACTGGGCTGAGTTTGCAGCTCAGTGGTAAATTGGTTAGCAGTAGGAGGCTATGAGTGTGATTCCTAGAATCATGGGGAAGCAGGGAAGGGATGACAGGCTACAACTGAAGACAGAGAAAATACTCAGCAAAGCCTGGTACTGGTGGCTCACGTCTGTAATCCTAGCTACTCGAGAGGCTGAAATCTGAGGATCAAACTTCAAAGCCAGCCCTGACACAAAAGAACTTGAGAATCTTATCTCCAATTAACCTCTAGAAAATGGGAACTGAGGCTTGGCTCAAGGGTAGGGAAGTAGCCTTGAGCTGAAGAGCTCAGGGACAGCACCCAGGCCCAGGGATAGGGCAATAGCCTTGAGCTGAAGAGCTCAGAGACAGTGCCCAGGCCCAGAGTTCAAGCCCCATGACCCACCCACCCCCCCAAAAAAAGAAAAGAGAAAATACTCAGCAAAAGTATATACAGGTTTAGTCTCTATCAGGAACTACATCAGGATGAAGACCATCTTTTGCGGCATGTACAGACATCTGACTCCTGAATCCATACTTACCAGTTATGGTAGAGCAATCCCAAAGTGGTGAAAAAAAAGGGTATCATGAAGTAGAGAGAAAAGACATGATCATCTCGATAATCACCTTTGGAAAAGAAGGGAAAGTGAACACAGGCCCTCCATACGATGGCCCAATTTTTGTCTATCTCTCTAAGTTCTATTCCTACATGTATCATCCATTTCAACCCAAGTTGCTTTCTTCTATAACTCTTTAAAACTAACATATATTTCTGGGCATGGTGGCACATGCCTATAATCCTAGCTACTCAGAAGGCTGAGATCTGAGGATCTTGGCTCAAAGCCAGCCCAGGCACTAAAGAACGTGGGACTCTTAACTCCAATTAACCACTAGGAAAAAAACATACAAAGAAAATAACTGGAAGTGGCACTGTAGCTCAAGGGGTAGGGTGGTAGCCTTGAGCTGAAGAGCTCAGAAACAGTGCCCAGGTCCAGAGTCTAAGCCCCACTATGAACCAAAAACAAACAAACAAAAAACATTGAGAGCAGCAGGCCCTCAGTTCAAGCCCTAATTAGCACTGCCCCTGCCACCCCCACCCCCACCCCCCCAATCACCTCCACCCCTTCATCCAACTCATGATTAAAAGACATCATTTTTGTTGTTGTTGTTTTTGCCAGTCCTGGGGCTTGAATTCAGAGCCCAACACTGTCCTTGAGCTTTTCTTAGGGCCAAAGCTAGTGCTCTACCAGTTAAGCCACAGCACCACTTCCAGCCTTTTCTGTATATGTTGTTCCCAGGAATTGAACCCAGGGCTTTGTGTATGCTAGGCAAGCACTCTACCACTAGGCCACACTCCCCCCCACCCCCTTTTTTAAATGTCATACAGTTTCCAGTATTTCAGTACTTTCATGAAGCCTTCAAAAACTAATGAATGGCTGGGCACCAGTGACTTTTACTTGTCATCCTAGCTACTCAGGCTGAGATCTAAGAATCAGTTCAAAGCTAGCCTGAGCAGGAAGGCCTATAAAACTCTTACTTCTTAATTAGTTACCAAAAAGCCAGAAACAGAACTGTGGCTCAAACAGCAGAGCATTAGCCTTGAGCAAAAAAAGCTCCATGACAGTGACCAGGCCTTGAGTTCAAGCACCAGACTAGCACTAAAAACAAAAACAATGCCTAATGAATGTCTTAAATTTGGTTTAGACATTCTGACCCTAGGGTTGAATACCAGCTTCACTTCCTGGCAGTGTGACCTTGAATATGACACATTTACCTTCTCTAAGCCTCCATTTTCTTACCTGTAAAACAGAACTGATACGTATAACACAGAGCTGTTAAGATTTAAATGAGGGGGCCGGGAGTTTGGCCTAGTGGTTAAAGTGCTTGCCTAGCATGCACGAAGACCCGGGTTCAATTCCTTGGTACCACATACATACAGAAAAAAAGCCGGAAGTGGTGCTGAGGCTCAAGTGGTAGAGTGCTAGCCTTGAGAGAGTCCAAGGACAGTGCTCAGGCCCTGAGTTCAAGCCTCAGGACTGACAAAAAAAAACCAACCAGTGCTTAGTTTAGAACTGGGTGGTGACTCATGTAGTAGGGCATCTGCTTGCGCTTAAGATTAAGTACAATGGGGCCAGGAGTTTGGCCTAGTGGTAGTGCTTGCCTAGAATGCACAAAGATCAGGGTTAGAGTCTTCCCTACCACATACATAGAAAAAGGCCAGAAGTGGTGCGTAGGCTCAAGTGGTATAGCTCTAGACTTGGGAAAGTCCAAGGATAGTGCTCATGCCCTGAGCTCAAACCCAGGACTGGCAAAAAAAAAAAAAAAAAGATTAAGTGCAATCCCAAATATTGACCCAAAAATCAACAGGGAAAAACAGAACAAAACAAAACAGAAAAACAGTGCTTAACTTTAAGTCAATTTCCCCCCTTGGGCTTGAACTCTTGGCATAGCTCCTGCTATATACCACTGAAACCATGCTTACATCCCCGCTTTTTACTATTTTTATAAGTTGGCTTTATTTTTGAATTCTTCAATATAATCATTTTTCTTTCTTCTGCCTATACTAGGGCTTGAACTCAGGGCCTCTTGTTTGGCTGGCACTTTACCACTGGAGCCATGCCTCTAGCCTTTTGCTTGTTATTTTAGAAATGGAGTCTCTTTGATTTTTCTCCCTGGGTTGGCTCCAAACTGCCATCCTCTGGTTCTCAGTCTCCTGAGTAACTAGAATCACAGGCATAAGGTACAAGGTCCTGACTTACTTAGGTATCAGTAATTTTCAAAGTAGCTTCCCCGATCTGAGTTCTCCAAAGCCATACACATACATCAGACAACTACCTTTCTTCCCCCTCAGAGCTCTCTCATCCCACCTCCAATCTCACCTACCTCCCAGCTCCACCAGGTTGAAGATAATGATAGACGCAGAGATGACCAGTGACTGGCCAGCCTCTAGGCCATTGACTCCTGCTAAGATATTGATGGCATTCGTACAGAACACCGCAAGCAGCCCCATGTAGACATAGTACAGGACCCCTAGAGGGAGACACAGCACGAAAAACAGCACCACCTAAGAAAGCAGAATTTAAGGGCTGGGCGTTTGGCTTAGTGGTAGAGTGCTTGCCTCGGTACCACATACATAGAAAAAGCCAGAAGTGGTGCTGAGGCTCAAGTGGTAGAGCTCTAGCCTTGAGAAGACCCAAGGATGGTGCTCATGCCCAGAGCCCAAGCCCAGGACTGGCAAAAAAAAAGAAAAGCATTTAAGAACTTTCTGTTGAGAACAGAACACAGGATGTGAAGGGCCACCAGAAAGGGACCTAACAGGAACACTTAGAGGAGAATGTGGAACGCTAAGAAGTGTCCTCTGATACCTGCAGAGGTTGGAGTGAGGTGGGAAGGAGTGGGGAATGTCCTGAAGTATGTGTCACGGAGGCAGTAGTGGCGGGATACTTACCCAAGTCCAGATGTAGGCCAAGAAGTGGACGTACAGGCTTGGGTACCACAATGGTGGTGTTGCCGAAGTTAGTGAAATAGACCATGAGGAGAGGTAGTGAGGCCGCGGTGGGTAGCAACAGCTTGTGGCGCCATCGCAGATTCAAAACGTCATCCGCGAAGCCCAGGAAGATCATGCAGCAGATGGCAAGGAGGGCACCTATCAGGGCCACAAACTGGGGGAGGCTCGGGCAGGTCATGATTCATGCCCGCTCTGCCATCCCACCTTTCAAGAATTCTTGTCTTTTCAGTTGTGTCTTCAGTCCTTTCTCCCAAGTCCAAAGAACCCCCGCTCTCTGAGATCCCTTCCCTCCCGCGCCTCCCCCAAGTCCCCGCCAAAGGCTCCCACTAGCTCACTTACTTCATGGTGGGGAAATGCCTTACACTGCTCCTCCACGAAGCAGTTCAGGAAGGGGAAAGGGATGAAGCAGAAGAGGATGATCAGGAAGACAGCACCGCTGATCACTCCCTGGGACTCCGGGCTGTGGCCCCACAGGCGAGTGGAGGGCAGAGGAAGAGGAAATGGGGCGTGGTCATTCGCCAGGGCCGGGGGGGCCGCAATCCCAGACGGCGTGGGCGTCCCTCGTTCCGTGGTGTTCGGTGGGAAGGGAGGACACACAGGGAGGGGGGCACGCACAGCTGGAGTTCCCGTCCATCCTTCCCCCAGGCTGGGCCGTGCGGCTTCCGGGAGGCCTCGGGGTTTCGCTCTGGTCCCCACCTCAGGCAGGCCCACCCCGGCCTCCCACCCCGGGCCACCGGCCTCCCACCCCGGGCCACCGGCCTCCCACCCCGGGACACCCGCCTCCCACCCCGGGACACCCGGCCTCCGCTACTCACATTTCCCGCTGGATGGGTTTGTTGAGGTCCCGGCCACAGAGGCGCGCGGCCATGAAGTGCTCGCGGAAGGCGGGGATGAGGGTGACGGTGGCCACGAAGCCCAGCACGGAGCCGGTCAGGTTCACCAGGAGGGGCGGCGGCATGGGCAGCTCCGGGAAGGCCCACATGGCACGGGCCGGGAGCCCCGCGGAGGGGCGGCCGGGGCCGCGGTGCCCGGGCCTCAGCTGCGCGGGGTGGCGGCGCCCAGCCCGCCGAGGATTCCCACGCCCGACCCGCCCTCCTGACCCCCGAGGCGCCAGCAATCCGCCTCGGCCCGGACCCTCGGCGCCGGAGTCCCCCCGTTTCCGCCCGGATCTCGGCCTGGACGCACCGAGGGTGCCGAAGGCGGGGGCGCCATTTTTAATCCGGGCAGCGCCGGCCGCGCGCCCGCCCGGGGTTTCCGGGAACCGGCGTCTCGCGCAGCTGAGTAGGCAGGCACTCTGGTTTTGTCAGCATCGACTCCAGAAGGACAGCCAAGGGCGGAGAGTCTCCGGACAGGACGGGGAAGACGCCGAGCGCAGACCGGAAGTCACGCCCGCCCGGCCCCAGGGGACCGCCCCCTCCGGTCACGTGCCAGGCGCGGCCCGCCCCTCCGCCCCGAGCTCCACGTCAGCCCTCGCCGGTGACGTCCGGCTCGCAGGGCCGGGAGGACCCCGCGGGGGAGCGGAGCGCGGGCCGGGCGGGGAGCTGACCGGGGAGCGGGGCGGAACACCCGTCGCTCTCGCAGTCGACAGCCAGCACTACTCCGTTCCCAGAGCCGCGGCGACCCTGTGGACGGACGGTGTGGGCTCCGCCCGCCTGGCCCCCGCGCGTAGCACTTGGTTGCCTGGCAACCCAGGGAGGCCGCTTCAGCTTTGAAGGCGTCGGACCCTGGATCCAGCCCGGAATGTTAACTTGGCCTCCGATCACTGCGCCGTGCCCAGCTCCCGACATGGGGAGGTGGCTCCTGAGGGGCTGGGAAGACAAGGGCAGAGGCCCACCTGCTTCCGGAGAGCTGGAGGCGCCTTCCTCCACCGAGGTCAGCGCGCCCTTGGCCTGACACCTGTCAGACACCAGACTGCTCGTGCCCAGC
Organism: Megascapheus bottae; assembly: GCF_031878675.1. NCBI lineage: Eukaryota > Metazoa > Chordata > Mammalia > Rodentia > Geomyidae > Megascapheus > Megascapheus bottae. The sequence goes on along the minus strand of NC_143535.1, from coordinate 4,907,316 downwards.
CACCGTCTCCATGGACTCCCTGCTGTGCGGGAGCTGGGGAGAAGGACTGGAAACGTGGCTCAGCCGTAGCCCTGAGTTCGATTCCTCAGTACCACATAAACAGAGCCGGAAATGGCACCGTGGCTCGAGTAGTACAGTGCTAACCATGAGCAAAGGAGCTCAGGGACAGTACTCAGGCCCCGAGTTCAAGCTCAAGACGGGCGAAAAAAAACAACCCACAAGGTGGATAGGAGAATGGGCCAATAGCCTGCCCAAGAATCAGAATGAGATTGACTCTTTTGATGATGCTTTTCCTCAAAATTAGGTGTAGGTCCCTAATACTCGAAAGTAGCTCTAATTAACAAACACCCTCCCTCCTCTCTCCTCCCAGTAATTATTAAAACAAGTTGTGTTTTGCTCTACATACATGGTGCAGGCATGTGCACAAATTCTCTGGAGGAAGGGTAGGGTGATAGCTTTGAAGCTGAAGAGCTCAGGGACAGTGCCCGGGCCCAGAGTTCAAGCCCCACAACAAAAACAACAAATAAAAAAGCAAACAGGGGCCGGGAATTTGGCCTAGTGGTAGAGTGCTTGCCTAGCATGCACGAAGACCCAGGTTTGATTCCTTGGTACCACATACATAGAAAAAAGCTGGAAGTGGTGCTGAGGCTCACGTGGTAGAGCTCTAGCCTTGAGAAAATCCAAGGATAGGGCTCTGGCCCTGAGCTTCAGCCCAGGACTGGCAAAAAAAAAAAAAAAAAAAAAAGCAAACAAAAAACTCCCCAAATTCTCTAGAGAAAATGTTTTCCTTTCCACAAGATTTCCCCTGGGGTTAAGGACACAAAGATACCTGTGTACAAGATTACAGACATGGAGTCAGAACCTAGAGAGAGTGTAGAGGGTGATAAGTGCACTTGGAGTCATGAAGTGAGTGGACCTTGAGATTTTTTGTTTTTTATTTTGCCAGTCCTGGGCCTTGAACTCAGGACCTGAGCACTGTCCTTGCTCTTTCTCAAGGCTAGAGCTCTACCACTGGAGCCACAGCACTATTTCCAGTTTTTGTCTATATATGTGGTACCGAGGAATCGAACCCAGGTCTTCATGCATGCTAGGCAAGCACTCTACCACTAGGCCAAACTCCCGGCCCCTTGAGGAGTTGTATCTGGAAAGATGTCCATCAGCAGGGAAGTGGAAGGGCTTTCCAAACCCAGAGAGCTGGATAGGAGGAGCAGGTGGGAAGGAGGAACTTGTGGATCCCCAAAGGATTTCCCTTCCCCTTGAGTGTCTTGTTGATCAGAAGCAGGCTGAGACTCCTTGGAGACCTGAGAGACAGTCTGTACCTGTTTCTTTTTCTTTTTGGCCACATCCCTAATAAACCTTGCTTTTCAACCTGACTGGAGCCTTAAGATCTCTCTTCTCTGGGATCATTATCCTACCCACCCCACCCAGGAGGCTGGACCTGTTCAAACACAGGGCACTTGGATTCATCAACCATATACAGACCCCATCAGAAAATGGTTACTTGGATGCTTGCCATATAATCCTAATAATTATGTTCCTGTGATGGTAAGGGCTCAGAGAAACAAACACATAGTTGGCTTGAAATTTTGTGTCTATCTTGATAAAAGTTCAAAGCATTTTTCTGAATGCTAAAGTTGCTGGGACTCAGATCAGCTGAGTTGTCATTGTCTCTGGGCAGAGCAGACAATCTCTGAGATGCCATCTATTAAGTAGCCCTGAATGCCTCCCAGTAAGCAAGTCCAATCCGCTATTAAACTAATTGCCAGACAAAACCTGTCACGAAAATAGTTCACAATGCTAAAAGACCATGAGGCAGAGCTGGATAGTCTGGAATCGTGCTTGACATTTGTGTGACCCTATTTGTAGTTCAGGCAGCTGAGTTACTCGTTCTTTTTCTTCCTACCTTTCTCCCGTCAGTGTAGCCTGAAAAAGTTATTATCTGAAAGCATGATGAATTGATTTTTGAAAGATGGAAATAATACAAAAATTGATGGGTGCTGGTGGCTCCCACATGTAATCCTACCTACTCAGGAGGCTGAGATCTGAGATTGTGGTTCAAAGCCAGCCCAGAGAGGAAGGTCCATAAGACTCTTACCTCCAATTAACCACCAGAAAACCAGAAGTGGTACTGTGGCTTAAAGTGGTAAGAGTACTAGCCTTGAGTAAAAAAGCTCAGAGATGGTGTTCAGGCCATGAGTCCAAGTACCACAATAGACCAAAACAAAACAAAAAAGCCAGGTGTAGTGGCTCACTCTTGTAATCCTACTTACTCAGGAGGCTGAGATCTGAAGATCTCAGTTCAAAGCCATCCCTGGGCACTGAAGTCCAGGATATTCTCTCTCTCTCTCTCTCTCTCTCTCTCTCTCTCTCTCTCTCTCTCTCTCTCTCTCTCTCTCTCTCTCTCTCTCTCTCTCTCTCTCTCTTTGTGGGTCATGGGACTTGAACTCTGGGCCTGGGCGCTATCTCTGAGATCTTCAGCTCTAGGCTACCCTACCTCCCTCCTGAAGCCACAGCCCTACTTCCTGTTTTCTAGAGATTAATTGGAGATAAGAGTCTCATGATCTTTTGTGCCCAGGCTGGCTTTGAACTGCTATCCTCAGATCTCAGACTCCTGAGTAGTCAGGAGGCATGCGATACCTCACCCAGCTGGAGACTCTTATCTCCAATTAACCACCTGAAACCCAGACTTGGTGCTGTGGCTCCAGAGGTAGGATGGTATCCTTGAGCTGAAGAGCTCAGGGATAGCACACAGGCCCAGAGTTCAAGCCCCAAGACAAAACAAAACAAAACACACACACACACACACACACACACACACTCCCAGAGACTGGGAAGGTGACTTAGTGGTAGAGTGCATGCCTAGCATGCATGAAGCCCTGGGTTCAATTCCTCAATACTACATAAACAGAAAAAATCAGAGGTGGTGCTGTGGCTTAAGTGGTAGAGTGCTAGCCTTGAGCAAAAGAAGCTCAGGAACAGTGCCCAGGCCCTGAGTTCAAGCCCTAGGACTGGAGAAAGAGAAGGAGGAAGAGGGAAAGAACACAGAAATTATTTGTTTATAAGTACATTGAGACATTTCTATTAGACCTCTTAAAATAACAATTCACAACTCCCAACAATGTGTATAAAAACCATCAAGTAAGCCGGGAGTTTGGCCTAGTGGTAGAGTGCTTGCCTAGCATGCAGGAAGGCCTGGGTTCAATTCCTCGGTACCACATACATAGTGGCTCAAGTGGTAGAGCTCTAGCCTTGAGAAAGCCCAAGGATAGTGCTCAGGCCCTGAGTTCAAGCCAAGACTGGAAAAAAAAATGTCCAAGGGCAGTGCCCAGGCCCCAGGACTGGCAAAAAAACCCAAAACAACAAAAACAAGAAACCACAAAATATTGTGTGGAACACATCATATAAATGCAATTGCTTCCCCGAGAAGTATTTTAGTGTATTTGAAATACCTTGGTTGAATAAACGGAAGAGAGATGAATAAGACATGATGCCCACCCTTAGAAAATTTTCTGATGAGGGGTCAGGAATTGCTTGCCTCACATGTATGAAGACCTGGGTTCGATTCCTCGGTACCACATACATAGAAAAGGCCAGAAGTGGTACTGTGGCTCAAGTGGTAGCGCTTTATTCTAGAGAAACTCCAAGGACAGTGCTCAGGTCCTGAGTTCAAGCCCTAGGACTGGCAAATAAAAGAAAAAAGAAAATTTCCTGGTGAGTGGAAAAAGCAGTCATATAAACAGCCAGCTACTTTATAAGACAGAATGAAATAATGACTAAGTTCATGTAATCGTAAATTCATGAATTGTGAAGCAGTATCTGGCAAAGACCCAGAGAGAAGAGGGACTAAGTCTAAGAATTCAGAGAACCAGTCTGGCACTGGTGGCTTATGCCTGTCATTCTGACTAAGGAGGCTGAGATCTGAGGATCATGGTTCACCAGTCTGGCAAAAAACTTTGATCTCAAATTTACCAGCAAAAAGCCAGAAGTAAAGATGCAGTTCAAGTGGTAAAGTGCCAGCCTTGAGTGAAAAAGCTAAGGGAGGGCTTGAGGTTTTATGTTTAAGCTCCAGTGTGTGTGTGTGCATACATACTTGTAAATCTGGTGACAGTATATGGACAGGGCCACAGCAAAGTTAGCTCATCACCTTCCTCCTCCTTCTCCTTCTCTTCTTTCTTCTGTTAGTCAGTCTTGGGACTTGAACTCAGGGCCTGGGCTGTGTTCCTTAGCCACTCTGTGCTCAAGGCTAGTGCATTACTACTTGAACCATAGCACCACTTCTGGCTTTTTCTGTCTTTGTGGTACTGAGAAATTGAACCTAGACTTTTGTGCATGCTAGGCAGGTACTCTACCACTAAGCCACGTTCCCAGCCTCATCACCTTTTTTCTTTTCATCATTCCTTACAGTATTCAACTACCTCTAGCTCTTCTTCTACCTTTTTTTTTGCCAGTCCTGGGTCTTGAGCTCAGGGCCTGAGCACAGTCCTTGGACTTTCTCAAGGCTAGAGGTCTACCACTTGAGCCTCAGCACCACTTCCAGATTACCTAGGAATAGAACCCAGGTTTTCAGGCACGCTAGGCAAGCACTCTACCACTAGGCCAAACCCCCGGCCCTCTTCTTCTACTTCTTTAACTCAATCACATTGCTACGTTGTTAGGTTCCACTTAGCCTGCAAACTCACCCTTTAAAAGACATTATTTTTCTCTTAGAAAAGTAAATGGAGGGCCACGCCTAGTGGTAGAGTGCTTGCCTAGCATGCATGAAGACCCGGGTTCGATTCCTTGGTACCACATGCATAGAAAAAAGCCGGAAGTGGTGCTGAGGCTCAAGTGGTAGAGCTCTAGCCTTGAGAAAGTCCAAGGACAGTGCTCAGGCCCTGAGCTCAAGCCCAGGACTGGCAAAAAAAAAGACCATAGCATAAATAATATAAGTTGCTCTTGGGAAATGAGGACCCCTTTTAACCCATGACGGTGTAGGGTGTCACCACACCCTGTTTCCTGTACACGCGCACACACACACACACCTATTGTATGGACAGACAGACAGACAGATCTGGAAGGTCCTCTGGGCGTGTAAACTCAGGGTTCGCTAGCCAAGCGCTCGTCCCTTCGGCGGCCGCTGCTCCCGCGCTCGGCCGCTCTCCGCCACTGTGGAAACGCGTTCTTTCCCGGGCTGGGGAGGTGGGCCGGAGGGGTTCGGAAGTTCTGGCTTCAAAGGGCGGGCGGGGCGGGGAGTTGCCTCCCTGCTCCCTCCCGTCGCCGTCGGCCGCCCTCCGGCCGCGCCTTCTGCTCCGCGGGGCCCGCGGTCCTCCCCACGTGCGTCCGCGCGGAAGCGTGGAACTTGGAGGAGAACGGGGGGGGGGGAGCTTCCGTCCGCAGACTTTCGCCCCGAGCACCGGGAAGGCGGGCCGCGGCGGGGGATCGCGCCGGCGTCCCCGCCCCGCGCCGCCCCGCCCTCCCGGGCTCGGCGCGGCGGGCGCGGCTCCTTTAAGGCGGTGGGGGCGGGGCGCCGGCCGTGTTGTCAGTGTCAGCTCTGCGCGCGCAGCCGCGCCGTTCCGGAGCCGGAGCCGGAGCCGGGGCCGGAGCCGGAGCCGGGGCCCCAGCCGGAGCCCGAGCCGAAGCGCGAGCCGGAGCCCGAGCCGGAGCCGGGGCCCGAGCCGGAGCCCGAGCCGGAGCCCGAGCCGGGGCGCCCCTGGCCAGCCGGCCGCCTGCCCCCGCGTCCCCGCCCGCGCCGAGGGAGCGATCCGGGGCCCCGAGCGACCCGGAGCCCGAGCCACGAAGACAGAGCCCCGGCCCCGGGGGAGCCCGCGCCCGCCCCCGGCCCGCCCGGGCCATGCTCCCCCGGGGCCGCGGCTGAGCCGAGCCGGGGCGCCGGGGCCGCGCGGAGCATGGATCCGGGCTGGGGGCGGCAGGACGCGGGCTGGGCCGCCCTGCTGGTCCTGTTCGCCGCCTCGCTGCTCACCGTGTCGGGCTGGCTGCTGCAGTACGCCCGGGGTCTGTGGCGGGCGCGGGCCCGCGGGCCGGGGGGCGGCCGGGGCCCGGGCCCCGCCGAGGCCGCCGAGGCCGCCGCGTCGCTCCGCGAGCTCGGCGTGTGGCGCTCGCTGCGGCGGCTGCGGGCCGCCCCGGCCGGCGCCCCCGGGGAGCCCGGCGTCCGCGGCCTCCTGGCGTCGCTCTTCGCCTTCAGGTCTTTCCGGGAGAACTGGCAGAGGGCCTGGGTTCGAGCCCTGAACGAGCAGGCCTGCCGCGATGGGGTGAGTCCCCTCGGGGTCCCCTGGAAGGGAAGGACAGGTGGGGGAGAGGTGAGGAGGGAGAGGCGAGGGGCGAGAGGCGAGGGGGGAGAGGCGAGGGGGGAGAGGCGAGGGGGGAGAGGCGAGGGGCAGGACCCTGCACGGGGGCTCCTGGGGTCCTCTTCCCCTCCCAGATCAGAGAAGGCTGGTGTGTGTCTGTGTGTGTGGTGTGTAGTGTGTGTGGTGTGCGTGTGTCTATGTGTGCGTCTGTGTGCGCGCACGCAGAAATCCAGCTGTATCTCAAATCTGCGTTTGTGGACTAGGTACTCTGGTTGCAACCCGAGCACAAGTTACTGTTCTCCTAGCAACGCTAATCCCTGAGCCTGAGGGCACTTCCGCCTCTTCTCAGTACTGGTTGGGCCTGGGGAGGCTGGTGCACCTGCAGAAGGAATTTGACTGGTCCTAGGGCCACCACACCCCGCTAACATTTCACACTCCCTCCGGATTTCTAGTGTGGCCCTGGCATTCTGAGTTGCCTCCAGTAATTCCACCGCTTCTGTCCATGCTACTCTTCCACGCTGGCCTGTAGTGTATTTGTTGAAGCAGGGGGAAAGTGTTCAGAGAAAAGAGCATGTTGACAGTCCATATCCTTTTCGGTAAATGAACTTGAAGCTGCCCCTTGAGGGTCAGCCATAACCCAGCTCAGCCTACTTCTTCCCATTGCACCATGGACTACTGGCCTCCCAGGAAGTGGGCAGGAAGCATGGTCATGAGACTGAACTGAAATGGAAAGCCCCCTCCCATCCTGACCCAGCAGTTTCTCTTTTGCCTTCACCGGCTAGCAGCTCCTGGCCTGGAGGCTTCTCCATTTCCAGCCACCAGGAGCTTGGCATCTTTTACCCTACTAATTAATTCTCCAGATGCCTGGAAACAGAAGTGGCCACAAGAAGCTGCTCTGTTTCCTCTTCCCAGCTGGCTATCTGAAAACCAGATGACATCTGTCCCTTTATACCTTGAACCTACCCCTCCACCTGGCTCTTCCTGCACCTTGTCCCTAGATCAGAAGCAATTCTCAGGGACAGCTGTGTCAGTTGGACGTTGGCCTCCCTTGTATGGACAGAAGAGATGAAGCATGCTGAAAGCATCCATCTCTTGTTCTTTTCCCTTGCCCTGGCTTTTTGAAGAAGACAGCTACCAGAGCACAGACGTTGGCTTTTCCTGGTTTGCCAGGCATATGAGTGAACCCTGTGAATTTGGTTTCTGTGTCTGAGGAAGAGTTGCCAGCACATTCTGTGTCCCCTCCTCAATTCTTCCCATCCTTCTCTCTACTGCTGTGGAAGAATTAGGGAGCAGCCTCTTTTGAGACCTAGGTTAAGCAGCTTTCTGATCCCTAATACCATCCCACTGTCTGCCTTGAGGAATTAACCAGGCCCTGGACCCTTTTGCCTCTGAGCTTACCTCTCCTCAGTACCTCTGGTGCAGCTGCCCCAGGCCATGCTGAGCCAGTCTCATTTTCCCAGAATTTAAAGGGTCATAGTTTTTTAACTCTTCACATCTCATTTATCTGGAAGAATTCTTTAGCCTCTTAAATTAAGTGATCCTACCCTTTGCACCTTTATCTTGGCCCTGAACCTCTCTGTCAAGCTATTATATAGAGTTGGCAACTCATAGCTATTTTGTGGGGGGGGGGGCGGTCATGGGTCTTGAACTTGGCCTGGGTGCCGTCCCTGAGCTCTTCAGCTCAAGGCTACTACCATACCCTTGAGCCAAACCCCACTTCCCATTTTCTTGAGGTTAATTGGAGATAACAGTCCCCGGTCCTTTTGTGCCTGGGCTGGCTTTGAACCTTGATCCTCAGATCTCAGTCTCTTGCGTAGCTAGGTGGCGTGAGCCACTGTGCTCAGCCAGCTAATTTTTTTTTTCTTTAAGCATCTATATCTGGGGCTAGAGCTGGAGACAGGGCAGGCAGGGAGTGAAGAGGAAGGCAAGGAGAAGAGGAAATTTCCAGGTATTCCAGAAAGGTTCCACAGTTTTCAGCTGAAAGCCGTCTAGGCTCCCTCAGTTTTCAGGGATCTCTAGTAGAATACCTACTATCCTAAAGCCCTGAGCCAAGCAGGGACCAAAAGCTGGCCAGCTTGCAGCTGGGGTTTCTGCAGTGCCAGGGCCTAGCCAGCAGCTAAGCAGGCCAGTCTTGGGGGGAGGGCGGGGGTCACCTTCAGGGACCTCACTTTATGCCTTCATTACTCCCTCAGAGTTCCATCCAAATTGCTTTTGAGGAGGTGCCCCAACTCCCACCCAGAGCCAACATTAGTCATGTGACCTGCATTGACCAATCAGAGCGCACCATGGTAAGGGTCTGATGGGCACTGCTTTCTTTGGGACAAGAGGAAGGCTGATCCCAAGGGTACCTCCTTTCACCTGAGGATTTGTAAACTGGGTACCTGTCAACACCTTAAGGGTTGTAAGGATGGGCTTCAAGAAGTCTGAAAATCCCACTGAAGTTATGGGCCTATTGTTGTATGTGTGTATATCTGTTATCCTTGTATCTTTGGCTCTTAGCTGATTCATTGAGGAGCTTTTTGTCCCAAAAATGCCATGTCCTAAGGAAAGCTGCGGTGGGGAGGGGCTGCCGAAGCATCCTATGGCCCTGCAAAGCTGGGTAAGCACATCCTCCACACCCGCCTGTCTTAGGTGCTGCACTGCCAGATCTCTGCCGAGGAGGTGCGCTTCCCAGTCTCTGTGACCCAGCAGTCCCCCGCTGCCGTCTCCATGGAGACCTACCACGTCACTCTGACACTGCCACCAACACAGGTGGAGGAGAACATGGGAAACTGAGTTGGGGGCGGGGAGCAGTTCAGTTGACCAAGCGTTTTCTGTTTGGTCCCTCTCTGTGATGGAATTTGGGAAGGGAGGACAGGGGCTGGGGAGATGGGAGTCATGAGAGGAATGAGGCAACGATCCAATCTTTTTGTCTGTAGTTGGAAGTCAGCCTGGAGGAGATCCCTGAGGAGGGGTTGCAGGTGTCCTGGGTCTTCACTGATCGCCCAGATCTCAGCCTAACGGTGCTTCCCAAGTCGCAGGTTAGGGAGGTAAGGAAATGGGGCTGGCCCCCAAAGAAGCCAAACAGGCAGGCGGTCAGGGAACAGGGACTCCATTGCTTCTCCTTTCTGCAGAGAGGGGAGGAACAGGTAGAGCTCTCAACAATCGAGGAACTGATCAAAGACACCATAGTGAGCACCCAGCCAGCCATGATGGTCAACCTCAGAGCCTGCCCCGCCCCAGGAGGCTTGGTGAGTGGGAACCCACATTGAAGGGGTTGCGTATGCCCCATCTGCGGGGTACTATTTCAGGGCTTTAATCGCCTCCTTCTGCTCTTAGGTACCTAGTGAGAAGTCAGCTGTGGAGCCCCTGGGCCAGCCAGCCATCCCCAGACCTACCCGGTTATTCCTACGGCAGCTTCGAGCATCTCACCTGGGAAGTCAGCTGGGAGGTGAGAGCCAGACGTGGGGACTGCCAGGACTCTAGGCATTTTCTGCCCCTCTGCATTTCTCAGGGGCTTCCCTTCCTTTCTCTGAGCATCTTCTAAATTCTGAATCTTAGGCCAAGGTATGGTTCAAAGGGTAGAATGCCTCCCTAGCAACCACAAGTCTCCAAGTTGAACATCACATTGTAACTTTTCATTCCTTATAGGCACGGAAGAAGTGTGCTGTGTGGCTGAGCTGGACAACCCTATGCAACAGAAATGGACCAAGCCCACGAGAGCTGGTCCTGAGGTGGAATGGACAGAAGACCTGGCACTGTGAGGCAGAACCCCAACCTCGTTCCCTACTCACCTGGGCAGATAGGATAGAGAAACTCTTGAAGCCTAGTCCCAGCATAAATCAGCTCTGCTCTCAGCAGACTTGGGCGTGGACCTCTCTCGTATGCCAGGTTCTGGTGTAGGTCCTAGTGGTACAGCCCCTACCCCTGGGTTGTGCATAGGAAGGTGATGCAACTGTTTATATAGCATAGCATGTCAGTGGTTGAGTAAGGCAGATCCACTCACACAGCAGAGTAAGCACCTGAAAAGACTTTTTTAGAAGAGATGGCATTTAGACCAAACCTTTGAGCAGAAGTAGGCTGTAGCCAGTGTGTGAAAACATCCTTGGCAGAGGGAACAGCTTAAGCAAATGAAAGAATTGAGTCTGAGAGAGGGCCTGGCTAGATAGTGGATCAGGGCCAGGATTTGATGCTTGGCTAAGGGGAGTGATTTCCACTCTGGAGCCCTGATCATTCTTTTGGGAAGAGGAAGGATTCAGAGGGGAGGGTAATCTGACTGGAGCACCTTATTTAGATACTGCCTTTGGCCAGTAATTGACCCAGGGGTGAATTTAAGTTGCTGAGCTTTCCCTTTTTGACATTTCCATTCGCTCTTGCCTCCTAGGGATCTGGGCCCCCAAAGCCGGGAGCTAACTCTCAAAATGCTAAGGAGCAGCAGCAGTGGTGGAGACAGTGAGTGTGGGGCTGGAGGGCACCTCTGGGTGGATGCTGCTCTGGGCCTGGTCATGGGCCTGACTCATCGGAACTCTCCCTGTCCTCAGCTGAGCTCCTTGGCCAAGTCACATTGCCCGTGGGCTCCCCCTCTAGACCACTGTCTCGAAGACAGGTATGCCCACTCACTCCAGGGCCAGGGAAAGCCCTGGGCCCAGCAGCCACCATGGCAGTAGAGGTGAGCAGCTGGTCTGTGGGAGGAGATGGGTGGACGTAGGATGGGCAGTCTCTGAGGCCCGATCCCTCACCTTGGCAGCTGCAGTACGAGGAGGGCTCTCCCCGGACCCTGGGCACATCCACTCCCTCCACCCCACGTCCCAGCATCACACCTACTAAGAAGATTGAACTGGATCGGACCATCATGCCCGATGGCACCATTGTCACCACCGTCACCACAGTCCAGTCCCGGCCTCGTGTAGATGGCAAATTAGGTAAAGGGATGGAGCCTGGGAGCCCGGCTCTAGCTAGGAGTCCTAGACTAGAGACCCATGGCTGTCGGAGAAAAAGTGGGAAGGAAAACCATACTCCAAATGCATCCTGTGTCCTGACGTTCTTCAGATGCCACAGCTTCTTCCTCACATCTTTTTTTTTTTTTTTGCTTGAGCTCAGGGCCTGAGCACTGTCCTTGGACTTTCTCAAGGCTAGAGCTCTACCACTTGAGCCTCAGCACCACTTCTGGCCTTTTTCTATGTATGTGGTACCGAGGAATTGAACCCGGGTCTTCGTGCATGCTAGGCAAGCACTTTAACCACTAGGCCAAACTCCCGGCCCCTTCCTCACATCTTTGTCTCTTCAAATTTTCTTTTCTATTCCTCCATTATACCAGAAAATCTCACTTTTCTGTCCTTCTGATGCCACCAGCTCCACACATAGGACTCTTCTCCCTGCTCAAGTTCCCTTCCATCTTTTTCTTTCCTTCCTTGTATCTAGCCTCAAATCTCTATTTAATCCTTCCTCTGCCACCAGCCCTCCAGTTCTCTGTGGAATCCTCCAGCAAACCCAGTGGCCTTTGTGGCATATCTCCCACCCCCAGTATCCTCCCTATCACCCATCTCCTATCTCTAGGGGTACCATGGCAGTTCCCTTGCTTCTGGCGGCTCCTGGGCTTCCTCTCCATATTTTTATGGCATCTCCCCAAACTTTCAAATGAATCCTGTGACACTTTCTCACATTCCTTTTGACTCCTATGGTATTTATGCCCCCGCTATCAGCAACTTAAACAATTAACCACCCTTATGATTAATCACCTCTTAATCAACCTTGCCCTCCGAGTCAAGCAAAATCGGCATTTCAACAAAAATGGCAGGGGCGGGGACCACACTAAAGCACCTCCAGCTCACTGACCCTCCCCGACCCACCAGACTCCCCCTCCCGCTCCCCGTCCAAGGTGGAGGTGACTGAGAAGATGACAACGGTGCTGAGCGAGCAAAGCGGCCCCGGCAGTGCCTCCCACAGCAGCAGCCGTGAGTGGGGAATGGGCCGTGGCATGAGTACCCTGTATTTATAATCTACTTTGAATGGGGTAGGAGGAATTTGAATCCAAGAAGGGGCCACAGAGAAGACAGGTTGTCCCTCCTCTGTTCCCTGAGCAGGAGAGAGCCACCTTTCAAATGGCTTGGACCCAGTAGCAGAGACAGCGATTCGCCAGCTGACTGAGCCCAGTGGGCGGGCAGCCAAGAAGACACCCACCAAGCGCAGCACTCTCATCATCTCTGGTGTTTCCAAGGTAACGGGGCTCTAGGAAGAGGCGCTCGGATGGGGAGAATGCCCTCCTGGGTCACTCCCGCACATTCAAACTCATCCCTGCTGCCAGGTGCCCATTGCTCAGGACGAGTTGGCACTGTCCCTGGGCTACGCAGCATCCATGGAAGCCTCAGTGCAGGACGATGCAGGCTCCAGTGAAGGCCCCTCCTCGCCTCCCTCAGACCCTCCGGCCATCTCCCCAGGACCCCTCGACGCCCTCTCCACTCCCACAAGTGTCCAGGAAGCAGATGAGACTACGCGTTCAGACATTTCTGAAAGGCCATCTGTGGATGATGTTGAATCAGAAACAGGGTCTACCGGTGCCCTGGAGACCCGCAGCCTCAAGGATCACAAAGGTGGGAAAGACTGGCAGGATCCCTTTCTTTTATACCCAGTATTGCCATCCAGGTCCTCCTAGACCCTTGGGGACAGGAGAGGCCCAGCCAATTTGCCTTCTCCTAAAGTTCATCTGAGTGGAGTTCAGAGGAGCACCTTGTCCCTCAGCTCCTGGCCTGGCTTAGATGAGAAGAAGGGGTACCATGGTAGTTCCCTTATCTCTGTTTCTATAATCCTAAACCAGAGTCTTCTTTCCCTCTTGTTTTTTTTTTCTTTTCTTTCTTTGAAATTTCTCTCCTTATCCTTTGTACCCATGCTCGCATGAGTGTCACCCTTGGCCTTATCCCACTGGCAGTGATCCGGCGGAGGACCACCAGCTGTGGACCACTAGAGTAGTTCCAAGCGTGGAAGATAGAGTGGATCCCACACGTTTTCACTCACTAACCAGTGAGCCTGTTGGCCAAGAATTCTCTTTATGATTTAAGCCTGCTTCGCTTCTTGGAATAATGAGGTTCTTAAGTCCAAACCCTGCTGTGTAAGCATCTTCCTGCTCCCCTTGGCCCCAAACTTAAGTCTTTGAAGTTTCCAGACTCTTTGCTCCCTGCTCACACCCTGCATTGCAGTAAACAAGACTGGGTCAACGCACCTTTTCCTTCATGATTTATAGGCTTTGGGAGACACCACTGTGTAGCCTTTGTCTCTCCAGAGGAAAAAGGTCTTGCCTCATTTTATCTTCACAAGGCTGCAGATCCTGTCTATCCATGATAGTCCTCGTGGGGGCAGAATTAGAGGCACATAGAACCCCACAAGCTCACCTCTTCTTCTGTGGGACATCTTAGCTCTCCTTTCCTTCCTGAGAAAATCTGTCTTCAAGCCAGGGGCTTGTTCTTCATCCCCTGTCCCATCTCTGCCTCAGCTCCCCCTCTTCCCCACAGTGAGTTTCCTGCGCAGTGGCACTAAGCTCATCTTCCGAAGGCGGCCTCGACAGAAGGAAGCTGGTCTGAGCCAATCACACGATGACCTCTCCAATACCACAGCCACACCCAGCGTCCGCAAGAAGGCTGGCAGCTTTTCTCGCCGCCTCATCAAGCGTTTTTCCTTCAAATCCAAACCCAAAGCCAATGGCAACCCCAGCCCCCAGCTCTGAGCGCCCTCCTCACCTCTGAAGCTAGGAGAGGACGAGAGATCTCTCCCAGACCATTCCCTCTATTACCCCTCTGTACTTCTTCCTGGATCCCTGATGTGGGCGCCCGGAAAGCCCTTGGGGTCTAGGAGCCCCATGCACCCTGGGCGGGGGGCCCAGTTGAATGGGTCTTTGTCACTGGAAGGTTTTGAGAGATGGCTGTTGGTTGGTGTGGACATGGAGGAGGAGAGAGTTGATGTCTGGGAGTGAGAGGTGGGCTCTGTCTGGCACATGTGGACATTCCTCAGAAGCATCTGCCCTCTGTTGACAGTGGCCCCAACAGGAGTCCCGGGGTGCTCGGCTCCTCAGCAAATCCTTCTCCCTTATTTATTCTCTTTTCTATTTATGTGTGGTCTGGGGCCCGCAGTGAACAGGTGGCAGAGGGTGTCCCTCCCAGGTATCCCAGGAGGAGGTCGCTTCTCAGACCAGCATCACTGTCTGCCTCTGAGGACCTCAGTGATCCATAGGAAGCCAGGCCGGGGGCGGGGGGCAGGTACTCCCCACCTTCCTGCCTCCCCAGCTGCTCCTTGCCCTCGGTTCCCCTTTATTACTGTTTTGTACTCGATGCCTTCTCCATGAGCAGTGGCTCAGCGAGGAGGAGGAGCCAGGAGCTTGCAGGAAGCCTGCCCCAAAGAGATGGCACTTGGGACTTGATGTGAACATTGGACAGTGGAGAGGAGCAAGGCTGCATCTCTGTGTGTTGGGGATTGATGATGTCCATTGCTGTGTGATGGTTTGGAATTTAATTTATTAAATTAAAGTGAAATTGGAGTTTATAAATTGGACAACTGCTTATCTTTTGTAAGGCATGTAAGGAGCCAGGCTGTGATAGGGTGGGAGATGGAAGACAGGGACCCAGAGAGTGGGCATGTTCCTATAGGACTAAGGATGGGTAAGAGCAACAAAACAAAACCCAAATACGAAAGACCCAATGAGCTAGTCCCTGAACCTTCATCCCCATTTCCCAGGATTTCCTTCAGGACATGATGCAGCTCAGAGCATGGACTCGGGAACTGGACCTCCTGAAGTCTCAGCTCCATGAATACCTGGGTGACCCTGGGCAGATTATGTGAAGGACTTACTTTTCTCATCTGTAAAACAGAGACTGGGTCTGGAGGTGAAGCTCAGTGGTAGAGTACTCACCTAGCATGTGCAAGGCCCTGGGTTCTATCCCCAAGTACTGAAAAAAGCAAGGTGTGGGGAGGAAGGGGGCGGGCTGTGATAATAGCAGCTATCATTGTGTTGTGGGTGAGAAGCAAATTTATAAAGTACTTAGAATTCTGCCCGATAGGCAGTGCTGAGTAGGTGTTAACTGTTGCCTCCCATTGAGGAGGGGAAGTGTTAAAGTGTTTTATCATAATAAGTTTAGCCGGGTGCCCTATGGCTCAAGTCTGTAATGCTAGCAACTCCGAGATGATCACAGTTCAAAGCCAGCCCAATCAAGAAAGTCTGTGAGACTCTGGTCGCCAAGTCTTCTTCAAAAAGCCAGAAATGGAACTGTGGCTCAAGTGGTCAAGCACCAGCCTTGAGTGAAAAAGCTAAGGAACAGGGGCTGGGAGTTTGGCATAGTGGTTAAAGTGCTTGCCTAGCATGCACGAAGCCCCAGGTTCGATTCCTTGGTACCACATACATAGAAAAAAAGCCAGAAGTGGTGCTGAGGCTCAAGTGGTAGAGCTCTAGCCATGAGAAAGTCCAAGGACAGTGCTCAGGCCCTGAGCTCAAGCCCAGGACTGGCAAAAAAAAAAAAAAAAAGCTAAGGAACAGCGCTCGGGTCCTGAGTTCAAGCTCGGTTCTGGAACCCTACTCCTTCCCCCATCTTTTGTTGTTGCTGGGCACCAGTGACACATACCTATACCATACTAGCTACTCAGGAGACTGAGAACGGAGATTCAGAGCCAATGCAGGAAGAAAATCCAAGAGACTCATCTCCACTTAACCAGCAAACAGCTGGGAAGTAGAAGGGTAGCACGAATGACAGAGTAGAAGAATTCCAGTGAGAGCGCCAGGCCCTGAGGTCAAGACCCTATGCTGGTAAAAAAGAAAAGAAATCCTCCACAGGAGCTGGTAACTGGAAATGATATGCAGTCTCTGAGCTGCTCAAAAAGCAGCAGAACTCCACACTGCTGCAGCAAGAATGAGCCTGCTCACATTTCAAAAATAGGAATGTGTATGAGGGGTATACTGGGATTAGAACTTCAAGCCTTGTACTTGGCAGATGGCATAGCAATTCTTGAGTTGCCTTTGGCTCTTTCGACTATCATTTCTCAAACAGGGTAAGGTCTCATTGTGCTGTGGGCTGGCCTGCACCTCCACTTTTCTGTTCACACTTCCCACGTAGCTGGGATGACAAGTGAGCACCAGCTTACCCAGCTTTTTATTGGTTAGAAGGGGTCTTGTGAGCTTTTTGTCTTGGCTGCCTTTGAACCCCAATCCTCCTGGCCTCTACTTCCTGAGCAGCTAGCATTATGGGCATGAGCCACCATACTTGGCTAATAACAGGGATTAAAAAAAAATTCAGCAGTCAAGCCTAGGTTAAGCCTTGTACCTGTAGTCAAGAGTTCAGGGGTAGAGAGAGAGGATCCCCACTCAAGATCAGCCCAGGAAGAAAGGGAGATCTGGACAGCACTTGGCTCATGCCTATAATCTTACCTAATTGGGAAGTTGAGACCTGGCTCAAAGCCAGCCTGGGAAGAAAAGTCCTCAAGACTCCATCTCTAATAAAAGTTTTAGCTGGAGTCATGACTCAAATAGAACATCAACTAAGCAAGCAAGCCTAGTAAGCACAAAGACCTGAGTTCAAGCCCCTGTACTATATATATATGTATATATCATAGAGAAAAACCATCTTAAATGAGTTGGGCTTGGTGGTACAGTTCTAGAATCCCACTCACGAGAGAGGCTGTTCATAGAAGAATCTTACTCAGAAGCTGGGCCTGGAGTTAAAGGAGATACCGTATAAGGGAAAATTACTAAAGCAAAACAAAAGGGCTGGGAACATGACTTACGTAGTAAAGTACCTGCCTAGCAAATGTGAGGCTTTGGTTTCAAATTCCAGTACCATCCAAAACAAGGGTATAATTCAGTGAGAGAGAAGTTTCTAACAACCAAGAGGTCTTGAGTTTGATTGCCTGTGCATGGAAAATGTCAAGAGAAAAAACAAGAAAGAAACCTAGTTTTAGGGCCTGGAGTTTGGCCTAGTGGTAGAGTACTAGTCTAGCATGCACGAAGACCCGGGTTCAATTCCTCAGTACCACATATATAGAAAAAAGCCAGAAGTGGTGCTGAGGCTTAAGTGGTAGAGCTCTAATCTTGAAAAAGCCCAAGGACAGTGCTCAGTCTCTGAACTCAAGCCCAGGACTGGCCAAAAAAAAGAAAGAAACCTAATTTTATCAGTTTTATCCATTTCATCCTTTTAAGAAGAGCCACAGCTTTTTTGAGGGGATGGGGTGGGGAGGTGGGGTCATGGGAGTTGAACTTGAAGGGTGGGCATTTACCCTGACCTTTTTCACTCAAGGCTACTACTTTGAGCCACAGTTCTGCTTCTAGTTTTGGTGTGGTTAATTGGAGATATGAGTGTGACAGACTTTTTTTTTTTTTTTGCCAGTCCTGGAGCTTCAACTCAGGGCCTGAGCTTCTTTTGCTCAAGGCTAGCACTCTAGCACTCTACCACTTGAGCCATAGCACCACTCTGGCCTTGTCTGCTTATGTGGTACTGAGGAATTGAACCCAGGGTTTTATGCATGCCAGACAAGCCTCTACCACTAAGCCACATTCCCAGCCCAAGAGTCTCAGACTTTTATACCTAGGCAATTTCGAACTGTAAGCCTCAGTTCTCAGCCTGTGAAGTAGGTAGGAACATAGGCATAAGCCACCAATGCCAGTCCTTTTTTTTTTTGTTCCCCCAGTTCTGAGGCCTGAAGTCAGAGCCTAGGTGCTGCCCTGAGATTTTTTTTTCTTTCTTTTTGTTTAAGGCAAACACTTTACCACTTGAGTCACATCTCCACTTCTGGCTTTTTGTTGGTTAGTAGATGAGAGTTTCACAGATTTTTTCTGCCTAGGCTGGCTTCAAACCACAATCATCAGATCTCAGCCTCCTGAGTAGCTAGGATTACAGACCTGAGTCACAGGTGCCTGGTGAGCCACAGTTGTTTTTTTTTTTTTTTTGTGGTCCATGGGGCTTGGGCTCTGGGCCTGGACTCTGTTCCTGAGCTCCTCAGCTCAAGGCTACTGCCCTACCCCTTGAGCCACAGCACCACTTCCCATTTTTTAGTGATTAATTGGAGATAAGAGTCTCTCAGACTTTAGTGTGTGGGCTGGCTTTGAACCTTGATCCTCAGATCTCAGCCTCCTGAGTAGCTAGGATTACAGGCCAGAGCCACAGTTTTTAATGACAACAAATTATCTTTTTTTTTTTTTTTGGTGGCAGCTTTTTGAGAGCAGACTTCAGAATACGTCTGCATTATCCAGCCAAAATTGTGGTTTGTTTTCAATAGAAGCAGATTGAGATGGAAGTAAACTATTCTAGACAGCAAGATGCTGCCTTAAATTCTGGAGACAGATCCCTCAGCGTTCTAGAATTTCCTCCTCTGAAAGTCACATTGGAATTCACACAGCTCTGTGACTGAACATGTTACGTAATTTGTTAAAGCTAAGAGTCATTTTCAGTGGTGTAAATTTGAATTAAAATGAAGCCAACATTTCACAAAATACTGCTTTAAATACAAGACAGTGACTACCTTATGGGCTGGTCCAGGTAAGAGAGTCTGCTCCAAATGTCTTGCACATCAATAAAAAACTTGAGCCTAGGTAAAAGCACTGCCATTCTTACTCTAGACACAGCCTGCTTTCAGTCTACTAAAAGTGGATTCTGCTGGGCACCGATGGCTCCTGTCATCCTAGTTACTCAGGAGGCTGAGATCTGAGGATTGTGGTTTGAAGCCAGCCTGTGCAGGAAAGTCTGTCAGAATCTTTTCTCTAATTAACCACCAAAAAGCTAGAATTAGGGCTGGGGTTCAAATGGTAGGCACAAAAGCTCAGGTTAAGTATACAGGCCCTGAATGAAGCTCTGGGACTAGTGCATGCACACCCATGCACACATGTGTACACACACACACACACACACACACACTGCATTTTTTTCTTTTCTTTTTCTTTTGCCAGTACTGGGCTTGAGCTCAGGGCCTCAGCACTGTCCTTGGACTTTCTCAAGGCTAGAGCTCTACTACTTGAGCCTCAGTACCCTTTCCGGCTTTTTTTTTTCTTTGTAAGTGTTACCAAGGAATCTAACCCGGGTCTTTGTGCATGCTAGGCAAGCACCCTATGCCTAGGCCAAACTCCCAGCCCCTGTATTCTTTTCTTAATAAACTTTCCTATCACCTGAAAGAAAAAACAAAAACAACCCTATGTACTACCTATTAAACAGTGTGTTATTACTTCTGAAGAATTTAGATAGATATTATATTTGTACACATGTTTCAAAGACAGGGTCTTGCCATGTAACCCAGGCTGGCCTTGCTAGAGATCTTCTCCACTCAGCCTTCCCAGTGCTGACAGTACAGGTGGGTGCCACTGCACCAGGCAATGTCCTCCCTCCCTCCCACCATTCCTCCCTGTCTTTCTTTTCTTTCTTCTAGTTAGGGGGCTCACCTTCAAGGAATAGTTGCTCTCACTGGACTTTCTGAATCACAACTGGGTGCTTTACCACTGGAACCACACCTCTAGTTCAGCATTTTGCTGGTTAATTGGAAATAAGAGTCTTGGCCTAGTGCTTGCCTTGTATGAATGAAGATCCAGGTTCAATTCCTCAGTACCACATATATAGAAAAAGCGGGAGTGGTGCTGTGGCTCTAGTGGTAGAGTGCTAGCCTTGAGGAAAGCCCAAGAACGGTGCTCAGGCCCTGAATTCAAGTCCCAGTACTGACAAAAAAAGTCTTGAAGACTTTTCTGCCATGACCAGGCTTTGGGCGGAAATACTCCAGGTTTCTGCCTTCTGTGTAGCTTAGAGGACAGGTGTAAGCCACCGGTGCCGGATACACTGCCCATGACATTCAAATCCATTTTTCTCACACTGAACATTCAGTACATTTTCTGATCACATAACTGATATAGTTCATTTTTAGGTTGGAATATCCAGAAAACTATAACGTAATAAGGTTCACCCCAGTGAACATCCCTAAGCTGTCTCATTCTCTGTGGTTCCCTCACTAGCTTAAGGGGTTGGTTAGGAGGTCTCTATGTGCTGAGTGGTTACTGCAGGGTGCAGAGGACTAGCGGGCAAGGACCTGCACACACAGGGCAGGAGACCTCTGCGGAGCACGGAGCGGCAGGCGGCAGCCGCGGCGCGGCGCACGGAGGGGGCCGCCGCTCCGGCAGTGCGGACAGTCCGGTGGCCCGGAGGCGGGACGCCGTGGAGGCTCGCGGTGACGCGTTAGAGGTGGACAGGACCGAGATGCCCAGGGGTCGAGGACTCCTCGGCGGGGATCCCAGGCTGTTCTCAAGAGGCCACAGCCTCAGGCTTTCCAGCCTCCGCTTTGGCACCGCCACGCCCGGACGGCCCCGAGGGCACGGAGCGCGGGCCGGACGCGGGGCGGTGGGGCGTCCCGAGCGCAGAACCCCCCCACCCCGGCCTCGGGGGATCGGGGAGGGCTGCCGGGCGGGGGGCCTGCAGACGCGTGGTGGGGAGGCCGGCATTCCAGATCGAGAAGTGGGGATCTACCCGGTTTAGGCGGAGCCGGGGCAGCGGTGCGCAGCGGTGTGCAGCGGTGCTCAGGGGTGGGCGGCGGGGCCCGCGCCGCAGCCACCGCCCCCCGCCCCGCAGGCGTCACCGCCCACGCCCGGCCGAGCCCCTGCGCATGCCCACTGGGCCCAGCGGGCGGAGCCTGCGCAGTGCGGGGAACGCGGGCCCTCCGGTCCGCGCACCTTCCAAAAGCACCGCGGCTACCTTTCTCCGAATCCCGTCGCTCGCCCCCCCCACCCTGAGTCCCGCCGGGCACGCCGAGCCCCACCCACCGTTCCCGCCCCTTCCGTGTTTTGGTACGCACGGGTTCGGCCAGACGCGACCTGCCATTGGCTGCCCGTCGTCCCGCGAGCTGTGATTGGCTGGCGCTGCCTGTCGCTCAAGCTTCCCTCTGGTGGAAGGTCTGGAGTGGGTGGCAAGCCGGGCTCCCGGGCGCGGATGCTGGGTAAGTTGGAGCTCGCTGCGGGGGCACGCGGAAAGCCGGACTCTCCAGAGCGAGTGGGCTTCCGCGGCTCCGCCGCGCCAGCCTTCCCGACGCGGCCCTCGCTACTTTCTCCTCGGGCCCCCCCGCTGCCGCCGGGATGCGGTCACCGCCAGGCCGCCCGGGGAAGGAAGCCGGGAAGCCGGCGGGGCTGCGAGGGGGCGAGCTTCGCGCTCCGGGACCGTCCCAGGCCGTGGAACTCCTTCCTGCGGAGCGAGGGCGAGCGTCCGCCTGGCTGCCCGGGGCTTCCGGCTGCCCGGCTCGCTCGGGCTCGGAGGCGTTGAACCCGGGCCCCCGGCGGGCGCTTCCCACGTCCCCGTCTTGGATCCTTTCCGTCGTGGTAGGTGGTCCTTTCGGGAGGACGTGGACCCGGGCCCCGCCTTTCCCGGGGTCCCATTCACGGCGAGCCCTGATGGAAAGGAATGTGAAGGAATTCCTTGGCTTGTTCATGTTAAAGAATTCTGTGTTGTTGTTTTTTTGCCAGTCCTGGGCTTGGGCTCAGGGCCTGAGCGCTGGCCTTGGACTTTCTCAAGGCTAGAGCTCTACCACTTGAGCCTCAGCACCATGCCCGGCTTTTTCCACCTATGTGACACCAAGGACTCGAACCCGGGTCTTCGTGCATGCTCAGGAAACCACTGGGCCAAACTCCCGGCCCCAAGAATTCTTTTCTGTTGTTGTTGGCTTATATTGAACCCTTCTTGAGTTCTCTTAGTGTACATAGATTCGATATCTTAAGTGGTTAAGTCAGTGAAATGGGTCTAAGTATTCCTTTGTTCCATGGGAAATAGGTCTAAATAATTTTGCCTAAGATCATGTAGTTCGTAAATGTAGGAGCTTTGTAATTATGTCTGTTGAATCCAGCACCCATGGCTGTAATGCTCGTGGCCCATTTTACAATTCACTAAAGTTCAGAGAAGCTGTATGATTTGTACAAGGTATTTATAGGCATTCTCAAACAAGGAAAGAGCACTGGGGATGTTGCTGAGCAATAGCCCACTTGCCTATTCTGTAAGAGGCCCTGGGTTTGGTTCTCAGCACTGGAAAACAAGCCAAGGAAACATTTTCCTGTAGTCGGGAGCGCTTGGGAGATGGAGGCAGTATTGTGAGTATAAGGCCAATCTGAGCCACATAACTCAAGAAATAAAACAGCTGGGTGCTGACAACTCACCTGTAATCCTAGTTACTCAAGAGGCTAAGATTTGAAGATTGCAGTTTGAAGCCAGCCCAGGCAGGGACGTCTAGCAGACTCTTACCTCCCATTAACCAGTAAAAAGCCAGAAGTGGAGCTGGGACTCAAATGGTAGAACTTTGGGTGAAAAAGGCCAAGTAAAAATGTGAAACCCTAAATTCAAGCCTCAGTAGCAAGCACCAAAAGAAAACAAAACAAAAGATAGGGCTGGGAGTTTGGCCAAGTGCTTTCCTACCATGAAGATCTGGGTTCGATTCCAAGGCACCACGTACATAGAAAAGCCAGAAGTGGTGCTGTGGCTTAAGTACTAGAGCATTAGCCTTGAGGAAAAGCCCAAGGACAGTGCTCAGACCCTGAATTCACGCCCCAGGACTGGCAAAAATAAATAACCTTCAGTAGATGTTTGGTTTTGCAGATAGAACTGAATAGGACATAGGCCAGGCATTCTAGATCTTACCAGTAAATGAGACTAAAAGTAGTGCCTACCTGAGAAGAAGGTTGCCAATTAAATGACTCAATGTGAATAAAATAACTAATATGGTACCTGACAATATAATAAGTGTAAAAATTTAGAGAAAAACTTCTCTTTTTTTGTCAAGATCATACTTGTGCTTGCTTGTTAGTTTGTGGTAGAAGGTGGAGTCTGATTTTTTTTTTTTTTAATTTCCATTTCTGGGACTTGAACTCAGGGTTTTTGCTCTATCCCTGAGCCTCTCTGTGTTCAACTAGTGCTCTACCACTAGTAGAGCGCTAAAGTGCTGTTTCTGGCTTTTTCTGTGTATGTGGTGCTGAGGAATTGAATTCAGGGCTTCGTGTATGTTAGGCAAGCACTCCATCATTATTTTATTTTTTTTTTGAGGGTCGTGAAGCTTGGACTCTGGGCCTAGGTGCTTTGAGCTCTTCGTGAAGCTCAAGGCTACCATCCTATGCCTTGTGCTACAGCACTACTTCCCCTTTTCTGGTGGTTATTTGGAGATAAGAGTCTCCTGGTCTTTAGTGCCCGGGCTGGCTTTGAATCTCTATTCTCAGATCTCAGCCTCCTGAGTAGGATTACAGGTGTGAGACACCATACCTGGAAAGCACCCTGATTTTTTTTTTTTAATTTTTTTTTCTTTTTTTTTTTTGCCAGTCTTGGGCTTAAGCTCAGGGCCTGAGCACTGTCCTTGGACTTTCTCAAGGCTAGAGCTCTACCACTTGAGCCTCAGCACCAATTCCGGCTTTTTTCTATGTATGTGGTACCGAGGAATCGAACCCGCGTCTTCATGCATGCTAGGCAAGCACTTTAACCACTAGGCCAAACTCCCGGCCCCAGCACCCTGATTTTAACTCTGGTCCTAATCCACAGACATCTCTTTGAACCTGAGCAATGTTCTTTGTCCCTTAGGAAAATGTTTCTTGGCAGGTTATACTGAAGCTTCATGGGAAAATGTTACTCAGCTCATCGTCTGCCATGTGTTTAGTCATGTGTTTCTTCTCTCCTCCCAGGGATACCAGATAACCCTCAAGGGGGTAAGGAATCACTGCTCCTTCCTTACTGAAGAAAACACAGGGTGGCTGGCAAAACTCCTCCTGATTTCCACAGGCTGTCTGCCCAGCTGTTTGCTCCTAGAGGCCAGGGCGTGGAACCCTTGCAGCCGTATCTCTTCCATTCTGCCTAGGGTGAAGGCCATGTCACCTCCTGGAAAAGGACCCCGGAAGGAGAACCTGGGGCTCCAGTGTGAGTGGGGGTCCTGTTCCTTTGTGTGCTCAGCCATGGAGGAGTTCTTCGAACACGTCACTCAGCACCTGCAGCAGCATGTGCATGGTTCCAGAGAGGAGGAGGGAGAGGAGGATGACAGTGACCTACTTGGTAAGGGAGCAGGACATAGGAAGGGGAGGGAGTTCAAGGGCAGGTGGAAAAATCTAACTTAGAGAAGGCAGCTTGGGAGTGTTGTAGTAGTTTATTTTCCTAATTATGCTTTGCTTATTAAAAAAAAAACCAACATTGTAAATTCATCTGGGCGCTGTTGTTTCATACCTGTAATCTTAGCTACCCAGGAGGCTAAGATCTGAGGCTTGCAGTTTGAAGCTAGGCTGGCTAGGAAAGTCTGTGAGTCTTATCTCCAATTAACCACCAAAAAAGTAGGAAACCGTGCTGTTGCTTAAGTGGTAGAGCACTAGCTTTGAGCACAAAAGCTCAGGTACAATGCCCAGGCCCTGAGTTCAAGCCCTAGGTCCTGTACACAAAAAAGAAAACATTGTAAACTCATATTTAGAGAATCAAGAATAATAATGGCCTTTTGGGGCTGGGGGTGTAGCTTAGTGATAGAGGGCTAGCCTATGCACGAAGCCATAGGTTTGATTTCTCTGTACCATATACTCAGAAAAAGCCATAGTGGCACTGTAGCTCAAGTAGCAGAGCACTAGCTTTGAACAAAAAGTGTCCAAGAGTTCAAGCCCTAGGACTGGCAAAAGAAAAAGGGAGGGGCAGCTGTCTTTTGTTTTTTGTTTTGCCAGTCCAAAAAAAAATCTTAGGGCCTGGGCACTGTCCCTCAGCTTCTCTGTGTTCAAGACTAGCTCTCTACCACTTGAGCCATAGTAGCATTTCCGGCTTTTTCTGTTTATGTGGTATTGAGGAATCAAACTCAGGGTTTCATGCCTGCTACATAAGCACTCTTCCACTGAGCCACATTCCCAGCCCCTGAATGTCCTTTTTTCCTGACTGAAAGTGAGATGAGGGCAAAGATTGGGACTATTCAGTTATATTCCATACCTGATCCACAAAAGGTGGTCTTTAAACCCTGGTATTTGCCAAATGAACTCTGGATAACTTGGTCTGAGTGCTGCTAAATACCTTAAGTGGAAGATGAGCTGTTTCTTTTAAACCTCTTTCTACAGAAGAAGAATTCTCCTGCTTGTGGCAGGAATGTGGCTTTTGCTCTATGGACAGTTCCGCCGACCTCATCCGCCATGTCTACTTCCACTGCTACCACACCAAGCTGAAACAGTGGGGGCTGCAGGCCTTGCAAAGCCAGGCTGACCTCAGCCCCTGCATCCTGGACTTCCAGAGCCGGAACATCATCCCTGACATTCCTGACCACTTCCTGTGTCTGTGGGAACATTGTGAGGTCAGCAGATAATGCCAGGACTAGGGGTGGAAGGAAATTGGGAATCTTCACTCAGGGTACCTTGACTCTTTGTGGGTGCCTTGTATCCAAGACTCCTGCTAGTGTGTCCTTTCCACTTCTTTGTTAACTCCTTTCCTGAAGCTTTCCCATCCCCACCAAGTTAATTTGGGAGAGAACTGAGATGCCCCCCTTTGGACACATAGGGATGAGGCCCTCCTCCCACCCTCAGTCCTCACCCCAAGTTGCCCTGGCACAGAGCTCCTTCGACAACCCCGAGTGGTTCTATCGGCATGTGGAAGCACACAGCCTGTGCTGTGAATACCAAGCGGTCGGCAAGGACAACCATGTGGTGCTGTGTGGCTGGAAAGGTAGGGCCACTCCCTCTCTGATGTCCGGTTGATAGTCTAGGGGTGTAGAATGGGGCCAGTCCTGCAGGACAGGACTAGGTTGGCAGTTGTATGGATTGACTCTAGTTCCAGAGCCTGCTTGGGATTTGGGCTGGGCTCTGACCAGGCCTTTCTCCTCAGACTGTACCTGCACCTTCAAGGACCGCTGTAAGCTCCGAGAGCACCTGCGCAGCCACACCCAGGAGAAGGTGGTTGCCTGCCCCACTTGCGGGGGCATGTTTGCCAATAACACCAAGTTCCTGGATCATATCCGTCGCCAGACCTCATTGGATCGTAAGTATTTGGAGGGAAGAGGCCAGGTGCAGGTTTCCTGCTTGGCATGAGGCTGGGGCATGTTCTCAGGGGAGGTGGCCACTCTGTTCCCTCCTGCTTTTGGGCTCAGGCACTTCCCAGTCTAGTCATAGGCATTGTTACTCAGCACAGCTTGCGTGCTATATCCATTATCTTGGTATTCTCACAACAGCCCCATGAGGTAGGCTTCTCATCCCCTTTTTGCAGATGAGGAAACTGAGGCTCAGAGAGGTTAAGTCACTTACCTGAGATCACACAGATAGTAAGTGGTCAAGTCGGGCTTCTTATTCAGATTCTTGACTCTTATTCTTGACTTCTTATTCAGATTCTTAATCCCATTCATAGCTTCCTAAGCTCCCTTTCATCCTGGGGTGGTTCCCTTCTGCTTGGGGTGGTTCCCTGTCTTCTCTGTGCACTTGTCTACTGTCTCTAGAGTCGCCCTTTCTCTCCGTTCCCTGCCCCCTCCAGAGCAGCGTTTCCAGTGCTCTCACTGTTCAAAGAGATTCGCTACTGAGCGGCTTCTTCGGGACCACATGCGCAACCATGGTTAGTGGGCCTCCCCAGCCAGCCTGCCATCCTGCAAGGTTCTGAGTGAGTCCTGGGGTCACACAGCCTTCTCTCTGCTCCTAGTGAATCACTACAAGTGCCCTCTGTGTGACATGACCTGCCCGCTGCCATCCTCCCTCCGAAACCACATGCGCTTTCGCCACAGCGAGGACCGGCCCTTTAAATGTGACTGTTGTGACTACAGGTAAGGAGGGTGCTGGGGCCAGATAACAAGGCTCATGTTCCAGGGTCCCCATGCCTCCACTCCTCCTGACCTCTTCCGACAGCTGCAAGAATCTGATTGACCTCCGGAAGCACCTGGATACCCACAGCAAGGAGTCCGCCTACAGATGTGACTTTGAGAATTGTGATTTCAGTGCTCGCTCACTCAGCTCTATCAAGTCCCATTACCGCAAAGTGCACGAAGTGAGTGAGGCTAGAGGGACAGAAGGGCTGGTGGGTGTGTGGGAGAGCCCCGGGTGAAGAGCTGGCCTCACTTCTCCCTTCCCCTCCATCAGGGAGACTCAGAGCCAAGGTACAAATGTCACGTGTGTGACAAATGTTTCACGCGTGGCAACAACCTCACTGTGCACCTTCGCAAGAAGCACCAGTTCAAGTGGCCCTCAGGGCACCCCCGTTTCCGGTATGTCTCACAATTTCCATCCCACCCATAGAATCATACACATTCTTCTCATGGCTTTGCAGAGTTGGGTAGGAGGTTATAACTGGAGCTTGAACTAAGAGCCTTGCTCTTACTCAGCTTTTTCTGCTCACAGCTGGCGCTCTGCCACTTGAGCCACACCTCCAGTTTAGTTAATTTTAATTTTAATTTTTCTAGTTAGTTGGAGATAGTCTTACAGACTTCTGCCCAGACTTATGACTTTAAACCACGCAATCCTCAGATCTCAGCCTTCTGAGTAGCTAGGATTACATGTGTGAGACACAAGCTCCAGGCTTTCCCCTTGCCTTTTCAACAAGAACCTTGAATTTTATCATAATTTTCTGTCTACAAGTCCCATTAAGACTCAACCAGAGAATGGTAATGGGGCAAAGATTGGTATTTATTTATTTATTTTGCCAGTCCTGGGGCTTGAACTCAGGGCCTGAGCACTGTCCTTGAGCAGCTTTCTCAAGGCTAGCACTCTATCACTTGAGCCACAATACTACTTCCTGCTTTTTTCAGTGTATGTAGTACTGAGGAATGGAACAGAGCTTTGTGCATGCTAGGCAAGCACTCTACCACTAGGCCACACTCTGGCCCTTTTTTTCTTATTTATTTATTCATTCATTTGTGGGTCATGGGGCTTAAACTCTGGGCCTGGGCACTGTCCCTGAGCACTTCAGCTCAAGGCTACCACCCTACCCCTAGAACCACAGCCTCACTTCCCGTTTTTCTAGTGATTAATTGGAGATAAGAGTCTCAGGTCCTTCATAGAAAAAGGCCGGAAGCGGTGCTGAGACTCAAGTGGTAGAGCTCTAGCCTTGAGAAAGTCCAAGGACAATGCTCAGGCCCTGAGCTCAAACCCAGGACTGGCAAAAAATAAATAAATAAATTTTAAAAAAGTCTCAGATCCTTTTGTGCCCAGGCTGGCTTTGAACCTAGATCCTCAGATTTCAGCCTCCTGAGTAGTTAGGATTATAGGTGTGAGCCACTGTGCCCGACATCCCCTTTATTTATTTTTTAATCCAAGCCACAATGTAGACTCAATAAGTGGTGCCAGAAGTTCTGCAGCTGGAGCTGGAACTAGAGCCTTGTGGTTCTGGCCCTCAGTTCCCTTAAACCTTAGATACACAAAGTATCTCTTTTAGGTTGTTCCTGCACAGACTTTTCTGTCTTGAGTAACATTCTTCTCTTTTACTTTTTTTGTTTTTTGGTCAGTCATGGGACTTGAACTCTAGACCAGGGCATTGTCCCTGAGCTCTTCAGCTCATACGAGTCTCATGGACTTTAGTGCCCGGGCTGGCTTTGAACAGCAAAGCTCCTCAGATCTCAGCCTCCTAAGTAGCTAGGATTACAGGGTGAGCCACCACACCCAACTTTTTTTTTTTCCTTCATCCTGGGGCTTGAACTCTGGGCCTGGGTGGCATCACCCCTGAGATCTTCAGCTCAAGGCTAGCACTCTACCAGTTGAGTCCCTGCGCCACTTCTAGTTTTCTGGAGGTTAGTTGGAAAAATAAGTCTGGGCTGGCTTTGAACCATGATCCTCAGATCTCAGCCTCTTGAGTAGCTAGGATTACAACTGTGAACCACTAGCACCCAGCTTTCTACATACTCCAACAGCGACCTTTTTTTACTTCAATCATCTTATGTTAAATCCTTGAGTCCCAGAACTTCTATCATTCTCTGTCTCTCTTCCTCTCCCCCCTCTCCCCTCTCTTCCCCCTTCTCTCCCCTCTCGCCCTCTCTCCTTCCCTCTCTTTTCCTCTCTTCCTCTCTCTCTTGTCCTGGTGCTTGAAATCTGGGCCTGTGCTGAGATTCTTTTTTTTTTTTTGGGGGTGGGTCATGGGGCTTGAAACTGGACGCTGTCCCTGAGTCCTTCAGCTCAAAGCTACTGCCCTACCCCTGGGCCTGGGTGTTGTCCCTGAGATCTTCAGCCCAAGGCTACTACCCTACCCTGGAGCCAAGCCCCACTTTCCGTTTTCTAGAGGTTAAGAGTCTCAGGTCAGAGAAATGGGGACCAAGATAAGGGAAAGGGTATCCATGTTTGTGAAGTAATGCATCTTCTATCTGGTGAATATAATGTAACCCTTTTATTAATTCAATAAAAAGATATATGCAAACAAAACAAAAAAGAGTCTCGGGTCGTTTTGTGCCCAGGCTGGCTTTGAATCGTGATCCTCAGATCTCAGCCTCCTGAGGAGCTAGGATGACAGGCGTGAGCCACTGGCCGTATTTGTGTCTTAACTCACTCATCTCTAGCTGATCTCTGCATCTTTCTTCCCATTCACTGCCTGTGCTTCCCTCCACCAGGTACAAGGAGCATGAAGATGGCTACATGAGGCTGCAGCTGGTTCGCTATGAGAGCGTGGAGCTGACTCAGCAGCTGCTGCGCCAGCCCCAAGAGGGATCCGACCTGGAAGAAACACTGAACGAGAGCAGTCTGCAGGGCGTCATTCTAGAAACGGTGCTGGGGGAGTCCGGACTTAAGGGAGAGGCAGAAGAGGAGGATGGTGGTGTCGAGGGGACAACACACTCCTCCTCTCAAGACAGCCCCAGCTCTGTCACTCCCATGGTAAATCACACCAGGGCCCAAGGCCAGCGAGGGATTGTCTACTATGTGCTGTCAGAAGCTCCGGGAGAGCCCCCGCCCACCTCCGAGCCACCTGCAGAAGGCATCCTGGAAAACCTTCAAGGAATACCCGAGGAGCCAGAGCTCCAGATGGTGTGAAGGCCAATTGTTCTACCCCAGGCCTGGGGTTGGAGCCAGGCACGTGGCAGTGCTCCTGGGGGAACTGCCCTTGCCCGACAAGACTCTAGGAGGGTGCTGCTGAGAGCAGTGTGGTCCCCTCTGGTCCAGGCTTGTATCAGTCTGAGGGGTTCCCCCTTTTTTCCCCATACTACATTTTGTGGGGATCCTGAAGAGTTCTTCAAGGGGATTGTGAATGTGTGTGTGTGTGTGTGTGTTCTTACCCATAACCCCCTTGTCACATTAGATAATGATGAAGTCCTATATCAGCTTGCATCCATTCTCTTGTTTGTTCAAGGATGATGCATTATTGGTCCTGTGAGGGCGCTTTCCTCCACACCAGCTAAGGCACTGAGAATCATGCGGCCATTTCTTAAGGGTTCCTCTTATACCTTTGAACATTTGTGGCTATCCTCAGGGTCAGGATTGGAAGCAAGTCTATGTGTGACCGTTGTATTTGGTAATAAAAGAAACACTTGGGCTGTTTCTTCTTAAGTTCATTGGCAGTTAGGTAATGAGATAAGGCTGCCAGGACAGGACTGATAATTAGCTCTCTTGCCCTTCTAGTTACTGGTGGTTAGACTGCTATGTTGTACCCATTTACAGGATCCTCTCTATTTTTTTTTTTTTTTTTGCCAGTCCTGGGCTTGGGCTCAGGGCCTGAGCACTGTCCCTGGATTTTCTCAAGGCTAGGGCTCTACCACTTGAACCACAGCACCACTTCTGGCTTTTTGCTATGTATGTGGTACCGAGGAATCGAACCTGGGTCTTCATGCATGCTAGGCAAGCACTCTACCACTAGGCCAAACTCCTAGCCCCCTTCTCTTTTTTTTAATATAATTTTATCATTCAGGTATTGCATAGAGGGATTACAATTCCAGAAATCAAGTAATGAGTACAATTCTTACAGCTTGTTCATTTCTTCAGAAGATCTTCTAGGCACAGTTATGAGTGGACAATGATACCCACTAGAAGCTGTCCCCTTGGTCCTGATAGAACCCTGTACCTTCTGGGTACAAGGTTCTTTATGTGTGAGATTATATGGATCTGAAAACAGTGGATGGAGGGTGGGTTTAGATGTTCTCCAGGGAATGTCAGGTACTCAAGGAGCCTAGAAATCAAGTTAGAAAGTTGTGTTTCCAAATATACATTTTAGGGCCAGGAGTTTGGCCTAGTGGTAGAGTGCTTGCCTAGCATTCATGAAGACCGGGTTCAATTCCTTGGTATCACATACATAGAAAAAAGCCGGAAGTGGTGCTGAGGCTCAAGTGGTAGAGCTCTAGCCTTGAGAAAGTCCAAGGACAGTGCTCGGGCCCTGAGCTCAAGCCCAGGACTGGCAAAAAAAAAAAAAAAAAAAAAAGAATCTCCCAAATGAACATTTTATTTTTCTTTTGCTAGTCCTGGGGCTTAAACTCAGGGCCTGAGCACTGTCCTTGTGCTTTCTTGAGCCACAGCACTACTTCGACTTTTTCTATATATGTGGTACTAAGGAATTGAACCCCAGTCTTTGTGCATTCTAAGCAGGCATTTTACCCTTAGGCCAAACCTGGCCCCTGTTTTCCATTAGTCTTATAAAATATTGAAACCTCCAGGCATTGATGCTTCATGCCTGTAATCCTAGCTACTTAGGAGGCTGAGATCTGAGGATCACGGTTCAAAGCCAGCCCAGAGTCCAGTCCGAGTCTCTTACCTCCAATTAATCACCAGAAAATTGGAAGTGGTGGCTCAAGTGGTAGGGCATTAGCCTTAAGTTGACAATGTCCAGGCTAAGTTTAAGCCCCACAGCCAACCAAAAAAAAAAAAATTGAAACCTTAAATCAATGCTGCTCATGCCCATAATCCTAGCCATTCAGAAGGGCTGAGATCTAAGAATCAAGATTGGAAGACAGCTTAAGCATTGAAGTCCCTAAGAGACTATCTCCCTTTAGCAGAATCCTGCACTAGAGGCAGAGCTTGAATGATAGAGCATCACCCATGAGCCCAAAATACTTAGCAGGAGCTTAGTGTACAAGCCTTGATACTGTGCGCATGTGTATACACAGAGATTGAAACCTTTCAACTGTATTTTTTTGTTTGTTTTCTTTTTTGGTACTGGGGATTAAACCCAGGCCATTGCACTTGCTAGGCAAGCGCTTTGCCACCAAGCTATATCCCAGCCCTGAGATGGAAACCTTTCAAAATAAGAATCATTGTTTAGACCTGTCAAATCTCTTCCCAGCACCCTGCTCCATTCTCATGGTTTCTGCCAGTCTGTAGAGGTTAAGGAAACATTCTCTGGAATCGTAATGGACAGAAACCTGTCCAAATAGGATTTCTGAAAAAGGACTTAATCAGGGGCCAGGAGTTTGGCTTTGTGGTAGATTGCTTGTCTAGCATGCATGAAGCTCTGGATTCTATTCCTTGGTATCACATAACAGAAAAGGCTGGAAGTACAGCTATGGCTCAAAGTGGTAGAGCTGTAGCCTGGAGTGAAAACAGCTCAGGAACAGCACCCAGGCCCTGAGTTCAAGCCCCATGACTGGCTGAAAAAAAAAAAT
The DNA here is from genome assembly GCF_031878675.1 of Megascapheus bottae. Taxonomy (NCBI): domain Eukaryota; kingdom Metazoa; phylum Chordata; class Mammalia; order Rodentia; family Geomyidae; genus Megascapheus; species Megascapheus bottae. Next base: position 4,874,599 of record NC_143535.1, on the reverse strand, counting down.
GTTAATTGGAAGCCAGGTGCTAGTGGCTCAAGCCTATAATTCTAGCTGCTCAGAAGGCTGAGATCTGAAGACAACAGTTCAAAGCTAGCCTGACCAGGAAAAGTCTGTGAGATTCTTATCTCCAATTAACCTCCAAAAAGCTAGAAGTAGAGTTACAGCACAAATGGCATAATACCAACCTTGAGCAAAATCCCCCAGAAGGAGGGGTTAGGCCCTGAGTTTAAGCCTCAGTGTCCAAACAACAGCAAAATCTTACATTTGGAAGCTCAAAAGTCAAAATAGAAATGAAACTCAGTGATACATGCTTCATATTCATGAGGCTCTAAATTTAATCCCTAGCTCCACCACCAAAAATAAATAAATAAAAGACAATCTAGACAATGAACTAATCAGGAAAGGGCTTCATAAAAGAAATTTCCTCCCAACTGAGACAGAAGTGAGGAAAAAATCATGGTGCCGCATTTTTCACAGGCTCTGTTACTGAAATTGAAAGCAAATGACATTGTATTATTCTTAGTGGGGTTGGGAAGGAGGAGAAATCACAGCAAGATCAGGAGTTAGAGGCTGCTTTTTTTTTTCCCCCTTTCGGGGCAAGCCTATAACTTCAGAGAAGTGCTGAGTGCATGTAAAAGTTGGTTTATGGTGAGAAGTAACCATGTTCAAGGGGAATAAGCTTTTGTTGTTAACTAAATGGTCTGTGCATATTAGAGGTGGTCTACCACTAAGCTTTGCCCTCAGTTCCAGGGAATAAATTGTTCAATTGCTGTTAGATTATGATGTGAACATGGACACTTAAATGAATTTTTGCTCAAGACAGATCCGGGCATAACCTTTGCATGAATGGGGAATTAGGACTGAGAGGGAAAGATGAACTGGTTTAGATTTCTTGGTCAGGTAAGGATTTTCCTAATGTTTAAATGCTCCACATTTCCTCAAACTTTCTTCCATCTCCTAAAATTGTAGCTCCCACCTTATCCCTCCTTGCTCCCACCACCAGGCAGAGCCTCCTTCCAAGGAGAGTTCCTGAGACCCAGACATTGAAGACTTTGCTGCCAAGTTTGGCAAGACTGCTAGAAGCTGGCAGTAGGAGGGAGAGGGCTAGGACTGTCCAGTTTTTATCCATCCAACTGTCTTGGTTCTGAGCTGCATCTTCTTAAGTGGCCAGCAGAGGGCTTTCTCATTGACTAACACTTAAAAATCACAGTGCCCAAACTGGCATAGCCTGTGTGCAAAGGAAACATAGCCAATGAAGGACTTGGGGAGGTGGGAGCAGAATGGGGACAATCACAAAGCCCCTAGTTAAAGTCCTTTGCAGGCCTCATCAGCCTGACCACATTTCTTTCCCCACCAGCCAACACAGGCTCCTCACAAATTGCTTTACTCTCAACTCCCTGTCCAGAGCAGCTTGTTGTCTGTTAGATTAGCTCCTAACACTAATCTGAGATAAAAATTTTCCTCGTAAGCCAATTATCATTAACCCTCGTATGTCTGGGTCTAGGGAACTTGCCCCTTAGGGGTGGAAGGAGGGTTATTAAGGAAATAGGGGATTTTCTGGGCATTGGGTCAAGTCTATGGAAAGAGGGTATGGTATGTTCTGGGAATGGTAAAGTCTAGACTAAAGGAAAAAAGGTTCTTTTTAACAGTATTTCTCTAAGTGTGGTCCCCAGATTAGCAGCATCAGCAGCCCCCAGAACTCATTGGAGATGTAGAGCCTTTGGCACCACACCAGATATTGAACTAAAAATCCTGGGAGTGGAGCCCAGTACTCCGAGTTTTAACCAAACCTCTAGAAGATTCGGTAAGCACTAAAATTTGACAACTATTGCTCATGAGTTTCAAAGTCTGTAGAGTCGAAAGGGTATTTATTCAGGGATTAGGAGGGGGTGTATGAGAGAAGCATGGATTGTCTCCTGAATGGGAAGGGTCTGTTTAGAGCAACTTAGTCAGGTTAGAAAGGTTGTATATAATAGAATGAGAGGTGTATTCAGGGAGGGGAACATAAATGAGAAGGTGAAAGAGAAAGCAATAGGGTATTCTGGTAAAAATGTATGTATATCTAAAATACATAGTGAAACCCCTTGTTACAATTAATGCATACTTTTAAAAAGTAAAACAGGATCTGTTAGTGAGTTTAGCAGTAGGAGAGGAGAGAACTAAATAAAAAGAAGACTGATCCAAGTAGGTAGTTTGCCCGGATGAAAATAGAATGATGAAATCTTGAAGAAGCAAGGAGTGGGGTTAGGGGAAAGAGTAGAGGGATGATTTTGATCAAGATACATCGTATGTTTGTGTGGAACTGCACTCCAAAGTAGTGGAGATTTTTGAATACTCTGAGAAATTGTATATGTGTGAGGTGATAGATGAGATTATTACACATTGTAAACAAGTATTAGAATAGGACCCATAATTATGACAGATATTGGTCTGGAGGTATGGTTTAAGTGATAGAGGACCTGCCAATAAGCTCAGAGGTATGAGTTTAAACCTTGGTACTTAAAAAAAGGGGGGGGCACTATGTGTTTACTATAGTGGAGTATTACAGGTTAACCGGATGATGAGGGCTCCTCTGGAGAGCAGGGAAGGTGGTGATGTGGAGGCCGAGGGGGAAAGAAGATAGAAAAGGCTGCATCTAACACCCACGTGCACCTCACACTTACAGAGAGGACCACCAGCCTCCTGGACTTCTGAACCGGAGGTGGTAGGGGGAGGGAGGAGTGTTTGACCGCTAGTAACCTCTCCCTGCTACGGCCGAGACAAGCTTGGTTGGTGGCCGCAATGGCCACCTCGGCAGCCTCCCTCCCATTCCTTTGCTGGGTCGACAGGTGGGAACTTCTAGGTTCCCACCTCCCGTCTAGGCTACCTATTCACTGATGGCGAGCAGGGGCAAAGGGGCTGGGGCCCCTCAGCGCACTCTGGGGGATGGATGTGCGCAAGCTCGAGGGTGAGGAGAGGACGCACGTGTGTGCAGGGTGTCCAGGCGAGTCGGTGGGCCCTGTGCCTGCCCTGGCCGGCGGGCTCGGTCTGGAGGCCTGGTTGGGAAGGCGGATTAAGATTTCTGCAGTGGGTCTGGGGATTTCGTGTAGCCCTGCCTGGAGCGCCCCGGCTAGCCGGAACGGGCGCAGGTCCCAGGACCCCTGCTGTTTTGAGGCCTTTGGGTTGGTGTAGCCCGGGGTTTGGTTCCGAGGCCAGAACTGAGGAAAGTGATGGGGAGGAGGTTGTGTGCAGATGGACAGACAGCTTCCCCGTTCCAGTGCCACTGTTGTCCCCTCTGTCCCCCCGCGGCCTGACTCCAGCGCTCCTCTTATCGCACAGCCTCCCCCGTCCACCCCTGGCCCCTGGCACCAGGACGGTGGTCTCCCCCCGCCATCCGCGCCCCCCGCGGGCCGTGGGGCAGCGCGGGCCCTTTAAGAGCAGCGGGGCCGGCGAGCTGTCGCTGGGAGGCGAAGCAGTCGCCCGCCGGCTCCGGGAGACGGAGATCGGGGGACCCCAGCCGAGCCTCCCCAACCTGGTCATCTCTGAGCTGGGGCCCGGCCCTCCCCTCCTGCCCGCCCCGCCCCGGCCCCGCCCCGGCCCGGGCCACCGGGACCCGGAGCCGGGGTGCCGGTGCCGCAGCCCGAGGCCGGGCACAGGAGCCCCGGGTCTCCCTCGCTGCCCACGGCCTTGCTCCGTGGAGGCGCGTCAAGGTGATCAGGTATGGAGCGGGGGAGGGAGCGGGGTCCAGCCGCCTCCCGGCGGACCGCGGGGCGCCGAGAGCCCGGGGCGCGCCCCCCGCGGGGCCCCGGGCGCGGACAGCGGACAGCGCCCAGGCGCGGAGCCCCTCTCCTCCGCCCGCCCCGAGGGAGGGGACCCCGGGAGGTCGGGCCTGGGAGCTGCTCCCCCGGGAGGAAGGCGGAGGGGGAGGAGGGGGCGGCGTTGGGGAGCTAGCGAGCCTGGAGCAGGGGTGGGGGTCTAGCTTGGCACCGAGCAGGCCCTCTCCCCGCAGGCCGGCCGAGTGATGGCGGAGAAGGCGCTGGAGGCCGCGGGCTGTGGCCTGGGGCCGGGGGCCGTGGCCATGGCCGTGGCGCTGGAGGACGGGGCGGAGCCCCCGGTGCTGACCACGCACCTGAAGAAGGTGGAGAACCACATCACGGAAGCCCAGCGCTTCTCCCACCTGCCCAAGCGCTCGTCCGTGGACCTCGAGTTCCTGGAGCTGTCCTATTCCGTGCGGGAGGGGCCCTGCTGGCGGAAGCGGGGTAGGGAGCAGCCTGCTGGGGAGGGGGCTGGCTCACCGAGCCGTCTCTCCAAGCTGAGGCCCGGGCACCCCTCCTCCGCGGGTCCCGCCCCAGAGGGCCCCAGCCCCTCACGCGGCACAGGGATGGGGTTCAAAGATCCCTGCGCCCCACGGCTGCCAGGACTGTGGGACCCTAGGCTCACTTGGTTACCGAAGCTTTCCCTTCTCTTTCTCGCGCCATGACCTCTGGTCCTTGAGTTTTCTTCTGTCTTTGTTTTATTTCTGGAGGATTCCTGCCTGTGGGGCTTGCACGGGGAGGGGTGGGGGGCTCTGCCTGGAGGGGCCCACTCTGTATCTAGTCCCTTGTGCCTGTTTTTAAAGATGTTCTCATGCCAGTCGTCTTCCTCCGTTCTTGCCAGATCTCTGAAGCAAGAAGGGTGGAGGTCTGGCAGGATGGATGTCATCCTCATGTTACACAAATAAGGAAAGTTGATGGGCTTGACCAATACCACACTGCTGGTGAATGGCAGTGTAAACCCAGCAGCCAGCACAGCAGCTCCATTCCCCTCCCCTTCCTATCGGGATAGAATCCCCTGAGCTCTCGCTCCTCTCGGTAGCTTAAGCTGGGAGAGAGAGGTTCCCAGAGCCGGGTGTGAGTTGGGGTGGAGCTGGGATCTTGCTGTCTGAGAGTTAAGAAATAAGATTGGGGTGCTGGCAGGGTTGAACATGCATTGTCTTTGCATTCTCTGTTCATTCTCATAGGGAACCAGAAGGGCCTGAGCCAATGGAAACTGAGGCATCTGGGCTCCCGCCTCAGTCGCCTCTTTCAGTATCGAGACCTGCTCTGGGCAAAATGATGAGGTCCTTCCTTGCTAGTTCCTTAGTCCTTTGATTTCCTCATAACTTTATGATGAATGAAGGTGTGACTGGACAAGTCTGCTCTCTGGTTGCTTCTACATACTTCCTGCATTTTGGTGCCAGCAGCCAGGGCTACCTCTCTTTTTGACCTGATCGACACTACTCTGTCTATTGTCCATCTCCATCTTTTCACCCCTGTCCTCTTTTCCGTCCTCCTCTCTCTGACCTCCCTTTTCTCACGACTCCTGTCCTTGAACGATCAGAAAGTATTTACAAATAGCAGAGAGGTTGAGAATGGATGTGGAGGGAGGGAGACGACTGCCTCTCCCAGGTAAGGATTTGTTTCCCCGCAGTCAAATTTCTTATTTTTCAAGCTGTCAGCCAACAGCCCATGCCTGTAATACTACCTACTCAGAAGGCTGAGACCTGAGGCTTGCAGGTTGAGGCCAACCTAGGTGGGAAAGTTCATGAGACTATCTTCAATTAATCACCAAAAAGCCAAAAATGGAGCTATGGCTCAGCTCGTACAGCACTAGCCTTGAGCAAAAGAACAGAGGAACAGCATCCAGGCCCTAAGTTCAAGCCCTAAGACTGGCTCGTGTGCACGCGCGCACACCCCCTCCCCGTTATTTTTCTTACTTTTCAAAACACTTTCCTATTATTAGTAGTAATAATGTCACCTAATATTTATAATAACCCTAGTAAATCTTCAAGACTTTTAATAGATGAGGCATGAGAGGACTTAAAGATTGATTTGCTAGGACTGGGAATGTGGCTTAAGTGGTACAGGGCTTGCCTAGCATGCATGAAACCCTGAGTTCCATTCCACAGTGCTATGTAAACAGAAAAGGCCAGAAATGGTGCTGTGGCTCAAGTAGTAGAGTGCTAGCCTTGAGCAAAAAAAGCTCAGGGGTAGGCCCTGAGTTCACGCTTCACAATGGGCGGAAGGGGAGATTGCAGAGGATTATTGCTTGAGTCAAAACTAAAACATTGGTGTCTGTCCAATTGGTGTGTGTCAAAGGCCTAGAAAGCCCCCTCAAATGCTGAGCAGTTATGTACAGTGCAAGTTCAAATTCATGGCTTCCTAGCCCTTGGATAATGTGTGACCTTGGAGAGGCTGCCTGCCCTCTCTTGGCCTTGCTTTCCTCATCTGTAAACAGGGATGGTAACAGTGGTCGCCCCATGGCTTGTTGGGGAGTTCAGCTGAGTTGTCTGTGAAAGTGCTTTGTGAAAGGCAAGTGTAAGATGATATCCGTGCTTGGTTTCATGTTCAACCAGCTCCTGGCTGTGATTAAGTGAGGGGAAGGTTCACCATTGTAATTTCTTCCCCTGCACAAGAAATCACTTCCTGTGAGGGGCACTGGACAGCTTATGTGCTGGGATGCACCGCCCATGTCAGGTGAAGATGACTGAGGAGGTGCATTGAAACTATGGCTTCTTCTTCCAGTGAAGAACACGCTCTGTGACCCTGGGTGAGTCACTGGCTGACCCTGGCCCCCCTTGGCCCATCACAGCTGAGAAATGAGCAGTGTCAGCCAGGAGCCAGGAGCTCTCACCTGTAACCCTAACTACTCGGAAGGCTGAGATCTGAGGATCACAGTTTGAAGCCAGTCCAGGCAGAAAAGTCTCTGAGACTCTTATCTCCAATTAACCACTCAAAAACTGGAAGTAGCGCTGTGGCTCATGTGCTAGCCTTGAGCACAAAGGCTCAGGAACAGCTCCCAGGCCCTGAGTTCAAGTCCTATGACTCACAAAGCAAAACAAAAAAAAAAAAAACCAAGAAATGGGCACTTTCCAGGCCGTGGCAGAGTCTAGCTGTGACAGTGGGCTGGGCCTGAGCCCCCTCTCATGAGACATGCCCAAAGGGACAACTGGGCCCGGTGTATCATCCCGGTGGGGTGGACAGTGGGCTAAGGGAGGAATCCTTTACTATCTCTGCTAAGGCAGTAAGGTGGGCTCTGAGGCAGTGGCAGAAGGTGGCAGTGAGGGATAGGAGCTTGGTGCCTCCTCAACAAGGCAGATCTTTGAGCCTCAAAGGTAAGATACACTTCATTGGTTTTCTCATCCTTCTCTACCTCTGTCTAACTGGTGACTCCATGGTAAGTCTCTGCCCTCTGTTCCCTGGATTATCTTACATAGCAGAACTTTGCTTCTTAAAGCCTGAAAGGATTCTGTCATTCATCCTTAGCTCACATGTCACCTCTTCCACGGAGCCACTCCTGATTTTCTATACCCCATCCCGTCAGCTCCACTTTTTACATTCTTGTGGTATCCCAGTTGTGCTGCTGTGATAGCCATTATTTACTTCTCTTCAGATCACAGAGAGTTTTCGTCTGTTTGTGACTTTTTTGTGTGTCCTGTGTCTGTCACAGAGCCTGGTATATGGTAGATAACCACATAGCATTGCTCAAGTACTAATACTGCTGTGTCATACATGTATTATTTTATCAAATCTTCTTAATAACCCTATGAGATATAAGGGACCTGGAACATAGAGAGGCTATATCATCTACTTGAGGCCATATACTTGGGACATATGGAGCCAGAATTTGAACCCAGATCCACCTAACTCCATACTAGTATTCTTTATGCATTTGCTACCTCCCAGAGACTGAATGAAAGATGAAGTTTTACCAGGGCCATGTTAGGGGTTGGAGAGACAATATTGCATGGCAGAGAAAACACAAAAAAGGCAGGTTTATGTTCTCAGGAAGAGGCAAAAGCTCAGAGAACAAAAACATACTGAGCATCTACTACATGCCAGACAGACCGTGAAGGTTACCAAGATGAGTAAGACACAGAAACTCAATGACTAATAGGCGGGAGGAGAGGATGAGTGACATACATCAAGTCACAAACATGCTGGCATATGACAGGTGCTGTGGGAACCCAGAGGACAGCCAGCCAGCCAGCAATGGCCGGACCAGTGGGCAACTCTCCCAGACCACTGTGACTCCGTAGACCTTGATCCCCTCTTAATAGCCATCCAGGAGAGAGGCCCGGGATTCCTCCCAAGGCTCCCATTCTTTGGCATTAGAGATGGTCATTTGGGGAAGGACAGGATGGACGCCTATGAGTCCTGGCTGGGCGTGGGAGTGGCTCTTCCATTCTGGTCCCAGTCTCATTATGCAGGTCTGTCTACATCACTGACAGCCACGCTGCCACTAGGAAGTTTGGGTGTGCCTCTATGACTAGGGATTCCTCTCTTCCTCCATTGCAGGTTATAAGACCCTCCTCAAGTGCCTGTCGGGTAAATTCTGTCGCCGGGAGCTGATTGGAATCATGGGCCCCTCTGGGGCTGGGAAGTCCACATTCATGAACATTTTGGCCGGGTACAGGTGAGGACCAGAGAGGGATGAGGGGGATCGGGGTTCAGGAAGAAGGACGGCTTGGGAAACATGGAAGTGTCCAACCAATGGCCTCACAGGGAGACTGGAATGAAGGGGCAGATCCTGGTCAACGGGAGACCACGAGAGCTGAGGACCTTCCGCAAGATGTCTTGCTACATCATGCAGGAGGACATGCTACTGCCACACCTCACAGTGCTGGAGGCCATGATGGTGAGGGCAAGATGGCTGCCCCCTTCCCTGGCTCCCCCTTCTGACTGGGCTCCCCCCCCCCCCCCCCCCCCCCCCCCCCCGCCCCATCAGCAGAGCGTGTAAGGCTTTGTCTTCCTACACATACTTTTCTTGTCTGCTCTTTGGCCCCAGGTCTCGGCCAATCTGAAGCTGAGTGAGAAACAAGAGGTGAAGAAGGAACTGGTAAGTGAAGAGAGGAGGCAAAGGGCTTTAGAGACCTTTGTGGGGCTCAGTCTGGATGGGAGAGTGAAAGCCAAAGTGTGGGGCAAGGACTGAAAGAGGGTGGTGCCTGGGGGGACGTGGAGACCCTGAATCTGACCTAGGCTGGGGCGGGGAAACGATTCCAGGTGACTGAGATCCTGACAGCCCTGGGCCTGATGTCATGCTCGCACACGAGGACAGCTCTGCTCTCCGGAGGGCAGAGGAAGCGGCTGGCGATTGCTCTGGAGCTGGTCAACAACCCGCCTGTCATGTTCTTTGATGAACCCACCAGGTAGTTCTCCCCCCAGAATTCCTCCTCCTTCAGTCCTGAGTCAGCACTATAGTGCTGAATTTTTCCCCATGGCTAGAGACCAGAGGACACCTCCCCCAACACACACACACACACACACACACACACACACACACACACACACACACACACTCTGTCTGTAGCCTCCTGGGGCCAAGTGAAGGGCTGACTCCTTATCTCCATCCTTGCCAGTCCTCTTGCAGTGAGCCCATTCTTCATTAGGCTAAGATCAGAGTACTCCCCCCTCAGTACTCCCCCCCCAAATTGATGCCTCTCTCCTTCTCTCACAGCTAAGAGTCACCGAGTCCTGTTGATTCCATCTCCTTTTAGTAGCTTTTAGATTCCTTCTGCCCATCCCTAGTGCCAAGGCTTGTGTTGAGGACATTATCAGCTGTTCTCACCTACCTGTCTCCAGTGTTTCTAAAGACAAGCCTGGCAAGACTCCGCTACTTCCATCATGCAGTGTGTTCCATTTGCCCTCAGAAAAAAAAGCCAGGTTGCTTACAAGGTCCTGGTCTGAACTTATTTCTCCAGCCTCCTGTCTTGTACTTTATGCTCTAATAACACCGATTCGCTTGTAATTCGCTTGGTAGAACCATGTGTCTCATGCCTCTAAGCTTTGCCCATGCTGTGCTTTCTGCCTAGAATGCCCTTCACCACACACTGCCCCTTTTTACCTTCACCAGTTTACTGCTTACTTCTTTAGATTCATCAGGAACCTTCTTTGGCGGCCCTCCAACCTCCTCTACAGCATGGCTGCTCTCCCGCCTCTCCTTCCCTCTGTTGCTATAGCACTTTCCACATTCTCCAAATCAACTGTGAGCTGTCTACCTCCCTCCAGACCAGAGTCTTACGTATGAATCATTGCCATTCCAGTGCCTGGCATACAACAGGTGCTTGGTATAGGCTTGTTAAAGAGAACAGGGCTCTGGGCTTCTGGTAACTCCAAGTGCCAGAAAACATGCTTGGCGTGCAGGAAATGGAGGCAGCTACAAGGGCCTCCTTTCCTGCCAGCTCCATCCATACCTTTGGCAGCAGCTTCTCCCCACCCTCCCCCCAGCTCTGTCTCCCCGGCCCCACCCACCTCACCTGGCCCCATGCTGTCCTCTCTCTGGACAGTGGTCTGGACAGTGCTTCTTGTTTCCAAGTGGTGTCCCTCATGAAGTCCCTGGCCCAGGGTGGCCGTACCATCATCTGTACCATCCACCAGCCCAGTGCCAAGCTCTTTGAGATGTTTGACAAGGTAAGTGTGTCTGGGTCTTGAAAAAAGGTTGGCTTGAGATGGAGAGGTGGAAAGTCAGGAGAGGTCCTGGTGGGGTCTCTTGACCCTCTGGTCCTGTTTTCCTTACCCCTGTCTTCTGCCTCAGCTCTACATCCTGAGCCAGGGTCAGTGCATCTTCAAGGGCGTGGTCACCAACCTGATCCCCTATCTGAAGGGGCTGGGCTTGCACTGCCCCACCTACCACAACCCAGCTGACTTCAGTGAGTGGAGACCCTTTGGAGGGGGCAGGAGGCGTTGATGGGTCCAAATTGGGGGCTTAGATCAGATGTCTCCCAGGGGCAGACATCTCCCTGTCACTTGCCTCCACACACACCCAAGGAGGGCCTGACTTTGCCTGGGGAAGCAAAGGTTAAACCAAGCTGAGCATTTTGATGTGTGTGTCCTCTAGTCATCGAGGTTGCGTCTGGCGAGTATGGAGACTTGAACCCCATGCTGTTCAGGGCAGTACAGAATGGACTTTGTGCCATGGCCGAGAAGAAGAGCAGTCCGGCGAAGAACGAGGTCCCTGCCCACTGCCCCTCTTGCCCACAGGTGAGTGAAGAAGGGCAGAGTAGGGGAAGGTTGATGGGCTCACAGGTGCCAAGGAGGCCGGGCTCCAGAGGCCTCACTACCACTGGGTATTTGGAACAGACCTGCCACGAACGGCTCTGTGACCTCTGCCCCATTAACCGTGTTCAGATTTGGGTTGTGCAAATGCTCATTTGCCCTCCATGTCTACATGAGCCGCAGGCCTCCTGGCCAGGGAGACTGCCTGTAACCAGAAGTGATGCCACTGTCCTTTCATGGGTGCTGGGAGAGTGTACTATCTAATCCTTGATGCCTTCCTATCTCCTAGCTCCCAAGTCTTCACCCCCTCCTGTGCCTCTTTCCCTGTCTCCTTCAGATTCAGACCCACAAATCCACTTCCAGGCACACACCTCAGCGGATGAGGCCTCCTGTCTTCAGCAGACCTCGTGGTGCTCCGAGAAAGCTGTCATGGGGGTGCTGTCCCCCTGGCTGAGCTGAGTGCGCTGGAGTAAGTGGGTTCCATTTCTTCTCCCCAGGACGTGGATCCCATTGAGAGCCATACCTTTGCCACCAGCACCCTCACCCAGTTCTGCATCCTCTTCAGGAGGACTTTCCTGTCCATCCTCAGGGACACGGTGAGCCATTAAGCTGGGGAGAGGAGGCCCCGGCTCGGCCTGTGGAGCGGTGCGATCGTGGCCGCTGCGATGGGACTGGGAGCCCCAGCCCCATACCTGCTGGTGCATCTGTGGGACCAGGTGCAAGACCGCGGGGCTCCGAGTTCCGGTCCCAGAGAGTCCTGCCCTGTGGCCTTGGGACATACCCTCGGGACCCTTCCACAGGTCCTGACCCACCTGCGGTTCACGTCCCACGTGGTGATCGGCGTGCTCATTGGTCTCCTTTACTTGCACATCGGTGATGATGCAAGCAAGGTCTTCAACAACACCGGCTGCCTCTTCTTCTCCATGCTCTTCCTCATGTTTGCTGCCCTCATGCCAACTGTGCTTACCTGTAAGCTGAGCTGCCCCGGCCAGGCAGGGGCAGGGGGGGGGCAGTGTGTGAGGCGTGGGTGCGGCCCGAGGCAGGGTTCAGGGGCTCACCAGTGGAACCTGATTCACTGTGTCCTCAGTCCCGTTAGAGATGGCGGTCTTCATGAGGGAGCACCTCAACTACTGGTACAGCCTCAAAGCGTATTACCTGGCCAAGACCATGGCTGATGTGCCCTTTCAGGTGAGCCTCTTCCTTTCAGCTTCCGCTGTCCCTTCTGCCCTTGCTTGCTGGCCTCCCTTAACCTGAGGTCTCCCATTCTTTCCTTCTACTCACTTGCAAAGAGATGGTGCGTACCTACTGTGTTCTGGCTCTAACTGGGCACACACGCAGGAAATGAACAACAACAACAAAAATCCCGCTCATTTTTGGTACTAGGGATTGAATTCCAGGCTTCTCTTTTACTTCTGTGAATAATGGCAGTAACTACTTGAGGATGGTGTAGGAAAATCTCATGTAAATTTAGATTGTGTATGTATGTGTGTGCCAATCCTGAGGCTTTTTAAGGGGAGAGGGGAGGGTCGGTTGTGGGGCTTGAATTCTGGGCCTGGGCACTGTCCCTGAGTTCTTTAGCTCATGGCTAGCTCATTCTACCACTTGAGCCACAGCGCCACTTCCAGTTTTCTGGTGATTAATTGGAGATAAAAGTCTCGCGGACTTGGGGCCAGGAGTGTAGCCTAGTGGTGGAGTGCTCGCCTCACATGGGTTCAATTCCTCAGTACCACATACTCAGAAAAAGCTGGAAGTGGCTCTGTGGCTTAAGTGGTAGAGCACTAACCTTGAGCAAAAAAGTGTCTAAGGACAGTACCCAAGCCCTGAGATCAAGCCCCAGGACTGGCAAAAAAAAAAAAGTCTCATGGACTTTAGTGCCTGGGCTGTCTTTGAACTGTGATCCTCAGATCTCAGCCTCCTCAGTAATTAGGATTACAGGTGTGAGCCACTGACACCTGGCAGTCCTGAGACTTGAACTCAGGGTCTGCGTACTACCCCTGAGCTTTTGTGCTCAAAGCTAGCACAGATTTTTGATAGTTATTGGAGATAAGACTTCCGTGGACTTCCCAGGCCAGGCTGGCTTTGAACTGTGATCCTCATGAGTAGTTAAGGTTATAGGCCCGGGCCGGGACTTTGGCCTAGTGGTAGAGTGTTGCCTAGCATCCATGAAGACATGGGTTTGATTCCATGGTACTACATTCATCGGGAAAAAAAAGCTGGAAGTGGTGCTATGGCTCAAGTTGTAGAGTTCTAGCCTTGAGAAAGCCTAAGGACAATGCTCAGGCCCTGAGCTTAAGTCCAGGACTGGCAAAACAAAACAACAACAACAACCAAAAACGTGTAGGCCCGAGCCACTTGTGCATAGCATGTTAAGATTGTTTTTGTCACTATGGGATACATACAAAGTGAAACAAATGGAAGCACCAGTTATCACATGTATTTACTTTGCTGTGATAAGAGCAGCTAAGATATACCTATTTAACAAGCATTCCTAATACAATGCAATTGTATTAACTGTAGTCTACATGTTGCACATTAGACATCTGTTGACTCTACATGTCTGCTTTTTTGTATCCACAAGGGTGATAGTTTTAAGGAGGGAGAAAACATTGCTGTGGAAAGTGAATTAATTGACAATATAAGAGAAAGCTAGTCCAGAGGAGAAGGACTTTAGGCACTCAAAGGGCCAAGTTACCACGTATGAAGTGGTCAAAACAGGCCTAATGAAGCCATCTTCCTGTGACGTAGGCCTGTAACACTAGCTACTCAGGAGACTGAGCTGAGGATTGACATTCAAAGCCAGCCCAGGCAGAGAAGTCAGTGAGACTCACATCCCAATTAATTACACACACACAATGCAGAGAGAGAGAGAGAGGGTGGGAGGGAGAGGGGGCTCATTCCTGAGTAGAGTGGAAAGTCTAGGCCACATGTCCCTGGCTCAAAATCCCCTGCCCAGCTGTGTGCCTGCTCCTCAGGTGATGTGCCCGTTGGTATACTGCAGCATAGTGTACTGGATGACCGGCCAGCCAGCTGAGACCAGCCGCTTCCTGCTCTTCTCAGCCTTGGCCACAGCCACTGCCTTAGTGGCTCAATCCTTGGGACTGCTGATCGGAGCTGCCTCTAATTCCCTACAGGTGGGAAGGCTGGCACATGGGGATTTCCAAACACGGATGGGGTCTTGGGGCTGAGGGTGGGATGGGCCTATGGGAAACTCTGGGACCACCCTAACCCCAGTCACCCCCATGACAGTATGGCCCCCTCCCGTCCCCTCCAGGTGGCCACTTTTGTGGGTCCAGTTACTGCCGTTCCTGTCCTTTTGTTCTCTGGCTTCTTTGTCACTTTTAAGACCATCCCCACTTACCTTCAATGGAGCTCCTATCTCTCCTATGTCAGGTTCGTGCTTCTCTCCTCTGTGCCTGCCCCTGCCCTTCCTTACAGGAAGCCTTTCTTAGCTCTGCCTTGGTTGTGCCAAGTCTGGCAGGTCCCAGGGGCATCCTGGCTGGCCCCTGGGAATGCAGCCAGGCTCTGGCAACTTACTGAAGGAATGCGGGTCCTGCTCTCTGTGTCCCTCTGATGCCCGTAGGTATGGCTTTGAGGGTGCAATCCTGACCATCTATGGCATGGAGCGAGGAGACCTGACATGCTTAGAGGAGCGCTGCCCATTCCGGGAGCCACAGAGCATCCTGCGAGCCCTGGATGTGGAGGATGCCAAACTGTACCTGGACTTTGTGGTCTTGGGCATCTTCTTCCTGGCTCTACGGCTGCTGGCGTACCTTGTGCTTCGGTACAGGGTCAAGTCTGAGAGATAAAGCCTGCAGCAGGAAGCCCCCAGCTCCAGCCCTTTTGGGACTGTTTTAACCTTGTAGACTTGGGCATTTGTTGCTGGTACAGCCACCCTCTCCTCCCTCAGCCGCTCTACCCGCTGGTGGGGGTGGGGGGCTGTGCTGCCAGCTGTGGCCCTGTGCGGGTGGGATCCTCCCCCCCCCCCCACGACATCCAGGAGTCTTCCCAAATCAATGCAGTTTGTAGCTTCCTCCCTTCTTCCTCCAACATCTGCATGCAAAGACTGCAGGGAGGCAGCCATCTTCTTAAGGACTTAGGGCACCCTCCTCTGTCATCGCCTGGCAGCCTTGGGCTCTCTGGGCTCCCACTTACAACTGACCAAAGTGGCCCCACTGGGTCCCCACCACAATAGTGTTTGTAAAGCAGGCTGCTGAAAGGTTAGAATTCCAGGGCTGGGCCTTGGTGGGGTCTGCTGGGGAGTGAGGTGTCCCCTCTTAGACTCTGGAAGTCTCTTCTAACGTCCCCTCCCCATAAGACTTGAACAATCTGCTGGGACAGAAGCTAGGTTTCTCTCTGGTTCCCCTCTCAAATCCTGGGGATTGGGGAGACCATGGGATGTCCCACATCCCTTCCGGATACACATTTGGTCAGGGTCCAGATGGTGGCACCTCTGCAATAATGTCTGTGTTTCTCTCTCACCTGCTGCTGGAACTGGAGAATGCACTTTATTCTGGAGAAGGGGAGAGCGGGTACACTCCCAATTCTCCTTTCTTGCTGCTCCTGTCTCGTGATCCCCAGGCACCTTCCAGGGTCCCAGGCACATATACATGAACAGGCAATCTCCCTCGCACTCTTCCCTACAGCTCAGAGGGAAGCGGTGGTGGTTCGCAGGCGGTGGCAGCAGGTGCTCTGGGGAGAGCAGTGCCAGTTTCCTCGTAGGATCCCACTTTGGAGACTCTAAGGAAGAAGCTGGTGCTGCCGAGAGTAACTCCAGGACCTAGAGGTGTTTACTCCCAGTCTTCCCTCCCTCCGGAGCCATGGGTGGCACTAGAGGTCAGGACCCAATGAGCACAAGCAGGAGCATAAGCTTGGCCTTGGCCATCCGCACCCCACAGCTCCCCTTTTGTGCTCCAAGCTGACATTCTCACTCTCCTGCTCCTTCTCCAGCAGCTTGATGCTCATTCAAACTCTTGTCCACATCTCTCCACCCTCTGCCCCTCAGCAGGTGACCCCTGGGCTTCTGAACAGTCTGCCCTGTTCACCAAGATGGCGTACACACATTAAACTTGTCTGGCTTTCCTAGTGGGTCCAGGATCATTCTACACATTTCTTCTTCCCCAGAATCTTTTCCTTCTCCTTCCTGTCCACATACCTCTCCATCTTCCCTCACTCTGCCACAGGTTCTCATGACATAGAGATGCCAGTTGTATTTGTGGGATTTCACCCATTATTAATAAAACCTATATTTATACAGTACGCAGCATGTGAATGTGTATGGTTCTGCCACCTGGTACAGATGAGCTAATGAGCGAGTCATTAAAGGACTTGGGAAAATGTCTGCCAACTTTCAGGAGCCTGTGGCAGGGGTGGTATATGCTGGGCACATATTGAATTAGTGAGTACATCCTATGGAGTATGTGAATCGTGCACCCTGCCTTACCGGTGCTTCACATCCAGCATCTCCAGGAAGGCCTCGGAGAACCCTGCCTTGTCTCTCTTGACAACTCGTACAGATTCGAGCACTCAGGCTTGCATGAGTGAATTGCCACTGGCTCTCAGGGAGTAGAGGTAGAGCACAGTCTGGAGACCAGGTCTTTTGCTTCCTGAGGTCTTGTTCTTGGCATTGGTCGGAGTCCTTGGTCATGGTTGGCTGTGACATGGCATCAGGGCCTGTGTGTGCTGCATGGCTATGTCTTTGCCCCACTGACTGGTGTCCCTCCTGTCTGTCAGGACTCCCTGAACCCAGGTTGTATTGCTGTCAGGCATTATGACTGGAATGGGAAGCAGAACAGAATCTTATTCCGTTCTCGTCAGGATGAATTCTCTGCTCTCCTCCCTTTACAGAATACGAAAGTGAAGCTAGGAGAAATGGCTTGAGCTATCTCTCAAGACACAGTGCTCAGCCAGGCACTGGGGACTCCGCTGTAATCCTAGCTACTCAAGAGGCTGAGATCTGAGGACTGAAGTTCAAACCCCTACTGGGCAGAAAACTTCATGAGATTCCTGTCACTAATGAAGCAGCAAAAAGCCAGAAGTGGAGATGTGGCTCAAGTAGTAGAGTGCCAAGCAGGAGTTGGGAGCGTGGCCTAGTGGTAGAGTGCTCTCCTAGCATGCACTAAGACCTGGGTTCAATTCCTTGGTACCACATACACAGAAAAAGTCGGAAGTGATGCTGTGGCTCAAATGATAGAGCGCTAACCTTGAAAAAGTCCAAGAATGGTGTTCAGGCCTGAGTTCAAGCCCCAGGACTGACAAAAAAAAAAAGCCAAGAACAAGGGGTTGGTTCAGGAGAAGACATTGTTCAGGTTGCAGAGTGCCAGCCAATGAGTGGGAGCAAAACTCAGTTACTGAGTTCAAGTCTCAGTGTCAGACCAAATAAAAATAAAAATACAAAGCCAAGCAGGTGCACAAGACCCTAAGTTCAAGTCCTAGTACACACACAGACATATGCACACACACACACATCTTGTGGTCTTGCCACTGTGACCACTCACTATTCCTAGTGACCTACATAGACTCACTCCCCATCTATGCATGTTTGGAAATGGGCCCTTTCGCCCTAAGTGCATACCTGATTAGATCCATTAATGTGACCACTTTCTGAATGTATGTCAGTGCTGTGCAATGTGCTGGAGGACAGTTGACCAAGACAGTTCTTCATGCTACCGCTCTTAGAGCACCTGGCACTCCATCCTGAGGTCAGACAACAGAGGACATGCCCACAGCATGACTCATGCCACTTCTGTCTGTGAGGGACTAGTCAAATGATATGTTATTAATAAAATCTACATGGCTGTCATCCCCACAGGAGAGGGGAATGGCTGGCTCAAAACCATGACCTGTGCCTGCAGTCAGGTGACAGCTGTCTCTTCTGGTAAAAAAAACCCCAACCTAAGACCCAAAATATCACTTCTGAGACTACATCTACCTTCCCTCTCCCCTCCCCACTCAGCTCTCCTGGAAGAACTTCTCTTAAAATGCAAATGTGCCATTTCCCCTGTTGCTTGAATTCTCTTTCCTTCTCTGACTTATTTTTTACATTTTAATTAATGAATTGTGGTGCGTTTTTTCCCCCCAGTCCTGGGTCTTGAACTTGGGGCCTGATCACTGTCCTTGGGCTTTCTCAAGGCTAGAGCTCTACCACTTGAGCCACAGCACACTTCCAGCTTTTTCTATGTATGTGGTTCCAAGGACTCAAATCTGGGTCTTCGTGCATGCTAGGTAAGCACTCTACCACTAGGCCAGACTCCTGGCCCCGAATCCAATTGTGGTGTTTAGACAGGGTCTCAGTACGTAGCCCTGACTGATCTCAAATTCTCAACCCCCCCGCCTCAGCCTCCCATGTGTTGAGATTCTAGGAATGTGCCATCATGTCCAGCTTTGATTTATTTATTTTGAACCATCCAGTTCCAATGTTGCCTTTCTCACTTTTCCAAGGCCTTGTGTTGCCTTGGTCTCCCAAGTTCATCCATTTGAACCTGGTGGTAGGTTCCAGAATTCTTCTCCATAGCTCTAAGGTTACTGCTGGGCCTGGCCAGCGGGTGAGATGTTTCCTAATAGCCCCACACCACCCATTCAAGGAACAGACAGTTGTCTAAGTGAACTATCCACATTGTCTTCTGACTGGAAGGAAGTGAGGCCACCAAGTCCTCTTCCTGCCCAGCCCTGGGCAGCCTGTCTCCCTTCCCCAGATACAGGTTCCGGCACACTGTACACTTATGTTTGCATGTTGAGGTGTGCCCTGGCGAGGGGTGTCTCCTTCAACTGGCTTCTGTGTACCCTGGGTGTTCCTTGCTCAGGGATGAGGACTCAGACTGGATGGCAAACTGGAAGAGCAGGTTGGGGTGGGAACTGTCCAGCAGCCTCCGTTCTTCCTCCTTCCTGATGAAAGTGACCAGGGGCCACACACAGAGGCCCCGGGTCTGAAGAAGACCGAAGGGAGGCCCTGGGGAGGTGCCAGCCACAGATTGCCTGGCATCAGGGATGAAGCAGGAAGATCCAAGCCCCAGACTACTGGCTCATCCGCTTCCCTGCTGGGTCCACCGGCCCGGGTCAGTTCTGCCTTCTCCGCCTGTCTTCACCGGTGGAACCAGTGCGTCCACACCCCCAGCGGGGAGGCTTCCCGGGTCACGGGGAGGGAGCCCTCGGGGGCAGTCCCGGAAGGCCGGGGGCGCAGCGGGGATCCCCGGCCCTCCCCGGGCGCCGCTCCGCCCCCTCCCTGCCGGGACCCCGGCCTGCCGGTGTCGCTCCGGTGCGTGCCCGGGCCGGCCTGGGCCTCCGGGCACAGGGGGGCCGGCGGGCGGGCGGGGGCGGGCAGGAAGCGCCGCGCTGAGCCAGCCGGGACGCCGGGAGCCCGCGGGAGGCGCCGGCTTCCGCTCCTCCGCGCCTCCGCTCCGCCAGGCTCCGGGGCCTGCGCAGCCACGGTAAAGGCCTCCCCGCCCGATCGCCCCTCGGGCCTCCGCTGGGCGGTGGCGCGGGGCCGGGCGGGGCGCAGGCGCTGGGCAGCCGGGGGGAGCGGGGTCCCTGGGCGCGGGGCGGAGGAGAGCCGTCTGGGGCGAGCCTGGCCGGAGCACCACCCCTGACTTGCCCTCCCTGCCCTGGACACCTAGGCTGTAAAACTGTCCAGACTCTTCTGCGGTGCTCTTGACCCAGGGATCCTGCACCCCATGGTCACCTGGAGCTTGCACAGGTTTTCTGGGCCTCGGTCACTTTTGTGCCCAAGCTGGAGCCTGCTAAGGAGAGCTGGCAGAGCAGCCACCTGCTTCCTGTGCTCAGTGAGGAAGCCCAGGCCCAGAGGGGAGCGCCCCGAATCTAAGGACAGCTTCCCCAGAGCAGGGATCTCACAGGGTAGGTAGGTTAGAAATCAAAAGGCTGGGGCAAAGCTGAGGGAACGAGGGAAAGCCTTGTACTGGCCTGGTGTTGTCTGCCTGTAAGTGACCTCCAGCTTTGGAGAGAGGTGATTTGTGTCTGGAATGAGGGATTGAAATGTGCCAAGACTGAAGGCAGAGAAGCCATGACAGAGAGGAAGCCTGTAAGTCCAGGGAGGGTCTGTGTGAGCTCTGGCAGGCTTAACACCAGTCCTTTGCCTGAAGGAGTGGCGGTAGAAGGTCTAGAATAAAAGACCAGCTTCTCAAGCCATGTGTGTGGTGGCTCATGCCAGTAATCCTAGCTACTCAGGAGGCTGAGATCTGAGGATCAAGGTTCAAAGCCAGTCAGCACACAAAGAACCTGAGACTCTTATCTCCAGTTAATTTCTAGAAAACAGGAAGTAGGGCTTGGCTCAAGGGTAGGGTGGTAGCCTTGAGCTGAAGAGCTCAGGGGTAGCGCCCAGGCTGAGTTCAAGTCCCACGACCCATTTAAAAAAAAAAAAAAGGCCGGCTTTCCAAACAAAGACCCTAAACCCTTAAACAAAGTTACAAAGCTAATGGAGACCAGGTTGGCATGGCTGATGGTGGAAGCAGTGGCAGCATTTAGTTATGGAGATGTCAAGTAGAAAGTTGATGCTCTCTTTCATTTATTATTTATGCCAGCTTCAAAGGCAGCCTACATAAAATCACTGAAGAGAAAATGATAAAACCATTAAAACTCAGCTAAAAGAACCCAATGGCTAAGGGAACAAAGGCAGAAAGGAATGGGTAATTATTCCTGGAAAATCTAGGCTCCAAAAAGCCACTGGAAATGAGCTTGCTGGCAGTCAAAGGGGAGAAAAAAGATACCTAAACACAGAATGTTTGTCTGGAACTGAAGATAAAGGGGTTTGTGAAGCCTCAGGGGAGAGAGACAAGAGGTGGCTGGAGATAAAATAGAACCATTCTGTTTGGGGCTATCCTTGTTGGAGAAGGGCTGGAAGCCAGGGTCAAGCCTTCTAGAGATGTCCCCACACTAAAGGCCGAGCCTCTGCTGGGAGAAGGCTCCTTCTTAGCTGCCCTGGAGCAAGTGGGACATGGGAGGGGTGAAGGATAGTGACTCTCGGTTCACATCATTCTTCTTGTAGAGAAACTGGACGGAGGAAGTGGTGCTACATCCCCTAGGCTCTGACCTTCTCTCCCAAGATGAGGTGGGGCCACCATTTGACTAGGGCTTCTGGTCTGGGAAGAACCCTGCAGCCACCAGGTGAGAGGGAAGCTGAGGTTTCTGTTTCTGCCTTTTCTTTCTTCATGGTCCAGATGGTGCCTCCAAGAGAGCAGGGATTCAGACACCAGGTGCCCTGGTCCCAGTGTTTTGGTTTTCCAAATTGTTGACCTTGGACAGGTCACCTCACCCCCCCTCCCCCGTGAGCCTCTTTATCCCATCCTAAAATAAGAGGACTGAATTGTAGAGTCCCTTATAGTTGCAGAAGTCTGATTCCATTTTTTCCTTCAATTGAGTTTTACTGAGTCCTGGCCATAGGCCAAGCCCCTCGTTAAGTTCTAGGCATTGAATTGTGAACAAAAACAGAGATCCCCTCCCCCTCCGAGGGGAATGGATGCTAATCAAGTACTCATATCATGAAATATAAGACTGCATAGTAACTGCTTCAGGAGGCTGGCTGGTCCACGTTGCTGTGAGAGCAGGTCTGAATGGAGATGTGTGCATGGGGCCTGCAATACTGTTTCTTCCTTCTCTCCACAGATAAACGCATCCCCTTCCTAAGCTGCTGGAGATGGTCCCCTAAAGGACAGTGTGCTTTGGGGCCACTGAGGTGAGCCTGGGTGTTATACCCGGGACCAACCCAGCAGACTTGGCACAGGGTTGGGGGAGATTGGGACCTGGTGTTAAGCTGATCCCTTGGTCCCTTGGGAAAAAGGCTTGAGCTTCTGGAGCGGGGAGGGGAGAGGGTGCAGAGGCAGCTGGCTGCAGCCTGTGGACACCATTAGCTTAGGTCATTTTGGTAAAAGTCATAGTAGTGGGGGAAGGGAGGGCCTGTGGGAAGTGGGTGGCACTGGCAGTGCCCAGGCTGAGCTGAGTAGTACGTCAGGCAGGCAGCAGCAGGGGCTGAGGGCCCCAGAGACAGGCCTCTGGTCCTGGGAAGGGGATGAGAATTTGAATCGGAGCCAGCCTGGATCTCAGAAAGTCGAAGTGTAGAACAGCCTGGACTCAGACTATACAGGAGTTGAGCCCCAGTGGCCGGGCCTCAGTTTACCTCTGTGCTCTCTCCCAGGGCATTTTCAAGTCATCAAGAGAGCTCAGCGGACAGTGCTCCCCCTCCAGGGAGGCATGGACAGTTGTTCCGGAGCATCTCTGCCACTGGTAAAGGACTGGCTGGGATTCTGGTTGGGGAGGGGTGCAGGAGGGAGGGGGTTTGATGAGGTAGGCATAGAGAATCCACAGCTATTATCCATCTCTGCCCTCCCCCCCCCATATGTCTGCGCATCCCTTCTTTCAGCGCTCAATCAGAACAAAAACACTGGGGAGATGTGGCTCTTTCTACCTTTTACCAACTTTTATGAGCCAAGCAGTCAGATTGAACTTGTCTAAGTTCAGGATTACTTGCCTGAGTCTCCTCTTTTCTGTCATAGAGCCTCCAAACTCTGTGGGCAATTTGTATTTCCGGAGGGCATCTTAGCCCGGTATCATTCTCAACGCTGTATCTTTGGGTACTGTGGTTTTGTTTTTGTTTTGATGACAGCACTGGGACTTGAACTTAGGACCTGGACACTGTCGTTTAGCTTTTTCTCTCAAGGCTAGTGCTCTACCACTTGAACCACAGCTTCACTTTTGGTTTTTCTCCGGCACATGTGAGATCAGAGTCTCAAGGACTTTTCTGCCTAGACTGGCTTCAAACCACAATTCTCAAGTCCTCCCGAATAGCTAGGATTAGAGGGGTGGAGCCACCAGTGCCTGGACATGTGTTTTGACCCTCCAGCATGATCTGCCACCACCCCAGGCAGGGCTAAGCGTCAACGTCTCCAGTTCTTTCCAGACCCATACCCTTGCCTTTCTGTGCAGCAGCCATTCAGTGGCATCGCCGGAATCTGGCCGAGTGGTTTTCACGGCTCCCCAGGGAGGAGCGCCAGTTTGGCCCAAGCTTTGCTCTGGACACGGTGCACGTTGACCCTGTGATCCAAGAGAGCACCCCGGATGAGCTGCTGCGTCCATCTGCTGAGCTGGGGCTGGAGCAACAGCGGCCGGCGGCCGGGCTCCCCCCGCTGGCTCTGTCTCAGCTCTTTGACCCCGATGCCTGTGGGCGCCGGGTGCAGACGGTGGTACTGTACGGGACAGTGGGCACAGGCAAGAGCACGCTGGTTCGCAAGATGGTCCTGGACTGGTGTCACGGGCGGCTGCCTGCCTTTGAGCTGCTCATCCCCTTCTCCTGCGAGGACCTGTCCTCCCTGGGCCCCACTCCCACCTCCTTGTCCCAGCTTGTGGCTCAGCGCTACAAGCCGCTGAAGGAGGTTCTGCCCCTGCTGCCCGCCACGGGGTCCCGCCTGCTCTTTGTGCTTCATGGCTTAGAGCGGCTTAACCTTGACTTCCGGCTGGCAGGCACAGGACTTTGTAGTGACCCCGAGGAGCCGGGGGCACCAGCTGCCATCATTGTCAACCTACTGCGCAAGTACATGCTGCCTGAGGTGGGTGTCCCTTGAAAACCTGTGGAAAATGCTTCGATCCATGGCCTGCTCATTAATTGTTACTTAGAATGATTCATTGTCTTCTTCATCGCTTGTTAGTCCCACTTCAGGAACTAGAGGAAACAGGAGTCTAAAGTGTGTGTGTGTGTGTGTGTGTGTGTGAGAGAGAGAGTGAGAGAGAGAGAACGCACACACATGCCTGCTGGTACTTGGTACTGGGGCTTGAATTTAGGGTCTCCCTCAGCTTTTCTGTTATGACTGGTGCTCTATCACTTGAATCATAATTTCCAGTTGCAGCTTTCTGCTGGTTAAGGAGATAAGTCTCTTGGATTTGTCTGCTCTAGGTAGCATCAAATTGTGATTCTCAGATCTCAACCTCCTTCCTGATCAAGTAGGATTAGAGACCTGAGCCATGTATCCAACCTTCCCTATTTTTTACTCCCCTCCCCACACTCCCCTCTCCTCCCCTTATTTGTATTAGGGCTCAAACTCAGGTCCTAGACTCTGTCCCTGAGCTTTTTCACTTAAATATGACATTCTACCATTTGAGTCATCCCTCCACTCCTGGCTTTTAAGTGGTTAATTAGAAATAGAAATACGAGTCTCATGGACTCTCCTGCCAAGGCTGGCTTTGAATTGGGATTCTCAGATCTCAGCCTCCTGAGTAGCTAGGATAACAAGTGTGAGTCACCAGTGCCCAGCTTAAAATCTTTCTTTTTTCTTTTTTTTTTTTTTGCCAGTCCTGGGCATTGAGCTCAGGGCCTGAGCCCTGCCCTTGAGCTTTCTCAAGGGCAGAGCTCTGCCACTTGAGCTACAGCACCACTTTCAGCTTGTTTTTCTTTCTTTCTTTCTTTTTTTTTTTTTTTTTTTTTTTTTTGGTGTGTGTGTCATGGAGCTTGAACTCTGGGCCTGGGCACTGTCCCTGAGCTCTTCAGCTCAAGGCTGGTTAATTGGAGATAAGAATCTCAAGTTCTTTAGGGCCCGAGCTTTGAATCACAATCCTCAGATCTCAGTCTCTTGAGTAAACTAAGATTACAGGTGTGAGCCACTGCACCCAGCCCAGCTTGTTTTTCTATGTATATAGTACCAAGGAATTGAACCCAGGTTTTTGTGCATGCTAGGCAAGCATTCTACCACTAGGCCAGACTCCTGGCCCCTTAAAATCTTTCTTAACTATCAACTTTGCCCTTTCCAGGCCAGCATTCTGGTGACCACCCGGCCCTCAGCCATAGGCCGCATACCCAGCAAATATGTGGGCCGCTACGGTGAAATCTGTGGCTTTTCGGATACCAACCTGCAGAAGCTCTACTTCCAGCTCCGTCTCAACCAGCCGGACTGTGGGTACGGCGCGGGAGGTGCAAGCATCTCTGCCACCCCAGCTCAGCGGGACCACCTGGTGCAGATGCTCTCCCGAAACCTAGAGGGGCACCACCAAATTGCCGCCGCCTGCTTTCTGCCCTCCTATTGCTGGCTGGTCTGTGCCACGCTGCACTTCCTGCATGCCCCCACGCCTGCAGGCCAGACCCTCACAAGTATCTACACCAGCTTCCTGCGCCTCAACTTCAGCGGGGAAACACTGGATAGCACCGACCCCTCCAACTTGTCTCTGATGGCCTATGCAGCCCGCACCATGGGCAAGTTAGCCTACGATGGGGTGTCTTCTCGCAAGACGTATTTCTCTGAAGAGGATGTCCGTGGCTGCCTGGAGGCTGGCATTAAGACAGAAGAGGAGTTTCAGCTTCTGCACATCTTTCGCCGAGATGCCCTGAGATTCTTCCTGGCCCCATGTGTGGAGCCAGGGCAACGGGGCAACTTTGTCTTCACCGTGCCTGCCATGCAAGAGTACCTGGCTGCCCTCTACATCGTGCTGGGCTTGCGCAAGACCACCCTGCAGCGGGTGGGCAAGGAAGTGGCAGAGCTCGTGGGCCGCATCGGAGAGGATGTCAGCCTGGTACTAGGCATTGTGGCCAAACTGCTGCCTCTGCGGATTCTTCCTTTGCTCTTCAACTTGCTCAAGGTAACAGTGCCAGGACTCCTCCCCTTCCTCCTTCTTCCCCCAGATATCTGACCGTCTCAAGGCTCTCCATTCTTCCCTGCTTCCTCTCCCAGTAGAAATCCCAGTCTCTTATACAGCTGGTTAACAGGTTTTAGCTCCTGGCTGTTTAGCTTCTAGTAGAATTGAGGCCCAAGGAATGGGAAGAAAAGCCACAGGAAGGCTTGGGAGCTGGAGGAGAATTTGAGGCCAGGGTCTTTAATATTGGTCCTACAAGGATGTCTAACATTTTATATGCTGTTTGAACTCAAAACCTTATGCCTTTTTTGCTTTAGGTAGTTTTTGGATAGGAGCTCATGGATTTTTTTTTTTTTCCGTTCCTGGGGCTTTAACTCACGGCTTGGGCACTGTCCTTGGCTTTCTCAAGACTCACACTCTATCATCTGAGCCACAGCACCACTTCCAGCTTTTTCTGTGTATGTAGTCCCAGGACTTTGTGCATGCTAGGCAAGCACTCTACCACTAGGGTACGCTCCAGGCCTATCTCTTGGGTTTTTATTGCAGGCCTACCTTCCAGCCTGTTGCAGAACTAGGATTTGGGCCCATCTGGGAGTTGTTGGTTGATTGGTTGGTCCACGCTGGGATAATCTAACCATGATCTCTGCTTCCTGAGTGGCTGGGATTCTAGGTGTGGCCAGGCACCCAGTGATCTCTTTCTAGTCTTCATTACTTGGAGGCAAGGTTCACTGCAGTGCAGCAATGTCTGTCCTGTGCTTTGTAGGCTCCGAAAACTTGACTGTTCTTGACTGTATCTCAGAGGCAATCAAGCTCTGGGAGTGATGAGTCATCGTAACTCAACCACCAGGGACAGGTTTATAAAGCAGATGCCCTTTTATTCGTTTAACCTGGGACAAAGAGTGGTATCAGTAATTGGCTTAGGAAACAGGTCTGCTTTAGAATCTGAATGAAGAGGCTGAGGGCCTTGCTGTGAGCAGGGAGGATGCGTGAATGCTGGAGAGATGGAGGGAGGCCCTCTGCCATTTCTTTTGTCTTTCACCCCAACCCTGGAGATCTGGACATGAAATATTGTTCCTATCCCTTCGATAAGTGAGGAAGTGGGCAAAGGAGCTTGTCCAAGGGAACTCCTAGAGTACGTGGAACAGCCAGGATGTGAACCCAGAGTCTTACGATTCTGGGGCCTGTGTTCTTTCTGTTGAAACTGTCAAGCTGTGGTGCTTGCTAGGGAACTGTGGTTTCCTCTAGGAATGAATCAGCAGCTGGTCTGTGAAAGTAGAACCATGGTTAGTGCCAGCAGAATTAACACAGGTTTCATCTCTCATAGGTCAAAAAGCATAAAGAACTGGGATTCACCGGTGGCTCATGCCTGTATACCTAGCTCCTTAGGGAGCTGAGATCCCGGTTTGAAGCCAGTCTAGGCAGGAAAGCTTGTAAGATTTTTTTTTTTTTTTTTTTTGCCAGTCCTGGGCTTTTAGCTCAGGGCCTGAGCACTGTCCTTGGACTTTCTCAAGGCTAGAGCTCTACCACTTGAGCCTCAGCACCACTTCCGGCTTTTTTCTATGTATGTGGTACCGAGGAATTGAACCCGGGTCTTCATGCATGCTAGGCAAGCACTTTAACCACTAGGCCAAACTCCCAGTCCCAGCTTGTAAGATTTTTATCTTCCCTTAACCACCAAAAATATGAAAATGAACGTATGGCTCAAAGGGTAGAGCACCAGCCTTGAGTGAAAAGCCGGGACAATGCCTAGGTCCTGAGTTTAAACTCCAGTACCAACATCATACACACACACACACACACACACACACACACACACACACACACACATACACACACCAAGAGTCCAAAAGGGTAGAGGTGTGGCTCAAGTAGAGTACTTGCCTAGCGAGCAAAAAGCCCTGAGTTCAAATCCTAGTACTAAAACAAACAAACAAACAAGACAGGGCCAGGAGAGTGGCCTAGTGGTAGAATGCTTACCTAGCATGCACAAAGCCCCGGGTTCAATTCTTCAGTACCACATACATAGAAAAAGCCAGAAGTGGTGCTGAGGCTCAAATGGTGGACAGCGCCCAGATCCTGAGTTCAAGGCCAGCACTGGCAAAAAATAAAAAAATAATTAAAAATTTTAAAAAAGACAAAAAATGCCAGATGCGGTGGCTCACGCCTGTAATCCTAGCTACTCACTCAGGGGGCTCAGATCTGAGGATCTCGGTTCAAATCCCGGGCACTAAAGAACTTAAGACTCTTATCTCCAATTAATCACTAGGTAATGAGAAGTGGAGCTGTGGCTTAGGGGTAGGCAGTAGCCTTGAGCTGAAGAGCTCAGGGACATTGCCCAGGTCCAGAGTTGAAGCCCCATCACACACACACACACACACACACACACACACACACACACACACACACGACTAAAACATCCCAGGGCCAGGTGTTTAGCCTAGTGGTAGAGTGTTTACTTAGCATGCACGAAGACCCAGGTTCGATTCCTCGGTACCACATACATAGAAAAAAAAAAGCTGGAAGTGATGCTGTGGCTCAAGTGGTAGAGCTCTAGCCTTGAGAAAGTCCAAGGACAGTGCTCAGGCCCTGAGCTCAAGCCCAGGACTGGCAAAAAACCCCCAAAAACAAAACGTCCCCCAGACATTTGAGAAGACACTGCAAGACAAGTCAATAATCGATTGCAAGGATGTGAGGTGACATTGCCAACTTCCCAAGACATTCATTTCCTTGTTAAATATTTGAGTGCCTGCTGTGTACCAGGCAACGTGTCAATTTCTGAAGGAAAAAACAATCAATTTACCAAACTGCAGGTTTCTGTCATTTCTGATCTCATAGCCTGAACACAAATTAACAACTGGATAGTGAAAAATGATGATAAATGCCTATAAAGCAAAGTTCCAGGTGTTATAGAGGTGGAATAGGGGAACTTGGCTGGCGAAGGGAGTCAGGGAAGTCTCCCTGTGTGTAAAGGGCATGGAAAGTGATTTCTACAGGATTCATCAAGGGAAGCACCCCAGGAAAAAGGAGCATCACGGAGGCTCTGGGGGAAGGGAAACCTTGGCATTGTCGGAAGCTAAGAAAAGCTTGAAGATGGGAATAGAGTGAGTGGGGATGGAGGTCTGGGTTGGGAGTGCTGTGGTGGTTTGGGGCCATGTCATGTGGGGCCTTCAAGTAGTAGGAACCACACTGCTCAAGGATGGAGAGGACGTGGGAAGTGAGCTACAGATCCCTCCCCGTCCAGTCCTCTCCGGATTCTCTGAGGACAACTGTGTAACTCCTTCCTCCCCACTGCCTGCTGGGCTATTCGGGAAGGAGAGAGGAGGGAGGGGAAGGGGAGGGAGAAGGAGGGGGGAGAGTCGGGGGGATGAAGAGAAGTCAGGTGCTGGTGGCTCATGCCTATAATCCTAGCTGTTTTGAAGTTCAAAGCCAGCCCAGACAGGAATGCCCGTGAGACATCTCCAGTTAACCACAGAATGCCTAAAATGGAGCTGTGGCTCGAAGTGGTAGAGTGCTAGCTTGAGCACAAAAAGCTTAAGGCCTGCGCCTGGTCCCAGATTTCAAGTCCCAGGATTGGCAGAGACAGACAGACAGACAGACAGAAATTCCTAATGAGACCAGAGTTTGAAAAGGGCAAATGGCTGCTAGATGATAAAGTTTCGTATTCTAGGCTACCTGAAGTCTGACCCACAGGCAGTGGGACGCCATGGAAAGTGGCCGTGAGGGATGAGTGAGAGCTGACAAATGGTGCCGGGAGGGCAAAGGGAACTCACGAGGCTGGAGCCCCTTCAGCGGGGCCTGGAAGGCTGAGCGGCCCCACAGAAGGCCACGGTGACCTCCCCCTGCTTCTCTTCCAGGTTGTTCCTCGAGTGTTTGGGCGCGTGGTGGGGAAGAGCCGGGAGGCTGTGGCCCAGGCTATGGTACTGGAGATGTTCCGAGAGGAAGACTACTATAACGACGATGTTCTAGACCAGATGGGTGCCAGTATCCTGGGGGTGGAGGGTCCCCGGCGCCACCCAGATGAGCCCCCTGAGGATGAGGTTTTCGAGCTCTTCCCCATGTTTATGGGGGGCCTCCTGTCTGCCCACAATCGCGCTGTGCTGGCTCAGCTCGGCTGCCCCATCAAGAACCTGGATGCCCTGGAGAATGCCCAGGCCATTAAGAAAAAGCTGGGCAAGCTGGGCCGGCAGGTGCTGCCCCCCTCAGAGCTCCTGGACCACCTCTTCTTCCACTACGAGTTCCAGAACCAGCGCTTCTCTGCTGAGGTACTCGGCTCCCTGCGCCAGCTTAACTTGGCAGGAGTGCGCATGACACCCCTCAAATGCACGGTGGTGGCAGCTGTACTGGGCAGCGGAACGCATGCCCTGGATGAGGTGAACTTGGCTTCCTGCCAGCTCGACCCTGCTGGGTTGCGCACACTCATGCCCGTCTTGCTGCGTGCCCGGAAACTGGGGTGAGGACCTGGCTTTGGGCATAGATAGGATGAGAGGAGAGGGTTGGCGGTAAAGCAGGGAAAGAAGGTGCGATGGAACGAGGAAGGACCAGGGGTGTTTATTAGTTTACTTTCTTCTATGATAGCAAAGGACCTGAGGCTGGGTAGTTTATAAAGAAAACAGCTAAGTAGCTCAGGGTTTTGGAGAGTAAAGGCCCAGGTTGGATGGGGATCTCCAGTGAGGGTTTCTTTTGCTGCCTTGGACAGCAGAGGGAACAGCTCCATTTAGAAGAGGCCAAGCACATGGAGTGGGCTTGTTTTTTGTTTTGTTTTGCCAGTCCTGGGGCTTGAACTCAGGGCCTGGGCACTGTCCTTGTGCTTTCTCAAGGGTAATGCTCGACCACTTGATCCACAGTACCACTTCATGTGGTACTGAGGAATTGAGCCCAGGGCTTCATGTATGGTAGGCAAGCACTCTACTACTAAGCCATACTCCTGGTCCTTCTGAACTTCTTTTGATTGAGGCTAACACTCTACCAAAGGAGTCACAGCACCACTTCCAGTTTTTTTCTGTTTATGTGGTACTGAGGAATCGAATCCAGGGCTTTCTCTATGCCAGGCAAGCACTCTACCGCTAAGCCACATTCCTAGCCCTGGGCTTGCCTTATAACAACCCACTCTCATGAGACCTACCTCCCTCTGTGAGGCCTTCATTAATCCCTTCCCCAAGGTTCTCATCACTTTTGCACCAGGTACCATCTCTCAAGGACTCTGGTCTTTCCTTACTTATCACCAACTGGGGATCACGTGTCCAAACTCATGTCCCATGGAGACCAAGCCACCCCCAGACCATACCTGGGTGGGGTAGAGAAGTTTAGATGGAGGTGACTCAAACAACAGAAGGCCGCGTGGCTCTCAAAAGCAGGCCGGTGAGATCCAGATGTGGTGGATGGGAAAACCATGCTGCTTTCTTTGTCCCCCTCCTCCCTTCTTCTTTCTGCTCCAGTTTACAACTCAACAACTTGGGCCCTGAGGCCTGCAAGGACCTCCGAGACCTTTTGCTGCATGACCAGTGCCAAATCACCACGCTGCGGTGAGTGCTGGAGTGGGGCTGGGGAGTCTCTGGCCATCCTAAGGTACAGCTCAGTTCAGGGCAAATTCCCTGCCTCACAGGATGCCTGGCACAGGCCCACCTAGGCCACAGTAAAGATGCTGAGAATCAAGGTTCAAATCTTCTCCTTGTATGCTCAGGTCCACTGGAAGCAGAAGGATGGGGTAAAGACGTTAACAAAGATGTTAAGAAAGGCTTTGTAGTTGGGCACTGGTGATTCCTGCCCGTAATCTTGGCTACTCAGGAGGCTGAGCTCTGAGGACTGAGGTTCAAAGTCAGCCCAAGAATCAATGAGACTCTGATGGCCAATTAACCACTGGATAACCTGAAGTGGATCCGTGGCTCAAAGTGGCAGAGCACTAGCTGTGAGCAAAAGAACTCAGATAGCAGCACCCAGGCCCTGAATTCAAGCCCCACAAGACAGAAAAAGAAAAGAAAAAAAAAGAAAGGAGGAGGAAGAGGAGGACAAAGCTTTCGTGGTGAATATCAGCCTGCTGGGGTGGTGGTGTGGGGAGTGGTAGTGGAGAGGTTGCTGTAATGTCTGGGCTGGTTGCTTGGTAACAGCCGTGATTTTCCCAGCAGCCACGGAAGGATGGCCCTCGGCTCGCTCCCCTAGATCCTCCCAAGGTGTGGTGTGGGATGATGTGCCAAGATTCCAGATGCCTGGAGAAGAGCTCAGGGGAGGTGAATGAGGAAGAAAGAAGGACGGGGAGGAGGAATGAGAGGTTGGAAGGGCAGGAAGAAAGGCAGGGATAGGAAAGGCAGGAGTAAGGGAGCAAAGGCAAGGAAGGGAAAGGAGAGAGAAAAGAAAAAAGTCAGCTTTTCCTACTCTCCTTGGCAGGGGTAACCTTCATTTTCCTGTTCTTTTCTGGGCCGACAGTTTCCGTGTGTGTGTGTGTGTGTGTGTGTGTGTGTGTGTGTGTGTGCGCGCGCGCGCGCGCGCGCGCGCAGGCGCACACATGCTATTTCTAGGGCTTGAACTCAGGGACCAGGCTTAGTCCCTGAGCTTTTTTGTTGTTCAGGTTAGTGTTCTACAATTTGAACCACAGCTCCACTTCCAGCTTTTTGGTGAGTAATTGGAAGAGTCTTGCGGACTTTTCTGACTGGGCTGGCTTTGAACCTTGATCCTCAGATCTCAGTCTCCTGAGCAGTGAGGATAACAGGTGTGGGCCACCTGCCCTGCTGGATCTGCATATCTATCCAGACTCTCCTCAACCCAGGCTGTGCCCCTCTTTGGCCTATGACCTGATTCCCTGCCCAGAGCATCTACCATGGCACTCGTTGCTGTCACTTGCTTGTGACCCTAGGCTGTCCAACAACCCGCTGACGGAGGCGGGGGTGGCCCTGCTGGTGGAGGGCCTGGCAGGAAATACCTCATTGACACACCTGTCCCTGCTGCACACGGGCCTTGGAGACGAGGGGCTGAGGCTGCTGGCTGCCCAGCTGGACCACAACCAGAAGCTGCAGGAGCTGAATGTGGCCTACAATGGTGCTGGCGACGCGGCAGCCCTGGCTTTGGCCCAGGCAGCCCGGGAGCATCCTTCCCTGGAGCTGCTGCAGTAAGTCTGCCTTGGGTCCCGCGCCTCATGTCCACAGGCCTCCATCATCTCTGCACTGTGCGCTCCGTCCCCTGCAGTGTGCTGGGCCTGGGCCTGGTGACTCTACTCTGACTAGTCCTTGTCAACTGAGTGCTGAGCCATTTTCTCTGTGATTGGCCCTTTCCCTGCCCTAATTCCTCTGCTCCATTTCTTCTAGGAGCTCACGGCCTCCAGTCTCAGTCACGCTTGTGTCCATCTTGTCTTCCCAGCCTCCTCCTCCTTGCTTACCTTGCCCCCCGTCCATCCCTGGCTGATTCCAGACTCTTACCCTGGTCCTTGGCAGCCAGGAGATGAGTTGTGAACTCAACTCCGTCCATCTGCCCTCGGGTCCTCCTTTTCAGGGCCCCGGATAAACGATGTCTTCCCTTCTCCTTCCTCTTAGCCTCTACTTCAATGAACTGAGTTCAGAGGGCCGCCAGGTCCTGCGAGATTTGGCGGGCGCTGCAGAAGGGGGTGCCCGGGTTGTGGCATCCCTGACAGAAGGGACCGTGGTGTCCGAGTACTGGTCTGTGATCCTCAGTGAAGTCCAGCGAAACCTCAACAGCTGGGATTGGGCCCGGGTTCGGCGACACCTGGAGCTGCTGTTACGGGATCTGGAAGACAGCCGTGGTGCCACACTTAATCCCTGGCGCAAAGCCCAGCTGCTGCGAGTGGAAGGCGAGGTCAAATCCCTGCTTGAGCAGCTGGGAGAGCCTAGAAGTTGAGACCTGGTTATGGGTCCACTGGCCCTCAAACCCCTTCTCTCCATGGTCCACTGGCTTGCTATACTTTTCCCCGAAAGATCCCCTTTGGGCTGGAGGCAAAGCAATGGGGCATAGCTCTGCCAATTACTCCCCCCGCCCCACCCAGCAAGTCCAACCACAACTCCTAAGCTTGGAATTCTCAGGGTCAAATAGAATGGTTTGACAGGGAAAGTGGCTCATGCCTATAATCCTAGTAATTGAAAGGCTCAGATGGTAGGATAGTAAGTTCAAGGTCATCTGGGCTACATTGTGAGATCCTATCTCAAAAAAACCCTCAAACCAACCAATCAATGAGAGCAATGATAAAAGCAAATAAAACTAAAAACAAAACAAAAACAACCAAAAAAAAAGCAAAACAAAACAAAAGCCCACTGGCTGCGGTGGCTCACGCCTGTAATCCTATCTACTCAGGAGGCTGAGATCTGAAGATCTCAGTTCAAAGCCAGCCCAGACACTAAAGAATGTGAGACTCATCTCCAATTAATCACTAGAAAATCAGAAGTGGCTCAAGGGGTAGGGCGGTAACCTTGAGCTGAAAATCTCAGGGACAATGCTCAGGCCCAGAGTTCAAAAAATTTAAAAAAATGCAGTGAGTTGTGGCTGTGGTTGCCATAATGGTGTAGGCCGCTTCTCCCTTGGGTAAGAAGGACTTAAAAGTTGTGGCACTCAAGTGGCCAGATTGTCTCTAGAATTTGCCTCTCCCTCCAGGCTAGGTGCCTCTGATTGTGCCACCAAGGGCTCACATCTCATGTTTGCCAAGCCAGAGGTATGCACGAGGTGTCTGCATCCTGCCGGATGCCCTCTCTGGGTGCTTTCCCTCACCCCCATGCTCCCTATTGCACCACTACAGATGCAAGGAGTGCTTGCACCTGACCTGCTGCTATTAAAAACCTGCGTGTGTTCTGCCTATGGTTGCCTCCTCTTTCTTGCCTGGTACTTTCAAGAAAGGATCGTTCTGGTTA